>NC_090658.1:44260804-44885804 GCF_013368605.1 Nyctibius grandis | reverse complement strand
CAGATAGTGGTGGTAACACACCTAAGGAAGGCATCAGTCAGGTAGTGAAGAGATGTGTGCAATGTAAAACCTACCCAAAGCAGAGCCAGTAATCAAACATCGCGTTGCCACCAGCACTTCCTACAGCCTCCACGACTGCTGTTTAAATGAAGGCTGCTATCTCAGATAACCAGTGCTTCACAAGATATTAGACAGCCAGCAGTGAGTCTGAGGACTTAAAATAGGCAAGGATATGCAAGACCCAAAAAGCAAATGGTCCTCATGGGGCTGTCACTCTCCAACAGTTAACTCTGAAAATTATTAATTTCAGGATTCCCAGGTTTACAAGCTCCACGCTTCATGGTTATTTTCAGTCACTGCCAAATTAAAACCCAGTTTCCACATGCATACATTTTCCTCTCCCCCCTACTGGCCTCATCAACATTTTCTATCAATCAGGAAACCCATTATTTATACTCTTCTGGCAAGGACATTATATTTCATCAGTGTTGCCAGCAATGCCAATTTCCCCTCCTTACAGTTCTATCCTAAACTGTTTTCATTTCTCTCACCTTGTATTTCTCAGTAAAGCAATCAAGCACAAATTCTAAGCCTTACAGTTTCCCTCTTTTCCTTCCCACAACAGTCATTGATGTCTAACCACAGATGTCTGTGCTTCTTTTCAATAACTGTGGATGCAGTTGCCTATAAGTATGTACATGACAGCACAGGGAAATTCCACACACGTTTTCTCCATCTGAAAATACACTGGTTTGTATGTTACATTTATATTGGGTCTGGATCATGTCCTGCCATCATTCTGCAAGGAGAAATCCCAAGGCAGTCAATAGAGCCTTTGCAAGCAGATAGATGACAGAACTTGGCCCTACAAGTGGAATATTGTATGATAGATTTCCTTTTCTGTTTGCCAAATTGATGTTAAGAAGGGGTTATGCACTAAGACAGTCATCATAAGTTTCAGAAATAATCAGCAGCCATTTTTACTGAAACCTCGGAAAACACAGCAATTAATCAGAGCTATCACTGCTTTTTCTGTGAAGTTACAGTTGCTTCTATTTTACTGGCATCGCATCACACAGCAGTTTTTCCACCGCGGGAGCTTTGAGGTCACTATTAATTTATGGAGAAAAACCTTTTTCACTCTTCTCTTTTCATATTCTTTTATCTGGCTTTTCTGAAAATACACAAACAAGCACCACTCAGACATGACGTAACTGAACGGCAGATCCAAGCCCCTCTTAGGTTCCAGGGTCCCCTGTGACCAGATGTGCTGCATTACGGACTGAGTCATCCCCGTGAAGGGTGACCAGGGAGGATACAAGCACATTGAACAAGCTGTTCCACAGGGGCAGGCAGACTGAACCAAAAGGCAGGTAAGATAGATTGACACTTTGATGTTAGCGTGCTCCGCAGAGGAACAAAATCAAAGGCACAGTCCGAGCTCTCCAACAGCAACTGCATTGAAGGGGAATATTAATGCAGTTACCACATCTGCATCTCATTTTCCTTCAGCGTTTCCTGGTCATACTGAGTTCACCCACTGGAGAGTGACATAACAGCATGAGCCGATGGGAAAGTGTCTGGAGACGGAGCGCGAGGAAAAAATACGCAGAATACACAAATACAGCAAGGAGAGAGGGAAGTGAGTTGACCAGCTCCTGCATTTTCCACTTATGAAAGATGACAGGAGACATTTTTAGGACACCTACCATCTCCCACACACCTGGAACCACGGCACTGCCAGGCTCAGTCCTTAGCCATGCTGTTCCATCATGGTCCTGCATTGCCTCTGAGGGCTTGCTGTGGCACGGAGATACACATACCTCCTGCTGCGGTCTTAAAGTGCTAAAGCACACCGTTCTGCCCTGTGGAGGGTCCAAAAGCGGGCGCTGCACGCATGCCTGCACAGGACCAAAGCGAGTGTCCCTGCATGGTACTGCACTAGCACAGCAGCTCCCTCAGCTCAGGCATCTCCAGCAAGACACCCACATAGACAAGCTCTGTGCCTTCAGGTAGGATTAAAATACAGAAGGATGAAGCTATCTTATTCTAAATGACTGGAGTTCAGTGCTTGTTAGATTCATGACGATAGGTGAATTGCCTTTACTTGCTTGAGGATATCTGTGCTATCAGGCCATAAGTCTGTGTGTGTCAAAAGTTCACAAGTGGTGACCTAATTACCTGTCTGTGACAGCAGGGGCTGTGGTATCTGGCAGGCAGCTCATGCAATACCTTAGCACTTAGGTCAAGGCACTAAGCCTTCTTGAATTGCATGTTTTAGTTGTATCTGGTTTCATGGAGGAGTCATGCACAAAAAATTAGCTGCAGCAATGGAGGCAATCTGGGGAGTTTTAAAGATTTCTGTTGGATTTCATCACACTCAGCAACGTGTCTGCTTGAGTTGCAATTAACAGCAAAGCTCCCACTGAGTTTGACAGGGCAGGTCCATGGCAATGTGCAAAAAGTGACAAGCCATATTCCCCTCCCACTTAGAGGTATATCAAAAGAAACCCCACTGCATCTGAGGGAATTATGAGCTCGTGGTCCCAGTGCAAGTGAGGAGGGGTATTGGGCCTTCTGTCCCCAGGGGAGAACCGTAACAACCCACAAGAGATACCTGCCTGTATCAGGAACGAGACCCAACAGGAACCCTGAATCCTACCCCATCTTGCCATTTTGCCTGAGCTGTGGGAAATCTCACTGCCAGATCTAATCGGTGCTTGAGCATGCTGGCATGTGTTCACCTCCAGATATGGCATTTGGGAAGCAATGTCTTTGGGAAACTGTCTTCCACTTTCAGGAAGCGGCACGTCACACTGTCCTCCACGACCTGCATCCTTCACCTGACAGCTCTGGCTCCCCCAAAAGGTAGACCATCAAGGACTTCTCCAAGAGCAGATACAGCCAGTGCTGCTTTGCAGCCTGCCCGTGTCACCAGCCTGATGAGATGGGACATTCCGATGAAACACGCGGACTGATGTGTTTCTTTGCTTCTCAGCCTGCAAGTGCCACACGTATATCTGTTCAAATCGTGGCTGCAGACCTGCCTCTCCACACACATTTTGCCCTCAAGAAACAGAGTGCAGCCTGTGAGCTGCTGCCTGGGTCAGGGTGCAGCTGCATTGGGTGGGTGAGGGCCACACTCAGAAGTGGTACCTGATGCTGCAGTTCTGAGTGTAAGGTAAAGTACAGACTCCACACCAGCAGGAGTCAAAGACTATGCCACTGCAGGAAAAAAACAGTTGGGTAGAGATCTCAGTCTAAAATTTCTTTGGTTTTAATAGATTTGTTAGTGGTTAAATAAAATTGGAAGCTTTCCAGCATGATTTTTGTTTTTTCACACTTTGCTAGATCAGTATAGGGAGTGAAGAGGTACAGAACAAAGATTGTGAGTAATAGGTTGATACAATGATTAAATACCTTCAGCTTCTTTTCATTGTTAGACCGACTAAGCATAGCTAGCAGGTAATAAATCAGAGCAACAACTAAAGGTCTGCAGAATTTTTGCTGGGTGGAAGTTCAAATTCCCAGACCTAATTTCTGTTCCAAGACCTCGGTATCACATTAGAGGTGCAAGATTTTACTCTTCCCATTTTCATCACAGACGACAGAAACTGCACTGAAGGCAGTGATCAGATGGCACTCTTGCCACTCGTGCAGCAGGAACCTCAGCAGCAGCTCTGTCATTTGAGTTGTCCACACGTTTTGATCCTGGTGGCTCCAAGCATGAAGTTTATCCTAAGTCTGAAGGCCAGTTTAAGCTCTGTCTGGAGCTTAGCAACTTTGTCTTTCAGATGACAAACTCCCCTTTAGCTCTGTTCCTAGGCATTAACTCAAAGGCACTAGACTAGCTTTTTGTAACTTCTAAATCCTGATACAAGGGAAATTAGCCATTGTTCTCCTTCAGGATTACAGATTCGCTACTATTAGCATTCAAAAATAAAATAAAGTTATGGCCAGCTGTGAAAATACTAGCTAAAGAAGTTGCAGATGTTCCTAAGGGAGCTACTGAAATATTTTGGCACCTTTACTCTGTCATTAAAAACAAAACACGATAGTCAGTTAGGGCTGCAGTGTGAGTTCAAGGGGACAGAGAAAAACAGGAAAGCATTTAACAGTGCTAATAGCAAATGTGGGTTCAGCCCTATAAAAAGTTTTCAAAAGCACTGATGTGACTCCAGCTCCCAAACCCCACGCTCCACCCTGACTCTGGCAATTTGGGTCCTTGAGCCTCAGTGGGCAGCTGCAGAGAAGCCAGGATTGCAGCAAAAGCCTTTGCTGCACACACAGTCCCAAGTGTGAGCTAGAGACAGCTTTAAACCGGACTTGGCACAGGATAAGGTACAGCAGCAGGCAGGTATACTGCTCTGACAAATGCACTGCTGTGGGTAAACTACTTCTAGCAGCTAAACTTCTTCAGCCTAGCTCAGGTTATCTCCACAAGACACGACCTCACTTCAAGCTGGCTCCAATATTGGCAGGGGGGATATAGCCTGAGACACAAAGGAGACCAAGTAGCTTATAAAAATATAAATAGGGGGCCCCTCAGGCACCTTTGAAATGTTTACTCCTAAGAGCATGGGCTGGGCCATTCTGCATGTTGCAGAAAAGAGTAAATTGCTCTGCCTTAGGCCAGACAGGAGGAAGCTTCATTCCAAGAGCCAATACTTCCCACCTCCAAATTCTTTCATCTTTCTCTGCCTGCCTCTTTCTGGCCCATCCCTGGTTTTCCTCTTCTTTCCAGATGCTGCGGGAAACTCTAAGGATTCTGCCCTAATTCACCCTCGGGGAAAGAAACAAGATACTTAGCCAAGTTGGCAAGGAAGATGCAATCAAAGTAAGTCATGTGGCCCAGAGATAAGGAGGTGAGTGAATCAGTCATTATGTGACAAGGTAGCACTGGAAAAAAATAATGGGGCTTACCCATTCATAACAGCCTGCCTTGGAAAAGGAGGCAGAGCTGAGAAGCAGAAGCTGGTCCAGCGTGCACTAATGCTTTACTTGGGAACGAAGAACTTGAGTTTCTTGGCCCTGCGAACAAGCACAGCCATGTATTTGTGCAATGCTCTATGCAGAAGGCTGCAGGTCTGGGTTGCAATATACATGTGAACCATAATCACAGAAATATCTGAAGGAGTTGCCTTGTGCTACCACTCACTGATACTCCCCAAGTTAACAGCTGGGCTGACATTGATTAGAAACCCTTTTCCCCTTTTCTAATCTCTAATAGGTCATCTAATCCATGCCAAATGAATTGCAGGGTTTTTCAGCAAAACAGATTGCCAAAAGCTCTTTCGTCTACTGGAGAGGTTTGAATAATTGGACATTTCTACTGGAAAACTAATCTCTGATCTAATAGATGTCACATAGCTGAGATTTTCCTCAATGTTCATTTCTGTCCAGACAACTGAGCTCCATGTTGTATTCTCCACAAACAAAATGTCCATCCAAGAAAAAGAGGTTACTGCACTCAGTACAGTACTCAAAATCTTGATATGCCACCAACTATGCATGACAAATGCTGGAGAGGAACAAAGTCTACAGGAAGAGAAGAGTGTGCGTGCTGTGGAGAGACAGAAGGGGCCCAGCCCACAATGTTTAAGTCCAGCTCCAAATTTTCTCAGTGTTCCTGCCTTTTTGGATGGGAGTTTGGGTCTGTGTGCATTTTTGTGAAGGATGCAAGGAAGAAGGGAGGGAGCCTTTTCTTCTTTCCCAAACAACATCTCAGCCCGTCTCAGGCTCACCCGCCAACATCTAACAAGCAAAGACAAACAATATCACAGCTCCACAATGCTTAAGCTTGATTGAATGACGACAATTCCACATTAAAAAAATGAACATCAGAGCCTTCCACAGCTGCATCAACATTATCTATAAAAAAAAAAGCATGACACTACATGAAGCTTTGGCTGTGCAAGCCAAGAACCTAAATCAGCCATGGTTTGGTACCAGGCCATTGCTGAATTCTAGCGTAAAGTGATGCTGCCATATTGCTTACTTTCCACTGAGGTTTTCCACAAATTAACAGCTGTAGCAGACTCCCAGAAAACAGCAACCCTTTCCAAGTCTTTCTTCTCTGAAAATGTTGTTTCTTCACTTTATTCTTCCCCATATGGAAGAGGAGAGGAGGGTAAAAAAAAACTGGATGGCTCTATGAAACAAACCTCTCTCCCAAAAAAAGACAGACTGAAAAAAATTAATCACAAAGATTGCCTGGAAAGAGAATAGTTATCTGTAAAATTAAAGCAGTGGTGGGCCCAATTTTTCTTTTCATTAAACCAGCATGGTGGGATGAAGAATCAAACCTAGGGAAAATATTTCTGGAGCAGCCCTTCTGATTTATGACCATCTCAGCCACTCTGACAAGATCAGAAAAGTGCTGGATTCTTTCCAGTTGAGCACCACCAAAGGCCAAGTCATTCCTATTTAGGGAAAAACAAAACTTCCCTCTGCTTCAGTAAGAACAGTGTTTGGCATCAAGCACAGAGAAAACTGCCTCATTTCAGCTGGCTTGCTGAAGTGCAGCTGAGACAGAAAGGTGACACCAGGCTGCTGTGGGTGGCTTCAGATCATACTCTTTCCTCCTGATTTCATCTTGGACATCACTAGGTACCACATAGGGTGATGCAGAGGGATTCATTATACATGACAAAAAGCCCTCTTAAAGCAGAAGTTATTTGATTTTCAGCATGCACAGATGGCTGTTGACTCACTTGAGAGGGGAGCGATGGAACTAGCAGACTGGCAGGAGCATGGAGACTCTCAGCATTAGAAAACACCAAGTCACAGGCTGGATTGCCTTCTGAAGATCTGTGAGCTATGGTGTAGTAATAAGCAATGCTCGTGCACAGAAATGGGGCTTTCCAGCTGGTGGACTCCTGGGTATTGTCTCCTTGTGACTACCAGCGTGATGTAAAGATGTGGCTTGTTATGGGTACTTGGGTGTGACAGCTGACAAAAACACAGGGTGCTTTACACAGAACAGCAGTATAAGGTAATATACGGCACCTGGCACTGTGCCCTGCAGAGGCTGCTGACCCCAGGGTCACATCCATGCAGCTTCGCTGCTGACAGACACCTCAAGATCTCTGCCAAACACAAGTCTGCTTTGGGGAGGGCTGGCAGTGTGATGGCAGTGTGATAGCAGTGTGAGCTGTCAATAAGAGGAGTTTGACACCTTGGAAAGCCAACCAAGATGAGCCTGTGCCACTTTGGTTGATGCTGTTACAAACTCCTGGGTGACTTGTCTCAGGTGTCAGAGACAGGAGCAGCCCCAGGGCTTAGGGCCGCACAGGAGGCTGCTCTGGCTGCTCTGCCCCATCTGCTGCCGGTGTGCTCTGCAGCTGCAGGAGCCGCTCATCACAGTCAGGAAACAGGCACCACAAAGCCAAACTTCCTAATTCCAGCCAGCATAAGATGTGACGGCTTTGGGTCAAACAGCAAACTGCACCACATGACAATCCACCCAAATGCACTGCAGCCCAGGGAGGGCACTCATGTCGCTGCAGGCCCCCTTCCTGAAGAAGCCCTTTTCTCCTTCTTTTGCTCATCTCAGCACCTGAAGGCTTGCATGTTGGACTTTTGATGTGGACCATGTACAAAAGGAGCTATCAACAGGCGATTCTCTATCCAGGAAAATTTTTCTTCAGGGAAATTTTTTCCAAAATTGTCAGGCTACTGACAGACCACCGGCCCACAGGGCTGCTGCTTCAGCTTCGAGTTCAGAAGCCTCCGTAGTCCAGGTTTGTACTGACCAGAGTTTCTCAAATTTTGATGGCCATCTCACACCTCTACAACCTCACGGTATTAGTCATGCCTCATGTCATCAGTGCTCGCTTCACACAAGCTGGAGAAATAAACACACCCATCTCATCTTTCAAGTAAAGCCACTGCCTATGAGTTCAAGAAAAGAAGCACCAAACCTACAAGTAACGCCAGACAACAAAGGACCTGATCATTTCTCCTGACCCAAATGAAAAAAGAAAGGTTAAAATATCAGTTTACTAGTGAGGGGCTCTGTCCTTGGTGCACTCTCCAGCCTCAGAGATGTTCTGTCGTACTGTTCGCTAATTGTTTCCAGTGTTTGATGTGAGTATTTTTGGCAGCTAGTTTGTCATGAATTGACACTTATTTTGTCAACCTATCTTCAGCAAAACTGCACCCCCTCCCTCCTTGTAGACCTGACAGAAACAAAGATTACTCATTGCAGGTTTCCAAGAAGCTCCCGAAGCCAGCACTCGGAGTTTACATAACAACCATTGTCGACAATCCACCTACAGCAGCTTAAAAATACAGATTTGAATGGGTGAAGAGGGGCAGGGAGTTCTCAGAAGGACGAGACAGATTTGGGATTTTATTAATAGAACTGAAGGCGTTCTCATGAAGACAAAAAAAAAAAAACACCAAAACACCCTCTTGTTATCTTAGCTGTCATCAGCAGTCACCTTTTCAAAAACAGGCAGGCTAGATGCCGAGTATTCCTGTAGTTAAGCAAACAAGAAGCTGCTGCAGAAAAACATGAGAGCAAGATGGAGAGCTGCAAGCGCCAAGGATGGCTGCTCAGGTCCTCCTTGGCCAGTGCTGGGCGCGCAGCTGCCTGCTTCGTGCCTGCTGCCCTCGCTGAAGGGACGTCTGTCTTTTTTTTTTTTTTCTAAGATGGTGCCATGCATTTCACCCCTGGAGAGATAATTGCCAAACAAAGGGATCCCACCAGAAGAACACACACAAAGCTATTTGTGGCATGGGCTCGGGCACTCTTTTCAGCAAAATAAAGCAATTATATTAATTGGAGTGCACAATAGGCACTCCCCAAAATAGCAGATTAATAGATGCGAATCAGGGATGGCTGTTGGTGAGGGCAGGGAGCACCAAGGCACACAGCAGAGAGGGCGATGGGAGAGCTGGCATGCGTTTCTGCCACACTGCCGCAGGAGCACCCTGCCCAGCCCTGCCTCCACGGCCAGGGACGGGGTGGTGGGGCAGGGATGGGGCCACCTCCTAACCTGGAGCTTGCTCCTCAGGGGAGTAAGAGGTCTGGTCTCCTCGAGAGATGACAAGCTGTGGTACAATGGAAAAGGGGCTGCCCTGGCTGGAGGGTTTCCCATGCGCTTGTGCCACCTTCTCCCAGGTCTCAGGAGGAAGGAGGGACATGGGAAGCTTTGGAGGTGGCCAGGAGAGTGAGGGGAACAGGCAGAAGAGCCCAGAGAACAACAGGGATGTCAGAGGTGTCATCCGGCCATGTTAAAAACCTCCACTCTGAATAAACATCAACACTCACCGTCTTTTCCAAGCCAAATCCCCAGCCTGTTAGGCTCACCATTAACAACAATTCCTGCAACTTTCTCAGCCTTGATGTTTACACAAGCCAGAGCTTTCATACATAAAACTCTCAAACGAAAACATTAAAGAGCAGCTGGCGCCTCTTGGAAAACTCATAAAAAGTCTGTTTCCGAACAGCGTTGCTTCTATACCATAAATTTCTGTATTTCTCACTCCCCTCATTCCTTATTTCTAAGGACATTTGCATGAAAACAGGAACTTTGTTTATTAAAGAGTTCATCTGCTCCTGCTGTTAATTTCCCACCTGAAGCCAGAATCCCCTGGGTATGACATCATTAGTGCAGGCTCTGGAAATGATCATGAAGTCACAAACAGCGGGTTAGGGCTCCACTCGGGGAATAAACAGTGAGAAGACAGAACCTCTCCCACTGCCAAATCCCCAGATCCTTATCCAGTTTTTCCTGGAGCAATATCCCATTGACTTCAGTGGAACATTGACCAAAATAAGGCTGTCAGTGCTTGGTCTTTCAGCCATTCCTCCCATCCTGCTCCTGCCTCCAGGGCATCAGGGACTTGCCCCGTGCAGCAGACCTGGGACACGAGAAGCTCAGCCCCGGCATGATGCTGGTGCTCCCAGCGCCACATCCTTGCCCCACTCCCTGCAAGCAGGGGCAAACCCAGGGGAAGACCACCTCATCCCTATATCAGTGCCTCTAAGTGCTCCCCTTTCCAACTAAGCACCATGACATGTCCCACTTGCATGGAGGCCATCACGTGGGGATCTCACACAGTCCACGGAGTGGCTGGTGGGATGCAGGGGCCCAGCAAGGAGCCCTGCTGCAGCTGCCCTTCACCACGCAGGGGGCTGGCTGGGGGGAGTGGGGCTGCCCCGTGCACAGCCATAGACAGGAACAGCAGCAAGTCTGGGGATGACTGAGGGCACCTGCAGATCAAGTATAAATATCTTTTCAGACAGACCTACAGGAGGGAAAGATCTGTTTCATGTGTAGAGGTAGAGAAAAGAAACAGGAGCTAAAATGTCTCCTTGTGTGAGAACGGGAAGACATAGCAAAGATGTCTTTTATCACAACAGATCCAGCAACACTAATCAAATATATATTTTTCACCTCCTGCTCCATGAAAAGTACAAGACTGTGAGCTTAGAGAGTTTCGTTAAATCTCTTTTCACATATAAAATCTCTGACACAGTTAAAGCCCTCCCCTCCCATCACCAGGCATGCACAGCTAATAGAAAGTGTATAGGCCTCATGCTACTCTTTCTTAAACAGATACCTATACACGCAAGTGGCGTATTTGTTGTGTGACGGCTCTCTGCATGACGTCTTAGTGACGAGTCTCTGCATGAGTGCCACGATGCTGCGCCGTTGCAGCAGAGGATATAATCTGTCCCTACACAAGCAGCACGCTCCATCCAGCAGCCTGCAGTAAGTGGGCTGCTTGCCTCCCTGCCTTCCCACCCAGGGCCAAGCCAGCGTCTGGTCTGGGCTGTGCAATACTAATGCTACTGAGCAGACATCTGAGGATAGATGTCTGAAGATCTACATACCCATGAGAGTGGGATGTGGCCGGGTTGGACAGGGACAATCTGGTTAGGGACAGGGACATTAATACTGCATGGGAAAGGTGGAGGCAGAATATGGGATTGATCAGATACATTTCTTAAAGGATTTCTTCAGTTCATCCTTGCACTCCAAGTTTTGAAGCCTTTACGTACATAGTGCTATATCTTTACTTGGCACTGATGTTGGGATCATGAACAGCATTTCAGAAATACTATTTGTCAAATGCAAGCAGGTAATATTTGGTATAGCAGAGAGGAAAGAAAAAAAAAGAGATGTATTTAGTCTTGCAAACAAAATCTAAATTATCCTCTCTGTGAAATCACTATGATTTGATTGATCACCACAAACCTGCTGCATGGTGACAGTGCTCTGCTTGCATGACCTGAGTTGGGCTTGGCTGCTGGGAGACACTGTCCGGGGGAGAGCAAGCTGGCGAGCGCTCCAGATGGACGGCACGGATGCCACGTGCCCATCCTCCCCCAGGACCGCCGCTGGGTCCCGCTTCCCCCCGCTCCCCCCAGCACGGCCCATAGGCTCCACAGCCTCCAGTTCCCTTTGGTTTGGCCCATTGTTACAGGCCAAGCAGCTCCAAGTGTTTTCCTTGGCATAGGCCGGCGGTCCCATCGTGCCATACTTCCTCCGCACAGAATAAGTGTTATTTAACAGCTCTGATTACTTTGGAGAGATGTTCAGGTTTTTTTGAGAAGAGGATAATTTATTGAAACTGATTGTATTTGGCTGCTTGCACCTATTTTTTCTGGAAGGCCCGTGCTCTCTTTGTATAAAATGTGAGATACAGACCCGGGCAACTTTTCAAGAGGGGCATGGTGCCACTGTCTCATGCTCCTTGCATAATGGAGTTGTCACCTCTGTCAAGTTAAGCATGTAAAAAAAGGAAACGCAGGCACACTGGGGAGAGGTGTCCAGGCTCCGCACTCGGTCACCCCAGCGCACGCCCAACCGAGTCAATAAGAATTTGGTCCAAAGCAAGTAACAGCAGGAAGAGCTGATAAAGCTCCTCTGGCTGCTGTTATTTATCCCCTTAGCACACCACCTGATAGCACAACTGTAACCTGTCAAAGAAGGGTTGCCTTATTTCTTGGGCTTTGAGGATACAGGCAGGCAAAGAGTAAATATTTCAGTGCAACCGAAAGTGTCTCTGACTCATCATATCATCATCATTTTTCTGGGAGCCACTGGCTTCATCCTCTTTCCTCAATGCTTCCCTTAGGACAGTTCACTCCAGGAGCTCTGCATTTTCTCAGAAAATCCCTAATGTTCTCTACAAGAGTTGGCATTGTTCATTTTAGAGAGCAAGCGGGAGACGAGCCCTCCCTTGCTCTGCCTTCCAACCCTTGTTTTTCCATTTCCTTACTTTCAAATCACAGTGTAGCAAATGTTCAAGGTCTTCCTCCCACCAGCTCCTCCAAGGCAGTTTTAAATTAGCCATGATTTCCTTCTCTTCTCAGCTTCTCATTTTTTCCGAAGTCTGTACTATCAAATCCTAACGCCCTCCTCCCCTCTTTGTTATTTGAGACAGCCCCGCATCGTGCTGCTCATTCATTAGGACACTTCCACCCACTCTGCGGAGCCAATATTCTCCACCTCTGCTCTGCATAAATCCTTTCATCTCCACATTAGCCTAGCTCTTACTTCCAGCAGCTGCTTTTTACTTTGGGTTTTTTTCTTGTGTGTGTGTATGTGAGCGGCCCCTCACACTCTGCAGGGCTGCTGAGTCTTTCCGAGGCGAGTGCTTTCCTGGGAGGAGGACAGACCATGGCAACAGAAGAGAAGGTTGCTTGCTGGGAAGACCATTTGTTCCTTTTGGTATTAAAAAAAAATAAATTGCTGCTAATTCCAAGGGGGCCTGCCCTCTGCTCCAGGCATCTTTACAGCCATGAAAATTACAATGTCACTGGTATTAACAGCGAGAAGCAGCAAAGGCTCATCCCACTACAACTCCCTTGCTCCCATAGTGCTCCTGACAACAAATGAAACTTCAAATTAAATTGAGAAGCTCCCTCTCCAGCTAATGCCTCGGGCAACTTCCCTCGGAGGGAAGCTGGGCTGTAGGGCATGACCAGAGAGGCGATGAACTCCCAGGCTGCTGGAGGCCATGGGGGAGTGAGTCCCAGACCAGCAGCTTCCCCTCTGCACAGGGGAGGGCTCTGGATGGATCAGATCTGATGACTGCCAAGTCATTTGACAACATAAATTTTGCCCAGCAGAAGCTCATAGACAATCTTCCACTTGCATGTTCTCCTGGCTCAGCAGCTGGCCATGCTGGTCTCCTCCAACTAGAGCTCCTGCTCTCCAGGAGCTGTCAGAGTGTGCACAGCTCTGCTCTCTCCTGGTGTCCCTGGGTCTCACTGAAGGCTTGCAGTGGGCGATGGATCGCATGGAACACCAAAGGAGTCAGGTACAGTCTGACAACATCCCCCAGGGTGGGAATGTGTGGATGCAGGACCCACACTGCACATTTTCTCATCTCAAGATATCCAAATGGTTTAGGGAAAAGTTGGGGTTTGGCTCTTGTGCATCTTTTCATGATACCAGTAAGACAAAAGTCCCACCACAGTGTCAGATCTCCTGGCACCTCTCCAACAAGGACTGGCTCTGCTCAGGTGAGGTGCCAGGCTGTCGGCGGAAGGGATTGATGTGGAGTGGCTTAGATTGAGGGGGAGAAAGGCCACATCCAGCAAACAAGCAGGCACACAGGAGGAACAGGACTGCTACAGAGGGCAATCTAAGCATGGAAAACCCAGCAGACAGCAAGGAGAGGTCCAGATCTGGCAGGAAGGCTGTCCCTCAACCTATAAGGTTGTGGTGACCCCCAGAGACCTGGCACAGGCCAAACAAACCCCCATGAGATAGCGGTGGGAGGGCTGATCAGCCAGGCCATGGGCGCACCACACGGCAGCACTGCTGGTACAACACAGGCCAAAGCTACCTCCACATGCCAATGCTGGGGCAGGCGCTGGGCTGTCATGGCTTTTCTATTCCTGGACTGGATGCAGTCACATCAACTTGACAATGTCATCTTGCCACAGCCTTGTGGCTTCTCTACCACTGCCCTGAACTGCTCTGCACCATGGAGACCCACAGATGCCTCCCACCTCCTACTCCCACTCGCCTGTCTCTTTGCTTTAACTCTCCAGACTCTTCTCAGCTCCTCACTTCATTTCTTCTGTTCCCATGCGAGGATCCAGGAGCCGTAAATGGATTAACCTGCAGCAAGATCTAAAACAGTCCCATATTTAAAAAGCCACAAACGCACTGCAACCTGTGAGAGCTACACAGTGCCGCCACAACAGTGACACGTCTTGCCCTGAGGTATAAGGGTTAAACTTGACTGGCTTTTAAAATCCCATAATACGTGTGTGCACAGAGCTGTTACACTGCAATTTACTCCAAATTGATGCTCCATTTATCTCTCCATAGCCTTGGCATCTTGCTGTCCCTACACTCCTAAATCACTCTTAGACTCTCCTCGTTTAATTTTCCAGCTCTTCAAGCGAACTCTCCCACTAATGGTCTCTGCATATCTGTGTTCTCACTTTTCAAAATGCTGCCCCTGTCTCACTTAACATGCAAACATGTTAAGGCACAGAGATGAAACGCCATGCCAGAAAAAGCAACTAAGGTTGTTTTGGTACATGTGGTGGTCAGCATGCCCCGCTGGAGAGCCTACCAACATGTAATTAATATCCCGAGTTTCTGAGCCAGATGCGTCCTGTTCCCTCTCTTGTCCAAACCGCAGAGACAAGAACATCCAGCCTCTCCGACGCCTCACCAATCCTGGGATTGACATGGAGATATAAAGAGGGAAAGAGAAAAACAGAAAAGCCACCACGCTGCCCAGCAATGCTGGCATTAGGATCTGGGAGCTTCTCATGCTTGTAGAAGCAGTGATGCCCCTTACTGGAGAGGGCAGGCTGTCTCATTTGACTGAAGGCATCTTATCCAGATGCAGTAGTTGAGATCTCCCTCTTGAACATACTGATGAGTCTGACCCACATCTGCTGAGATGAAGAAATCAGAGGAAGGCCTGGGGAAAATGGACTCTGAACACAGCAAAAGGAGATGTTTACGTACAACCAATAGCTGTAACACCACAACCCCCTTCTTTTTTATTGCTTGCCTGCCACACCACTTTGAAAAATCCTTCTCACTCTGCAGGCTTTTGTCCTCTGGGTCAGGGGAGCAAAGGCACCAGCACCACATGCTAATTCTCCTCCAATGTTCCAGCAGTGACTGTACATTTCAAACCCACATCATGAAAGCCCCCCCCCAGGCACCCAGACAAACCCTTCTCTGCTATGCTCCTGCACAGGCACCAGAATCAACACAGAACACATCTGCCTAGGGCTGGCATCTTTGATTTGTTGATTTATTTTTGAATACATTGTTCCTCTTGCACATCCACCTCTCCCCTCCAAGGACACAAGACTTTTGCACTTTTCTGATGACTTCATCCTTCATACTGCATTCCCACAAGCTATAGGTCGGAGATCGGATGACGGACTTGACCCAAACTGCCTGACAAAGGCTTCTCATCTGCTTGGCATGGCATTCAGAGAAATTGATTCACTGAAGTGTCAATGCTGCATTACATTCAGCAGTGGTTTCCAGGCATGCTGTGAAAGGCACCATCACATCGGTGGGCTTATTGACCCGTTCAGTAGAAACTCTGGTGCTGAGCATCCTTCTCAGTTCCCCACACTCTGAAGGCAAACCTTCCCCTGCCCATGTGCATGATACCGAGTCTAAAGAATAAAGGTTTTAATTTTGCAGAGTTGCCTTCCCAACACTTTTCACAGGCAAAAAATTCACCCCCGAGGTCCCTCCTGAATGACAGCAATGCCACATTTTCCCAACATCGAGGGATATTTCAGCCTTTTTGCTCTGCAGGTTAGCTGTTCAGCACCAATGGGGTACCAGTAAGCATGGAGATAGGAGTAGATACACGTAGAAGTGTGCCACTGCTGTTCTTAAAAGTCAGAGCACAAGAAATGACTGGCTCCCTGTATGAGCACCCTCAGATGAAGTCACTTTTCCCTCCAGGTCCTTTCATCTGCAGGCACGCAGGCCAGCCCTGGGCTTTCTTTCTAATCTTGCTGTGTCCTGCCATTGAACCAGTCTTCATCCCCCACAAAGCCCATCCACCTCATCTCCTCTCATTACCAATACTTCCCTGAGCATCTCTCTCCTTCATTTTCCTTCTTGAGTCCTTATGAACTGATTTAGGATCCTTGCTGGTTTGCCTGGTTAATAATTGTCCATTCCTCTCCTCTTTCTCACTTTACTTCAGGCAGGAGGAGGGAACGTGCCCTCCTCATGTTAGTAGCCCCTGTCCACGAGTGTGTCTCATCAGTGGGCAAGTGTTAACGTCCTGCCAGTGCCCTGACCCCTCTGCCCTCAAATACCAGCCACCGAGCAAGGGGGCACTTAATAAGACAACCTCACAGCAGAAACCAGGTGCCATAGCAGAAAGAGAAATATTCCCAATTCCTAAAACCTGCAGAAGAGTATGTCCCAGGTTTTTTTCCCCACCTGCACAGCGTTCTATGATTGAAGACCCGTTTAGGATAGATGACAGGAGATTAGCAGTGCTAAAATGGAAGTCTACAGATGTTTTTGCCACTAGTGTCTGAATAAAACAGAGACTCCAACAAGGCTAGACATAGTTTGGCTAAGGATCAGACCAAAGATATCAGAACTTTTCAAGCGCTTTGAATGCTTTAAGGTACATCCATTACTAACTGAAGACAGAGTTGGTTCGTTTCTTGAGATATGTTGGAAGTAATTTGCAAGAGTGAGCATGAAAACTGAAAGCACCATGGAAATGTGCTCTGGATGACTGCACTACCGTAGCTATGGATGGAATTCAGCACAGGGGATGGAATATATATATATGTATATATATATACACACATTAAAAAAATTCCGTTCAGAGCTGTCTGGTTGGTTCTAGCTTGGCTGTGGTGCCCCAAAATGCCCCATTCTGGGACATTCTGAAATGACAGACTCTCTGATATGAAAATCACTTTGTACTTTCATATTTCTGGTCCACAGACTCTCTTTCTATAACATTTCTGCTATGTATTAACTGCTTTTGCATACGATAACTGCTTTCAAAGCTGAGTCGCATACTCAGTGTATCTTCCCGTCGTTGTTTCACTATGCAAATTGCCTGTGCTCCTCTCTTCTAGGTACCGTATTTGAAACATCCCCCGGCCTTTTTACCTCATCGGGGGCCCCGGCAGGGCTTGCCTCCCAGCTCCCAGAGCACGGCTGAACACCAGACCATCCACTGAACAGGCTGCTCGCGCGGAGAAATGCCTCAACATTTTGAGACGGAGCCTTGTCAGGTCGCAGAATGAAAAAAGCCCTACATTCATTTCTCTCGCTCGCAGGCTCGCTGCTTAGTCAGCTGTTACGTTGGCATGTAAAACCTTTGCTAAAAGTGCTGTGGTAGAAAATAGCTGATCAGTAAGTCTGAAGTGTCAGAGCTGTCTGGGTAGGTGGAGGCACTAACAGGAAGGCAGGAAACCCAGTCTGTAAGCTTAGGGCTGGGGGAGAGGAAACCGTTTCCATCCAGCACAGAGATTGCAGGGCAACACTGACGGCAGTGCTCGGGCGCAGCCAAAAGTAATTTTCCCTTCCCCAGTTTAATGATTCCTGGTTGCTGGAGCTCGGCACCCTGGGGAGGAAGCGTGGGCCAGCCTACGCTGAACGCTGCTCCTTGCTCCTACCCTTGCAGCTCTGGGGAAGGGAGGCAGAGGATCTATAAACGTATTTTACACAAGCGTGTGTGAAATAACCCACATAAATCACCCCATGAGACCTTTTTTAACAGTTAGCCTGCTACCTTTAACACCAGCTACAATTAGCAGGCTAACTTATTTACATGACGTAAATCCACAGCTCACAAAGACCTGTTGTACTGACTTTTCACCACAAACCTGTGAGCTTTGGTAAATTTGTTAAATCAGACTCACCCGTTTCTTACAAAGGGTTTCAGTAGCTTGCAGCAGCGTGAAGGTAAATCACACAAGGGCTGCCTTCTCCTCCCAGACTCTGATCACAGCTCTAGCATTCACCCCTTTGCAAGTCCAAATCCTGATTAGAACTGGGAATAGATTCTCCACGCGGATCTGAGCGGGGAAAAACAATGCACCGAGGACTTGGAGTTAACTAACTCACTCGGAGCCCCCACCGACACCCCCCAGCCTGGCAGCTGCTTCAAGGCAGCTTTCAGTTTTAATCACAAATTATTTTCATGTCAGCCCACAGTAAAATTAAAACAAGTATCACAAGACAAAGAGGCCTGACTTTGGTTTACAAGTTTCATGCAACATCCTTTGGGGGTTCTAGTTCGATTCTAGGAAAAGCAAATCGGCAGCTCAGATGAAGCAGATGCACGTCGGAGCGTGCCGAGGCAGCGGTGCCATTGGCTTCGCGCGCCCTGCGGTATGTGCAAGTGGTTTCTGCACGTGTCGGCGCCTCTGGCTAGTACCACCGGTGGGTTACATTTTGCTCTGTCCATGTACGCACTGCTGTAGACGTCACTGCATGTCATACATCCATCCTCCTCGCTGACCAATCCCAACAGGGAAGTACATCTCTTACAAACAGCTTGCACCAGACTCTGTCACACCAGGTAAGCATTATGTGAGGGAAACCAAAAGCAAGTTGTGTTTGAACCTGAAGTATCCACAGAGCTTGACCAAGCCATAAATACACAGATATATCAGTATAGAGATGCCCAGAACTGTGCATTTGCTCCTTCATGCGCAGACGCGTGCTTGCAGCGTGGTCCACTCACTGCCTGGCACACCGAAGTCTCACTGCAGATTAGGGATGAGGGATTATTTTTCAGTTTCCCAACTGGCAAACTAAGGACTTACCTATCCCTCCATCCCTCCCACAGAGGTCCTATGAGGATAAGCTGAATTACTTGAACATTTTGAAGGCTGGAAGTGCTAAGAGCCCGACAGGAGGGAGTGGTCCAGAGGAGCGAGGGAGCCAAGCGTACATTCAGTGGAGGAGTTGCTCCAGCTGATGCACAGAGAGCTCCCGAGCTCCCCGAAAAGCCACTCCAGACAATGCCTAACAGAGTGCACATTTTGTGGAGACTCACATATTCTGTTTCTCCTGGAAAAGCACAGAGCAGCGGTGGTTTCAGCACTCAGTACACCACGTATCGTGCACACTGAACGGGGCTCTGCCTGGGCTCTGGCCACTCAGAGCATCACATCACCTCCAATGCTTGTCTATTAAGAGAATTCAGGTCCCACTTTTCTCATCCCTTTTCCTGCTCTGTTCCTCGTGGCTGACAAGGGCAGATGTTTCCACATTCCTCTTCCCCAAAATAAGGCAGGAGCGTGCCTTGTGCTTTGTGGGACTCACTGCACATCACAATTAGCATCTTTGGTCAGCAGGACAGAGACCAGTCAAACCCCAACGGCAACACCACATCAGCAGGCAAAACCCCCCGAGAAGAGTAGCAATTAATTAGCCTGGCCAGCATTGTATTACCAAAGGGGGATGGCAGGAATAACACACAGCACCCACCAGACGGAACAGTGTGTGGAGATGATTGAAATACAGAGCACCATCGAGCTCGGCACAGCAGGGCAAAGGAAGGCCAGTGGCACGGAGGAGCAAAAGGGATGGGTTTTCACCCCCATACCACTGCTGGCAGAATGGGTGGATGATCCCCCGTCACACATGGCCATGATCTTCACACAGGCGAGAGGACGGAAAAATCTATGTACTGCAGCCTAAAGAAAATAACCTGCAGTTGAAATCATGCTACCTTTTAGCCAAGAAAGGTGTCAAGAACAAGGATGACTGAACGGAGGAAGCACAGAGGGCTGTTCTGGACACTCCAGCAAGCTTTCCATCTCTTCCCTAGTAGAGAAGCGCAGCAAGGCTGCAGAGTGGACCACCGGTATATTTGCAGTTTTCCCACTAATTGAAGTTTCCACTCACATAAAATTAGATCCTATGTTGATACATTGCACTTTCATTAAAATCACATCACTTTCATTCTTTATATTTTTATTACAGAATATAAATTACACTGTCGAAACCAAAAAAGTCATTAAAGAATGAAATTCTGGAATGAAGTGCTCTGGTCCAACCAGATCAAAAGGGAACATTTCAAACAAAATAATTTGGTTTGTATATTTTTATAAGCAAAACTGTGTGGCAACCAATGCAATACTATAAAGACCATTTGTATTAATAAAACGGTATTTTTGCAATAAAAAAAATATTTGTTGGCAAAGCGTTCAGCTGGGTTTATTAGTGTCATTAAGAATCCTCCCGCATTCCCTTATTTTTCAGCAGCTAGCGAGGAGGTACGTTCAGAATTTCATTATTTGAAAATGAGGCAATAAATAAAATAAAAAATAAAGAGCAATTTGTACTCTTATAATGGCTTCCTCTCCAAAGCTTCAAAGCAGTTTACAAAAAAAAATTCTATGATTTAACCTCCCCTCTTGTGATGTAGCTATTCCCCCTTTTTATAGCTGGGAAAAATATCTCTTGAAAGAGCCTCTGCTCGTTTCAAACGTCTGTATTCTGAGTGCCAAGAGCCTGATTTACCACAGTTTATTGTGCTCCGAACCAGTGACTAGGACAGGTACTCAGTATTTCTAGCAAATAAGACCACAGGCATCTCGCACCAGCTATCCCAGACTCCTGGAATCTGCTGGGGAGCTGGAGTGAAGTTGGGACAGTGGGAAACTCCACGCCCGTTCCTCAGCTCCAGGCTTCTCCTCAATTTCCAGGCTCCAGGATGCGAGAGGCAGTGCCTTTCACCTTGTTCCAGCCTTCGCCAGAAACACAGGGGATATTTCAGCTGTTTTGTTAAGCGGGAATAAGCGCTCTCTGCAGAAGCACAGTAACTGTTTGACTGGATCAATTCTCTTTTGTCCGTTTTACAGCCTCTGCATTCCTGTTGGGCGACATTTAAAGATGCAGAAGAATTCCTGGTACTTAAAAAACTTCTTATTTTTAATGTTTTTCTGGTGCCAAAACTGACAGACGTCTATGCACTTATGGAAAAGGCAGGAAAGCAGGGCTGTTTCTGGGGAAGAAATGTTTCTTTCATTTCCTTCCCTCTTCAACATCGGTTGATATTAATTTAAAACCTGGCTGGCACTCCACAGTAAGAAGAGTGAAACACCTTGTTCTTTCATCCAGAAAAGTGTATCAAATAGGTGTAGCTCAAATTTTAAAGCAATCCCGCCAAGCCATTTAGTTCCCAAAAGGACGATGGCTTCCCTAGGAACACAGGGTTTGCCATATCAGATGCAGCAGACTACCGGATCACAAAGCCTTACTGCTTCATTCTAGCAGTGACCCATATTTCATTGTGTGCTTCAGAGGAAGAGGAAAGGCCGCCATAATGCATCTTAAACATAACCATATGGAAAAATCTTGCAGCATTTAGAAAGGATAAGCAAATAGAGTCCTACAGAAATACTAGGACACTACAGCATTCATTTCTAAAATCCCATAGGGATTAACAGGGCAAATATAATGTCTTTAATTTTCCACAGCAGGGAAGTGTTTTCTTGCTATATTCTATAGGCAGTGATGGTGAGGGCTTTTCAGCACAATAAGCACAGGAGAGAACGCAAAAATATCCTGATGCCCAAACCTGTGGAAAATTGAATCCCTAAACTCTACTGTTTTTAATGCAGGTAGGCCAGGATCCAGTCTGTACCTTCAAAATTGTATAATGACAGTAACTATAAAGATTCAGAACCACAAGCACAAGGACCAGTGAGGCCATTAATAACAATAATAAATGCTGTTCTGCATGAGGAAAACACCCAAGGAATAAAAAAGGCATTTTAGAATATGTCATGTCCTCTGTAAAATTCCCACTGCATTTGTACAATGCAGTAGCAATTAAGCAGCAATTCCCCGTCTCAGAAAACAGGCTGCAATCCACCCCGTTACCAGACATTGCTTAGGACATCAGGAATGCTCCAAATGGTGCTGCTCCTCCTGGGCTCTCCTTGCCTTTGGGGCACAGGTACCAGCCAGCCAGGCGAGAGCCGCCCTCTCTGCCTGGCAGTGACAGGGCAGGGACTGCCCGAACATCCTTTGCTCGCAGTGGGATGGGGAGAGTCCACATCCCTGCCCCAGCTGTGTGAAGAAAGCAGAAGGAGCAAAAGCACAACCCCTCTTGCAGGCGTGCTACTGGTAGCCAGTAACCTTTCAGTCGCCCTCCTTCCCATGTACCCCCAGCTGCCATAGGTCTACAGATGTATAGCTGCGTTATGAACAAATATACCAAACGTTTCCTTTCGTGTTTTTTTTTCTGGGTAACCCTGGAGGGTAAACGGCACAGAAAAGGATTTCGCGAGTCACCATTTTGCTCCTTGATTTCACAGCTTCAACGCTCAGATCTTCTCCCCCACAGGTGGTAAATGCAGCTACTGTTTTGCCAGTTGATGGGGTTACTCCTTTTTTGGAGAGCCTTGTGGACCTGCGTGTTGCTGCCAAGGTAATGCATGATGTTACACAGTTTAGAAAGCAGCCCCGGTTGTGTAATGATACCCTACCACAGCCAAACAACTTAGGACTGTGTCAGGCCAGGGAGAAAACAAGCCTGGAAGCTAAAGGAGAGAAGATTAAAGCAAAGCAGCAGCATGTTTTTTAATTGTGCCTTAGAATTTCTAATCTAGTTAATGGCCCTTCCAGCCCATCTTGTGTAAAGAAGCGAGCATGTGGCATGTACTGAAGGAGGATCAACACTGACACACCGACAGATGCGCTTATTGGCACAAGAAACTAGATTAGGTTTTGGACTGGGTTTTTTTACTTGTTAGCTAGCCAGCAGTAACTTGCTTTTTTGGAAGGGAAGGGAGGGATCAAACAATTGCTGCAGCGGGATATTAGTTCCCTGGCACTTCATCTTCTTCCATTACAGATTCTTTGCTTGAACAAGAGACAATGCTGCCATTCCTTCCCCCTGACTCACTGGCAATTCTTTATCCATCTCTGGTTTGCAGCTTTGGAGATTTTTTTGGCTGGAGTTTGATCAGCCCAGCCTGCTCTTTTATTCTCTCTCTCCATATTTTCCAACACTTCTGTCTCCTTCATCACTTCCCAAAGCTCCTCCATGTAGTGGAAGTCTGCAAGTTAACCAAAAGTTAAATATATTCAGCTTGATACCATGCAATTTCACTTGGCCATTTGAGGAACATAAGGAGTGAGCACCTCGTATCACAAGCACCCCGGCACACGTGGCGAAGCGTGCAGCAAAGGAGGTGGAAAGTGGCCGTCTGCCGAGAGGGAGGCAGCTAATGTTTAACAGCATGCATTTGAAAGCCAGCTCTGTCCCCTTTCCTCGGGAGCATAGTCCCACAGGTTGACAGAGGGCTGTTCACGGGATGGGGCAGGAGTTGTTTAGGACAAGTGAATTCTAGCTGGTTGGAGGTGGTGGACTGCAAAAGCCCCCGGAGCCTGGCCAGGACGTTGGCATTAATGCCTCCCTGAGCTGGGTCAGTGGTGCCACAGGAGCTCTCGTTCTGATGGCAGAGTGCTGCCGGAGGCGTCGTGCCCTCCTGCCAGTCTCAGAGCTCTTTGGAATCCGAATGGCAGCTGAGCAGTGGCCAACTCGCACACACACACCTCCCGCCCAGCCCACGAGTGCCCAGGCCAGCACCCCTTTGCCATCTCGCCACATCCCCACAATACAGGCAAGTGAAATGGGGTAAAGCTTTGGGGCAATGCTGGCACGTCCAGCACCATAACTGGGCTGCACTTTTTGTTAAACCTTTCGTCTTCTTTCACTCTTCCCTCCTCTCCCTTCTGCCGTGTGTTGCACCTCTGTGCATGGTCCCCAGCCCACAGGACCCCCAGCCCCGCAGGGAGGAGCCGCTGCTCGGACACCATGACACTGCTTTGAGGGTGGTGGAGATGGCAGCTTTCACCCAGCAAAGCAGAGACCCACAGCCAGGGCTGCTCGCAGGAGGATGCCCATGTCCAGCTGGGTCTGTGGCTCTCCTGCAGCTGCCCAGCTGCAAGGCTGCGCCTCTTGGGGAGGCTATTTGTGGAGCAAAGGGTCAGGCTGGGGAACCATCCCTGCTTGTGGCAGCAGCCCAGGCGATGCTGGGCGACATATTTCCAGAAGACGGCAGTGGTCTGAGGAGCCCTTGTGAACGCCTGGCTCCAAAGTGGCCGCTGCAGGGGTGAGAAGCGCACCGGCTGCCGTGCCTGCGCCCTCCCCACGGTAGGTGAATGCACACCGCTCCCCCAGAGCAAACAAACAGGAACGGCCCAGCCAAAACCCTCCTAGCCCACAGGAGCAGCACCAGGCGAGGAAGAGAACAATTCACCCACCTACAGATGAGATCGCTATAAAAACAACCGCATAGGAAAGAGGCTAGCCACTTGAAGGGGCCTGTTCAGCAGGCAATAACGAGACCTGCCCCGCTTCCACCCTCCGGAGAGCTGCCAGCCTTCAGCCTGGGGGCTCATGTGTCCCAGGAAGGAGCCGCAAGGAGCCTCGCCACCCACTCTGAGGGCTTAAATAGCTAGCATGCCTCCTGCACGCCCGCTCCGAGGGGTCTCGCTGCTTCACCCGGCCAAGCTGCTCCTTCGATTGTTTTCCAAGCACAGTGTATTCATTTTTTAATTGCGTGAGCAGTAATGACCAAAATCAAAACTGGTGAGGAGCAGGAGAGGTCTCATCCAGCCGTACGTCCCCCTTGGGCCAGAGCTAGCATCCTTGCACCCAGCTGGGCTCTGGCCCCGGGTGCCGTGGGAGGGCTCAGGGTCCCAGCCTGCAGGCATGCAGTGGAAAGCTAGTCCATGCCCACAAAAACTACAGCCAGGTTTGTGTTGCAGGCTTTTGCTGGCACAACAGTGTCACTGAGGTGTGTGCAGGGATGCAGCCACCCAACTTGCCAAGGCAGGATACACCCACAGCCCTGGGAGCGTTGCTGCAGCTCTGCGAGGAAGATGGGCAGGCACTTTTAAGTCCCATGTCCCAAATGTCATCACATGGTTTTTGCTAAGCATGGAGGTCTGAGCAGAGAGGTGGCTGGCCCCTGGAAGAGGCAGCTGGTGGTGGTTCCTGTATCCAAAACTGCAGGTTGTTGGCTCAGGGCGCGAATGACAGCAAAAACATCAGTCCTTCTGCGGGGAGAGCAGAGGGACACCAGCTGTCAGCTCTTGACCCGATCTGCAGTCCTGATCCCCTGGTTCAGCTCCCCATGCGGAGGCAGGACAACCTGTCCTCTGTCACAGCCCTGCATGAATCTGCACCCTTCAGGTCCAAAACAAACAACAACCAGTTCCTGGTGAGGCTGAGCAGCAAACAGCAGGGACACGAGCAAGAGCTGGGTGGGAGCTGCTGGCTCCAAGCCTGAGCAGGCAGGGGAAGAGGAGAAGGAGGTGGCACAGAGCTGGGAACACTGGTCTCCAGAGAAGGAGTGCAGCAGGGGTGTCAGAGAGTGCACAAACCAGTTTGTAATTGCCGGTTAGGGAACCAGCTATGCATTTAGGAGATGTTTCCCTGTGCCAGCCGTAGCTAGTCACCTAAAGGATTAGCGGCATGACAGTGGGGGTAGTAGGCTTCCGTCTTCTCCTGGCAACCCACGGGGCTCACCCACAGGTACACTTGCAGTCACGCACGTGGACAAGCCCAGGGACAGCCACTCTTCTTGAGACTGCAAAATGATGTGGTTTGAAAAGCCCCAAAATGCTGATTCCTCCCTCAGCAGGGACAGAGTTCTCCAGAAATACAAAAATATTCCTTCCAAAACCTCCCCATCAAACACGAGTCCATCAGGGAAAAAGGATACACTGGACAGTAAAATACTGTAACCGTCTGTTAATGCCATTTGGGATGCTGTTGAAAGAATTTTGGAACAACCGTGAGACATTTTGGATGCTCAAACACTGAATGAGTCAAAAAATCATCTGTGTCCTACAGAGAAACATTTTAGAAAACAAAGCAATTGGCTTCTAGCAACATGATGTAACCTTGGTTTTTCCTCCCCTTATTGTAAGTGCATCTCTGGGTGTTTGCTTTTAAAGCTGTATCCATTAACAATGTGCCTCTATATTTATTTAGAGATATGTCAAACAAGGAGCGCTTATCCGTAGCTCCAGGCAACCCAACAATTTTAATACATAAACAGCTATATAAATGAGTCTCATAATCGTCCAATAAAAGCTTCGGCAACAAAGAACCCCATATGCACACCGTCTCTTCTCAGGATGCTCAAAATTCGGCATTCACTTCAGCAGCCAAGGAGAATAAATAAGCTTTCCAAGGGAACAAGCTCAGGTTATTACAGATCAAATGGAGGAACAAGTTGTTTGCCTTTTCTTAACTTGAAAAAAAAACAACCCACAAATGGAAAAACATGGGCCAGATTTTCAAGCAAGCTCGGCACGTTGCCTGCCTAAATCACACTTACATGCAAGTGCATGCAAATGCGTCGTTTCCCTGGTCATTTGCCTGCACTGCATCCACATTTTCCTCAAATGCCTCCTTGAGCACGACAGGACACGCATGAGCAGCCTCCCCAGCCTTTCAGAAACCAGAGCATGGGCACGCTGGTGGGAACAGAGGAAACACCTGCATTCCCCTGCAGCACAAATGCAGCCAAAATAATGATGAGTCTGAAAAAAGTCTGACTGCAGGCAAAGGTCAGGGTGCCGGGACCTTGCAGAGCTGAGGGGGCTCGGCTCGATGCTTGGCAAGAGGGAGCCTTGTCCCCTTCTGCTTTTACACATATTTTACTGTGCGAGGTGGGGAAAAAAAAAGCCAGATTAAAAATAAGCAAATGTTTTCAGCTTCTGCTGCAGTCCGTAGATGGGTGACTAAGCACTGCTGGCGATAGCTCAGCCCCCATCAAAGCCTGCTGCTGTGAGCTTTATCCCTCCCGGAGAGACGGAGAGACAGGGGCTGTGGGAGCCCTGCAGGGCTGCCCGCCACGGAGGCGAAGGGAGGTGCACAGCGGGGCACGACGTGATGCCCCTCTTCCGTGGGCGACCGACCGTGCCCCTGCACAGTGCCAGCCGCTGCTTCGGGCCAAACCCTTCTCTCGGCCCCACCAGTGAAAAGCCAAAAAATGAACTTGCCGAAAATTTGCAGCCCCTTTTGCACACACCCCCTCCCACAAAATACTGATGGCGACGTTCCAGCTGGCTGGGCTGGGGCTGAGGAGGCCCTAGTTTTCCCTGGGGAGATGCTGTTCATCTCCCGGCCAGGCATCGCCTGCCCCGTGTCTGTGTCCAGGAGACCCGTGACTGAGGGACCGTACCGGGGGCAGCAAGGACACTCTACCTCCAGGCTAAAATTCTCTTTTCTCTTCCTGGCTGGGAGTGACATGCAAAAAATGTGTAACAAAGCACCACAAGAGAGAAGGGGAAGAAAACCCTCAGGAGCTCATTTTAGTTGTCTTTATTTTTTTAATCCTCCTCCCTCTGTCTGATGCCCAAAGGAAAAAATAAAGTGCTTGGACAGGCCCGTTCGGTGCGAGTCCCCGTCCCAACCTTCCTGCTCCCCCTTGCTGCAGCACAGGAGGAAAGGCGCTGGCAAGGCTCTCAGGGGATAGCGGTGAGGATGTCTGCTTTGCCTCCACTCCTGCCGCTCTTCCTCTTGCAGCTCTTCCGACATCCAAAGAGGAAAAAGGCAGGACGGTCGCCGGCACCCAGGTGCCTCTCACACACACACACACACATGAGCACATTCCCGTTCAAAACAAGCTTGCAGTGCATTGAACTTGTCCCTGAATGTAACCCTTCTGGCTTGAACAGCCCGGCTGGCTCCTGCCTTGGGCAAGGTTTCAGTTTCCCTGTGGCTTGATGACGTGATTTGGGCAGGATTTATGAGGCTTACAAAAAAGCACAATTAAATCTAATGGGCAACGGAGGGGATTTTTCTTTCCCCTCTCTCTCTCTTTCTTTTCGTTGCTGGCTTCTAGGAGCAAGGCAATGAGTTGGCAAAAGTCTGCCGTGTTGGCTGGAGCCTGAATTTCTAGCCAAAAAACTTTGCTCCAGGTCTAGTTAAGTTAATTTCCTAAATTTTAAAAAATATTTTCTTTGCTGTAAGCTGTCTGAGAAGCCATTGTCATTTCAGTTGAAGGGCAATCAAAAATACAAGATCTGACAGGCCAAAGCCATCTCTGCTGTAACTCTGCTGTGGCTGGCACCACAGCTGCCACCAGTGTGGAAACCAGCTTGGGTGGATGTCCTGGAAGGTCAGGTGGGTAGGGAGGAGAAGCCAGGGTGGGACTGAAATATCCCCTCTGCTTCCACAAGGAGAAGCATCCCTCTGGGAAGGGACCTGCTCGGGGCCCTGCTTGACCCCAAGTGCTCAAAGAACGGACGTACCCAAACTCAACAGGAATGAGCACAACATCCCCTGGAACACACACATGCTGGGAAAGATAAAGCCTGCATCCCAGCTTTGTGCTTTGACTCCTGTTTAATAAATAATAACAGAGTGTGTTGGAACTGTGTCAGTTATGTCATTTCAGGTAAGAAAGACTTGTGTTTTCCAGGTACTGGCTCTGTAAATCCCCGAGGAGCATGCTGCCAACGCAAGCAGGGGTCACGCCGTGTTCAGCAAGGCACGCGCGCATCGACAGTCACATGCGCCCAGGCATACACATTTCTCTCTCCTGTGGAAACTTAACTTCAAATCTCGTGGGCTGGTTTTCTTAATGCAAAACAAAGGTCAAACAGAAAGTGTGTGGCTTTGTTTCATCTATGGAGAAACGCAGCCATCAGGCTTTCCAAAAGCATCAGCAAATTCTGCATGTCCATGTTTAAACACCTCAGAAAAGTGCTGCGCCCGGCCCTACCAAGGGCACCCTGCTCGGGAGCTGGGGACGGGGCGAGCTCTGAAACAGAGCATCCTCTGAGGATGTCAGCCCGCTTGGATTATTTACTTATTTCTTATTACATTACTGAAAAAGAGAGTGAGAAAAAAAACACCTCCCAACTGGCCCAAAGAGGAAACGAAAAGGGAAACTTTGAGATTTCTCATCCCTCCAGAAAGCCCCTCGGCCGGGTGCAAGCGTGGCCGTCGCAACCGCCCCGCTTGCCACCCGCAGCCCTGCCATCCCGTCAGGCCTTGCACCACCTCCATCCTGATATCAATAAGGAAGTACAATCACTTAACCGCAACGCCAGCTTCTTTTCTAAGCCCTCGCGTTGCCTCAGAAGGTTTTTAAACAAGACGCTTTCCTGTTTTTGAAACCTGTGCATCCGTATGGTTTGCAGGTTACTCAAATAACCTTATCACTTGAAGCAACGCTGGCATGAATTTCAAAACTGCTTACTGCAGCGCTCCCCTCCCCTCTCCACACATATCTATTTACTCACAGGGAGCCTTATTTACAGTATCTCCTTGCCAACTGCTGACACAGAAGAAAAAAAAAAAAACAACCTTGGTTACACATTAAGCTTTATCGTTGAAGTATTCATGGCAGACGGTGTCCAAACAGAGTTAACTGACTGACCTGAGCTTCGGGTAAGCCACACAAGAGGGAAATTTCTATCGCAATCTGCTTTCACGGGCAGGGCTCGTTTCGCACCACCAGCCTTTTCATCTCCTCCTCACCTTCATCTGGGCTAAAAAGACTTTTCAAAGAAAACACAGTTTTGTTTTCAGAAAGCCAAGTGAAGCAGAGCTGGTTCCTTGTAAGATCATTAAAGGAGGAATTACCAGAAGGAGAGGTTTGCTGGTAAATGTAAGGCATAGAGAGGGCTGCCTGTAGTACAAATCCTGACCTAAAATCCATGTGGCCTGCAAGTGAAAACTAACTCTTCTGCCAAAAAGGGGAAAATGAAGAAGGCTGCCATAAAAGAACATGCCGTACAGAGGGTCTGGAAAATCCAGAAATCAGCTTCAGTATGCCTGTTTTGCACAGCAGCTTTGGAAAGATCTGCCAAACTAACAGTTTCATTTGACAGTCATCTTCTGGCTTAACTTCTGAGCTGGCCGGTAGCCATCTCACATTGCACAATAAATGCCTGCAAAATTAATCATAAACTCCCTGCCTGGAACTCCCAGTGCTGCTCTCCCGAAGGGTACCTGCAGCCTGCTCCAAAACCTGCCAGCAGCTCAACTTCTGTTTTCATTAATGGCCAAGCCAGTGAGGGAGGACAAACTGTCACAAAAACAACCCGTGAACTTTATTCTTCCACTCCTGCTTCTGCAATCTGCTGGCTGAGCCGTTTACCTTTGTATACACTTCATGACGGCCACATGATAGCAAGGTACACAGGCGCTTATCTAAACCTTACACTTTGCAGCCTTTCTTCTCACAGTTAACACTTAGCTTGTGAAGAAAGTCATATGGTCAGGCCCAGAGAAAGAAGAACCGAGAGATGCTCTCAGATTAACACACCTCGATCCTCTCTCTCTCCAGTAAATTTACTACCACTGGTTTGGTAGGGGTGCAGTAAGGTCCCCGTGCTGCAACACTGTTTGCATACACTGGTTTTGTCAGAGGGGACTAATACGAAAGGTAAAGAGATGGAGTGGATTTGATGTTTGTGAAAGCGCTGGCTGGCCAGCCCTGCCACGGGAGCATGGTACACGGGACACGGAGCAGGGCATCCCTGCAACAGTCCCGTTCCTGCCGCTCCCTGGATAAACCACGTCCCACTTCCCTGATCCAGTGTCCCCCTCTGTAAAATTACTTTCTCCTGCCAAGCCAGCTGCTCTGCAGCTGGGAGGGAAAGCCTCCGTGCTCTATTTCTTCTCCCCAGCACGGAGGGACAGCACTCGGGGGATGCCCTTCCCTGCCACCCCTGCCCCACCGCTGCATGGCCCATGCTCTGGTGACCTCGTTAATGACTTTGCACCTCGTTTGCAATGGGGATCTCTCCCTCCGTGAACTCACAGGAGAGCTCAGGCTCGGGCAGCCCCCAGACCCTCTGAGCACACCTGGCTCTTGCCCGGCTTGCACCGGGCGACTGCTGTCTCACTGCCAGCCCTGGGCTCTCCCGCAAGGAAGCGGCCACTGAATCCAGGGTGCCATCTCTTTTCCCTGCAACTCTAATTGAATTGTTCATTTACAAAAACAAGTGAATTGCATTCCTGCTATGTTAACTAGTTCCTCCTATATAGCGCTCTTCTTCCAATAGACTAAATTGAATTGATCACCCCAGCAAAATAACTAAAAAAATTCCAAGCAGGATTTAAACATCTCCAGAAGAGAAAAAGAATGTATTATTCTCCTAACATCTCTAATAACAAAACGCAAAGGAATAAAATAAATGTGATTAAAAACAGAGATAGCAAGCAGCACACATTTTATTGCTATGTTTTCACTTCTTATTTCTTTTTAACAAGGATAAAAATTAACTTGTGCAACCTCCACCAGGAAGTGAGTGGATCTTTGAACTCTGCCATCTGGCTAGTGGAATCTGTATTTTCGTCGCCTCGGGTTACAGGTTAATCCTGCCAATTTTTATTATTTGTAGAGGTAGATGGCCTCTCGGAAGCTTTTATAGTCTCTGTCACAGAGAAGACTGCTGCCGAGCAAAACACACGCACAAAATACTGGGGTCAGCATGGTGGGAATATTGAGCAGGAAGGAAAAGAGAGGAGGAAAAAAAAGACGACAGTTCTGGCTAGTCTAAAATTATCCTTTTCATTACCAGAAAAGACGTTGCAACATGTGCTGGCGAATTTGTCTCGTGTTGCAAGTCAGCGCAGACAGGGAGGCTGATCGCTCCCTGCTCATGGTGGATGTCGAGCCCGAGCATGCCCAGCAGCTGGGGAGCCCCACGTGATGACAACAGCATCCAGCTCCATCTGGTGATGTGCTCCCGGCCCCCCTGGGCACTTTTCCATCTAGTCTTGCAAGCAGCTGGATCAATTTACTCTAGCCTACGGTGTGCTGCACAGGCACAGACTGAAATTATTACTCGTGGAAATCCCCTCTGTCTCAGAGCTTTGAACAAGGAATCAGGTACCTTTCAAGCTCCTGGCAATTAATAGCCTTTGGTCGAGGGAGAACAGTGCAAACACGCTGGAAGCGATGGGTTTCAAAACAGCTTGCTTAGTTTCTAGTAAATTAAAGGGAGTGGGTGGTTGAGGTACACAGTAATATTATCCAGTACAGTGTGGTCTTCATTGACGTCAGTGGGACATTTTTTTTCTCCTCTCTTTCTCTCTGTCTGCCTGCCTCCCGAAAAGAGGCACATGGAGGTTGAGTCTGTGACAGAACTGTGGCTCATACCACCCGGAGAACCTCCAGCTTTCCATCAACAAAGCCAGAGCACAGATGCTACCATACTGCGAATGAGCCAGGCAGCAAAATATATGCAAGTCATTCAGAGGAGGAAAAAAGCTGTTGAAAACAGAATCATGAGGACTTACAGTACGTATTTCTCTTCATGTTGCATGATTAACTGTTCTGACTAAGACAACACTCTTCCTGTGGCTAGGAACACATCCTCATCTCAGATTTTGCTTGAAATAGTGTATTTGACCATGACCCCTCCCCACAACTGCTGTTCCCATCCCAGCATAGCTCTGTGGTGTCTGTGACTGTGTTTTCTCAGTCTCACCGAACACAATTTTCTCTGAGGCCCCCGTACTGTAGGCTGGAGGCATTGCACAATAGCTGCCAGCTTTGCATTGAAAATACACCAAGAAGTTCAGCAGAAAAATTGCTTACAGCAAACTTTTCAAAATGCGATTTCTGCGTTCGAGCATGTGCAGCTGTGCACTTGCAACCTTGTCATACACAGTTATTTGTATACTAAATAAAAGGTGGTTTGGACAGCAAATAAAGGATGCACAATGCTGAAGCATTGCAGGTAGGAAAATAGACCCACTCCAGGCCTGAAGAGATCACCTTCCAGGCGAAACGTAACAGTACAGTGCCCACATTTTCTATGTAAAAAACATGAGACGCAGAAAGCGCTGGGCCCGAATTTTTTTAGGGTTGCAAAAGACAAAGGGGGACTTTTTTTTATAACAAAAATGTGTACCGAAGCTGCTGTGCCAGGTTCTGACTCAACACAGACACATGCATACTTCTCAAAGTGGAAGATTTTTCCAGTAATCGAGTGGACTGAATGAGCTCATCGTGACCCACTGAGCAAGTTTTCTTAGTATTAGTTTTGAGCCAGAGTACAGCTTTGATCGGTGTTTGCATTCGTTTGACTTTTCCCCTCTTCCCAAACTTTTGTTCCTTTCATGAAACACCCTCTCCATTAGGCTTCTCTTGGTAGAAGGAGCAATTTCTTCCTCAGTGTGGCACATGACTTCAAGTAAATATCGCTGAAGCATTAAAAATCAGATGTGTTAATGAAAGGATACTACAGGCGTTGTCGAGTTGCAGGATCACCAGGGCAGGCAAGGGAAAAGAGGACTGTTCAGGAAAGCTGGGAGACGCAGTCGTTTCACGAAACACCGCAAAGACAGACAGTACATCGTTGTGCAGGAGGTGGAGGGGAATGTGTGAAAGTGGAACACCATGACTCACTGCAAACAAATTATGTGATCACTGACTTTGGCACATTCTTCTTGTCCTTGCATATCCTGATGTCCTGATTTCCTTATGGTCACTCATGCAACTTGATGGCGTTCGGCCAGCTGTTCTGAGGGTGTTTTGTGCTGCTTGTTTAAAGTTAAGCCATGAAATTTAACATGCTGCTGTAAAGGTTGAGGAAAAGGTCTTGAACCAGGTCATGTTTGGCAGGAGTAGCTACGATTCCCTCGGGGCCACAGCTACAGACCGGGCTTTGTTGCAACATCGCACCTCCTCGTGTGCCCACCTTCGGGGAATGAGCCACAGGTTTTTACAGGTAAGTGTTCCACAACGTTAGTCTCCTCTGCAGAGTTGCCTGCTGAGGTCCCTTTGACAGCAGTGTCTTTCAGGTTTTATTCGCAGTCTTCATCAGTGTGTTTTGGAGAAAAAAACTGGAAGGAATTAATAGCTATTCGTAATTACGACTCAGCATAGCAGTGCCCGCGGGTTAACGGAGCTCATATCTCCTACTTGCCACTCCTGAGTTTTAGCCACCAACCTATGCTCCCTTCTTCCTGCAAATGGAAAGTCCCTATCGCTTTACACAGTAGGCAAAGCCAGTTACCCCTGGACTTTGAAAGGAAAGGAGTGTTGGTGAATATGTAACTCCGCTAAGCAGCATTTTCATTTAAAAGAAAACACTCTCCCATTTTCACACCCAACAGGCGCAGCCCAGGCAGTAGCCTGCTTTCTTCCATGGTCTCACCAAAGTGTAGGAAAGGCACCCCAGAGCCCTGCCTACACGGCTTCAGGCTCTCCGACCAGGCATTTTAACAACTCAGATGTGGCCGCAATGGTCTGCACCACGATGTGCCCAGCCATGGCAGATGAGGTTGAAAGGATATCCACAGGCTTCTCCGGTTCTCTTTTTCAGCTATGTTTGGAGATGTGGTCGAGTCCTGGCCACACCAATCTGCAGAGCTCTCTTCAGACAGCATTTGGCCACCCCACCACGTGAGAGCAGAGCTTGAGCTCAGGTTTTAAGTTCCAAGCAAGGAGGCCCTGATGGTGAGAAACATAGCCCGGCTTGCTCAGCTTGGGCTGAGGCTGACAACGTACACTGGTTTTATGGCACAGGATCCGATGGCAGCTGCCAACTCGTGTCACCCCAGCCACCAAACAGCCACGGGCTGGTCGTGGGTCTGAACCACCATGCTGCGGGCAAGGCTGTACGACATGGCTGAAGGTGGGAACAAGACCTCCTGGCACAGCAATGCCCTGTCACCTCTGGACAAACACAAGCGAAAATGTTAACCATCCCGGGAGCCAGGCTCCTTGAAAACGCCTCTGGCTAACCCCAGTGGCTGGACACGCAGAGGGAGAGGCTGCACATCTCAGCCAGCAATTAAAGGTTCCTTTACAGGGACGCCCCTGAACTATTATTACCATCGCTTTCCTTCTTTACAAAGCCTTCAGAGAGCTTTCCAAGATGGTATTTTTGTGACCAAACAAAGGTCAGAGTCCCTGCTATGATAAATCAGGGCTGGTTTGGGGGCAGGTTCGGCTGACAGAGTCATCTGACCGGTGCAGCTGTGCTCAAAACCTGAACCAGTTCCCTTCTTGTGCCTCTGTCAGGCTGGGCACGAAGCTCAGCTGCTAGTTCCTGAATTACAGTGTGCATGCAATAACGGACGTGCCCTGCTCGGGGAAGCTTGTGTTTATTATTTTCCAAACTTTGCATCAACTACACACACACAACTGGACCGCAGCGTCCGGTCACCGAATCTGCTGCGTGCAGCTGCCTCGGCTGTTAAAATGAATGGTGACTTCATAAGGCTGTGGCTTCCCTAGCAAAAAAAAAAAAAAAAAAAAAAGAAAAAATTTGCATTTCCTCTTTTCCGTCTTGCCAAATCCTTTCCTTTGAGCAATTACAGAAAGTCCTTCTAAGTAGGATCATACCTGTAAGGAGGGCAGCAGGCACAGCCATATCATCCACAGCCTACATCTCTGCTCACGCCCAGCAGAAATGCTTGGGGACAGTTCACAGCCACCCGGCAGGGGCCAGCGTGTCCAAAGGCTCCGTGGGTTTTGGGGGGATTGATGTAAAAACCCTGAGCCAGCGCAAGGAGAACTGGCCCCACGCCGCTTCCCACGGCACCTCCCGAGTATCGTGCTGAGCACCGGCATAACTGGCGGCCCGGTGAGCCTTTCCACTCACGCTGCCGTGCCAGCCTGGGTCCCAGCATGCCCCCACCCCTGCTCCCACCCACCTGTGCCTGCCCACTGAGGGGCTATTTGCGCTTCCCCATGAGAAAGCTGCTGCCCTGCTGAGTGGCTCTGAATCATCCCCTGCAACGGCCTCCTGGCCTGGCAGGAAACCGCGGCTGCCAGACCCTGAGCGAGCCGAGGTGCCCCTCCTGACCCATGGATACCACTGCCAGGGCAGGCAGCAGCCAGGATCCCCCTGCAGACAGCACTGGGGGCCAGGGTGAGCTCCCACCCCACAGCTGTTGTCCCAGGAACAAGCCCAAAATCCCCCTCTGCCATTCCCTTGGCAGCACCACTCTGACCTTTTCAGAGAAATCTGCCTGGACATGGCGGCCCTGCTGGCCTCACAGCCTCGGCAGAGAGGGAGCTGGGCTGGCCGGCCCGTCAGGGCTGAGCCCACTGCAAAGGTCAGAGAGGCACAGCCCGTCCCTGCCACTCAGGGGGCTGCCGGACCTGCAGACTTGGCTGTCGCCTTCCCGTGACAACAGCTGCCATTGCTGCTTGGAAAGGGTACAAACGCGATCCTGTTATTACAACAGTTTGGAGATTGTAAGGCTGTGGTCGCAGATGGGCTCACAGGGACAGGCAGGGTGCTCTGTGCTGGCTCTTTCCCAGAGAAAACTGAGAAGGATCCACACAAGAAGCTGCTTTTAGGGCTGACCGCTCCACAGAGCTACCTCCTCCTGCACTCAAAGGGCCAAAGCCTCCTGCTCCTCATAAGCCATTTGGGTCTGCTTTAAAGAAACTGTAAAAAGCCCCAGGGACACAGAAATCATGAAGACACAGCAAAAAAAACCCAAAACTTCAAGCATGTGAGTGCCTCTCCCAACCATACACAAATTGCTTCCATATTTTACAAGTTTTGAAGAGCGGGTGTATACACTTTGTAAATCAGCAAGCCTGACCCTGAAGCCATCCAAAACTCATGATCAAAAACTTCTGAGTATTTGAGGCGCAGCTGACATCATTCTCCAAAGAGTTCCTTCATCTAAGTCAACAAAAAGGTAGGAATTTTTGAAGCAGAACAACAGAAGCCCTAAAAACTTGCCGTGCGTGCCAGGAAACGAGATACATAATGGACACACACACACACTCACACACACACGCAATCCCCTCAGTATAAGTGAAAAGCAAAACAGCCCCAATTTTCTGTACTTATGGGGTTAAAATGACCCATTGACAAAAACCCCACCACCTGTGATGTACGAGTGTGCAGAAACAAAATCTATCCCTTGGCCTCTGCGCCTTTTGCCTGCCCTCCCGCACCTCTGCATCCCATCTGAGGACCACAGGCACGGCACGGGGACATGGCTGAAGGGGTGCTGCCACCCAAATGCTTCTGTAGTGCCCCTGTGTCTTTCAAGGACTGCAAGATCCCTCTGACCCCCATTTCACCCCTGTCAGATACAGAAATGTTGCGACAACCCCACTTGCAGCAGAGAACTGAAGACAAAGAGTGAGCCTACGGGCTCAGAATCACAGAATCACAGAATCAAGCAGGTTGGAAGAGACCTCTGGGATCATCGAGTCCAACATTGCCCTGACACCACCATGTCAACTAGACCATGGCACTAAGTGCCATGTCCAGTCTTTTCTTAAACACATCCTCTGTGGCTCACTCTGGCACAACTGCAGTGGTTCCCATCCCAACTATCATCTGCCTTGCCCGGGCACCACGGATTTCTGCCAGCACTGCTCAACTGCTACAGTTCATACTTTGCTGTGTCAAACTTGCCTGGTACCAATTTCAGAGTACTGTAAGCTCCCAGAAGGCTGGACCTTGGCCACTACCAAGAGAGCCCAGGTTTGCTCACATTCCAGCAGCAGTCACAAGGGCTGCAGCTACAAAAGCAAGTCATGCAGGCCAATAGGAGCAGATCTGTAGGGTAAAGCACTTGGGGCTGAGAATCTGACATGCACGTAACACACATTTTGGGGCGGAGTGGGGGTGGGGTGGTACTTCAGATTAGCTGCAGTCTGGCCTTATGGACTGAGCTGGGAAGTGGATGGGATGCTCCTAGAGAGCATCTGCCAGTTTAGTCTCCTCCTCAAGGAACCCAGCCTATGCACTCCACGACCACCCTACAAGGCGAACAGAAGCAGAGTGTGTGGGAGCAACCAGGAGGTTTGCTCCAAAGGGCATCCCCAGCCTGAACTGAGACGGTAATGCAAGCGCTTCCAGCTCATCCATCTGCCCTGGGCACAGAGGTGGAAGAGCCCCAGCACCACTGCTTACCAGATACTGACTTGTATGAGCAACCCAGGTGGATCCAGGTGCCCTGACACAACGCACAAGCACAGAGGGCACTGGCTGAGAAGGCGAAGGAGAGGGAACATGAGTTTAGGACAACATGTTTGCCAGTGCTGCAGAGGAGGACGGACGCAGAGGGACGGTCTCTGCCTGTGCCCGCTGGGATCCCACAGGACAGGACAGGGTTTTCCCTGCCTTCCCATCCCCATCTCCATTCCCAGCCCACACTGTGCTCCTGCAGGCTGTGGTGATGGAGGAGGAAGGTGCTCCTCAAACCTGAGTGTTCGCCCCACAGCTGTGCGAAGGCCTGGCCATGGGGGTGGAGGTGGTGTGGCAGGGCATCCAGCTCAGCCCCAGCCTCCACCAGGAGAAGGCGGTTGGGTGGGCTGGCCCGCAGCCCAGGCAGCTCCAGAAAAGAGCTGCTGTAAGAAGGATATGAAACCTCATCATTGTGAAAGTGGGAGGTGATGGTTCATGATAAGCAAGGGGCTCTGGGGTGATTTCACTGCCAGCATGAGATGCAGTTTGCTGTGTGCCACCCGGGAGGGCTGAGGTGTGGGCAGGCAGCCTGCCCGCCTCGCTGCACCGCCGCAGAGCTCCCCCCCAGCACAGTGGCCACGGCAAGCCTCCGGGAACGTTGTCCATCTCCACCAGCCAGGGCAGCTAACAGCATGGCAAAGGCTGTCTCCAGGGACCCACCACTGCAAGGACAAACTCCTTCGGGGCTAGGGTGGTTTGGGGTTGAGATCCCTCCTTGTAGTAGTGCATTAGGGTTAACTTTAAGGAGGTACCAGTACCTGGTCTAAAGCATTGCTGTAGCTGCAGGAGCAGACACCCTGTGGTTAGACAACTACCTTAAAATCACTCTCAGATGAGGCTCAGATAAAAAGAGAAGGGCTAGTTTACAAAATCTGAATTGGACAGCGGTTACAGAAGTTTATCGAACTCGTCCATGAAGAACAGCAAAGATCCTGATGCCTCTGCCTGCCTGGCACCCACAGCCTGCAATGCCCACACACAAATAGCTGATGCTTCTCTGGCTGCGGCCCCGTCCATGTGTCACCCGGTTTCCTAAGTCTGCATTCAGGGAGAGAGGATTTGGGACGATGAGCCCACACTTTCTCTTCTACCCTAACACAACCTTTAGGACTTCTTTGTACCCCAACCTCCCTTTCCCTTTCTTCCTGGGACTTAGTCTCCAGTGTAACCAGTAAGGAGCCAGATTTTCCTACCTCTGCTGACCCCCTCTGCTGTGGGCTAAGACGTTTCCCCTTTCCCCCAGGGAAGGGGTCAACTCTTGGGCCATGGATTAACAAGATCCCATGTTGGCATTGCTGCTGAAGTTCCCACATCACCAAGCCACAGGCTGAGCATGAATCATCTCCCCACCAGCATGCCTATGGGCACATGGAGAGCCATAAAAACCAGAGCCCGGCATGATAGTAACCAGCCACTTGCCTACCACTGAGGAGGTGGGCTGGGGTGAGCTGGCTGTCCTCAACCCCATCTTGGAGCCTGTGGGGTTTGGTTGCCCTCTCCCACTGCCTGCATATAACACACACTGGCATGTGAAAGTCTGCACTGTTAGACACAAAAGGTTTTTCTTTTCCATTGCACCACTCTCTGCCTGCTTGAACCCAGCAGTTGTTTAGTCGCCCCCATCAATGCTTGAATAGGGCAGTTGCAAAGAAAAATATGTTGGACTAAAAGAGTGGAGGAAATATTAGTCAGTCAAGGGGCATAAATATTTAAGAAAATGCATCAAAGCAATGGAATGAGAATGAAAGGAGTTAATGCTTGGTTTTAGAGACCTACAGGACTTAACTTGGCATATCTTTGGCTTTATAGGGAAAAACAAAGACAGGAAGATAAAGGCAAACACTTGTGATGAGAAAGGTGGTGTAAATCGGGAAGGTGCCAGGTAGCACTAGTTTTGAGTTTCATAAAAAAAGCAGGGCCATCTCCAACAGCCAGATGCCCATGAAATGTTATTTTTGGACACTACTTCAGAACTGACTTGGAGGGAAGTGTGACATTTACTGAGTCACCTCCACCACTTCCTGCAACACCTGGAGCTTACTTCAAGGGCTCTCATTTAGATACTGAGAACTTGCTCACTGTTCAGGCTGAAAATAACACCATTTACTTTCATTTTTTTCTGCAGAGCTCTGCTGAAAGCAAGATCTGTGATGCAACAGCCTCTGGTTCAGCTCCAGTCCCCATATGCAGTTCACACAGCACGATGAAAGAGCAATTTAGAAGTTACCAGTCATCTGCTACTTCTCCCAGGAGGTAATCAGCAACACGTAGCTGCTTTCTCCTTGGATCCAGCAACTGGCGATAAGACTTTCTTTTTCCAAGCTGCCCGAACCATGCTGCATCCTGAACACTGATGGAGCTTTTTGCCGTTTCCTCTGACTGCACCATAAGCTGTGGCCTCCTCAGCCTCAAACACACACCGCAGCGGCTGTAGCATGAACTGAAAGAATTGCGAAGGACAGCTTTGAATCTTCATGAAAAGTAACTCAGGGCTCCCGTGTCCCTGCCTGCTCCTGCCAGAGCCCACCGGGGGTCAGGATGCACAGACCCAAAGTGCAAGCAACTTCAAAGAGGAGTTGAAAAGAAAAGCTAAATCTAGTTAAAAAAAAAACCCACACCAAAACCAAACAAATATTTCTTTAGTTTCATATTTAATTTATTTCTACACGCTTCTGTTTTTAAATATCCCCCTTGCTGGGGATGTAAACCTCTGATGAATTCACAGTGTATAAAACCAATTAAGCTTTAAACCTCCCTGTTTTGATATTTAGTCTATTAATAAGGGAAGGACCTATTTTCCACCTTCGTATTCCAGAATTTACACAACATTTCACATCCAATCCAAAAATATTTGCAGTGTTTCTTTCAAAAGCCAAAGCTGGATAAAGAACATTTTGGCTTTACGAAGACATAACCTTTCATTAAAAGCCGTTACGGTCGCAAATCTCTGGATGTGTAACTAGCGCCATGGTCTAGTTGACAGGGTGGTGTCAGGGCAATGGTTGGACTCGATGATCCCAGAGGTCTCTTCCAACCTGATTGATTGACAAGTTAAGCTACCTCATGTATACATTGTTTACACTTACCAAATGAAATGAAAGGATCAGCCACTTAAACCCAAGTGTCTTCGTTGGCAGCGCATCCATTAAAACAACTGCTCATACAGGATATGATGTGGATGTTTAGACTGTGGAAAAAAAAATAAAAATAAAAAAAGTGTCAAATCCTAACTTTTGGTGAATGGCTGAGAGGTCTCCTCCTGCATCACGCTGGTCCATGAGAGCCATACATGCGGAAGCACCATGGAAGTGCTAGGAAAGGATGAAAAGCATTCCTTTCTTATGAAATATACCATTTTTTCAGGGGCCATTCCACTTCAGAGTCAGGCAAGAGTAAAAGTGCAAAGCTGTTTGAAGAGACCTGTGAAACCATGTTGCTCAGCCCTTGCATTTTGATGACAAGACCCCCGAGACCCACCAAGCAGCGGCTCTGCAGCACGACAGTGCAACAGGAGAACGGTGCTCACTGAGCGAAGAGGAAACCCACTGGTGCAGAGACTGTGTCAATGCTCGGGTTGTTCTGGTGCTTTGGGCAGACTCTAAATTCAAGGGCAGAGTTAATTTGTTTTCAGTCTCTCCTTGGTTTCTCTAGTCTGGGATATTGACCAAAAGGCACAGAAAAATGTAATGTGGAGACTAAACTGCCTATTAAAAAAAAAAAAACAAAACATTGCTGCATGAAGCCTCCAGGGCCTTGGAGGTTTCACACAGGTATATGACTGGACATTCAGCTCTGAAAAATGGGGCTGGGCAGAGTAAAACAAAATTATCTTCTTTCCAGATGGACATATTTTACAGCCTGTCAGTCTGCCACATTAAATGGAAGAGCGGAAAGACCAGTTGTGACGTGTACCCAAGCTGAGATTTTATGACCAACCCTTTTTTCTCTTTCTACTGGTAAACCTGGTGATTTTGTTCAGCCCGCCTTTGAAAACCCAGTGCAGGCTGAGGCTGGTTATGAACCAAAACAAGGAGAGGGCTGTTGTGGATGACCGTGCTTCCTTTCCTGTGGCACTTGTCAGAAGAAGCATACTGCATTTTTACTGGAAGGGGAGATTAATCATCTAGGAGATGCAAACACAAGAGAAAAGAAATAGGGTCTATCAAGACGCTTCCAGTTGAATTTCCATCCTGCCCATCTCTCAGCATCTGCCTGGCCTCGCAGGCAGGCTCAGCACCCAAAGGTCTACAGGGCTCTGAAATGCGTGAAGCTGCAGGGGAACAGCCAGGTGCCAGAGACAGGGCACCTCCCATGCCACCGCAAAGGCAGCAGGATCCCGCGCACACCACCACGTTCTCCACAAAATTACAAAAAATGGTAATTTATACTAAATACTTCCCAATTAAAAACCATAAAGCTCTGCAGTTAATCAAGCTGATTAAATGAATCAAACTTGTTAAGAACAGTTTTACCAAAACATTTACATTTCTGCCCTGAGCAGAGATCATATGACTTTGAACTGCAAAGTACACAGGATGCCATGAGAGGCCTAAAAAGAGGATTGGGAACATTAACCATGTGAAAAATAAAGCCTCCCCCCACCTCTCCCGGCATTCATTTAAACAAAGCATCTCCCCAGCCCATTAATTTCGTCACACTGCCGGGTATCTTGGGCTTTCCGGAAAGAGAGGCATGGCTTACCCACAGTGGGAGGCTTCCCTGACACGTGGGTCCAAAGTGGGGACTTCACCTCCCGCCTTATGAAACATCACCAAGCCAAAGCGCTGCAAGAGGTCCTGGGAGACCAGCACCCCTCGCCCAACACATGGTGTCCCCCCATGGCACGTGTCCAGGTAAAACGATGGCCTCATCTCTCAGGTCTGAGAGCGCCTATAGAAGAAACACATCTTAAGAGTACACAACGCAACAACTTCCACAGCTGTCTGGAAGATTAAAGTAACTCAGCAGGGATTTTTTTTCCTTTTATCTAAGTCTGCTCAGCTTCAGTCCCTGAAGAGATACGTCCATAAAGGCCTTAGATGCCTAACTTCTAAATTTAGACACTCAAACCTCCTCTTCAGCTGTCACTCAGCCATGGAGAGGCGTACTGCTGAGGGGCATTTAACACTCCTCCAGCATCCTACATCCTTCAGAAGAGAGCTGAGCAGGTTGGCGGTGAAGTCCCATATACCTGTGCCACATCAGGATCCACAAGCAGTGTGTCCTCCCAGAGCCTCTCTCGACAGGGCTGAGCTGGGAGCAGACAGACCTGTAAGGACTGGCCACAGGATGAGCTGGCATTGAGGGTTTTCTCTGAGCTGATGGAGAGAGAGAGGCACCCTCTCACAGCACATCCACACCTATTTAGGATAACTAATCTGTGGAGGTGGCTGTCTCTCTGCTCACTGTAGAGTAAGTCTTGATGGAGGGACAGACACTGAAGGCCTCACTTCTGGACAGCTCAAATATGGTCGTGTCCTCAAATATTCCCAGTGACATAAACACTAACTGGATAAAAAACCATGGCCAGGAACAGGGTGTCTAAGTACACGGCAGCAAGCATGCCTGCTTGCCAAAACAGCAGTCGTCACAGCTAGTTAGCCCACGTGCACACAGAAGGCAGGTTAGTGTAGGCTTCCGATCCTTCTCAAATATTTAGCCCACCTCGTTGATGAGTTTTCTCTGCTGCTGCCACATGCACTGCTATCCACGGCAGCTAGTTTGAACGTAGTACTATATGCCTGCCCAGCACTGCAGCCACAATGATGTCCTACCCTTTGAGGATTTAAATGGTGAGAGCACACAAGCCCAGCTAAAAAGGCAATGGGAATATGCTTTCCCCTTTCCTCTCAAAGAGCATGTTCCAGGAGAAGATCTGCAGATTCAGTATCTTGCAGTGAGTTCTGCTAAGGCAAAGACAAACCTGGCATTGGCGCTCCATCTTTCATGCCATATGCTTTATTCGTCTAAGAGTTGTTTTTCCTGCAGGGGAGGGTGGATTGGCAGGTATGGAAAGAAATTCATTAACATAACTTTGCTGGTTCTTTGTGCTGGCCACTGTCTCCATTCTGATTTTTAATTCTCATGCCCAGAACAATCCTGAAACAAAGACATCTTCTCCTGGAGCATAACAAGTACCCACAAAAGGAGTGTCTGAAAGGCTGTGCTCTGTGCTGTAAGGTTACAGGTTGTGGATGGGAATATTTCTAAAGAGACTGGTAGAAGCCAAGAGGCTGATAATAAAAGTAATGTGTTATGCTGTAACCAAATATACTGACGTGCCGTGCAACAACCTGGGTATTGGTAAGGTACCTTATCTACTTATGTACAAGCCACTTGCCTGGTTTTGCAACAACAGGTTTCTCGGAGGATGCTTGTACTGAGCTACCTATTCCACTGCTTGTCAGATAAGTGGAAGCCTTTTCAATGGAAAGACAGATGTTTGATTATTTTAGGTTCAGGGATTCTAGCCAATTCCTTCCCAAAAGTGGCTGGGGTTGAATAGCCAAAGAAAATTTATGCACTTAAACTTAATGGGGCTTAAACATTGCAAGTAACAACATAGAAATGGACAGAAGCCTGAGGAGTAGCAGAAATCTCAAAGACAAGGACTTTTCTGCTCACAGAAACTGCCAGCAGCTCCTGATAGCAGCCATTATGAATGTATTTGCATGTTCTGCTCTTTAAATGTATATATTATTTTCAGTTAAAAAGAGGTCTGCATTCATTCTCAGAGTCCTGTGATCTTTCTGCACCAAACAGTTTCCAGCTCCCTCCATAGGCTGTAGCTAGTTTTTATTTACCCATACAAAACATAGCTTTGAGGGGTTCAGACCTCAAAAGGAGAAAAATTAACCTGGCAGCCACCGGCAAACAGGGTGGGTGGGACATTTGGCTCCCACAGCTTTGGAGAAGCTTCCAGTTCACTGCCAGTTTAACGCAATGGTATGGGGGAGCTACCCAAAGACCTTTGCCTCTCTCCTTTCCCTGATTGTGAGGTTAGGTCCAAAACCTATCCAATTTCCACCTCTAGTGTCTGCAGGGAAGAAATAGTCACAAAGGTTTCCTAAGAAAAATGAAATCTGCATAGACATCCTCATAAATGCTCTTCAGGTAGCGCATATTTCACAGGCTGGGCTTAGGTGTCATTTGCAGACCAGGTTGAAACTGGCTCCTTTCATGTCCTAATGCACTTTGAATATAAAAATGAAGCGTCACCTGCACATACAAAGTGCACATATCATTCCAAAGCTTTTACCTGTCCAAACAATCAGCTCTCAAAGCCTCTGCCCGAGTTTTGGCAGAATGCATTAGTGCCCAGAATAACCAAGGGCTGGACTGAGACAGCTCTGGCCCATCCTTCTCCAGAAGAGCCTTGCTCACCATTTTAATGCCCCTTCCTTCCAGGTAACCAAACTTGCCCCTGTCAGCCTGTCCAGGCCCCAGGGAGTGCACAGTGCAGCTGTGAATGGGAAGGAATTGTTTCCCAGGCTGGAGAATTACGAACCTGTAGAACATTTCTTTTTTTTTGAAAGGATCATTTTGGATTTAGTAATAAGGAAGAGAAGAGTGCGCGAGCTTCAGTTTCTTATTATTATTTCAAGCTCAAAAAAAACGTTTCTGAGATGGGGGAGTGGAAAGGAAAACAGTACCTAACAGCTCCTGCCTGGGACATGGGCAATGCAAGGGAACATATCTGGAAAAATAATCTGTAGCAGCTCTGAAAAGGGCCTAACACAGGGATGAGTGAGTAGCAAACTAGATGCTTGTTTATAAAATAAGAAGTCCTGATTTTGCCCTGCAGAGAGGGGAAGAGCATTGTATAACAGAGCGGAAGGATGATGGCTTCTCTCTGCAGCGTGCTGCTGGGATTGAGCCATCTCTAAACAGAGAAAGCAACTGCGGGCAACTCATGTGCCGAGAAGATGTTGGCACATTGGAAAGAATTCAGCAACGAACAACAATCAAATAACTAAAGGGAAGATTAAATAACTAAATAGTACAGTTTGGGTAAATAAATCCCTAAGAGGGGGATAAAACCATTTGAAGGTGTCAACAGCAAGAAGAGAGTGTTGTTTACACAGCTCTAGATGAAGCGTAACAAGAAAGGAAAAATACCTCTTCCCGCAGAAAAGGGAAACGCAGACTGTCAGTAAGAGCTCCTAGCACCCCGCCACTTACCTTCGCAGCTCCCTCAAACCCCTACCAAAACCTCTGTCGGTGTAGAGGTTGCCAGGTGAGCTGGGAGAAGTCCCCAGAACTGCTCACAGCTGCAATGATGAGACCTTCCTGCAAAGCAGCCTGCCACATACACCACGTGTGCCCCATGCCAGCAGGGTCAGGGCCAGCATCCCCATCCCCCTGCGCCTCCTCCTCCCACGGGGAAAGAGAAATCCCACATTTCCCTTCATGCTTCACCGTCACTAAAACACCACTTCTCCTCAGCATTTGATTCAACAGCAAACCACGAAGTAACCGGTAAGGCTGAAAAACAGCAAGTCCACCCCTGGAGCCTGCAAATGCCGTATCATCACAAACGCAGGTCAGTATTCACTTGTAGCGATCGGCTAACTGAGCGCAGGATTTCACGCGTGCATGTACATCTTTTCTGGTGGGGCCATCCACCGAGCCAAAGTTTCTCACTTCCCCCAGTGAGCACTGTCTGTAGTTAAAATTGCTTAACACTTCCCATTAATGACTGCTTTCTGCTATGCACAGCTTTGCCAAAGCTCAGCTGCTCGATTTCAAATACTCCATGCTGGATGTCCGCCTCGGGCAGACTCTTTTGGTAATTTTTAGCTAAAATAATTCAACTGTCTCCTAGAATAAGATTAGCAAGATATATGTTAGCTTGTTCTGTCCAAATTGACAGATAAGGCGCCTCTGTCTTCAGAGGCTGGCACCGATACTCAGCTGGGGAAGGGGAATGTGCCTTTCGCAAGGGTCCTAAGTTTTCCCACCTGTGGTCAGGTTACAAGTTACACAAAACTTCACTCTGCACTTGCCCGATGGGGGCTTGTTTGAGCTCGGCAGATAATTTATCTGAGGACTCCATCTGTTTTGGTCTTGCAGAGCAGAGAAAGACGCTGGCTGCTGCTGTCATCGCCAAGGGCTGGAGTCAGTTGTGGCATGAAGGCAGAGCCAAGATCCTCTTGTCATGCCCAGCTGCAACGAGGCAGGATGAGGACCCTTCCCTGCACAGCCTCCACTCACCTGCCAAGAACCATCCACCCTGGGCATTAAAAGAGGTAGAGTTGCTGTGAGAAAAAAAAATATTTACATATGCATTTGATCCTGCAGCTAAAAGCAACACTATCATGATGCCTGTGCAGATGGGAGCTGCACTCAGATGGCAAGGGCAGTGTTCAATCAAGCATTTTCTAACTGCCAGGTGCTTGACCCTACAAACTTCCCATACTTTCAGTCTACGTTGGGTTTGTGTCATTTCCTTGATATGCAGGCGGTAAACTGAAACAAAAATGGAGGAATCCCATCGTGCGGCATCACACCGGCCACTGCACGACTCACTGGCAGGACTGGCTGTTATTCTCCGGTGTTAATTCCATCATGCTTGAAAAGCAGAATAACTGGGAGTACTAGTAGTCCATCAGTCTCTGCTGAGGGAGCAAGCAGCAGTGAGTCACAGCCTGTGCCAACGGCTTCCCCAAATATTTGCTGACAACAGCCAACTACTGCACGGCAGAAATCCCTGGGTCTGCTGTATCCCAGGTTCTGCAGGAGGTATGATCTGGTGGGAAGACATACTCCCAAACCTGATTCCTCCTGCGCCCCCTGGTCCTTCCAGCCTGTCTTCTGCCTTGGTCCTGCTTCCACGTCCAGCTCCACATCTGACACCAGACCCACCCCCAGGCAGGGAGTCCTGTCTTTGCGCTGCAGTACAGCTCCCTCCCCTCCTCGGTCAGGTCCTAGCCCTAGTCAACATCAGCCTTCCTGTGTATTGGCCTAAGTATCAGCAAAGGAGCGTGTCCGAGAGCATCTCCAGGCTCTGGTCCTCAGCACCACAGTGTCCCTGGTAAATTGTTGAAAACCAATTTCAAAGAGCTGCTGCTCTGCACCTGCAGCAGGAGGCTGCAGCGTGCCTGCCGCACTCTCATCTGGGATTTAGCCGCCAGTCTTGAACAAGTCTCCGCTGAGAAGTGCCTTCAGAGAATTCACTTCTAACTCTTAAGAAGTTTCTGTTCAGTGTCTGAGATCTGAGGCTTTTTTTTTCCTAAGGTTTCTTAGTTCAACTTTTTTTTTCCCCCATGAAGAACAACCAAAGGCACATTCCCGATATCTGCCAAATTTCAAGCCTCTCCTCCAAAGGCAGAAAGTGCTAGAGTTTCTCCACAGATCACTTTAAGAACACGTTTGAATATGAAGAAAAGAAATTGTTTCTTTCATCTCTTTCTTGTAAGCAAGAATAACATTTTTTGCTGAAACTTTCCAGATGCATTCAGCCTGAGACAGACACCCAGCACAGAAAAAAACAGCTAAGTGGTAAACGGTTAAAGTTTGCCTGAGTTACAGGCAACTAAACATTTGGTCTTATAAGAAATGTTGGATAGCCTTAAAAACAGAGAGGGGCACCAAAGTCATTAACTACATGTAATTTAAACTGAGCTTCTGCTGCGCCAGGAGTGGAGATGAACAGAAAATGCACAAATTTGATGGTAAATTCCCCAAATTTGTGCCTGCTTTTGTATTTCGTAAGATGACTGTTGTGAAGGCACTGGTTACCTTCTGAGGTGCCTGTACCCTGCCACAAGCTGCCTAGGCAGAGACTGTTTGGGATCTAGATGAGCTCGGCGGGTGGGTCTCCCCAGGGACCTCCACTGGCTCCCCTGAAGTCCGCTCTGGGACCCAGAGTGGTATCGACCCATCTCCCCAGTGCTCGGGGACCTCCGGGCAAGGCTACTCATCCTGGGGGGGACACCAGGGAGATGCAGGGGCCAAGCAGACATGTTGCCTTGCTCGGCGCTCACTAAACACAGCGTGCCACTGAGCTGGGCAGGGGAGCAAGGGCCCTGGCTTCTCAGATTTACTGTGTATTTGTGGATTATTTAGAGCCTGGGGTAATGGGCACCTTAGAAAACCCTCAGACAAAAGTACTGCCAAACAGAGGGAAAGCTTGTTGTTGCTATTTCGGATCAGGCCAGGAAGGTCGCATCACTTTGCAATGATGCTATGGCATGACTAATCGTGCCTCACCGCACCCCGTCTCCTGGTCTGTCGTGCTGCTGAGCATTTTCACCCCTCTCCGGGTCCCTCCGTCATGCCATCACTCTACAAATAGATCCTACACACACACACACAGTGCTCGTGCCTGCCCCGCAGCCCCTGTCATCCCTTCGGCAGTGCCCGCCGGGCCAGCATGGCAGCCCCGCCTGCATGGGGCCGTCCGGCCAACAGTCGCCACAGTGCAATGGCCACATTGGGCCACTCCTGCTCAGGAAGCATCTGCACGGCATGCGCAATCCTCTGCCACCTCATTTTCGAAGCACAGGCAAAGCCTCTTCCTCGTTTGTTTGTGCAGACATGAGCAGGAGGCAGGTAGCAGGTCTGCAGGCACACAGGCTCAGCCCATCCTTCTTCCCTTCCTCTCGCCTCCTGTCTTTTTCCAAGGATGCTCCCAGCACACCTGCAGCAGGGCCACAGCACCTGCCAAATCGCCCCTCTCCCTGCTCCAGAGACAGCTTTGCCCGTGACCAACAAGCAGGCACATTTCATGGCGCTGCTCGTCAAACCCCTCTTCCACAGCTACCCCATGACGTCTGGTCCTTGCAAACGCGAACCTGCTTATTTATTAATTTTGCTGACAGCAACAGAAAGGAGTAGAGAGGGGAGTGGAGGGGGGAAGAGAGAAATGTGTTTTCATTTCTGTGCTTTTGATTTTGCTTAGGCAATCCAGAAAAGCTGCCCCTACCCAGAGAAGACGGTGCGGCCACTGCCAGGGCAGCAAGGGGCAGTGCAGCACGACTGTGGCACCGCTCCCTGCGGGGAATCCATGCACAGGGCTTCATGCAAATAATTAAAACCCAAGCCTCCTCACTCTTCTCTGTTCTCCAAGCCCTCCCTGTGTGTCTTCTATAAATCCATTTTCAGCTCTCTCGCTTCTTTCCGCTCCCGCTTTACAGATATTTTTGTTCCTTTGGGGGGAGCACCCCTGGTCTGAGATGTTGAGTTTATAAGGCAGAGGGCTGCAGCAAATGCCTCACAAAGCCCAGCCAGTGGCCCCTGGCCCCCTTCCTCCTCTTCTCAAAGTTCACACGGTTTAGTATGCAAGCTTCCTGCCGCCTGCCCAGCCAGCTCGCTATTCACAGGCAAACTGCGCTCCTCCGCTTGGCTCCCGAAGAAGAATAAGCATAAAAAGCCCTGAAAGTCTTGCTGCTGAGCCAGCAGGAAACTCAAACTGCTCTGAGCATGGGAACCAAGAGAACCGCTGTGGCCAGCACAACACGTATTGTTTGGGAGGAAATCCCGGCAGCAGACACAACTGCCTACGCACACACATATATTTTATATATATATATCTATGTGCTTACTGAGGGTTTGGAAAAGGGGAAGGCTGGGGAAGTGTGTGAGGAGTGAAGAATAGATTAGCAGCTATATCCAAGAGAGCTGCTCAGCCAAACTAAACTGCTGTTTCACTAGCCAAATAACTGATCCGTTTGCCGCACATTTGAACCATGTGGGACCTCAGGGTAAAGGGATGTCTCTGGGCTTGGCATCTTGACCTTGGTCTCTTGACAGGTCTTTCTATGTGCCTGTTTTTGTTTGCATCAGGAGTGAGTCTACGAGGCATATCTCCCATTTGTCCTGCTTGTTATGTTTTGATTTACATCAGGGAGCAATTTTTTAAACTGGATGCCCTTTGAGTGAAAGGAAATCAGGAGATGGACTCCAGGAGTGCACGTCCTGCGCTTCAACCCCTACTGGGCATCTGGTCCCTGGGAACCAGAACAGAGGCAGACTGATGTAAATCCCCTGACATATGAAGTCCTCAGCACCAAACAGCCACCTCTATGGATCTGCTCCCGTTGCACCACGTCAATTGCTAACATAGGCACAGTCTATCTGCAAATACGGTAAATTTGAGTGCAAAAAAAGAGAAGAAGGAAAAGCTTGAATTACATAACTTCGTTTTTCACCAAAAGGAGAATAAAAGCTGTGCTAAAACAACTCTCAAACCCCACATTCACAAGGAGTCATAGCATTTGAGTTTGACAAGACTATGGTGATCTATAAGTATTTGAATTATACGTCTTACAGTCTTTCTTGATAAAGATGCTATAAAGAAATAAACCTGAGAGCAACAGGTCATCCCACCTAACTCAGCATCCCTTGCAACCATTTCAAGGAGCAGCAGCTGTGAAAATCCCAGATAAGAGAATGTGTGACCCCAGATCTCATGACCATAAGAAGATGGCTAGAAGGGCAACACACATGCCTTGGAGAGTGAGAAAGCAAGCAGAATGAAAGGGCCAAACTTCAAGTCAACATGAAGACAAGCAAGTGACAGATCACCCTTATGGGATTGATCTTTGTTCCCCAAATACTCCGTTCTGAATGAGCACTACCAGCCAAATGCCCAACATGCAGCTTTCTGCATTAGGATTTTATTCGCTACACAGAGAGGGGTCAGCTGTGAAAGCTGGATCTGGACTGAGTTCCAACATCCTCAAACAGCTCCTTTTGGGGGAGAAGAGAGAACCCTGATCTGGGGTTCTGTCCTGGCCCCACTCTAGTTGTAGGACCAGATGGAGGAGCATCTGTGCAACTGAGGTGATTCCTTTCATTTGGTTAGACAATTTTGGGGTAGGAAACCTCAATGCACAGGCTTGTTTTGGATAAACACCAAAAAGCAGTTTGGAAACCTGGCTGAAACAAGCTGATTCCCCAGAGTCTGTAACACCAGTGGAAAATGCAGGTAAGAGCTTACCTCTGCTATTAGCAGCTTTCCCGTAACAGGTTTTTCCTGTGCTACATGGGAGCTCCAGGGTACTGAGAACTTCCACAGTGCTCCTACCTCTGACAGTCCACTGCAGGGTCAGCAGCCTGCTGAGGGAGGCACGATCTGAACTTTCATCTCCCGGGCTCCCAAAAGAAAAGCCTTCCAAAAATGAATGTATCCTAACACTGTGCTAACTGCCTTAAGGCCCCAGCACGTGGGCACTGAGCAACGAGGAAGGTGTGGTGAGCTGTCAAGAGATGAGCAATGGGAAAGGCAGCTGGCTTGTGCACAGATAACTTGGGATGTTCAGAGCAGCCACGTAGAGTCAAGAATGGAAAACATGCCCAGTCCTTCGTGGCAGAAGGGACAGAGTCACATGCGTGAGATTTTAGTCGGGAGTGTGAAGCTCAGGGCTTCCCACCAGCACTCCTGCCTGCTACAGCCACCTGGAAGAAAACAAACCAGTGTGCAGGGGAGCAGCAGCTCCTTGGCTCCCTGCGGCTGCCCATGTTTCCAGCCTGCAGGGTGCTCGCTCCTTTCATCGCCTCTCCCCACTCAAAGAGCACTCTGCAGAATGGGAATTAAATCACAGCATCACATTCCTGCGCAGCAGATGAGCTGCATTGTGGACCGCTCCCACCCCGGGTAGCGTTGCCTGCACTCTGCACTCAGGCACAGCTGTGGGGCTTCCCCTTGCCCTTGCACTTGTGTAAGTGCAGTGCTGGTCACAGAGAGCAAACAAGCAGCCCAGAGCCTCTCAGGTCTCCATGGGACGAGCAGAGAACAGCCCGTGCCATTGCAAGTGCAATAGCCCCTGTGTCACCCAAGTCCTCCCACGCAAAGCGCAGGGACTGAGGGAGCAGGGCCTGTGCTGGGGCTGGAAAGAAGACCCACCTCCCCGGGGTTCGGGAGCAGAGGGAAAAGGGTGAACCTCCTCAGCAGCAGGCTGCACGGGCTCTCACACACAGCCTTGGCACTGCGCCTCTGTGCTGACCAGGAAAATTGGCCGCCGTTGTGTAGAGCCCTGCTCAGCCTCCCAGGCCCATTCAGCGCGTTGCTTGTGGGTGGACTGACAGCGAGGCGGACACCCATGAGCAGACATTGCACAGCCAGCCCCTCGCATTCACTACCTGCCGGTGGGATATCCACCAGCAGCTTCAGGGAGAAAGGCCCTGTGTGTTTGCTGGTGTTTGTTACGGGAGCCCAAAGAAGAGAACAAAACTGTGAAGCAAGACAATGCTTCTAATTTGAAGGGGAACATTTCTTCCTCCATTAATTATTTCCCCTGCTATTCCTGGCGGTGACCTTCACCGGGAAGGAAAAAAAATTCAGATTTGTTTTTATGTCTTTCATCTGACTTCCTACACTAGTCTCTGGCTAGAATGGGTCACATTTATATCAGCCATCACATTATATTATGCTGTATCAGTGCTGCTACCTGTCTTCTCTTCCTCACCATTAGGGTTTGTTAGCATTAAACCAGGCAATTTGCAGCTGCATTTAAAGATTACCTGCCTCAATGGCGGTGCCCATAATACCCTTGTTTCACCTTTGGAAGTAATACCATGAAGATTACATTTGAGACTGCTGGCAATCTGCCCCGGATTGAAGGGAAATTATCCTGGTTCTATGCAGAGAAGTGTTTGCCTGTTGCAGAGCAGGCGTCTCTTCTCCGACCGCTTAAGATGAAGTCCCTTACGTGCACCTCTGGCCTTTTACGTACCCAGTGTTACCTCTCTGGGTGAGGGGGGTGACCCTCATGGTTCCTCGTCAGCCATCGGCCCAGATTTAACTGCCTGACAATGTAAAGGGTTGAGAAGATACTCCACCAGGGAAGTCTCAGAGACTCATGCCCCTCCAAGAGAACTTCCTACAGAAGGCAGCGGGCTGCTCCTTGGTCTCTCATTTCATTCACGCTTGCTTTCTTCCTCTTCTTTATAAACACAGTGCTCACAAAGCATCATCTTTCACATGAAAGGGGCACTTGCAAGCAGGTTAGCTTGCAGACATTTCATTTTTTTTTTAAATGTTTATTCGGATTGCAGCAATGGCCTAAGTCTCCTGCCAGAACTGAAGCCGTACCATGCCAGGAGCTGTGTGAGTGCCCAGGAAAAGCCCAGGCCTCAGCTGCTTCCTGCCTAAAAGTGAAGCAGTCAAAAGAAAAATGGTATATCAGAGGCTATAACATAATAAAGTACCTGAAAAAGAGTTTGATCTTCATCCTACACCATCCCAAGGAATCCTAGTAAAAACGTAGGCATCCCACAGAGACTGAACATTTTTGTCTCCCAAACAAACGCTGTTGTTATGTGTCCTACGTTGCTGAGAGACCCGAGATCTGCAGTATGAGGAAGGAACAAACGCTGGCTGCTGGCCATGCAGGGGACCCGTTCCACCTCTGAGCCACGGCTCATGGCACACCAGCTGGGCCAGTGCAGAACATACAAACCTCTTGTTTTAAGCAAAACAGCATCAGGTACCTCAGTGTGAAGGCAACTAGTTTAAGGCAAATTGCAACAAGTGTGACAAACAGCAGGAGGTAAGGAAGACTTAAGGGTGCTTCACAGAACTATGTTTATTTCGCTCACATCCCCAGAAGAGGTGGTAGCCTGGAAAGGGCAAAATGTTTTCAACAGCCATTGTTGTTTCTAGTGCAGATCTACTTGCATTTCCATGACATGAGAACTAATCACTGGGCTTGAACTGTATCGCAGAATTTTAGTTTAAAAAAAGCCCAAGAGAGCCACTTTCAATATATATATCCAGGTCTCCAAATAAATGAATAAACAAATAACACGCATGAAAATAAATAAGATTTTTCTTTAAATTTACTGCTGCATTCATTACGCCATCAGAAATAGGCATGGAGTATTTTCAGTGGCTTATTCTCATCCTGAAATAACAGGTATGCATTAACATCCATTGCAAAACCATCTCTTGACGTTTCTAAGCTTTGTTGATAAAGGAAAGGAGGCACACAGGCCCTCCCAAGCAAGCTCCCATTCACAGGTACAAACCTTTTTTCAGGGATGAATGAATCCTTTCAGAAATGCTAATATCAGCACTTACACAAGGTGGCCAATGTAAACAGTAACTGCTGGTTCATTATTCTTTTTGGATCCTTTGCCAATTTACAGATCTTCAGAGTTAGTGTTGAAATAGGCAGCATTTTGTTGGAAAAGAATGAAAATGCATTTCTGAACCAAAATCTACTGATGGGAATAGATGACATAACAACCCCAAGAAAGGCTTCACTGTGAACCTGACCAGTGTGAGAGGAGAGACCGTAAGAAGACGGGGATTTTGATACTTGGGTCATATCTCACTGCTTGCATTCCCCCAGGAGATTTAGTACTACCTCTGAAGGCAGCAGCCAAAAATATGCTTTGATGTATCTTTCATCTAAAGCTATCTACATCGATAAATTATGTTTGTGCGGTTGAAGCACTGAACCAGAGATAGGGCTTTTGTCCTCCCTTCTACCACAGGCTCTTGGTGTGTCCTTGGAGAAGCAACGGGAGTTCATGTGCCTTACCTGGGCCTCTCTCAGCCAAGCAGAGGAGAGACCACTTTCCCATACAGCCAGCATGGAAGAAAGCTCTGTGCATCATGAGATGGACAGGTCCCACCACACTGAGTCCTCCTAAAACCAATGAAAGCAAATTGACACTGGTCAGATTCAAGCTGCCCCAAAATTAATCATATGATTCATTAGGAAACAAATTCTTCAGTTCAGAAATTACTAGCAACAATCTTCTCTTCTGGGCTTACTGCTCCCACAGATGAGCCAAATAAAGGACTATTTGAAAGGTCGTGATTAATTTCAGTGCAAAGCAACCAGCTTTGCTTTGATTGCAGGAGAATGTGACTTAAATTAGGCCAGCTGACTTTGTCCTGAAGAGGACTACAGTTTCTCACATGATCCTTAGCATAGCCCAGCTGTGGATGGTGACCTCTCCGGCTAAAGCCACAGGACATTCAACTCTGCCCTAGGACATATGCCCCACTAAAGACAAAATAGACTGGATGGAAATGGAGTTGCCAGAAGAAACTGTTGAGGGCAGCAATATGATTCCAGAAAAAAAGCACTTCCTCGGCTCACAGGGGACGATCATCTCTCATTACCTGCAGTCTTCTTCCCCAGGTAACTGAGCACTGCTGGATTAAGCTGGGGGAGAAAGGGGGATGGAGGAGCAAGAAGCAATCTTTTTTGGTAAAGGAACACGTACAGTAAATAATAGCTGCAAAGGCTCCCTCATGTATTGAAGAAATTATAATGTGGGGGTTTTCTTCCCAAAATCAGGCTGTAATGGGAAGCAAGTTTCACCCTTTCTAAAGGAGTACTCTAGAAGCTTGTTAAGCTTGGAAAGTGCTTTGGGAGCCCCTGGGATGAAAGGCGCTCTAGGAATGAAACCTGATATTTACGATTATTGCTTGAAAGGAACAGAGAGGAACACTAATGTAAAATATGAATGGCTGCTGGTGCTAGAAAACATGTTGTTGACTTGGTGCCAAAGAAGATAGTCCCAGCTCTCAAACCTGGATGACAAGGATTTAGGAGGTGCAAGAAGTGGAAGAGACTCCTGCAAATAATGGCAAAAGCCAACCTGATACGCAGGGCAAATAGGTGTCTTTTGGGTTTTTCTTTTCTTCCTCCTAAAGTGCAGGCCATATGATCTCTCTCAGCCCATCTCCACCAGCCAAAACAGACACCCATTAACCACAGTAAGTACTGCTGTTTTGTACTCCTCTTAAAGGAGGAACCTACAGATCCCTTAGGACAGGAGAGGAGAAAAATATCCTTGGTAAGTGGTCAAATGTTATGGATTGGCCTGAGTAGGCTCGTATCTTATCTCACTCAAAGGACTAAGAAGCAGAAGCACTCCAGGCTAATGTAAATTAAACTAATCTATTTTAGAAAGTATGAGAGAAGAGAATCAGGCTAACAGGTTGTGCTCCTGCAAACACCTACTTGCATACTCTCAGCTTGCATAAATCTCTTCTGTTGATTTTACACTGGGCATCTGGTCCCCTAATGTGGCACTCTACAGCTCCTAGAGAGGACGTTTTTCCATCCAGACCTGGTATTGAACTGTCTTCACCTTAGTCTCCCAGTCTTCCACTTTTCCCTGAGAAAAGCTAAAAGAAAACCCTTTGAAAGAAAGAATTCTGCTTCTTCCCTTCTTCAAAAACAAGCTTGAAAGTGACTCTAGTGTGTAAGAAACCTTCACAGCAAAACCCCACAGGTTCTCAAGAAGTGATTTTTTTTTTTTAAATATAGCAGAGAAGAACACAGCATGCACCAGAGGCTGAATGCTAATACCATACACATTTAAATTAGACATAAGGTGTAATTATTTTTTTTAACGAGCAAGTGTAATTAACCACTGCAATGAATTAACAAAAAGGCTTACACTCTCCAATTCTCAGGCTCCAAATGAAGATGGGATACCTTTCAGAGGCACGCTTCAAGCAGACACAGGTTGTTAGTGGGCTAGAAGAATTGGAATGGCTCTAGGGACAGGGAGTTCACCAGTTAACATGCCACCCAGGCTAGCAGCCCTCTGTGTCACTTGGGGCAAGCCTTGCGACCTCTCTGCAGGCCAGTCTCCCACTTTCTAATGTGGCCACACCAGGCATCAGCCAGGAGAGTGCTGTGACCGTGCTGTCTGGGTCGCTGAAGGCCAAGCAGTGCCCTGGTCTTGCTCCCAGCTCTGGAGAAGTATCATTTCACTGAATCAATACTAATGGGACTGGTCTGTACTAATGGCCCCTCCCCAGTGCACAGCTGCTGCGCCGGCACATTGTAAGGGGGAGAAGGTCCCCTCGCAGCGTGTGCTGTTGGTGATACCCCAGCCCGTGCGGAGAACGCTCCTGCAAGCTCCTCTCCATCAGCGCCGCTTCCTCATCCTGGCACGATCTAATGCTGATGGATCTGTATTAGAAATAACAGAAAGTCCTTGGCCTTTTTTTCCCTTCCTTTCTTTTTTTCCTTCCCTTCAGCTATTTAGGCCAACTCTGGCTAATCACGCTTTGTAACTTACACTCAGTCACTGCCATGGCAACCGTTTCAACATGCAGTTCATAGACTACCTCTGAGATGTACAGTCCCTTTGAGAAACACATATACCTTGATGCTTCAGGAGCGGCATTAAGAGAGAACTATCATCTGCTACACTGACACATTTTTCTATAGTCTTACCTCTGGCAGCACGAATCTCTTCTTTTACCTCTGAATAGCTTATCAGTTGTTCTGTCCCCTTTCCTTCCCCCAAAAATAGGTTCTTTAAAAATTGACACAGATTTATGAAGATGAAAAAAAAAACGTGTAGGAAGGGAAATGCATTCGGAAATTCCACTCTCTGGCATCTAAATTCACCCTTGTAAGAATGCTGCAAAGCCTGCCCTGTTACTGCTTCAAAGGAAATCCTGTTTTGTTCTGTTGTGTCACCATGGAAAAGGAGAAAGTTTGGGGGGCTTGCTCTCTGGTTTTCTCAAACCCCAGGAGAGAGATGGCAGCTTGGGAGTAAGATGGGTGCTGCTCCTTCTTCCTTTGCAAAATGGCTCCTGTTCAGAAGTACAACTGCCCCACAACATGCAAAACCAGGTCTGCATTTGTCCAAATGTAGAGAGCAAGATTTGAACAGCATTGAAAGAAGATCTATCTGGAACATGTAGGTGCATTTTTCCAACAGTCACCTCTGAGGATCTTGCTCAAGATCTACTGTAACTAGGTTTGATTTGACTAGTCGTGATGCCTGCCCCTGACCCCCAGACGGTATAGGAAGGTGCTGCAGTGAGGTGCTATGCAGGTGTCTGCCGTGCTGGTTACGAGGGGATCATTTATTCTGCTCACACTTAAAACACTCTTCTCCCAGGCGCAGTCAGAGGGGAAGCTGACTGCCAGCACCACAGCATAAAAAATCCTTCTTTGTTTCTTTATGTAACTGTGGCTGCTCTGTGGAAGAACCTGATTCCACCTCCTGAATGTTTTCTTTTATGTGTTTATGTCTGTAGGTATCAAATATGTATACAGCACATGTAGTGTCTTGCTGACCCTTATCAGGTGTAATTACACTATCCATTCCTTTCTTCCCATCTTTTTCTGTGTTTTTATCACTGTCCATTGTCAGCTGGCCAGTAGCCACAAACAATACCTGCCCCCACCACTACCATCGACTTGCCATCAATAAGAAAAATGCTTCTGCTACTGACCAAGGCAGAGGAGAAATCCAGATGCACTCACAAACAAGCAAATGTGGGCAAACCCAAAATAACCTGGGTGGAACATTCGATTTCAGTTTGAAGGTACCACTCAGCCCCCCAACGCTAGCTGTAGGAGAGCACCCTCAAACACAGTTCTTCACACCAAAATTTTCTCTAGGAACAAAATCTGAGAGACGAGAGCCAGGAGTTCCGAAGGCAGGCAAATAAATCTGAGCCAGCTGGTAAACAATATATTGCCGTCACCTTTGCCCTGTTATTTTAATGCACACACATGCAGACATGCACACTGCTTCATAAGCCCTGCATATTCACTTCTCAATCAAGTACCATTTATATATACACCGTCTTCCACTGAAATCAAACCTCTGAGACTGTTGAAGTTAGGAAACATGTCACGTGCTCAGAAAGAAACATCGCATATAGTCTATCAAATCTCTGGGACTTCTTGACTGTGTATAGCCTGCTTGGGGGGACCCAGACCCTCAGCTGTCATTTCTAATCTGCAGCCTAAAGTCAAGACAAAGGCTGGCAGGCAGGGAATATAGGATACAACTGATGGCTTTTAGCCCATATATTTTAATGCTAATGCCTTTCTGTAACTGTATAATAAGCACAGACAAAATTACGATAGGTCTGTGAACTGGGAATACCATCTTTACGGCATGTGTATACCACAGGCCCAACTCTTCGCTGAATCAAGTTTCTATAAACCACTGCAGTGAATTTGGACTTCAACCTGTACCACACCCCACTTTCCCCATGTATCCAATTCTGGCAGTCTCACTACTCTGTAGGTAAGACGCACTCTTACCCCCATGTGAGAGAGGGCACGAAGGGACGAAGGCTAGAAATAAAGCTGGAAGAGTCTTCTCTTTCTTATATCTCACATTAGATAACTTGCCTGACACCAGCCAGACTGGCAGCATCTAGAGCACAAAATCAAGCCAGTGAATCAGGGCACAAGCTGGGGACCTCAACAATCCACCCCTTCAGCTCCTACTGCGGACCTGGGCACAGTTTTGGCCCAGGCCAACCAGCACTCTCCCAAACTGCTCCCAACCACAGTCCAGGAGTTAGCATGGGCCAGGACTGTTCCCAAGAGGCAGTCTGCATGTGGCCACATGGTTCTGAAGGGCAAAAGGGTTTATCTGTCACGCCATGGCCAGACAGTGTTACTCAGCCACAAATCAAACTGCAGCTCCTGCCCCTGCCCGGTTTATTAGCAGAGACACAGCCACATGCCACCCAGGCTCATGCTTCAGGCTTTGGCCAGTGACCCAATGTACCTGCCTCTGTTTTGATCAGGCACAACCTGCCTCTGAGCAGCTGTGCAAGTCCTCTCCTCCACTTTGTTCCAGTGCAAAGTCAAACTAACTCCAGCTACAGGTGGCTTAAACCATCACATCCGACACTGAGCAGAGAAGTGTTGATGCAGCCAGTGCCATCTCCCAAGTGGGAGTTGAACCTGCCCCCAGGAGTATTTCACTCTGCTTTGCTCCACCTGCCCAAAGCCCAGCAAGTGAGCACCTGGGCATACCTGAGTTGTAGACAGGGGGAAGATGGTGCCATGGTTGCCTGCTTCTCCACTGGAAGGGCTTCATTTTGACTTCACACTGCAGCAAGAAGAGGTGCCTCACTGGGCTGGCATCACAGTGGCAGCAGCAGCAGCCCAGCCCCTGGCATGTGGCCTCCTCAGGACCTTCCAGCCCCAGCCCCAGCATGATGGCCCTCTCCTCACTGCTCTGGCCAAGGAGAGCCTCAGACTCGACCACAGGGGTGCCGCAGGCCAGCCGAGGACTTTAATTGACCAAACAGGCAGTGCATGAAGATAGACTGGGCTCAAACCTGGGCTAAGCATACGCTACAGACGTACCCTCAGCAAGTCTGTGGCACAGCTACGAAATGAAGCTGGATGTCCTGAGGCCACCAGTCCTGCCTTCCTTAGCCTTGTATTCCTGTGAATACAAACCAAACCTTGCAATGGCAGAAGAGCAGCAGCATTCAGTTATTTTGTTTTCATGTGATAAAAATGAAAGATGAGGGTGTCCGCATAGCTGATCTGCTACATTTTATCACCTGTGTTCTCCAACAGAGAAACTCGACCTCTCAGAAGGCTGCATTAGCACCACCCCACCTCAGAGGCAGCACCCCCCATTTCTCCTCCACCACCTGGGTAGCACAGCATCTTCTCTCCACGGCACTGAGCTGAGGAAAGCCGGCGGTTTACAGGCAGTACAGAAACCTGTACTGTGCACTCTTCTCATTTCCTTTGGAACCCAGTGTTAGGTGTTGTCCTGCTTCCCAATGGGATGTGAAAGAGGTTAGGAAGAAAGTTAAAGGATGTTTCTTACGTTAAGAATGTTAAGAAACATTCAGGTCCTGTTATGTTCTAAGGGAAGGCACTGGCACAGGAGAGAGATCAGAACTGTTCCAATAGGGCAACTGCTGTGTTCCCAAGCAGGTCAGGAGAGATTGTAGAGAAAAGCAAACATTGCAAAAACCTTTTGCAATGCAAAACTCGACAAACAATTGCAAATTGTTTGAGTTAAAGCACAGAAATTTCTTGAATGGGTTTTGAACCGTTCTCTTTCTTTTTTTTGCAAGCATGCTCTTGGAATGAGAATCACAGAATCACGGAATCAACCAGGTTGGAAGAGACCTCTGGGATCATCGAGTCCAACCATTGCCCTGACACCACCATGTCAACTAGACCATGGCACTAAGTGCCATGTCCAGTCTTTTCTTAAACACATCCAGAGATGGTGACTCCACCACCTCCCTGGGCAGCCCATTCCAATGTCTAATGACCCTTTCTGAGAAGAAATGCTTCCTAATGTCCAACCTGGACCTCCCCTGGCGAAGCTTGAGGCTATGTCCTCTTGTCCTATCGCTAGTTGCCTGGGAGAAGAGGCCAACTCGCACTTCACTACAACCTTCCTTCAGGTAGTTGTAGACTGCAATAAGGTCACCTCTGAGTCTCCTCTTCTCCGCGCTGCAGGGGGTTGTTGTGGCTGAAGTGTAAGACCCGGCACTTGTTCTTGTTGAACCTCATGCTGTTGCTCTCAGCCCATCTATCTAACCTGTCCAGATCCCTCTGTAGGGCCTTCCTACCCTCCAGTAGACCAACACTCCCACCCAGCTTGGTGTCATCTGCAAATTTGCTGAGGGTGCGCTCAATCCCTATGTCTAGATCATCTATAAAGATATTGAACAGCACCGGCCCCAGAACTGAGCCCTGGGGAACACCGCTAGTGACCGGCCGCCAGTTGGACTTTGCCCCATTCACCACCACTCTCTGGGCTCGGCCATCCAGCCAGTTTTTAACCCATTGAAGAGTCCACCCATCCAAGCCCCGGGCAGACAGTTTGTCTAGGAGGATGCTGTGGGAGACAGTGTCAAATGCCTTACTGAAGTCTAGATAGACTACATCCACAGCCCTGCCCTCATCTACTACGCGGGTCACTTTGTCATAGAAGGAGATCAGGTTGGTCAAGCAGGACCTGCCTTTCATGAATCCATGTTGGCTGGCCCCGATGCCCCGATTGTCCTGCATGTGCCGTGTAATGGCACTCAGGATGATCTGTTCCATCACCTTGCCTGGCACCGAGGTCAGGCTGACAGGCCTATAGTTCCCTGGATCATCCTTCCGACCCTTCTTGTAGATGGGCGTTACATTTGCTGATTTCCAGTCAGCTGGAACTTCTCCAGTTAACTAGGACTGCCAGTAGATAATCGAGAGTGGTTTGGCAAGTTCATTCACCAGTTCCTTCATTACTCTGGGGTGAATCCCATCTGGGCCCATAGCCTTGTGGGTGTCCAATTGGCACAGCAGGTCACTAACCGTCTCCTCCTGGATTACGGGGGGTTCACACAGCCCCCCGTCCCTAACTTCAAGCTCTGGGGGCCAAGTCTCCTGAGGACAACCAGTCTTGACATTAAAGACCGAGGCAAAGAAGGCATTGAGCACCTCTGCCTTTTCCTCATCCCCTGACACTACACTACCCTCCTCATTCAGCAAGTGGTGGAGGCTCTCCTTGACCCTCCTTTTGCTGTTAATGTATTTGTAGAAACTTTTTTTGTTATCTTTAACCGTAGCAGTCTCATAGTTTAGGGATATGTTCACACTGGGAACATTCACGTGACCTTTCAGATCACATTCCTCCTATTTATAAGAGTATTAGTCATCCACTTAGAGAGCAGAACTAATACCATGTTTGTTAAATGACTAAATGTGCACTATGAATAACCAGCGGTGGGTAGTTAAAACCACAGTTATATCCAGGAGCACACAGGGAATCCATAGCTAGCACACGTTTAGACAAAGCACAAACAACACTACTGCACGTAAAATACGTTTGAAAGACAGTCTGAAGACAGTTCACTCACAGGAAGAAAGGGCTAAATTCATCAGACAGATTATTTTCCAGAGCTAGTTCACTTAGAAACATACAGGATAGCTGGCAAGAGTGCATGACAGCTGAAGACTTAAATTTGAAGGAAGTCCAGGCAGAACTGTGAGATGAAGAAAATGGAGCACAACTCTGCTGGAGCTTGGCCATTACACTACACAGAAAATGTTGGGAGCATTGTACTACAAGTTTGCAACTTTGTCACTGGCAAAACATGAGGTTTAGGAGCTCTGAGTAATGCCTAACTTGTTAACTAACATGTTGCTCAACTTAGCTTCAGGGAAAGCACAATAAAAGCCATGTGCGTTATTAGCCCCAACATGTTTGTGAGTCCGAGCCAACATGAGTAAACTTTCCATGCATCAGATCTTGCCAGTGCCTCCAGCAAACTGCCACAAGCAGTATCACTTCCTGGGTCAGGAGAAATGGTACTTGCCAGGTGCTGAGGACTTCCCTGCTCTTCATGCAGTAATACCAGCGCTTTGGGAAGCATTTAGCAGGACAACATGGATGTAGTGAGTGCACTCAGACCATTTTGGTGAAACCATATGAGTGCACGTACCTAGCAGGAGAAAATCTGGAGGAGAGGAGTGGAAGAGTGAAGGAGTAAAAGGTGGGAGGAACAGGAAGAAAGAAAGTATAGACAGCAGCGCGAGAAATGAGAAGAGACGGGAGGCTATGTGCCCCTCTATAAAGGAAACACAGAAGCAGTCTGGGCTGTGTGAGCTCCATGTTTCTGACAGCAGGAAAAATGGAAGTGGGAACAGCAGTGCAATGAGGGTTTTGAAGAATGATGTGCAAATTATGGTCTGGAGCACAGCGAATTAAAGGACTTTGACTCTGAGTTCCCACCTGCCCCTCAGTTTAGCATTAAAGTCCAATGAAGTGCTGCCACACTGCAGAGGACGGCATTGGGGGGCACACTGGGATGCCTGGCTGCACTACACTTTTAGCCAAACCCTCTTAGGGCAATGATGGACTCTATCAGCAGGAGGTGCCTGGCTGTAGTCACCTGGCAGTGTCAGGGAGCTGTTCCCTGCCAGCTAACCTCTCTAACGTCAGCATGACCAGAGGCAGCGGCTGAAAGATTCTGTGAGAAGGTGGCAGCTAAAGGTGCAAATATCACTTCCTCATTGCAGCCTCCATGAATGGCCCTGCCTGCGCAATACAGAGGATGTTTTGAATGGCAGAGCACAGGCAGTGAATCACTTTGTAAACACTGCTGGTGTGTCCCAGCCTCAGTGTATCATCAAGCCTTCCTTTGGGTCAAGTAATCATTTGAATCTGAATCATCGCCACACAGGTTTCTCCTGGCGCAGGCTGGCATGGTCAGTGAGCAGGGCTAATTGAATGTGCTCTCACTGTTTCACCCATGATTCAGGAGGGCCTGCAAGGCTGGTGCTTGCAGCTTTGCCGTACAGACACTGGCAGCACAGAGGGATCCTGCAGATCATGTAGTCTGTTGGGCCCTACACAAAAGTCAGGCAGCGAATTGTTAACCATTTAAGTTATCACTGTTTCCTTAAAAACACCTCATGGGTCAAAGCATTAGCACTTTCCCAGGCTAGAACAATGTCGGTAGCGAGCCAGGGCCTCCAAATCACAGAATAATTGAGGCTGGAAGGGATCTAAGGAGGTCATCTGGTCTGAGACCCCACTCAAAGCCAGGTTTGAATGCCCCCCCTCCTCGTCCTCAGAGTCTGAGCTGCCGACACAGAGGGAACGGAAATCCTGTGCAAGCCAAGGGAGCACTTGTGCTGGTGGGATCCAGCTGAGATCAAACAGGTCAGGAGAGAGCATGAAGGGGAAATCCAGCAACACCAGATAGTCCCAGAGAGCCACAGGAGTGACAGAGTAAACTGAGGGTAAGACCAGCAAAACCAGCGGGCGACAGAGAGATGACATGTTTGCTTCCTCTGCTGCCAAGATGGAGGCAGGAAGGGTGGTGTGGGGGCATTTCTCCTTTCTCACAGTTTGCTGCATGTGAACCAAAGCTCCTTCTGAGCAAAGGAGCCACCTCGTGACACCACAGAGGCAAAGTAAGAGCCAAGGTTGCCGCAGCTGGAAGAGGGAGCAGAGTCCTGACTCCACCCTGCCTGCACAGTCCTTCCTTCCCAGGTCTTGAGAGGGGTGGAGGGAAGGGGGCAACCCTCATTCCTCCCTAGGCCAGATTGGGGAAGGACTCACCAGGTCTCATCCCCACCCTGTCATTAATATCAAATAATAATAGTATTTAGCACTTCCATAATTACCTTTGCACTATGGTATCACAGACACAGCTGAATTGGAAGTCATTAAGATCATTACAATGAGCTTCAGTGGATCCTTTCAATTGGAGGCATTACTTAGCCAGCCCTCATTTTCGTGGTTACATCTGAATAAGCACTCTGCAGGGAGGTGAGGTTCACTGATGAGACACTTCGGCACAAAGGCAGTCTCCTACTTGCAAAGGCAGAATAAGTGTCATTACGCATCATGTTTCACCAGACTTCAAAATGCCAAGGAAGGTAAGTCAGGTTATAGCTGACTCCACCTTCAACTTGTAAGAGCTGCAAAACTCTTCCCTTAGATGGGCACTTGGGGAAGGTCTGCCATGACCTCCTACACATGGCAGCCATTTCTCAGCAGCTGCCATTCTGGAGGCCTTCAACGGTCAATACAAGCAGCCATCACAAGCCCTCACTGCAGATGTAGATTCAGAAAGAATTCTTATTAAAGGGGAGGGGGCAGAAGGCCAGCAGCTCTGGGAGCACCTTGTACCAGGAAGAGGAGAACCATGCTGACCTAGTGAAGGTGCTGGCAAAGACCTGGGCTGCGGGCCTGAGCTCAGGCAGAGAGGCACATGGAGGTATGGCTGTGCTGGACTGGGCACTGCTGGGGCCGGTGAGTAGAATCATGTTCAGAGCCATCTGCAGAACAGAGATCTGCTGGTCCTGGGTCTATTTTTAGCCTCGCTGAAGACTTCTTTGTTTGGCCTTTCAATAAGAAGGAATTAAGTGTCCCTTTAATTGTGGTTACCTCAGTTCCCTGTTCATAAATGCAAATAAAGGCACTTAATTTCTCCCATTTTTGTTTGTCCTTTATGTTTGGGTTGTGGATCCCTTGGAAAAACATCAAGGGCTTCTAGGTGTACCTGTCTCGTTAATAATAAAAGTAATGTGCTGTTTTTGTCATTGAAGTAGGAGGAAATGTAGGCACACGGAACAAACACTTGTATTGCAATTTCTTATGTTTAAAAAAAGAACAAAAAGATAATAGAGTGTAATACCTTGACCAAGAGCGAAGGTAAAATCACAGCAGCTGACTCAGTGTAACAGAAAGGACTTAATAGAGTTGGCAACGTTTCAGCCTGCCTTCTCAGGAACTTGAACATGGGAATATGTTAAGAGTAGCATAACATATCCAAAACACTGCCTGAATGAAAAAAACAAGAGTTACTCTCAGGCAAAAGCATTATTTTCAGCAGCAAGGAAGTTCTTCTAGTGAAGCATGAGCATGAACTTGTGTTTATTTCTTGGTGTTCAGTTACTGTCAACATTACAAATAAACCCAAGCAAGACAGAAAATCTCACCCTGCACTGCTGGCCCCAAATACAGCTAAAACGCCCTTTTAATGTGTTTGTGACCTAACGGTTCAATCCAGCCTCCAGAAACAGGTAAAAACACAAGGCTTGGACAAGACCCAAACAAGCTTCAGCGCAGTTTAGAAATACAGTTAAGACAGAAAGCTGCTTCTCTACTTTAAGACAAAATGGCTGTTACAAAAAAACATTGAGGAGCAATGACATTTCCTGAGCTCTGGCTGTATCTGCAGTGGAAAGGAGTTTCCCGTGCTGTTTCCTTAATTAGCACAAATATGCTGACAACCTTCTCCATGCTGAAATCAAGCCATAGGCGACTAAAAAGTTGATCTATGTGCGCATCCAAATCTACCACATGCTGAGCCAACATGTTTCAATGCCGTAATCAGTACCCAGATTATAACATGGCTTTGTCATGCATCCAGTTGCTGAAACAGACTTTGATGTCCCAATACGAAACCTATTTGTCCTGCAGTCAGCAAATAGAAAAAGTGCCAATATATACATTCAAAGTTTTGCAAGTGCTGGGATTGTGTGCTGGCATTTATTGGATCATTTTGACCACTACATGAATTTATAAATATGACCCAGTTGAATCAGAGAAATAACATTATCTGAAGGCCAGATTCTAAGCTTGTTTAATCTGAAATAAACAGGGAATAACTCATTTGACATCCAGTAATTTACTCTGGTTTCAACATGAAGCGATCAAGACCCACAGTTATCTCTTTATGCAGTTCGATCTGATTTTAGTACTTGTCAGCAGGACGTGTTATAATACAATCATGCGGCAGTCGAACAGAAAAGACAGCATGCCAATACACTGAATATTGTAGTACTAGCCCCAGGGAAAAGGTAGGGTTTAAGCGTGTGAACCCGAGCCTTGTCCCTCAGACAAGTTTTGCTTTGTTGGTAATGCAGCTGGCAGGACTAACTCTGAAAGCAATTTATGCCTGGCCAGCTCATAGCTAATTCTGAGTGAAAGCTCTGACAGCTAAGCTGTTTCCTCCCAGCCAAGGCAGCCAATTTTCTGCGACTGGTTCAGTAAGGTTGCTGCCTGCTGTGTGGACAGGACGCTGCAATGTGCCAGTGTGACTGGTCTGACCCCTCCTCCCATGTTTCAGTTGTCCCTGCAATAGTGCATCCCATGGCATGCCGCACCATGGGCTCCTGCTCTTGGTAGGCATCTTCCAGGAATTCACCTCTGTCATTACTGGTCTGTGGCATCACTGCCCGCATTTTCCCAGAATCAGTTGGCAGCAGTGCGGCCGGACAGCATGGCAGGTAGCCCTGCCAGCATAGCTGCCGCTTGGAAAATCTGCCCTGTGGATGTAATCTGAGCATCTCACTCATTACTCTATATAACTCTTTTAGCTGGATACAAGGTCACAGTTGTGAGAGTAACAAGAATGTCTTTGATGACATTGACATAAATTATCCATAGTTTCTTGCCAAAAAAAAAAAAAGCCAGAAAGTGATGCCCCATGAAGAACAAATTAGATCACATTTTGTGTCCCTTCACCTGTAGAGAAAGGTTTGAATGTCACTGAATTCTGCGCCTGCAACTGTCACCCTGCCTAAAATGAACAAAACCAGGCTGATAGATACATTCATAACTTTCCCGTTGAGCTGTTTTCTTTCCTGAATTTTATTTCGGTCCATTTATTTATTCATTTCAATAATTGTCCTTCAGTACCACAGAGAAGCTTTAAGACACAAACACGCTGTCATCAGACGCCTCACGTTTTCCTTAGGCACTGTCAGTAAAAGCACGTCCTCCAAATCTATCGCGTCTGCATGCGGCTCCTCCTGTGCTGGTGGGGCCAGAGGGAAAACTAAGCCAAGGGCCGGTCCTGGAAGGTCTCAAGCACTTGCAACTGCCCTTGGCATCTGTTGGAGGTACAAGCGGCCAAACCCCCGTAGGGGCAGCTGGACACTTCACAGCAGTGCGTGTCTGGAGCGTTACGTAGGGAAAGGAGACGGCTGCTCCTGCCTCCTTGCAGAAGGACAAGAAACGGCAAAGATGCTTTCTCCTGCTCAGACTGCACCCTGAACCCTTGTTGCCGTTTAACAGCCTTGCTCTCCCGGGGAGAATGGGATGGAGTGAAAGTAACTCTGACCTTCCTGGAAGAACGGACTTCTTGATGCTGTGCTGGGCTGAAACCTGAAGCCTCTGAAACTCTAGGCCTAGAGAGAGGGAATTACCAAACCAAGCCCAGCGTGATTCAGTAACGTAAACTAAGCCTCTCACAGCTTCCTCTTCCTAACCCCATCCCTTCTCTGTGAAAGACACTTTGCTCGTCTTAACCAAATGGAAGCAGTGATCTAGACACCAAGAAAGCTTGCCAACGCCAGGCTGTGCGTCAGCACAAGCCAGAGGGACATAAATCAGACAAGGTGCAGGTAGTCAAGTCATTCAGGAAGGTTTCTCCAAGGTTCCCCATTGTGCTCAAGCAGCACCAAAAAAAAATCCACCCAAAGACTGACACACCTTTGCCTCCCACTGACCTCAATATAAAACTCATATTTGGAGAACAGAACCCCATGAGCTTGGCCTCATTTACACCAGTTTTACACAGTTGCCTCCTTGGGAAATACTCTTTATATAGGTGTTCCCAAGATCAAACCTGGCTCAGCCAGCGCCTCTGAGCACCACTAATGTCCGGGTCTTTCTTCAGCACCAGAAGGCCAACATCGACGTGGTTAGAAAGCCCCTTTTCCTCTCCTCCAGTTACCTTCCACTGAAGATATAGCTTAAGAAGCTCACAACAGTAGGGCACAGGCAGCTTGGAGCCTGCAGACCCTTCACTAAACACATGAGTAAGCACCATGCCAACTTTGCCCACAGTCCCATGGCTGCTGGACCCTGACCAGGAGGCACCACCAACACAAGGGAAAGTTTCCAGAGTCCCCTTTCTCTGGAGGGTTTCTGCTGCACTGCCATGGCTGAGCTGCTGGTTTAGGATGTTCAAAGTCCTCCCTGCTGGAAATGAGAACACCACTGTCAGTGTATGCTGCACTTGAGCTGCCATTGGAGTGCTAAAACAGAAAGTGCCCAAGCCTGATGGCTTGAGAGGAGCCTCGCCCCATTTCTCACCCCACAGACAACACTGTGACTAGTGAACATACCACAGCATGCTACACAGAAGAAATCTGCAAATACTGTACTGTGGTACAAGCTGGAGCAAGGATGTGGTGCAGAAGTCCCAGACAGCCTTGGAGGCAGGATTACTCATTTATTTATCACAAAACTCATATGAAGTCGTGCTACTTACATTGCTATAGGGCAAGGAGGGGAGAGAGATAAAGACAGACCTTTGACATTTCCAGGAGACTTGTTTTAGCAACTGATGACATATGGGGACAGGATTCACCAAACTTCCCTTAGCTCAAGAATACGAAATCCTATTTCGCCATATATCATCACTTCACTAGCAACCTAGCCAGGTGCCATTTAAAGCCCTAGGCTTTAAATGCTGCTTGGCTAGTTCTCTCCATTGCCCTCTGCTCTGCTATAGGGAACAAGACCCTCACTTTGAGAAATCATCTTCCATCAAAGTTGGCTGAGCTGGCTCTGCCCTTCCCCCAGAGATTAGGCATGCCTAGAGCCAGGGTCTTGAATTGACAAGATCTCAAAGAAATAAGTAGCTTACACAGGTGGAATTAGGTAGAGATAATGGAAATAAACGCCAGCTCAATATTTGAGGAGTTTCTGTGCACTGTTTCACTCATGTCTACTAGCCCACAGGTGCCCTACAAGCTAAGAATATTTCAGCTGACTTGTTTTTTCATGCCACCCTCACATGTTTCTAAAAGCATCTCTCCTTTTGATCACATGGCAGCAGGTACTGACTTGCTTACACACACAGCAGTGTTACCAGAGACTGTGCTAAACACATGCTGCACAGGTGAGCCCTGCAATATTGTCTGTGGATATAGAGCCACCACCCCACCCACACTGTCACGTTTTTCTCAGTGTAACCCCAGGTACGGCCCTACGCAATGCCTGGCCACTTTCAGATGAAAGCTTGCTCTTCCCCTCCTCCACCCCTCTGAGCTCAACGATCAGAAATACAGAGGAAAGCTTCTGGCCATTCGTGCTCAGGATGAGCAAACAACCAGCCCACACTCTGTCCGCTGGCATGAATGCCAGGTTATGTGAGGACACGCCAGTAAAGCCCACATACCACTGCTGGGTTATGAGCACTTCAGGTCTGACTGACTCTCCTCAGGAGACTGAAATATAAACAGCACTTTTCTGGGAGGAGCAGCTCCCATCCACATATTCCCCCATCTTAGTCACAGGTTAAAATAAATAAATAAACAAAGCCGTACTAATCTCCCAGTTGGCCTGCTCACAGCCATGTGACTAGCATCAGCCTTTGCCCTGAGGTGAAATATGGACCCAAAGGCGGGGTCCCGGCTTTGCGGCGCTCCAATGGCACACGCGGGACGGAAGGCAGCCCCTAACTGGGATGGCGCAGACTTCGGCTTGCGGTGTAAGGGAACACCCACCTGGCAGAGAGCAGAGCCCAGCTGCACGCCACCTGCTCCCAGCTCCATCACACTTACATAAGGGAAATGTTCAAGGGGCCAGGACACATTTAACCCAGAAATCCTCACGTGGCCACGTGGATCCAAAGCGAAGCAGAGCAGATTTGGGTCTGCTTTCCATCCCAGGTGAAGCCACGTCTGGGAAGCAAAGCAAACAGGGGCCACGGCACAGTGGGGGCCAGGAAGGCTGGGGATTGGAAGGACTAAGGCGGTAGTTGCCTCTTCCCTCATCCTTCAGTGAGCAAGAATAGCTGTGCTGGGAGCCAGGAGGGCACACTGGGGCACGATCAGTCTAGACTTGCTCTATTTCTTGTCCTCCTTCCTGCAGCATCTGCTGCTGGCCCCCGTCAGAGGCAGGATAAAGAGCTAAGTGGACCTCACATCTGGCACAGCACAGCCATTTGTACTCCTCTGCCTTGTGAGCTGCGAGTCTGGCCAAAGCTCCTGGGTGTGCATGAAAGACAATCCCAGCATTAAATACATTTCTCCTCTTTATCCAAACTAGAAATGGCTCCTCAGCCTACAATATCACCAGGCTATGTTAAAACATCTAAGTATAATCAGGAATGCAGCTGGAGGTCTAACCATGGGGTGAACAACCACGAGCATACGTTTTAACAGGAACTATCCCAATGCACTCTGAGAGCTACGTACAGTATATCTGCCTGTTGCTAATTATATTTACTGGTGGTGGTTAGTTTTTTTTTCAAGCTGAAGATGAGTCAGAAAAATAAAAAAGTCCTTTATTGTTGTGGAAGCAGAAGGATGTCTCCCGAGGCTGTATGTAATGCACTACTGTCACGGCATGACAATGGAAAAACTGACTGCTGAGCCAACCAAACCCCCATAAATACCTAATGATATCTCTCCTGGCCCAGATTTTCTACAAGTCAGTGCCTGAACTGCATACGAAATGACAATCAATATGAAAGAATCTCTCTTCTCAACAGAGCCAGAATTTAAGAGCCCAGCTGAGCAGTATATTCCAGTTCATACAAAGAGATTCTTTTAAAGGTCTATCACAATAACTTGAAGGTGGTGATCCAGAAAAAAAAATACTAGGCCTCGCCTCACCCTCTCCCCCACACCTCCTGCCATTAGCACAAAGAACAGCTGGCTTCAGCAAACAGGCATCATTATTAATTACAATATGGTGACAAAAACAACACATGCCTAGGGATGTTATCGGGTCTGCATTCACGTGGGACAAGAGCAAAATTTTCTTCCTTTTCTTCTCTTCCTCCTCCTGGCTCGGGTATCTCCGCCACCTCATGTGCTTGGCTGGGGAGGCAGCCGTGCCAAGCACCTGGCCCAGTTACAGGTATGCGCACAGGGACAGGGAGCCTGTTGTGAGAAAACCTGGCCTTAGCAAATTTCTCTGGCCGCCAGCCAGCCTCCGTGTGTTGGGCAAGTGACTCTCCCCAGCCGCGGTTACATCAGTCACCACCACCTCCCTCAATGTCATGGCATGGGAAGCGGCTACCAGGGGAGAGAGAGAGGGAGAGGGAGGCAGTCGCTGGTTTTTTGAAACCTGCTGTCCAAAAAACATTACAACACCCTCGCCGGTTTCCAGTGGGTTTGCTCAGTTCCTCCCTTCCCGTGAAGACCACACAGGCTTCGCAAGGCGTTCCGCCCTGCCGCAGAAAGGCGGTCTCTGGGGCCCGCCGCGCCTGGCAGCTGCTCCGCAGCAGCATGATTCCCCCAGCTTCCTCCAGACGCTTTCCCACTTTACACCGAGGGCCAGAACCAAACTCAAAAGCTGATATTTAGAGGAAAAAACACCGTTATTTTCTTTTTTTTTTTCCAGCATGACCAGAGGCAGAGCTGGAAGGGTGAGCTGAGGGAGAAGCCCCCTACAGCTCCTGTCCCTCCTCTTCCCCTGCCTCTCCTCTGCCTGCTCTGGTCCCTTGTGGCCTGCCGGACTTGCACACCCTCAGCACCAGGACTGCCCAGGGCAGCCCTGGAGGGACACCATTACTCCCTGCCTTCCCAAGCCACCAGGCTGCGGGGGCCCAGGCCAGGGAGGAGGCAGCTGGAGCACTGCAGGGCCGACAGCCAAATCCCTGCTCTCGGCCACTGCCCCAGGGTAAATTTAGAGCGACCCCCCCGCAGCAGTGACTGGGAATTTGTTCTGCGGGAGAGGATAGAGCCAACTCTGGACAAGGGATGGCGCTTCAAGACAGCCACCCAGGGCACAGGGTAAGCACAATCACCTTATAAATGAGAGCAAAACTGGCAAACAAAAATATTGCTCCTGGCACGCGAGTGCTTCCATATTGATTCAACACTTAAAAACGCACCAAAGTGAGGATGCCCTTTCTTCAAACCCTCCAGCAAATTCACTCTCACTCTTGGCAACCTCCTGTCTCCTCATCCCTCAGCTCCTTCACCCTGATGGCAGCAGCACCCTCCTACAACGGCATCTCAGCCCTCCACTGCCGGACCCTGCAGCCTCCCTGCCGCCTTCCCTTGCTCCCTCCTCTGCTTCGCCTCCTGCTTGAAGTCCTTCCAGAGAAGGAGCTGAAATTTCTGCAACAACTGTCCTGCAACATAACCCACCACGGGTCTGACCACCCTAGCAAAAGCAGGGAGAAATGCCTGCTGAAGTCCACGGAAAAGTCATCACTGGGGGGGCAGCACAGCTGGGCCTCATGCTGCAAACCTGCCCCCCGGCACTGCCTCTCCCGGGACAGGAGCCCACGCAGGTTCGCAAGCTGACCAGATCAAGGTAGCTTTTCTCCAGTCAGAGACTCTGGAAGGACTATTTGGCTGCAATATATCATATGACTTTGTTCTTAGAGTTACATTTTAACTGAGAAAGTTTAACAAGTATGACTTATGGGCTTCTAAAATTGGCAGCAGAAAAACGAGCTGAGGAAGTCATGGAAAAAAACCACAAGCGAGGCCATTCCATGTTATGCACAATTTCTGGGCTCTTTTTCCAATCTTCTGTTTTTTTTGGATGGTGGAAAATATTTTCCAGCTACACAGGCCTGGCCTCACTGAGTACGTATTTATGCCAAGTTTATAAAAAGCAGCTGCAGACAGGGTTGAATGAAAGGATTACACTGCTGTCTGTCTTCCAGAAGGTGCTTCAGTTCACACCCTGTCCCACAGAGCAAGGTTCATTTCTCAAATCTCCATGAATTTATGTAAAGAGGGACAAAATTTGAACCGCACGATACAAAACGCTATGGCTGTGCATGAAAATGGGCATGCATGCACGTACATCTAGCTAGCTGGCTAGCTAGCAGCGGTTCCTAGCCACTGCTAACGCTGGCTTTCAGCGCTTGAAGTTTACCACCACTCCTCCAACCTCTCCCCACCCCACAGCCCGCTCCGTCTTCCATGAATACAACGATGGGGAGAGGGCTTTCAGGGTTGAGACCCCAGTTTCAGTGTACCTCTGCTTCCCGCTTCACGTATACCTGCTCTCCAGCTGCTCCCACTGAAATTCAGGCTTCACCAACCTCACGTACTCTCAGGCTGCCAGGCTTTAAGGCTAGGATGGATCACTGTAAGCACGCAGCCTGACCTCCTCCACAGCATGCTGCCACAGAATTTCAATCAGGAACCCTGGCAGTGGAGGCATAACCTTAATTTTCAGCTGGGTCTTGTCACAGCCTTGGCCCGATACACTAGGCATGAGAGGAGAGTCACAAATAATTCTTCACTCTCCTAAACAGAAGAGTTACAGGGGAGTGCGGGGAGGACACAAACTGAAAGTAAATGGATATAAAAAGGTAAGGTAGGTGGTAAGCTGCAGACTGTACATTACTGATCTGTACCCTGCTGTTTTTGCAGTCGAGTATCTTAGAATAACAGTACTGAGAACGACAGTGTTACATCAGGAATATCAGTCAAGACAATATTTCCTGGCAATTGTTTGAGAAATGCTTTTCTCACAGCTAATTGCTCCCAAGAGGCTGTGTTTTCTCTGTTTTCAGAAGGAAAGCGATTAAGAAAGGTTTTTAAACCTCTGCACCCTGCTGTGGGACAAAGAACTAGGGGGAAAAAACGGAAAAAAGAAAGAAAAGAAAAAGGCACAACAGCTGTAATATTCTACGGAATGATTTTGTTCTGTTCTCTTGCCGGGGTGGTGGGTGCAATCATCAGTTTGGCAGAGATAAATAGAGAAAAAGCAAGAAATTTTACAGGAAAGGAAAGGGGACTCCCAGCTGCAGGAGTACCACATTGCCATCTAGTGGCACCGGCTCTGGAAAGCCAAAACACATGGGGCTCTGCAGGCTCTCCATGCCTCCCCTCGCCAATGCCTGTGTCTGGGCGGCAGGCACACTACCTGAAAATGGGGCCCAGTTCCCTTTCAGTGCTTTACAGCCAGGCTTGACAACTGCAAAAGCGCTTGGTCTATAAAAGATAGGTGTAGGAGGGCAAGGGGAAAAGGGAAAAATTCCACCAAAAGGCAGTTTAAGACAAACTTGGCTTTGCTGGGAAAAGCTGGTGTTTACACCGAGGCCCGCCGATTCACGTCTTTCATTGCTGCTGCACACAAAGCTACCGCAGCCTCGGCATGTTCTGCAATTGTCATATGGACATCTATGGCAAAATGATGGGCTGGCAGGAACAGTGAGCGCTACCTTGTCCCAAGGAGACAGGCCTGAATGTAGAGCTGATGCCCTGTTCCCAATCGTGTTCGGACCTAATGCCTCAGTACCTGTGTGCCTGGATGCTACCTGCAGTGCCACCCCTGAAAATTTAACTCCGCTGTGTGCCTCTGCGATGACATATTTCCTTTGTATTCCAAAAAGAATATAAATGTTAACCTTTCAACACTAAAAGAAAGAAAAGCCAAAATGCTAAGCCCCTTAGATAGCAAAAGGCAGGCACTCCACCTTTGGAAGACAAAGGGCAGCGAATAAATTATTTTGTATGACCTTCACACAGTGAGTTAAAAAAGAGCTTGGTGTATGTGGATTCTGACGTTCTTTGAAAGACAGTAAAATGGAAGGTCCTGGCTGCAGCAAAGTTCTATTCAGCCAGAAAATAAAAACACTCCCAGTGCCTGAACTCTGCCAGAAGAGACCATCATTTTGGGAAGCAATGGACGAAGCCTTGCATCAGGCACCCAAGACTGCCCACAAAGCTCTGCCTTGTGGCAAAGTGCTTTCTGTTCTAGCACTTCCCACTGGAAATAAATGTGGAAATAAATAAATTTGAGGTGTTGGAGCGAGTCCAGAGAAGGGCGACCAAGCTGGTGAAGGGTCTGGAGGGTATGACCTATGAGGAACGGCTGAGGGAGCTGGGGTTGTTTAGCCTGGAGAAGGGGAGGCTCAGAGGTGACCTTATTGCAGTCTACAACTACCTGAAGGGAGGTTGTAGCGGAGTGGGAGTCAGCCTCCTCTCCCAGGCAACTAGCGATAGGACAAGAGGACATAGCCTCAAGCTTTGCCAGGGGAGGTTCAGGTTGGACATTAGGAAGCATTTCTTCTCAGAAAGGGTCATTAGACATTGGAATGGGCTGCCCAGGGAGGTGGTGGAGTCACCATCTCTGGATGTGTTTAAGAAAAGACTGGACATGGCACTTAGTGCCATGGTCTAGTTGACATGGTGGTGTCAGGGCAATGGTTAGACTTGATGATCCCAGAGGTCTCTTCCAACCTGATTGATTTTGTGATTCTGTGACCACTCTCACACCTTATGGGCAATGAAAGGTGATTAGCAGCAGACTGCATTTGGCCCTGGTGCAAAGGACAGTATGTCTAGCTAATCATTAGCTAGACACAGTGTCTTTGGTCCCTGAGTACTGTGAAGCTTCACAAGAGCACAGATGTACTCTATGTGCCCTAAACAGCCATGTCAACAAGAGTGATATTCTTTGATACTAGCAAATATAAGGTGGTCTTCCAAGAAGAAAGGAAAACGCAGTTTAATTCCCCAAAATGAAGATAATCTATGCTGCTCCGGGGAATCAGTCTGACAGCAGCATTTCTTCAAAAGCCCAGAGTGATGACCTCTACAAATACTTTGGTGATTACAAATACTATGATGACCTACGAATACTTTGAATTCACAAAATCCCTGCTGCATCAATCAACAACAAAGCTTGTGTTGTCACCCTCTAAGACCAAGCACACACCTGCAACATTACCAGGAGTTGGGGAGGCAGGATTTGAACAGTACGATTAAAAAAAAGGAAAGGCCATGAAGGATCCTGAGTCTGAGCCATTGCTGGTTCTGACAGACTGCAATCTGTTTCTTATTTTTTTTTCTTTAAATTGAGGGTGAGATCACTGTCTTTATTGTAAATGTGCTGCTCAAGGTAGGAGACATCCATCCGTGAAAGGATTTACAGTCTCATGACAAATATTATCAGGCCTGCTGGAAAACTTTGAGGGCAACCCAGTAGAGAAAACACTGCCCCTGACCTTGGCAGAGTCTCGTAACAAACACCATCCTGCAAACAACCAAAATGAAGGGAGGGATTCTACGCAGGAGCCAATTGTTTTCCATGCTTCACATTTCATGACAAAAAGCATGGGGAGAGCACTGCCCCAGTATCAATACATTACATCCTGGGGTCTCTGTGTGTTTTAGAAAACCCATTTAACTTATCAGCACATACTTCCAGGGTGGCTGAGAGAAGCCAAGGTGCTCAAGTGGTTAGCTCAAGCTCCCACTGAGTCTGTTGGTTCTTGAGGGTGGCAAGACACACCAGTCTGATCATCTGGCCTTCTGGATATATGGCTACCACGTAGCCAGCTCCTTCCAGGCACGTCCTCCTTTCCTTTCCAGATACTGGCTCCAAAGCAGAAAAAAGAGAATAGAGCCATCCCAGTCAACGGGTAACATCTGCACTAACCACGAGGTCTCTGAGTGTCAGAAGCAAGCTTTAGAAGGCTGCATTGTTTTTAAGGATGAGCCAACTGTCCAAAACTGGGCTACAATTTTCTCTCAGTAAAGTACCTTTCCAGTTTTCAACCACTGTATCAGGCTGTCAGGTATTCACAGTTTTCAATCCAACATCTAGGATGGATGCTGACTCACTGCATCGCTTTCTAAGCTGTTTGCCGTATTTATGCCTGCTTAATATCTATGTCCCAGCTTTCCTATTTGCATGATGGGGTCACCGAATTTCAGGCGCTATGGTGTAGGCTGATGACTAAGTTTTGACAGAACAGTCAGAGTTCCTTTTAAAGGTGCTATCAAACAGCAAGCCAGATTTCTGAAAGATTGCTTCTTACATTTGCAATGCAGAAGCCACTTACAAACTGCAGGACTGCCAACAGAGTAATTAACCCAGTGCTCGACAGTTCATGTTATTTGATTTCAGCTTGGGGGGGGTTGTGCTTCAAATCTTTTCAGTTATAGACAATGTCTTTAATGCCTTTTTTCTGTTGGTATGTTTCATGATTTATAAGTGGGTCTATGGTTGATTGAAGTCTGTTTTTTCCTGATGATACTAACAACTAGCACTGATTAGCCAACCAGTCTGAAAATAATGTGAGGTAGAAAAGGAGCAAGCTTTGGAGCTTCATACATAGTTCAGATAAACAAAATACCCACCCAACAACTACCAAAACAATCATACTATCCTAAACCTTACCTTCTCCCCTCCTGTGTCACTGTCCCAATGTCCTGCTCTTGACTGCTTAGGTTTCCATGAGGAAAGGACCATGCAGAGTAAGTTACAGGATCAGGACCGCAGACTGTGAGCTTGCAGAAGCAGAGACTTCATCTTGACAGATTCTTCAGAATGCCACACACATCTCTGCTGATACAGAAGTAATAATAATAATTTCATGCTAAGAATTCTGCCAGTGCCAATGGCCAGTAGATAACAGCCCTACAGAGAAGTAAAAAAGGGCCCTGAGTTCTGTCAGACAACTTCTAATACAAGCTAAGGGGCCTGGTGTTAAAGATCAAAACTTTAGATTGAGAGATAAAAGCAAATGAAATATAAACCAAATAGTAATGGCTATACATTCAGCTGAGTGTCATTACAGCAAACACCTGAACTTCAAGAACTCAGTAAACACGGAGGCTGCAACCTGGGATCAGATGGGGCTTCTCTTCTTTATATAGGCAAAAACTTCCACCTCCTTAACTCTAGGAGTTGGTAGTCTTCATTGCGGTAACTTACAGGACCGAGCAATTACATTATACCAGGTCAATGTGCGGTCAAGGTAAATTTCCATCAAAACCAGACTGTTCCCATCAATAATGAGATACTGCTATGAATTGATTAGGCATGTATTATCAATTAAAAACACCACAGGACAGTTTCTTAAAGAACATGCTTGCTCAAGAATCCCTTTTCTCCATTTCTCCATTTAATTAGTCACTGCATTATAATCAACAAATTCATGCAATAATCATTGTCTTTTTAATCATCAAAGCTGAATGTACCTTTCTTCTCATTAAATAATATTAAATACAACAAAAGATGCTAACCAGGTTGTTTCAGAGCTCCAAGAAATGCTCTTTACATACTTGCCAAAACAGGCAAAGATTGGTTTGTTACAGCAAATTTCTGTATCTTCCAGGCTATCTTACGGGGTGTAACATATGCAGATTGACCTAGGGAAGGAGGAGAAGCATGGTTTGCAGAGACAGTATCTTTCATTAAACAGCTCTTTCTCTAGGTACTTGCCATGTTTTAAGCAGACTTTGAAGAATTTCTTACTAACAAGTTGAATGTTTGGAAAAATGCTGACGGACAGCTACAAGGGCTGAAAACTTCCATTTACTTGTACAGCACCAACATACACTTTCCCCCTGCAAACACACCCCAGGAAGCAGAGAAAAAACACTTCTGAGGTGCAGGAGTAGTTGAGATTCGATCTCAAGCCAGGGTGCCACTATGATACAAATAGCTGCCTCCAAGGCATGAAAGACACCCCACCAGCTCACTTCACATCAGCCACGGGATTGCAACAGGGCGAGCAGATTTTGCCACCTTAAGCTAAATTTCAACCAGCAATGAAACTGCATCCTATCACCAACCTATAACATCTTGCCCTTCTGGTTTTTTGGTTGGCCCTCCTCACACAGGCCGTCACATCCAGCGTCCAACTCCAGGCAGAGGCTCAAGATGCAGATTTCTCTTCTACCCCTACTGCAGTTAACAGGTGCTCTCCTTTCACTCCAGCTAGCAAAGCTCATCCAGAAAAACCACAGCTGAGCAGGGGAAAACTCTTCTCTTGCATGTTGGGAACAAGATTCAGTTGCATTTTGTTGCAGAGTCTAAGTTGTACAATGCAGCAGGTTTATCTATATACCTGGTTTGTCTTGAGGGATGGAGAGAAAGAAAAGGGAAATCCTTCTAATCATCATCACAACAAACCAAACACACAGGATTTAAAAGGCCAAAATTAGGTATCAGTAGAAACACATGCCACTGCTGTCCCACTGATCCTGTCTCATACACTGTACCAAACGCGTCTGGAAAAAAATGCTGCATTGCATCACCTCACCAGACAGGAAGATTCTAAAAACGAGGATTTTGCAGAATGAGCTTGCACAGAACGTGTGCAAAACTGCCCTCTGCTGTTTAGATTAAGACCTGCTCAAACAAATGATAGTGGGACCAAATAATTTTCAGTTGCAAGGGTCCAAGCTGTGAAGAGGCAGAACTATCTGACTTCAGCTGTTTTCTGCCTCCATGCACAGCAGAAATTTCATACATGAAAGCCACTCATAACTGTCTTGCAGCATGGACCACCCGGACAGATTTGCAGGCTGCAGCAACGCTGTGCGAACTGCAACAACACTCCATTCAGCAGCTATTGTGTAGTGAGCAAGCACCAACGGACATCCTCTCACCCCAAAGATGAGTCAAGAACATCTTCAGGGTGTAAGGGAAATGACAGTAGTTATGAGCCAGAGTTGCAGGCGGACATGCATCTGTCAACCCATTACATCAAGGCCTGACCTTTACAAAACAGGAACTGGAACTATACATCTGGCATCAAAAGCTTATAACACAGAGACCTTTAAGAGTTCATGATTATTAGGTTACAGCAGTGATGGGAAAACAGGGTAGTGACCTTATCAAAAGACGTCCAGTAAATACTCTGGCAAACTAGCATCTATAAGCCCCTACCCTACTGCAGGGAAAAAAGTGAGAACCCAGATTTTCTTTTCAAGAACACATGGAAACCACCACACTTTGAAAAAGCTGCCCGTTATCTAGTTCCAGTATGTTGGACAGTTTGGTTCAGAAACATCACAGAAGGGCCAGCTGTTTTCTGTGGCTTCAGTCACACATTCATACACAGGACATGGCAAATTCTGCCCTCTGAGAACAGCATCAGGTGTACGCATCTTCTTTGGGAAGCTCTGCTTTGGTACAAATGCAGAAAACAAGTACTGTTACCCGCACCAGAAGTTCAGTTTCCGGAGTGCCTCTGATGAAAGCTAGCCCAGTCCTTGAGAATTAAGCACAGGTTTCAGCTCTTTGCAACAGGTTTTTGGTCAGATTTGACTGCTGTGCCGACAGGCTTTTTTTTGGTCTCTGCATAAAGGAGACCACAAGCTATACTGGTCAGTGTAAACACACAAATTAAAAACCAAACCAAGACTTGGGTACAACTGAAGCCTTGAAGAAATTTTTTTTTCACGTCAGCCCTTTTCATACCCATATGCTTAAAAACGCAGAAACATGGGTGTACAGTACAACATGCCTTTGAAACTCGCTAAAAGCACTTAGTGACCACTTCAAAGATCCCCTTGAAGTTTAACTCATGTTAATTTTAACACAACAGTCATGTAGAGCCACTGTTCAGCCTAAGGGACTCTAAAACACACCATCAACAGATGGTACAAATAAAACTTTAGTAAGATTCTTCTGGGTGCACAAATAGCTGGAGCTTTACTTTGATGATGGCTAGCTGGCCTCCTACACAGCAGGGCTGGGACTTCTCAATTTTTTCAAGTTAAGGGCAACAATAATATTCTGTCATCCCCCAGGGTAAGGAAATCAGTGCCAGATGATTCAGTGTGTGCCTGATAACTCTGGTTTTGGATTCAACTCCATTATCTAGAAAAGTTAATGGTGAGACATCAAAGGTAGTCCAACATAATCATGAAACCAGCTGGGTTTTTTTTCCGATAAAAGCCGCTCAAGAAGCTCACAACTGATGATAGGATACTTCCCAACATAAAACTAACAGATCTCTGATTTCCTTAATGAGAAATCCTTTTAGTGCTAAAAACAAGTGCCTTGTTCTTGGAGCATCACAGAAGGGAAGACGGCTCTTTCTGGGAGAAAGATTAGTAGTTTTACCTGCAGTAAAATAAGATCACAGATCTTATTCTCCAGCAGCTGTGAGCTCAGCAGCAGCAAATCCACAACTGGAATGGCTCCCTTCCACCTTTTTTTTATTTGCACAGGTGAAAAGAAATACGGTACTATGCACAGCTAATGCAATGGCATTACTACTACTGATGCAGTAACATCCATCATTACTACTACACTTCCAATGACCTGCACTTTGCTTATCTCTGAAACCGGTTCTAAATTACAGCCTCCTACATCTGTGGGCTGTGCATGGTAGCTACACCAGTGTCAGCCTGCCATCATTGGAGCAACAGCAAATACCACTCTAGACAGTATCTTCAGGTCTTCACAGTTGGTAAAGTATTAGCTTCATCAGGAGATCTCAGGAAAAAAAAATCTTAAGCCTTGTTAAAAGGATTAGTCATTCCCACCCTATTAGCCATGGCACTCAAAACAGGTATCAGAGCTTGCACTAGCTTACTAACCAGCTACTTCCATGCTATCTAAAATTTTGTTTGCATCTAACTTTGCAGGATCAAGAAAACTACGAAGGGTTAAACTAATATGCATGTCTACGACGTTTATTAAAGCAATGACCATTTGTAGATATCATCAGACTATCACCAAGTCTTCCATCAAAATCAGAACTGACACCCAGGTTTGCTAAAACGTACTTCGTTTGGGAGAGCTTTGCTGTAAGTTGAATTGTGAATTCAAATCGTCATCATTATACCCAAGAGTGTAGAAAATCGTTCAGGTTTGAAGGAAGGCTGCCACTTTTGTCTTATGCCGTTTGGGTTTGTTTTTCAAGGCAGGGTAGAAGAGTTTGATTTACCTTAAGATGATATTAAAAACTGAACCAAAGAGATATTACATTGAATCGACTAGCACCAGCAAGGACAGCAGGTAAATATGCTAACAGTTCTGTCAGTATAACCTACAAATTCTTACTTTTTAAGGGCTAGAAAGGAAAAGAAACTCCTCCAAAAAGCCTCACTGTACTCATTAAAAAAGAACCTTCTGCAATTTCACAGTATTTTTATTAAGTATTCTAGGTGCAGAATAACTTTGTCCCTCTAAAACAAACTAAAAGAGCAAACCAGCCACGGTCACCTGAAGATTATGGCTAAGTTTTACTTTTACCTTATGCTACCTGAACAATTGACGCACAAAAAAAAGACTAAACTATAGCCAGCTGTTCAACAAATTTTTGTTCGTACCAGCAATTAACTTCAGTATTTGTTGCATTACCAAATAGCACCTCATATCCTGGGAGATTGTGTTTTCAAGGGGCTAAGGGGGAAAATATCTCTTCCACAGCAAACCGCCTAAGCAGACTGACTCAGTAAGAGCCATTTCTACTCCCAAACCCAGCTATCTGACTGCTAGGTGACCATGAACTATCCACTTAACCTCTCAAAAAGTCTGTGTGAGCCGATTTCTGAAAGGTTGAGACCTATGGTTTGGAAGAATCTGCCTTTACAGAAACTTACACCAGGCTGAAATGAGACAGATGGGAATGTTGCCTAAGTGCTCTCAGAGTATCTCACTTCTACTTGGGCTATACCATCTACTACCTTACCATTAATGTATCAGCATCATTAGCACAAAACTATCAGCTGGTCTGCAAGACAGATACCTTGAAGCATTCTCCTCCTTTCTTCTCCTTGAGGTAAAACAAGTCACCATGCCAAAAATATAAAGCTACATTTTAAATTGTTTCTTCTGCCACCCAGGTGGTGAGAGGACAAAATCAGAGAACAGAAGCAGCCAATCTGTTTTGACATTGAGAACATCCCATCCATGGAAAACTTGCTTTCAGAAGTATGCTTCTGCTACTCACTTGAGTCTGTATATTATTTGCCTCTTTTTCACTGGCAAAGGAAAACTTACCTAAATTCAAGTTTACAGTATCATACCATACCGAAATTTTACAACGTTTTTCTAATTCCATTAGTTTTAGCTAGTTTACCCTGGGGATATCATCATCTCACTTTATCAGTGCAATTTTTTTAAGGCAAATGCCAAAGACTGTTAACAACCATCTTCTATGGTCTTGAAAACTAGAGACTGAAATGTTATCTGCCTATCTTGTAAAAAGGTTTCATGCTTTACAAAAAAACACCTTTGTGCTCTTACAACCTGCCCCAGGTTCTATTCCAAACAGCTTTATTTCAGACACCTGCATTAATAAAGCTTTCATGTTTGCCAGATACAGTTTTGACTTGAATCGCTTTAAATGTTATTGCTCCTGACAGAAATGGATTTGTCATTCTTTCTGCAGCCAGTCATCTATTACCATTTTGATTTGCATCTCTTTCTAAGGTGATCGGTTACTGTTTAAATGATCACATGTCTATTTTCTCAAGAAATGACACAAGATTTTAAACTCAATTAAAAGCATTGGAAGACCAGCCATAACATTAAAAATAAATTTTAATGTTAAGTCATTTTTGATCATTTGCTCTGACACCCAAATGTTCTGAAATTTAAATTAGTACTATAGGGACACACAAGTGCAGATATATCTTTATTGCCATAACTTTGTTTTTTCAAAAATGAGCATTGGGTTTTTAATAGGTTGTAGTTTTATGCCTTTATATGTACATCATTACAACTGCATATTTTAATAATAATGAAGTTAGTGATACTTTTGATAGCTCAACACAGTGTATTTATAAAATGAATTCTTATCAAAATACACTTTTCACTGGGATAATAAATAAAATCCTGCGAAACCCACCTACACAAAGTTAATTTTAACTCTGGTAGAACCCGATGTGGTACACAGTCCATTAACTACTATGTATGCCCCTTTATCCCCCTAATGATGCTCATCTTCTGGGGTAAGAAAACATTTTTTCCCCCTGCTGTGGTGTGACCTCATTCAACATCATCTTCAGCCAAGCACTGTGCACTTACAATTCTCTGTAAGAAGGAGAAAAACTCATTCACAATTACATAAAATTGACAGTAGACAACTGATTATCAAGCAATGTAGTTTTACACTGAACATTAAGCAGTGTAATTACTGAGCAAACTGATTAATGTTAAAAATGGTAATCTATTTGACAGAAGTTTTTGAAATCACTTGCGCAGAAATTACATACTGTGCAATGCCTAACAAAGTCAAAGTCAGATAAATAATATCCTATAACCCTCAAGTGGTGACCTCTCTGGGGTTTTTGGCACTGTTCTCTACGGAAACATTTTTGCTTCATTGTTTCCCCAGACCTTTACATCTTGTGTCCTGGACACTTTTCAGTGTTTTTACTAACTATATGGACCTAAAACCAAAATGTAACCAGGCCTGAGCTGTAAAGAGAGCTCACTGATGCACAGCAATGAGTCTCTGCTTTATGTGAGGTTACACCATTAGGGAGTGCCCTTCCACTTCCAAGAACGTACAGCATATTACTTATTTTACAATAGACTCATCTGCTAGCGCATTACCAATGTTACCTGCACAGTACTCAGGCTAAAAAGGAAGGGCATTTTATACACAGAGCTACGAACACTTTTATCATCAGGGAAACCCCCAAGCTTCCAAAACCATCATGTGTTCTGCTGCTAGTTAACATTTTGTGTTTATAGCTGGCCCAGAAGCAACAGGCTAGCAAAAGCAACAGATTAATTCTAACGGACTTTTATAGCACTTACAGACACTTGCACATACATAATTAAAAAAAATAAAACTCAAGACCCAGTGCAAGAATGTTACTGCTTTTCTGATCCCCCAACTTGTATTTGGGAAACACTGGATCCGCCTGCAGTATCAGAGCTGCAGTCAAATGTCTCTACTTTAGAAGATCTTAGCATACTCTATACACAAGAGAAGTTTTGTATTTCTATTTTACCCTGTTTGCTATTAATGCTACATGATATTTTTCATATACATTTTTTAATGTTTCAGGTGTAAAAAAGCTTCTTTTAATCTAACTGAACATATACAAAAAACAATACTTGAGACTGATATAGTGGATAAGATAAGTAGTTCAATTATTTTCAAACCAAAACAACAGGGAACAATTTACATACCTGGCTTATTGTAGGGAGCTTAGTTAGAAGCATTTGAAACACTGGCGGTGGAAGAGTCTGCTGTAGAACCTGTAGTAGCTGCTGCGGCTGTCCACACACAGCAATGGCATTGGTCAAGTGATCAACACCTTTCTCATATTCACCTGTATGACAAATCACAATGTTTTGAAATCAACCTCCTTCTACACTGTAAAGTATTTACATAAAACATGCATCAACAGTGGATTAAACTACTGAGAATCAATCCACACTCCCCTTGCTGGATCTTCTGAACACAGAAGGTTAGAAACAAGTAAACAGATTTTCCTAGGTGAATTTGACTCATCAAAAGATCTTAGTATATAAAAATCATCTTCTAGCAAAGGTAAAGAAAAATTACTTTATAACTTACCCTTCAAAAAAAATTATGCTATTACCTTGAGCTAGTAGTTCCTCGCCAAGTTGAATCTCCTCAAGGAAAAACTTCTGAACTGCTTCAGCATCTTTCAGATCAGGCAGCTATAATACACACAGTAAAACTGAAGTTGGCCCTTAAACATCAGTTAATAAACAAGTCAGCAGAAAACATTCTCAACTGAAATCAAACACACACACAACCATGCTTTTACACTGAAACTGGCAAAAAAAAATTAAGTGTCACCACTAAGTTAAACATACACAGAATGTTTTCGAAAATCAGACTCAGGTCTCATATCATTGCATCACAAATCCATAGAGAGACAGAGCCTGAAATACCCCTACTCAGTTTATTAAGAAGCAAATATATATTTTTGTAGCAAATATAAATTCTAAGGTGTGTTAGGTTTATCTTCACAACTAGATTTATCTTAACCAATTTAAGAATATATTCTTTTCTTCCAGGATCCACGGTGATAAGGAAAGAGAAATCAAATACTTATAGCAAAAAAATGTCAAGTTCAGGATACAGGTACAGGTGTATCCCATCAATGATTTTTCAGTCTGAAAAGTCCTCGCACATACTACAAAGAGGAAAACACCATCAAGTCACACAGTAAATGTTGTACTTTCTAGTACAAGGCCTCTTTGACACAAAAAAGGAACAGCCATTTCATGTGGTTGTGAGCATTAAAAAAAAAAAAACAAAAAAAACGAAGACTGCATATTTACAGAAGTGTTTGTAATGCTCGAAGCAAAACAGATCTTCAAACAAATCTTACAATTAATACAAATGAAACATCTTTCAAGACAGCACTGCATTACTGAACACAGTATTACCTTGGAAAGCCCTGCTCTCTCTTTGGCAAGCTTCTGTTTCCTTCCTTCCTGTAAAATAAAAACATCTTATATTTTTAATTTGCAATTAAAAAAGCCTTCAGATTGTAATTTCGAAACCGTGAACAAATCAAAGTTATTTTCAAAATAAAAAAAACCTGGTAATACATTCCAAATATTGAGACGGAACACAAGACTGCAACCCACTCTCTGCAACAGAGTGACATTTAGACATCTAATGAGGGCTGGCAGTAGCATGCCAACACAAAAAGGCAGTTGTTCTCCTGCTGGCTATAGTAAACACCAACTGTACAGGGCCTGCAGCAGAGCATACCTCACGCACTAGAGGCACGAAGAAGGAAAGAGAATTAGAGTAATACAGGATTTCTCTACATGATTTCTAACAATGATAAGCCACAGAAGAACTGCCTGGAAGTCAAGGCTATCTAATTTTGAACTATATGGTGCACCACCAACAGAAACTTTAGCAGGTCGCAGTACATAAGTGTACTTTCCCAGCAAAGACTTGGGAACTAGTTAAATAGGTGGCAGTATCTCATCATCCCTCAGCAAGAGCAGTACTAAAGCATATATTCCTGAAATCTGAGGAAAGCAAACGTTTACAGATGGAACAAACATTTACAGATTTAACTGCCCAACCTAAAGGCATAAAGTTGGTCTGAAACATAAAGTTGTAGCACTCCAGCAAAACTTATGTAATTGAAATGATATATAGCTTACTTTTAATGCAATTAGTCAGGTATAAAGATATTTTAGAGTAGCATCTATTCATACATTTATGTTGACAAAGAACAACTGCCACAGAGCCCTGATTTTTCCTTTGAGACAATTCTACAAGCTGGAAATACTTCCAAATACAACTAGCTGTTTTAATAGCAATGAGTTAAAAATTTGTGAATGTCCACATGATGAAGACATTCAGGAATATTATTTCCTAGTAGTGATAATGTAACGCGTGAAATTTATGGACAAGATCAAGTGTTCTTTATATAAATGGAGTTCACGTTCTAACTACGTGGATCACCCTTTTACCTTCTACGACACCTTAATAACCCTTAGCACTTGAATTTCTACAACTTATTGACCTGTGTATGTTATCTTACAACATCACATACAGAAAAATGTGTCATATAGAACTATAGCACATTATAATTTTATCATTATGGTTGTTTTCAATATTAAAGAAGAATTTATCTCTGGAAAGTTGGTGCCTTCAGTTAGCTCACTCCAAGTTTTCTGAAGCATTAATCTGCACATAACTTTAAACCGTACTACTACGCAAAGCAGTTTTGCTAATACATAAAACCTTAAAGATTAAATAAAGATTTTTTAAAAGTAGTATCTGAAATGTTTCACTATCCAAACAAGCCACATTGCAACTGTAGTGCACTCAGTGAAAACCACTGAAAAGTACAAGGAGTAACAGCTTAACATTCGTACATCGTTTTCAGGAGAAAATCGTGTTTTCTTGGTGTGACTATGACGCCTTCTAAAATATTACAAGAGGTATCAGTCACCAGATTAAGCATTCAGAGCTAAAGAAAAAAAAGACATGCTGGTAACTGTAACTATTTAATACAAGCTTTTGACCACTGATCACACACATACGAAATCATACACTTTAACCAGAAAAGAGTAAAGGAATGTGAAGAACCACCAAGATTTTAAACTGAACACTGATCTATAGAATCTTTCAAGGCTGATTACTATGCAATTTTTCTTCCTCTTCTCCATACGTTTTTACAGGTCTCTTTGTAAGTCCACTAGCTAAAACAATTACAAAAAAAAAAGCTCTAAAGGATATTTAGGGATTCTTCCCATACTGGTTGGTAACACCAGTTTTAAAATATCTTTGTAACAACAGCCAAAAGTTACATGTGTAATATAACAAGCAAAAAGCAACGGCTTTGGGGAAAAAAAAAACACACCTAAAAAAAACCCCCAAAATCTTTTGTTTTCCCTCAGGGACCTTCAAGAAAATTAAAAACTTCCCTTTTTTCTAAAGACATTATCACATTTTAAAAAAGGGGCAGGGCAATCTTTCATAGGAGGAATCTTAGTTAATACAGAAATGCACGTGCATCCATCCAAAACAGAAAGCTAAACCGCAGCTCTCAAACTGCACGTGACTTGCACGTTCTTCAGGCGCAACTCTTGTACCTAGGGAATAAGTTTCAAATGTGATCCAATGGATAACCTGATGCGCTGGCAGGCGTTGCAAAAATCCCCGAGTTGCCCCACCAGCTTCAAAACCAGCGCCGCAAAGGAGCAGAATGACCAAAGAGCCATTTGCACCTTCAGCTCCCATCTGTGAAGCCTGCAGACTGCTCTCCTCTCACTCAGCTGTCCAGGCAGAAGGTGCTGTGAGGCAAAGTTCAGCACGGCCAGAAATTGTGGCTGTCTCTGAATGAAGAGATCAGCACCGGTACTCGCATACAGAACAGTTCGGTTTTATACATTCGAGAACATTAATAGTAAAAACATCGAAAATCTTATCGTCTTAAAATATAGCTGTGGAAACTAAGCGGCTCCAGACAGCTTTGCTGTTTTGGTCCCAAGACTAAATATGGACGTGCCCCCAAACTAACGACACGAAAACCTAAAATAACACAAAACCTGCTAAATAAATAAGATTAAGACAACTGGAAAACCAAAGCCCAGCAGTTCTTCAAGCCTCCCAGGGAATCACAATTTTTTTTCCCTGAAACCTGAATCTGAACACCTCATTTTTACGATGGGCCTTTGTAACGTAAACTTTGGTCCTAACACAGCCCAATATAACTGAGATGGCAAAAAAAATATTGTTTCTTCATTTGTCAGCACATGCTGACCCCAAACACAAAAGGGAATCTCGTTGACATGTAGCATCTCCTGTCCTTCCCAAATTTTGGTGATATTGCATCATAGAGGCTGAAAAACAATCAGGATGACTGAAAAACTAAGGATGTTACTGGAAAAGATCTGCTGTAAAGGTGGCTTCTACAAGATTTTCCATCAACACCACTACTATTGTCCAAGAAACAGCGTATCTTCATCTAAAGAACTGCAACTGGCTGCTGCATTGGACGTTTTTCGGTCAAGTATTTTACAGCCCAAGCCTCATTATCCAACAGTAAAAATGCTGTAATAATCAGATCACTGGCACCACTACAGAAGCACCCACACTAAAGAATCAGTTACAGTACAAAAAAATAAAAACAAAAACAAATTCCTTAATATCCTCTAAAGCCTTACAACTAAACGCAGCCCAGTGTATCCCATCCAAGGATCGTAAGTCATACAGTGATGTCCTCCAAATGACAACAGCCATCCCCTATCAAACCACAATGGTTTTCCACTTTAAAGAAAATGTTAATCTTAATCAGAGCAAGTCTAAGGTTTATTCAGAACATTACTGGATAGAAACTCAGATAATGAAAACAATGGGATGCAAAAATCACTTCCAGTGCTGCTGCAAAAAATCCAATATTTTCTCTACTACATACTTAACATCATAAAAAGAACATGGCTGATTATACTGCCAACAAATGAGTTTGCTTGTGCAAGACAAGCACCTCCCAGTTTACTATACTAAAAATTCCCAAGGAATGACTTGCACTACAGGGCAAAAAGTACTTGGAAGACACACAAAAAGCATGCATCTGAGAGACCCTACATACATGAGCAAGGGCCTGAAGGTGAAGTATCCCACAGACATAATTTGCCATGGAAGAGATTACAGAAAGCAGAATAAACACGCTGTTAAGTGCCAACACTGGTCATTCAACAAATTCAATCCATTAAGACAGAATCAAAGTGTTTAAGTTATGTTTATTAAACATTGTCAGGTAAATATTCATTTTAACCCACCTAGTTATTGACTCTTCCATCCATGAAACTGCTGATCACATTACGTTTACTTGCTGGGAAAGTTTACCTTTAATAGTAATTTCTTATCTTCAGTTCAGTTATCAAAGGAATACTATACATATTCCCACGACAGAAACAACCAGCACAAGAAATAGCAGCTTATTTCTCACAATTCGTTTTGAGTACCTTGGATGAATTTGAGTACCTGGATTACTCATGCTCTACAAGTTACATTTAAAACCTTCACTAATTATTAAGACATTTAAGCAAATGTTGAAGATGTGAAATAATGAAGAGCCATGGTAGAAGAGCTCTACATTTTGGATAATCAAACAGTTTTCTCTAGCATTCATTCTTATCTCGGAAGCCAATAACTGAGCCACCAGGAGGGTAAGAATGCAGTAGATAAAATACTTGAGGGCTACTATCGACTCTTGCCTTACCACAGCAACAACTTCACTAAAGGAGACGCGCTGCTTTATCTGAATCGTCTTCCAAAATAAAAAAATAAACGTCATCACATAAAGGCAGTGGCGATTAATAGTATGACTGAGCACGTAGGACAACAAGGTTAAATGAAAAAAGGGGAGGCGAGTTATTTCCAAGGCAGCTTCTGATGCGGAAACCACCAGTTACCCAGTAACTACGCAAACGGCAGAAAACACGCTCCGACACGAAGACCCGTCCCCCGGTTTCGGCAAAGGGATGACGAGAGACAGCAGAACGCGGGGGCTCGGGGCCTGCCTCGCACAGGCGCACCCGGGCAGATCCCGCCTGCCGGGCCCTGCCGCAGCCTGCCGGGCCCCCTCGTTCCCTTCCCGCCGCGGTAACGGCTGGCAACGCGGGCTGAGGCGGAGGGCGGACAGGCGGGCGGGGGGCTCCAGGCCGCTCCTCCGCGGGGAGGGGGCCGGGCAGGCCCGCTCCCCCAGAGGCGGCTGGGGAAGGGGGAGCCGGCGGCGGCCGAGCCCCGGCCGCACCCGGGAGCAGGAGGGCGCTGCGGAGGCGCCACGTGCCGCCCTCCCACCCCCCGCGCGCGGACCGGCCGGGCGGGGGTGAGGGAGGCGGCGGCCGTTGAAGGCAGGGCGCGCACGGGAGCCACTGGAAGCGGCCGGGAGGGGCGGGGAGGGGAGGGGGCGGCCCGGACACTCACGCTCCCGCAGCCGGTTCTTGAAATTCGGGTCGCTCCGTCTCTTGCGGTCGAAGTAGATGCAGTAGCCGATGAAAAGGGCCCCGCAAAGGCCCGCCGCGATGGCGCTGGTCTTACCCACCATCATGGTGCCCGCGCCGAGCTCCTCAGGCCCTGTGCGAGCGGCACCTTGGGGCGAGCGGGCAGCCAGAAAGGACCCGCCGCGCTTCCGCTGACGTCATCAGCCAGCGGCGGCAGAGGGCGCCTCCTCCAGTGCCTGCGGGGAAGCCGGGCGCATGCGCGGCCGGGCCCGGCCCTGCCCTGCCGGCGGCCCCGGGGAGCGCCCCGACACGGACACCGCTAGGGGGCCCGGACCACAGGCTGCCTTAGTGGGGGCACCGCGACCTCCTCCCGCCCCACGCCGGGAGAGCCGCCGGCTGCAGGATGGGGAACGGCCGGCCCAGCCGCACCTAACGCTGCAGCCGCTGCCTGAGCAGCAGCTTTTCGTCTCCCGCAGACCAGTCTTGTAAACTGAAGCTTAAACAGTTCAAAAAAACCAAAAAAAGCCACCCCTATCTCGGTAAGGGGTCGTATATCGCCACAGGCTCAGCCTGCGCGCGAGCCCCTTGTTCTGTGGGCATCTTGAGTACTTCTACACAGCTCCGAAAGAGAGAGCTCGTTGAAGCTCTGCAGCCAGACCTCGGCTGGAGCTGCGTTCCTGGAACTCTGTACCAAAATCGTGCCGTGGCTGTAGCGTGACCGGGGTACGGACACACACCTCATCCTGCCCGCTGGGAGAAGCCACGAACCCCAGAGTGAGTACCATGAACGACTACAGCTGTATTAGCAAACAAAATTTATGACAGAACGCTCCCATATACATCAATCTTTATAACAATTACGAACACTTTCATACGTTTGATTTTTGTCATAAGACTTCGTTTTTCCCAGCTTTATTTCCAGGAACAGTTTTTAGTCTTTTTGGTTTAGTGCTCTTCTTTGACGGGATTGCTTTTTCACCAACAAATGAAGGCTTAGAGCACCTCTTGTTTTTTGATGTGGTGCCAACTCTGTCCTTAGGAGCACGAGACCGATCTGGAGTTTTCTGTGGTGCTTTCCACTTCTCTCCACAGTGCTTCACTCGTATCTTTCTTCCCATCAGAACAGTCTCGTTGAGTTTCAGAGCAAGATGTACAGCATCTGTGTTCTGCAAGAACAGACATCCAGTTTAAAAGCAGCACGACTTCCAGTTGATTGCTTTCCAACAAATAGCTGCCTTTCTTTAATTTTTGTAAGCAAGATTTTACAATAAAGAGTGCTCGAACTGCTCTATTTATTGAATGACACTGCTCTGCTCTGCTCAGAAGCACCGTAACACCCACGCAGCCCATGCATCGAGGCACGGATACTTGAAAATGGGCTGTAAAACAGCTTACCGAAGAGGTAGGAGGCAGAGAGATGAAGGAGAAACTGGAGGGAAAAGGTATTGGGCTGCAGGAAATGAACTAAGGAGGATGAGGCTGGGAGACTGCCGTGAGAAAGCAAGCTGTACTGAATCTGAAACGGAGAGCCAGTAAGCAAACTGGCTGCAGGACAGAATTCCACTCGTGTTTTGACACATAAAAAATGGGAGAACATTGCAGTTACACCACGCGAACTCATCTGTCCCTCCTCAAGTCTTCCCTTTAAAGTTCATTTCGTTCACCCCAACGTTTTACAGCTTTTCTTTGTACACAACCTAAAATAGTTTGCTTTGTATCTGCTTCTTCCAAGCTGCTTTTAACATGCACAACAATGCTACCATTTACTGTCATATACAAATAAAAAAAAAATACTTAAAGAAAAAAAAATAAAAGGCTACAAAGGCAAATCCCCACTCAGCTTTTGGGGTGTCCTGAAGCACACCATTCACACGTACCTCAAAGAGAACATAGCCGAAGCCTTTACCCAAGCCGGTCTTTCTGTCTCTGACAACTCGCACTGCTACCACACCTCCACAGACAGAGAAGTGTTCTCGCACAGCGTCATCGCTGATGTCTGCAGGCAAACACAATGGAGCAGATGCCTCTTCAGTCAGGCACACAGCTGTCAGGCCTGGCCTAAATCCAAGTATTTTATATTTACCAATTCAGGTACACAAACATATATATTTAAAAAGATCTATTAATACATAGACATGTAAATATACACAGGTACACAAATATCAGTGGATCAGAGAAGTTCCAGCAGGTTAACAATGCAGACTTTATAAGGGCCATTTACTTCGACATTTACTGATTCTCAACTTTGAAGAGTACAACGTAAATCACAAAGAAGAATGAAGGCAAAGACGGAAATAAATTATTCAAATCATTTCATTTATGGTTTGAACATAGTGGAAATTAAGATATGTGCTACATTTTTGTAGCTCTTATGCCAGAATCTCTTTCTTAGAATTAATGCTGATGATAACGAGCTTTAGCTGGCAGTTCTTGAAGTCTAATGCTTACTGACTGAGCCATGAATTTTAGCTGAATGGGGGAGAAGGGATTTACAGTTTCCAACTACAGTTGCTACACGATTATTCTGATAATGGCCGGATGTGTGAGGCTTTCTCAGTCTCACGCCTATGTGAACAGACAAGCGTGATGTACTAATACAAAACTACAGGTTATTCTCTTTTCTGTATAGGTACACTTCATACTGTGGTAAATCCCTCAACACAGATGTAATAGTACCTCTGCTAAGGGGAGGGGCTGAATTTAATAGTACAGGTTTAATTACAACAATGGCACTCAGATGTGCTGAGAGAGGTTCAAGCTGCTCAAGTCATTTTCTGAAAATGTCCAAACTGTTTTTTCTGCAGGATGCAGAGAGGAACATACAGTACTGACACCAGCTCTACACGACAGGCATTAGTAATGTCACCACAATCAGATTTGTCACCTATCCTGATCTTCGGACGGGTCAAGTTTTAGGCTGAAGTCTAAAGCCGGTTTGTTTCAGCATTACTGCCAGCAGTACGTGACACTGGCTCTGCGACAGGCCGTAGGCACAGCACATGCCTTCAACTCTGTACATTTACACATCCACACCCCCCCCTGCAGTAAGATGCTTATCCCAAGCATCCCAACTCCATTAATACCCTCATAGGGACCACACCTGATGGTGATACCTTCATCTACTCTCCAGTCTACTCAGAAGCAGCTGAATATTCATCAAGCACTGACCTCAACTATACAGTAAGCACCTCCACGTGGGTAACAATTGATTGCCAATGGCTGCCTGGACAGAGTCACTCACTCTGTGCCTCACAGACAGCACCAAAATGAGAAGCCATCACACTCTGTCACCTGGAAGTAGTTCACAAACAGGTACCAGTACATGTTTAACAGTTTAGAAAGCTATGGCCTATGCACTTTAGTCATATTTATTTAAAAAACACCAAGCAACAACAAGAACTACAAGTGCTTGCAGTTCTAGCTACAATAAATAAAACAATTAACCTACAGAACTTGCCAGAAACCTTTAGGTGTTTCAGTGAAAAAAATAAAACTGCTATTTAAAAATTAAAAAACAAAAGACAGTTAGCTACCTAAATATGCTACCCTAAATATCAATAAATAAAAGCCCCCTAATATCAACATATTCCATAAATGTTAAATAATGATGCATAACAATCCGTTTTAGACTTACCATATGAGAGATTTCCCAAAAATACAGATCGTTTATTGTCATGCTAAAGAAAACAAGAGATACAAGACAGTAATTTATTTCTTACAGCAAAAAAAACAACCAGAAAAGGGGTTTTCTAGTCACACAACCTACTTACTGAACTGTTTTTTGATGCAATGTCAACTCTGATGTGAAATCCACTAGCAATTTCTGTTCCATTTCTTTTGTAGCCAAAAGCAAAAAGTTTTAAAAAAGAAATCAGTAAGCATTACTTAATTTACCATGTCACTGCATAGCATTATTCCAAAAGCAAATTTACTTTTAAGTTTGAAAAAAACGTTTTATTCCGATTCAAGCAGAAGAGAGGAGGTAGTTTACATTTATCTGTAAATCCACCTCTTCAACAGGGAATGAGGAACAAAACTGAGACTTACTTGTTCAGAGCCTTAATGGCATCACATTCTTCCTTAAATACAACATACGCATTAACAAACTTCGCATTAGGGTGCACCTTATGCCTGGAACATGAGAAAGGCGCATGTTGTTTAAACAATTCTGATGGTGTGCAGCGCACAAGCACTTCTTGTTAAACACATTTATGCCGCCTCCTGTTCTGTGCACAGTAGCAACTTCATTTCTCTTAAAGGTCAAGCTAGCTCCTTACGTCCAAGGGAGTCTCACTGTACATCTTATACAGCCTGTATATGCACCCTGACCAAGCTTCCTCAGCTCATAAATATATCCAAAGACATTAAAGACTATCAGCATCTTCCTCCTTCATAAAATACAAGAAATGCAACCTAAGATAACAAATTACTAGTATACCAGGCACATAATTCTTTTTCACTTGTCAAGAAAACTTACACATGCACAAAGGTAATTACAAAAGTCACAGAAACACAAAACAGAAAAATGAATATAGCCAAACATGCAACAACCAACACTTAAAAATTATTTTTGCCTTGAAAAATAAAGCACGAAATTCACTAGAGGAACCTACTTTATTGCTGCTAACTTTTTGGATACAGTGTCTTCTGCTGGAACCTTTAAGATAAAAATAGCTTTAGTTAAGCAGCCTAGGGTCAATTTATCTCAAGTATTTGTTCTTGAAGACAAAGAGGAATTCAAACAGGTACCATTCCCACCCAAAGCAATGTAGCCAATACAGTGAGTAGATGTTGCAAATGGCTATTCCTAGACATGGTCTAGAAAGACCTCAGAATTGGATAGCTTGCTTTGAATTCATCTGTCACGTTTCTTGAGTTCCAAGGCTGTTATCTTCAACTATTTTACACAGTACACTGATTTGCAATCAATGTGTCTTTACTACTATGATTGAAAAATAGGTAAGTAATACCTCAGCTAAACGAGCAATAACAAAGGCATTCTTCTTCCAGAGAAAATACAGCTCTGATACTATCAACTGCTGCTACAGGAAGAGTAAAATGTGATGAAAGGAAAGATGCATCTGTGGTGCCTCTGTGGTAAAATTGCCAAGGCTGCTTCTTATGGCAAAAAATACACACCCAAGCCTGCTTCTGAACTAATGAAGATACAAGCCTTATGAATACTACCCTTTAAGATCAAAAAATAATTTTGTTATATAACATTAAAGGAAATAACATACCAAAGACCGGAATCGAATGGATTTTATTTGTCCATACTCTTTAAAAAGAGATTTCAGTGCCTAAAGAAAAGATATTACAAATATTCAATGTGTTTTTGCATCCTGGTAATAAGAATTATTGTTGGGTACTTATTAGTAAGATTGTTTTTACACTATTTTCATTTTACATGTACAAGGTCTGTTAAAGGGCTACGAAAAATAAGCAAGTAATTTATAACTGTTTCTTGTGGCAGCTTCTCATTCCGCAGATTGCCAAAACTGAATTTGTACCCCTTACAATGGAAGAAAGTATAAATTTAACATATTTTATGCAACAATCTGAAGTATTACTTACATTCAAAATTAGAAGCAGACTAACTTTGTAATTGTAGTTCTCATTTATTAAGTCACTTTTCATTGAAAAAGAAACTAACCAATTCTACTAAAGAAAGGGCAACTGCATCTACTGCTGTAAAAAGCCTAACTCCAGTAAAACAAAGGAGATTGCCTCTAACGGTTTCTGATAATGAGCATTATTTCCTACTTCCCCAAAAAGCCATTTTAGCCACAAATATGTGTGACTTCTCAGCTGGAAACCTCCCCTCAAATTAAGGACTGCTGTAATTCTTTCCATTCCTTTAGCTGACAGAATCTGTTCACATACCTGCACAGTACAGTTGACAGGCAAGTTTCCAACAAACACTGTTCTTCTGTTCACCGTTTCATCAGCCACCTTTTTTTCCTTCTGTTGTTTTACAGTAGTGCCTGTATCTGAATTAACAACACTTTTGGCGATGGCATGAGAAGCCCTTTTTTTTAGCTTCGCTTTGTTTTGAAACAGCTTTTGCTCTTCCTCTTCATCTGCCTGCTCCAAAGCTCTCTCTCTTATCAGAAAAAGACAAGCAAATTATAATTGATGGGAAAAAAAACGGCGTTTTTGAGGTCAAAGAATTGAAGATAAATACTTTAACTTACATTTTGAATTATTATGTTAAACATAAAATCTCAAACATTATTTCACTTATTATGCATTAAACAAACATATCCGACCATTCCGTAACATGGAAAACTCTTTGCTGTTCCCAGGACATTGCATTCGCTGTTTAGTAGGAGTAATAAAGAATTCAGAATTAAATAATTTGGTACCCTCTAAAATTGAAGGGAAAAAAAAAAATCACCTTTGCACACCTAGAACTAAGGACAGATTTAGTTCTACCCAGTATCCAGAACACTCAGAGCAAACAATCCTTTGGGATCCATCACTGCACTGACAAAACTCTATTTATCCAAACTTTGCCATAATAGCATGAACAAGAAGCAAATCTGAAGAAGCCTCTGGAAGGCTACCGACCCAAAAGAGCAAACAAGTTTCATGGGCATGGAAGATGCAAACACACACAGTGCCAGAGAGAGGAAAAGCATTAGCCTCAAGCTCAATCAAGCAAATGTCCATTATCCAGTCTTCACTGTACAGAGACTAGCTTCCTGCCTGCACTGACAGCATCTTGTTCAACCCCGAGTATGAAGAGAATGGACAGTGTAACAGAGTAGCTCTGTGTCACAGCAGAGGGCAAGCATGACAAGGGAGCACTAACTCTGTCTGGTACCTTGCTGCTGCTGAAACCACCTCTGCTCCTTTGACTGCAGGTCTGCTGGAGAAAGCCAACTGCAGTTAGAAAGCATCACCTTGTGCCAGAGAGAACTTTCTGTCTAAATCTACAACCTCAAGACCTGTTAGCTCTCTAACAGGGGATTTGCGCTTCATGGACCTAGAACTTCAAAAAGATAGAAGTATTTACTACCTTCTGGGGCAAACTACAGAAAATTTTCACAATCTTCTTTAAAATAATCTTATTAAACACAAGGTTCAAGATGAATAGTAGAATATTGTTTCACTGAACTCATAATCTTATGAATAATCTAGATTTTGGGGTTTTAATCTTACTATAAAAAGGTATCACCTACTCACCTGTTTGCCAATTTTTTCTCTGCTTTTGAAAGTTCCTTCTTTCTGGCTTTCTTTGCTTTTATAGGAGGTTCTTGTGTGACAGATGAGCTCTGGTCTTCTGATACTTTCTCCACTTCTTCTGTACGCTTTCTTTTCTTATTGTCCTTTACAAAAATAAATTAACTTGAAAACCAAAATTCCAGAAACGCCCTACCGTTATTTTACATATTGCAATTTATGTGGAGCGCCACTAACCGAAGCCAACACCTGCACGAAGCGGTGCCTCCGACACCCAGGCCCGCCCGCTCACCGGGCGCCCACCCCCCTGCTCTCACCCCCGGCCCGTACGGCATCTCCAGCCCCGACGGGATCACCACGGCGACAGCTCATCGCGAAAAGCGCCCGGCAGCGCCGCACTCCAACGACTGACTCCTCAGCTCCTACGCGGAACCGCTCCCGTCCAACCGTGCCCCCGGGAAGCCACCAGGCCTCTGGGGGCAGAGCAGCCACCGCCCGACCGGGAGCGCCGCCGTTAGCGCCGCTGCCGTCGCGGCACTTACCCTGCTCACGGCCACCAGCACGGGCGGGGCGGCGGCGGCGCTGAAGAGCCGCGCGAGCGGCGCGGCGGGCGCCCCGCCTGGCCACAGGCTGCCCACCACCTGCCCCACCACGTACTCCCCCGCCGGGCCCCCGCGCGGAGGGCACGCCATGAAGCACCCCCCCTCCGCAGCCGCCACTGTCGGATCCTGCGCCCCTCGCTGCTCGCGCCCCGCCGGCGATGGCCTCATGGCTGCTCACAGCGAGCGGAACCGACTCCCGGCGCGTCACTTCCGGCTGCGCGCGGCGGCAGGGGGCGGCCCCGCTGAGAGGGGAGCGGCTGGTAGGGCGGAGGGCGCGACCGGCGTTTCCCTCGTAGCGCTCACGTGAGGGACGGGTGGTGAAGGGCCGGGCCCGGCGGCGGGACGGGCGCCGTGCGGGGAGGCAGCCCTTAAACCATCTTAAGTGATTAGACCATCAGAGAGATCATCCCAAAGCATCAGTTAGGCAGTCTGTTCCCTTCTGGATTGTTGCATCTGTACCTGGGATCCGCGGCAGGCTTTTAAAGCACGTACAGATTTTTCTGATGAGAAATCCCTGAAACCCAGTACTTCTCAGGGGATTCAAGGACTGTAGCCTGGGGGACAGGAAAAGGAGGAACCAGTCGTACCCCTTCCCCCAGCTTTAGTAGCCAGTAGAGGTAAGTGCTCTGGATCATCTTGCTGCTGCAGCTATGTGGGTAGGACTGGATAACTGATCCAACTGGAGAAGACCCTTTTTTGTTAGGTTAATTCTCAAACAGATTGTTTTCCAACCCAGGACACAGTGCAGCTGATGCATAAGGAAGTTTGATCTTTTACTCCCTGAAAATTAAACACCTAACTGGGATCTCCTTTTAGACCTGCCTGTCCAGAATGTAATTTGAAATGCTAGATGATGTGATAATAATTGGAAAGGTACAGGAAATTACCAGGCACTTAAAGGCCGAAGCAAATACAAACAGCTCTTCTGTCGTAACATTTTATGCGCTTTTTGGACTGCCAGTGGTAGCAGTTTTGTTGGCACCAATGACCAACTGAAGGTAAAACAAGTAACCCAGCTATGGAATAAAGGTAAAGTGTTAGTCTTGGCACATGCAGCAGGTAGCCCGTGTCTGGCCTTCTGGATGCCAGGAAAGGCAGGGACCCTCACTGGTGGGGTCAGCCCAAGAGAATACACGAATTCTTAAAAACTGGCAGGGGGCTGCTGCACTACTTGTATTGTTTTTTCCAATCTTCACACAACAGAGCATTTTCATAGGTGACAGGTGGGGCAGAACAGGCTGAACCATCAAAATACATCAAAGCTATGTTGGACAAACATTCAGCTGGCTGATTGCAGAGACTCTTAACTGCTGAGGCTCAACAAAAGGCATACAGTCTCCAGGAACTCTGCCAGAGAGCAAGCTTGAGCCCTGTGGCAACAGGAAAATTTCACAGCACGATGGAAACTACACAGTAAGTACAAGCACCAGTGCAGACTGTCAGTAGAGGGAGTCCAGAGCGAAGCAGACAGCCTTCAAGCAAGGTGTGCTTTCTCTCTGCATATGTGGATAGTCTACACTGTCAGCTATTCTCAACACCATCAAACACGAGACGTGAAACTGGTTCTGTTGCTCAGCCAAGATATAAAGGATAAAGGAGGGGTAGTTTGTCTCGCTTTGCCTTTGAGGCATTGGCCCGAGCAGGCACTCAAGAGCGTGGGCACAGCCCAGCAATCACTGCTAGTGGGACACTTTCTCAGCTATAAGCACAGTGGGCATGCTGAACAGGGAGCACACCCACGTTTAAAGCTGCATTACAATACATAACCTAAAAAGCAGCTCAGATTTGACTCACTGGAACATGGGATAAAATTGCCTGGCTCACAGTCTGCCAAAGGTACCCTCCTTTGTAACCACCGGGACACAAGTAACATGCACCTGGAAAGTACGGTTTACAGACACACTTCAGAGAAGAGTTGCAATATAAAACACCCAGAACGGATTTTTGACTAGTCATTAAATGCATGAGAAGTACAACTAAAATTAAATAATCTCTGTATTAAAGAACAGCAAAAATCATGTTTGCAAAAACTCAATTTGGGAGCGGGGAGGTGACTAATGATGCTTGTTTTAAACAAGTAAACAAATCCTCTCATAGAACACAAGAGTCAACAATTGTCACAAAGCAAAAATGCTGGCACTCAAACAGAGCTGATAAGAACCAGTGGTGAGTGGAGAGCTGAATTTGCTCTTGCTTGCCCAGATGTAGTTCCCAGTTAAATAAATACGTTACGCCTACTGAGACCAAAAGGCAGAACTGAACTATTAAACTCTGATTGAACTACAACTCAACTGAACTACAGACAGACGTGATGTAAACAAATAGCACTAAACGTTTTATTCCAGTTTTGCTTCCACTGAATCTGAACTTGAGGCAGTCAACATCAGAAGTCAGCAAATATCTTCATGAGCTTGCTTCTACATTTTCAAACTACCTGAACTAACATAAATCAAAATCTTTTCCTCAACTGGCGCCGCCATAATGATCCCAATGGGCCATGCTTTCTCTTTCTGCTGAAAAAGAGGACGAATTTGAACTAATCACTAAGAGGAAAATTAGGCCAATGTACTTGCTCTAGCTTACCTTTATATGCTTATTACACCATATCAAAGATCATTCTGCAGTTCAATGTCATTTTAATGAACACACTACAGTTGCTTAATTAAACTGTTAGAAACAAAATCAGGGATTCACAAACTATGGCATTTTATTTCAGAGGCCTTTGCTTACATTTGTACAATATATTACATAATTCTCCATTTTCTGCAGAACCTAATATATATTTTATAGCTTTTTTCTATAAGCTTTTCCTTCAATGTTTGTCAACAAATTTTTACAGTCCTGTACAATTCTGAATACTTTGAAACCATTTTCAATAAAATCAGTTAACCTTAAGCACACACTACGAAGACTGAAAATGCTTTTCTTAGAAAAGTCAAATGTAAAGGATTCTGACACTCTAGCATCTACAAACAAAATGCTTTGAATTCTTACATGTTGTATTGCCAGAAAACAAAGAAAAACATGCCAGCCACTATTTCCCCAGGCAAAAGAAGTCCACAGAACTACAATTAAAACAGTAAAACAATCTGTACAATAAAGTACTGTGTATTAACAGTGCCAGGTATTAAATAGCTTGAATGAACACTTCCGCAATATACAAATGTCTTACAAAGGTATATAATTAACAGGAGAGAGCTTGGGATCCATACAACATAAAATCAATACAAGTGAAAACAGTCTGAAGTTGGTTTTGGAATTTGTACAAGGCATTTAAAAAATTAAATGTCTACCACTCCGCTAGCTATTTATTTTAAAAACAACTCTCCTTTTGTGGCAGTGTTCATATCAGCAACCACAAATTATAACCTCACACCTTACTCCGTCTTGAAGTACTCTCCTTGAAGCTCGTAATAAAATAAGCATTACAAATGAAATATTTGTTGCTTTAAGGGAAAAGAAACATTTACAAGAAAACACAAAAATATAACTGTTATAATCCATTATGAATAAATATACACTTTAAACTGGCTAAATACAATATTTATACATTAAGATTTAATACAGTTTGTTAGCCATTTTCTTTCTTTTTCATAATGTATTTTATCAAAATTAAAAAAAAATACTGTTTTATAGAAAAATGGCAAAGTACAGTAGTTTCATTCCAATTAATGGGTTCTTAAAACCCAGAGTAACTTCTTTAAGCCTAATTCAAACCTGTAAACATTAGTCAGTCTTTTTTTGTTTTTTTTTTTTAAAGGAATCCTCGTATTTGGTTATCAGGACTGATGTCAAACATCCTACTAACTGCAGGTTTTGAATTGAATACATGTGCTTGACGTATACAATTAAAGCCACTATAAGGTGACTTAGTTAAAAAACAATTAGCTTGTACAAATGAAAATAGGTTCAATATTTGTCATAAATAAATGGAAAAATATCAAATGTTCCAGCTTTAACAAAATACCAGGGAATACAGTAAGCCTTACCACATTTGTTTAGATCAACCCAACAACTCTATGCTTAATGTACTGTCCCTACAGGCAGTGAACAGCCTCCGTTTGCCACAGTGGAAGGCCTTCGAGTCACTAGACTTAACAATTCCCAGACAAGTTGGAAACAATTATTGCTTGAGGAAAAGCAGTTTGTTGTACTTTTTCTTCATAAAAGTGCACTTAAGTGCAAAGTTAGCTTGTCAAGAAACAACTTTAAATACAAAATAGTGCTTGTCTGAATTTTGTGCCACTGTGCAGTATAAAAAAAAAAAAAAAAAAAAGAGTGGCCCTCAGCAGCCATTAAGTGCAAAGTGCTTTGGCAAGTCCTGCTGTCACCTGCACTCAACTGACATTCCATTCTGGGACGAACTTGACATAGATGGTTCTGCTAAAGTTAACATAACTGCAGCTGTAATGGAACTAGAGGAAGGAGATGAGGAGGAAGATGATGTAGTAGCAGCACCTGCACAGGAAGAGGAAAACACAGGTTATAAAAATTTACAAATTAAGCAATAAAAATGTCTTCCCATTCAACAAGCATTGGTATATACTGACTCCAGCAATTAATGCCTAGTAATTAAAAAAAAAAGCCTCCATTCCTTAGCTTTTGTGGGAAATACCCTGAGAGACAGCTTCGGCCGTGTGCAAGACAGCATGGCATTGCCCCGTGCAGCCCTGGTTCTTTGGCCACCCAGATCAAGGGCCCAGCCAGAGGACGCCAGAGCTCGTTCCTGACCCACAAGCACAGTCACAGAATCACAGAATGTTAGGGATTGGAAGGGACCTTGAAAGATCATCTAGTCCAATCCCCCTGCCGGAGCAGGATTGCCTAGACCATATCACACAGGAACGCGTCCAGGTGGGTTTTGAATGTCTCCAGAGAAGGAGACTCCACAACCTCTCTGGGCAGCCTGTTCCAGTGTTTGGTCACCCTCACCGTAAAGAAGTTTTTCCTCATATTTATGCGGAACCTCCTGTGTTCCAGCTTGCACCCATTGCCCCTTGTCCTGTCAAGGGATGTCACTGAGAAGAGCCTGGCTCCATCCTCATGACACTTGCCCTTTACATATTTATAAACATTAATGAGGTCCCCCCTCAGTCTCCTCTTCTCTAAGCTAAGGAGACCCAGCTCCCTCAGCCTCTCCTCATAAGGGAGATGTTCCACTCCCTTAATCATCTTCGTGGCTCTGTGCTGGACTCTCTCTAGCAGTTCCCTGTCCTTCTTGAACTGAGGGGCCCAGAACTGGACACAATATTCCAGATGCGGCCTCACCAGGGCAGAGTAGAGGGGGAGGAGAACATCTCGTGACCTGCTAACCACACCCCTTCTAATACACCCCAGGATGCCATTGGCCTTCTTGGCCACAAGGGCACACTGCTGGCTCATGGTCATCCTGTTGTCCACTAGGACCCCCAGGTCCCTTTCCCCTACGCTGCTCTCCAACAGGTCTGCCCCCAACTTGTACTCATACATGGGGTTGTTCTTGCCCAGATGCAGGACTCTACACATGCCCTTGTTATATTTCATTAAGTTTCTCCCCGCCCAACTCTCCAGCCTGTCTAGGTCCCTCTGAATGGCTGCGCAGCCTTCCCGTGTGTCAGCCACTCCTCCCAGTTTTGTGTCATCAGCGAACTTGCTGACAGTGCACTCTATTCCCTCATCCAAGTCATTAATGAATATATTGAATAGAACTGGTCCCAGTACCGACCCTTGAGGGACTCCGCTAGACACAGACCTCCAACTGGACTCTGTCCCATTGACCACCACTCTCTGGCTTCTTTCCTTCAGCCAGTTCACAATCCACCTCACTACCCGATCATCCAGACCACACTTCCTCAGTTTAGCTGCGAGGATGCTGTGGGAGACCGTGTCAAACGCTTTACTGAAATCGAGATAGACCACATCCACAGCTTTACCATCATCTATCCACCGGGTTATGTCCTCATAAAAGGCTATCAAGTTGGTTAAGCATGACTTCCCCTTGGTGAAGCCATGCTGAGTGCCCCTAATGATCCCCCTATCCTTGATGTGCCTAGAGACAGCACCAAGGACAAGTTGTTCCATCACCTTTCCGGGGATGGAGGTGAGGCTGACCGGTCTATAGTTACCCGGGTCCTCCTTCTTGCCCTTTTTGAAGACTGGAGTGACATTCGCTTTCCTCCAGTCCTCAGGCACCTCTCCCGTTGCCCACGACTTAGCAAAGATGATGGAGAGTGGCCTAGCAATGACTTCCGCCAGCTCCCTCAGCACCCGCGGGTGCATCCCATCAGGGCCCATGGATTTATGGACGTCCAGGTTGCTTAATTGGTCCCTGACCCAGCCCTCATCAACCAAGAAAGATTCCTCCTCTATCCTGACTTCTTCTGGGGCCTCAGGGGTAAAGTCCACTGTTCCCTTTCTTTCCTGTGGTAATCAGCACAGGTAGGGACTTGTCCCAGCACCGAATATGCACATACACCCTGCTCCGGCAACCAAGAAGCAACTGCAGTTCCCAGGTGACGGTTGCCGCCATAAAATGTTACTACATGTGGCATTTCAGTGTTTCTTCATATACTTGGTGAACTCTCAAATGTGCACATAAGACATGGAGAAAATAATCCTTTTAATGCTGCTAGAAGCAAGCACACTAGAACATGCCCTACAGCAACAGGTCAAGCAGCTTCAGGGAAATGAGAGGTTTAATTGATGGTCTCCCTTCAAATAAAATAAATCACTTATCCTAAGGGGAAAGCATTAATTAGACACACAAGCCACAGCAGATTATCTGCCACAGTAGATTATTGTGTAACTTGAAGAAAAAGTTACTAATAACCTTAGATACTTAGTTCACTGCTTAGAAAAGTTTATTTTTCTGTATACTTTTTTTTCTGTATACTTTTTTTCTGTATAAAATAGTTCTGCCTGAACAGAATTAAATAGACTGCATGCCTTTTTAATGTTTTTTCCCCTCACATGGTCACTGGATATCTGAACCGTACCTTCTAAAAATCATAAAATAACTGCATACAATGCTTTTTAAAAAAACAAACCAACCCATACTCCTAACGGCACACATCTCCCTAAAAACGATCCAGTTCTTGTTAACATCTTAGTAACACCACATGCAATTTAGCCCTCTAAAAGTAGAATTTCGTTCCCAGCACTTACTTTCCCGCTCTTTTTTCTTTAAGCGCTTTCTTCTTCGGTCAATGGAAGCCACCTCAGATTTCAAGGACAGGTAATGCTTCCTGATTTCCTGCAATTTTTCTTGGAGAACTGTTATGCGCTCAGCGCTAGTCATATTTTCCAAGTCAGCTGCAAGTTAAACAATCTCTGTTAATTATTTATTGCAGCATTTCCAAAACCAACTGAATTTCAGTGAAGTGGGAGGTACTCAAATCTCAGAGATGTGCTTTGAGGTAGCAGACAGGAAAGCCAAGAAACACAGCAACAGCAGCTGCTGTTTATTATCACAAACTTTGTTCATTTTTTATTATTTTTTAAAAGAGACCACCATAGATACACTTTTTTTTTTTTTTTAAGAAGTGGGAGAGGGAGAAAATGCATGCACTCCCATCCCCATAGGAAGGAAAAGAAAAAAAAAAATAAGACAACTGGTGAAAACATAGGGGCCAAAACTAGCTTTGAGCCTGTTGTTTTTAGAGCTCAGTTTGGCCTAATACACCAGGAAGGTCACTCTTGCCCAATTTATCTTGGTTTTTTTTTTTTACAAAACAAGCAGGTTACAACAGGAATCTGAATAGCTGTGGGGTGGTTCTAATCGAGTCCATGGCATATGGGCCATAAGGTATAATTGTACAGGACCTCCTCGCTGGCATCCCACAGGGGAATTGTACAGGACAGGAACTGCCCTTCTGGCTCTTTCCAGCCGGTAACTCTCCCCAGCGTGGCGCACAGCTGCGGAGGGCACAGGCAGGAGGAACTAGCTAGGTCCAGTCCCTTTCAGCTGCAGGTAAGCCACGCTGGAGACGCTCAATTCAAAGACATTTACGAATCAAACTACTGTGGGGCACAGAATGCATGTCATCAACTTACAAGGAAGGTAGCTCCAAAGGACCAAAAGCCACAACTACATTAGGCTGTGGGAAGATGAGGAAAGCTCAGAGACACTGCAGGTGTCTTAGACCCCTGCAAGAGCAGGGAATGTGTTAAATAGCGCTCCAAGTCCAAATTCTGCCAAGCAAATTTAGCAAGTGCAACGTAGCCAACGTAGAAAGAAAGGAAGGAGCAAAAACTCTTTAAATGTGTTGCACGGGAAATCTGCCCAATGAATTTCAGCAGGCCAGTAAGTGACAATGGAGACCTATTACATTGCACAGTCCTGAAGAGCAGCAGAACGTAACTTGGCTGTGAAGAAGTACTAGGAGAAAAAACACTCTTAAAGTAACAGAGATTCAGGGCTGGAGATAAAAATAATGCAGGGTCAGATTCTCTCAGTGCAGAAACAGCTGGCTAAATGAAGAATTCCTTGGGCATGAAAGAACACTGCTGGCAAAAAGAAGAAAAAAAAAACAAGTAAAATTCAGCAGATGTGTCTGCACAGTGTGCTGTGCCAGCTCTTTCCTGTTCCCACTTTACATGAGGAACAGCAGCCTTCACCCAGCCTGGGACAGAGCACAGAAAAGCGCAGAGCATAATGCTCTGAGAGCTTCAGAAACTTGACATGTACTAAGGTCATCTGTGAATACTGAATGAGATACTATGAATTACTTCAAGAAGTAATTTATATCAGTCACACCACACAGTTTCAATCTGACCTTTAAAAGCAAAGAGAAAGCAACTCATGCAATGCTATACATCCATGGTCAGTATTAAGAATGACAATTTATTGCTGACTAGACAAACACCCAGATGCTGTAAGAGAGAGGGCTAAAAATAGCAACTTTTTGTTTTTAAATAATTATTTTCTTGTTTGCTTATTGTTATATTGAGGAAGAAGGCTTCAATCACTTGATAACCTATCTTACTTCTCTTTTTTCCCTGCTGCAAATAACGCTGCAATAGCACACACACACAGAGGCAATTAAGAAGTTGCATTAATACTGAGGCATTAATAAGCTACTGAACTATTTTTCAGACAGGCAAATGCGTGATCCTTTCAACACTGCTCACCGCTAGCTATATGTGTACCTGTAGCTGACTGACACAAACACACTGCAAGTTTTTATTAACAGAAATAGTAAACATGTCCTGGTTCACTAAGGCAAAATGGAAGGGGAAAAAGTTACTGTTCAGACACTTACATGGTTGATTTGTAACTAAAGAATGAGGAGTAAAACGGCAAGAAAATATCAACACAAGAAGCACACATAGCAGATAATATTCATGCCCGAATGACAGGTCTGCACAGGATGGCAAGAACAGCAAGTCAGTGCAGGAGTCATATCTAAAAACAGTATTGGAAGAGTGCAATATATGCAGTTGCCTGCACCGCGATTGCAAAAAAAATTTATTTATTTAAATCATGATTTATCACAAAATGAAGCAAATTGAGGACTGAATAATTTTAGGGGAAAAAACCAAAATACACAAAATTCAAAAAGCTGCCTTATACTATACTGCAAGACCACACTAGGCTTGTTTTGAAGAAAATACTTACACATTTGAAAACTCCATTTGTAAACTTTGGGCAAACGATTATTCTGTTCTTTCAGATCAGAGTCCTTCTCTCCATTTTTCCCACATTTTCCTGGAGATTGTGTTCTTGCAGGTGATTTGGTTGGGTGAGATTTCATGCCAGTAGAAACTGATTTTGCTGACTGAGACTTGGACAGACTTTCACCAGCAGACAGTTCACTATCACTGCTGTTTGCTGAAGAAACAAGAAGATACATTGTTATAAAACAAAGCAACCTTCCTGCCCAAACCAAAGCTCACCAGAAGCTACCCCTGTGCTGATTTTAATACAACAGGAGTTTATTTGACCAAAATCCTTTTACTCTAAAATGATATAATCCATCCTGGTACAGAAGCTTGGCACACAGCTCTTTGCATCACTAGGGCCTAAATACAGGACCACAAAACAGGTATATAATGGTGCCCCTGGAATTCTGGCATGCTGTGAAAGGGAAACCTCGCACGGGAAACACCGTCCATTTAGTTGCTGAGCAGCTAGATTCATAGCTATTATGCGGACCTATGGGAACCGAAATCCTACAAAGCTGGAGGGTGGATAAAACTACCAGACTGTGGCTCCACAATCCATCCTGAATACTGCTGAGTATATTGCTGAAAGTGCACGTGCAAGAATGTAAGGGGGTGGGGTAGGGACACGCTTCTTGTAAGGAGATTCTTGAATACAATCCAGCTGTTCAAGGTCCGTATAGGGAAGGTGCGCTCTACTCTCTGAACGGTTCAAGACAGCATCACACTTGATGCTTTAAAACCATATCCATAAATAAATTGTCTACATTAGAAAACAAGGCAAAGAGGCAGTCCATGTGTCAATGTAGGTGCAAAAATTATCCATGTTATTTCTGCTTACGGGGCTACACTTTTCCTAAAACAGCAACACTGATTGTTATGTCCTATCTCCTGTTTACCTTTTTATAATATTAATTTCCAATACGGCATTCAATATATACAAACCTCTATCCTGTTTTAGAGGTACTAGCGACAGACAAGCTTTTCACTGTACTCTTAGGAGACGTGTAGCAGAAATGAGAGTAAACAACTCGCCGCCTTCTTACCCTTATGTCAGCTTTATTTATTTTAGGTTTTCTGTGCTAAAATGACTGGCATTAATCTGAATTTTCATGACATCATCTACAAAAATCCTCAGACATGATGACCAAATTCTTAATTGCAGAAAAACATCTTCAGCTGACCCAAAACAGAACTTCACCTCACACTGAAATACCTTTAAGTATCGAGCAACAGGCTGAACTGAACGCAGTTTTGTAATCAAACCACTCAGAAGAGAGTAACAAAATAATCATTCTAAAAGACATGACTTATGAGGAATGATTGAAAGGATGAAGCTTGTTTAGCATTACAAAAATAAAGCTGGAGTGGAAGCAGGGGCAAGAGATTATAATTCAACAGCAGTCTCGTGAAGCACCAGAACAAAATGCCTCGGGAAGCTGCAGAATCTCCACCATTAGAGTTGTTTTTAAAAACATGTTCAACTAATACTTATCAGAAGAAACATGCCTCAGTTGTACCTGCCCTAGGCATTGACAAAATGAACCCTGAAATTCTCTTTTATGACCTGGTGATCTACACTGGAGAAACCGAACACCAAGATACACGTGGTATGAAAGAACTCGGCTGGCTGCAGAGCTGCCGTTGTCTGCTAGCTTAATTCAAAGGCAAGAGTTGAAGCTGCTACAAAAGCAGCTTTAACTGGTATACCTGAATTTTGCAAAAAGCATTTTTTTGCTCACAACTGACTCCACATTTTATCTATTTATTCCCCTTATTACATACAGCAGTGCCTGAAGTCTAACAAGAAGAGTGCATACACAGCAATGACTATATACGGTACAAGAAACAATTCCAGCTTTGAAGTGCTTGCAGCCTGATGAAGACATAGGTTGATAAAAAGGGATAAATTCACCAAATCAAAGGGAACAATGGCAAGGCGAAAAATGGTGTATTAGTTCTGCGAATTCAGTTTGTTTTGTTACTTTAATTCCTGGGGTGAGGGGAAGGAATATGGATTATGGAAGGAGGAGATTAGTGAAATGGAATGAAAAAGGATCAGAGAATGCAAAGAGGAGATCAATGAACATGAAGGACAGGTAGGGTGAAAGCAAATACCAGACAGAAAGTACAGACTTTAGTAAAAGCTGTTAAAAGAAAGAAAAGATGGTGGAGGGGAAGAAAAGAGAAGGAAAAAGGCATAGTCTATGCTTTCCATCCTTGCTTTAACTGCGTTTTTTACAGCTATCCTCCCAGCTTCACTCTCCAGCTGACTGTTCCCTGGTATTTTCCCAACCCAAATCATTCTATGATTCTTTATTAACAGTGAGATGAGGCAGTTATTGATCTTGCTGTCTCCCGAACACATGCGCACGTCTCTACTACACCTCTTCTTTTATTAAGCTTCTCTTCCCCAGTACTGTGGTTTCTATTCCAATTAGCTTCTACGACTACAAAAAAAATGCTGCAAAAGCTGCATTATTTACTGAAGATGTAACAGATGATAAAAAAGGAAACTGAGTCTATATTTTTCTGGAATTATTCTCATATTTGCTACTGGAAGAGATATTAACCTCTAAAAACTCATCTTGCAGAATATACAAAGTATAATTTCATCCAAGTTCCCTCTAAAAAATTCAGCTATCATGCCACAGAGATTCCTGTCCCAATTCTACCAAGTGTGAAATACTCACTCTTCTTAAGTCTTCCTGAATTATTCAATATTAAGGACCTCTTAGAAATAGGCCTAGAAATATCACAAGACATTTAAAAACACTTCGGCATTCAGCAGTAGTTTCTTCATTTAAACACTATTAAGAATGTCCTCATGAGAACATTTTGTCCTAATACATTTTTCATTTCCAGACTTCATCTCCTACAATCATTTAAACAAACGACACAGTACTTTCACACATTTCATTTCACACTGAGCTGCTGTACTTACTAGTTTTACTCTTCTTTTTGTTGTTCACAGATGTTTTGTGGCTTCTTTTCTGCTTTTTTGCAGAGCTGCCCCCTCCCTGAGCATCTTTATGTCTTTTTTGGCCTGTACAGACTATAATTGAGAAAAAAAAAAGGACAAAAAAAAGAAAGAAACACAAATTAAATAAATACTTGCACTTCTGTGTGTTTTTCTCAAAGTCTCAAAACCAAAAAAAAACCCAACACTTCAGAGCTTAAGTTTGTAGACAACAATGAGACTGTTCCTGCCTAGCCTTAATATGGCTCAGCTTTCTACTGATATCGACAATAGGAGGTGAAGGAGAATCGAAGGCAAAATTCGTTGGGTAGAGTGCATGTGTAAGATGACTGCAAGTAACTTTCCCGTATGAATCATCAGAATTTCTCTGGAACCTCATGGATTTTTATTTTTTAATACTGTAAATTAAACAGGAATAAATTTATTTGAAAAACTCATCAAGAACTACTGGAACTGAAAAATGTTCAAAAAAGCCTGTCGCACTTGGAAGCTGTGAGAAAAAACTGAAACTGTCACTTGTGATCAGTAATTACATTAATTGAAAGTATTAAAAAAAAACTTAGATAATGTTAAAAAACAGAGCAACAAAAAAGAAGGCAAACAAAAAAACACAGGAAAAAGTCTACTGGTATTTGTGACTACAAGGGGGAAAAGTAGAAAAGGAAGATAAAAGAATTCTAGTACACCTGTTAAAAGAACAAATTATAGGAGTTGTTCAAACGTTGTTCCATAACCACCTGACTTACAGATTAAAAATGACTCCTGTAACAAAACCATTTAAATTAAGAAACCCAATTTTCTAAAACAGGCAGCACGCTGACAAAATCAGAGAGGAAGTTAAAGTCTAATGCATGTAAAAGTAATATATTGCAATAGTGTTAAAACTTTTTTCATGTGGCAATAATTTCCTTTTATATAAAAAAAGCAAACAAATGAAGTTCTAAACCTACACATCTATAACTCACAAAGCAATACAGGCATATTTATTGAGGGCTTACATATTCACCTCTTCCAAACCCTCTGTTTAAGGAAACACACTTTATTGCATTCTTTCAAAAGAACAATTCAAATAGAGTGATGAAGGTAATACACCTTAAGGGCATTTTTGAAAAAATTCAGTTAATTATTAAACTGAAATCTGTTGAGATGAAGTAACCACTTCTGTCATCTCAGGATTATATTCAGATATGTATTGTTTTTCCTCTGTATTAATAAATTTTTAGGCACTTTAACACAGTGAAAGTAGCTGCACTTTTGACGGAAATGTAAAAAAGCCAGCGACTTTCACAAAAAAGCCTTTGGATCCAGCCTTGCAAACAGTTAAAAAGCAGGCAGCAGTACACTGACATCACCTGCACAAGTGTTGGCAGTGTTTATTATCCTCTATTCTCTAGTGGTCTCAGGATAGGAACTTCAATCTGTAAAATCACATCTGAATATCAAACATAGCTAATAAGGTCAATGTTTGTTATCAGCTTGACTTTTTTTTTTTTTTTTTTAAAGACATTAATTTCATACGATGCAAGGTTGAAATGGTTGCCTAAGCATGCAATAATTGGCACTTTCTCCCCCCAAATAAACAGCTTACAGAGAATCAAAATTTACTGTAAGAAACAGTATCTTCTACTTGTAAGCAAGGTACTCAAAATGTATCCATCTTGCTACAATAAATATTCCTTATAGAAGGTATTACAGTTTGCTCTGGGCTTTTCCTGCCAGGTCTGGTATAAACTTTATTCTTATATACTTTATTCCTCATTGAAACCATCACAATTCCTAATGAAAGCCCAAGAAACTTCCTGGCTGACTGTATTTTATTCTCTAGATGATTATGCCATTTCCACACATTTGAAGTAGACAGCAGGCTACTACTTCCTCCAACAACTAACTTTCCACCAGTGTAACCATAACAGAATGAAAATACATCAGCATTGCTAAAATGAGAGCTGGTTAGGCTGAAGACAGCTCTGTTTACCCTTTCCTTTACCTTTTTCAGTATGCTCTGGCTCTGGTTGATTACTACTACTGGAGCTGACGCTGGCATCAAAACCTGTTGGAGAAATATTTCCCTCAGACTGGAGGTCTTGCAGCTCCCCTGCAACACTGTCCACCTCTATTGTGCTATCTGTTTCACTTTTAATGCTTCGTATCTCTTCTTGATTTGGTGGCAGCATCTCGGAGACAGTGACACTGGACTGATGTCTACTGGACTCCGTTACGGTTACAGATGAAGGCGATTCAGGAGTTGTAGGAGGAGTATTTAGCACTGAATTGCTGCCACTGCTTGGAAATTCAACTTTCTTTTCACCAACTTCAGTTGGTTTCTCCTCAACAGGTTTAACGTCCACACCAGCTGGCAAAGATTTTTCAAGTTCAGAGCTAGGCAAAGAAATGTCTTCTTCTGCAAGAGTCTGAAGCTGCTGCTCTGCTGTAGCATCCTCAGGAGCAGCGTGTGGAGGGGAGGCAGCAGCTTCAGTGTCAGAGTCCGAGAACAGTTCCTTCAGCGTTTTCTTCGGCCATTGTCCCTGAATACTTGACCAGACATCTTTTCGATCCTTCGCTCTGGTGTTCTGAAGTCTTTCATCAGAATTATTTAGAAGCTTTATTCTTTTCTCTCCCACTTCAGAAAATCCTGAGTAGAAAGTACTTGTCCGTAAAGACTTCCTTTTCTCCTCTAGTCCATTGTATTTTTTAGTTGGAGTGATTTTCAGTTTAGATTTGTCTTCCTCATCTTCATCCGAGGAGCTGTTACTGCTGTTTTCTAAACTAAGGGAGTCTTTGTTTTTGGGCTTCTCATCCTTTCTATTAGGTGACACAGTCTTTAAAGATTCCTCTGCAGCACAGTATCTTCGTTTACCCCGTTTTACTTGTGGTTTTGGTGTTTTATCCACCACCTCCTTTTTTACATCCTTTTTCTTCTTTGTGGCTTCATCTTCTCCATCAGACTCAGTAACTTCAGATAACTCTTCCATCTCTTTTCGCAATCTTTCAGGAGACTTGGATCCTGACTTGGGCACTACTACATCTGTCAGAGCTTTAGTTTCTTCTGGGAGGGATGAACCGCTCTGTTCTTCTTTTAGACAGAGTTCAGTTTTATCTTGGCTTACAGCTTCATGTTGAGATTCCTCTTTGCCATCAGCATGCACATTCGGGGCACTTTGGTCATCTTCCTGCTCACTATCATCAGAACTTTCAGAAGCTAAATAAAAATCAATCCAAAAAAAACCAAAACAAAACAAAAAAACACAAAACAAGAAAAGTTTGTCTTGATTCTGGTTACAAAGAATTCTTAAAAAAAAAAAGCAACTAAAGAAAACTGTACAGATATGAACACATGCTACAGGGATCTCTAGTAGTATATATTTTAAGTGGTACCTCCTGAAGACTTCAAAAAATTATTTCCTGTTCTATTACAAGGTATAACGGCTAGATTAGAAACCAGGAAAATTCTTTATTATACAGTACATCTCCAGGAATTTCTGAAGAGGTGGAGAAAGCATAGAGTCCATCAATCCATAAAATACAAACTTCTGCATAATTAACCAAAACAGAAATTGAAAGATGTGCTTAACATAAAAACTCTAAATATTTCTTATGGGTTACAAATACTACCATTATCTACCTTTTTTCCAAAGCCCAGAACAGAGACACTATTTTCCCTGGAGAATCCACAGTCTAAAAGGACAGAACAACAACACAGACACTGGATAATCTCTAACAAACCAACCTGATGACCAGCCTGGAAAAAGGAACTGAAAGCAATAATGAAAGGCACTTGAAGAAATATATGAACAATAAGAGTGTAGGACAACAGTAAGAAAATTCAGGGTCAGGAATAAAGAGACTGAGAAACAAAAAACAAGGATATAATGGAGAAGGAATCAAGAAGAAGCCCATTCAATGGGAAAAGATATGGATACAAGGAGAAACAGTGAGAACTGGCTCAATATATGGGTAACTCCTTGATTTGTAACTCGTCCATTTTTGTTGGCATAGCTAGTTTAACTCTTCTCATCCTACTTCCCATCTCTCATTCTCAATTCCTTAATAAAACTCACCACCTCTTTGAAGATGATAATGTAACCAATGACAGAGAAGAAAAGCAGTACTGCCAATGAAATTCACTGAAATTATCAAAGTTGAATTAACTTTTTTAAAAAAAAAGGTTTACTGAAATACAATGAATTTAGAGAAAAGCACACTAACAGAGAGATGTGTACAGGACAAAATACCCTGAGAAAGTTGCCTCAGGTGTTTTTCTTGGTTTATTTGTTTTAAGATAGGCAGGATCTTTAATTCTACTCTAAAACTCCATCTGAAAGCAAGTTTTACACAACCCTTTCAGTGTTGTTTGCTTTTTTCTAGTTAAACATTCATGGTAGACATTTTGGCTTAAAGTTTCAAGAACTCCACTTAAAATGGACTTCCAACACTTGCCTTTCTCATACCTTAGAGGATCAAAACTACACTACTGTTATAAGAGGTAATGAAATTTGCCATTTGAAATAAAAGCCAAGAACACAACATTTAAAAAAACAACCAAAAATCAGGTCCATCAAGTTTTCCTCTCAAACTATTTATTTTGCTGTGCCATTCAAAGGAAAGTTGAATACAATAGCATTAATCATTCCAGTTTAGGAAAAAAAAAAAAAAACAAACTGTAAGAAGTTTTGAACAAGCAGCTCTAAAACTGGAAGAAAAAGAAACAGTGAAATATTACAGCCTTTCATACTTAAAAACAAAAACCCACAAGTGACAGGAAAAACATTAATCCCCAGCACAAATCTATCTGGACTTATATGATAAAAGGACTGCATACAATTAAAAGCATTTCTGGAAATTAATTAATTAATATGGAAAACATTTAGCTTTCAAAAATATTAGAGGGTGTATGTCAAATTGTGCTTTTGTAATCAGAAGTTAATTACAGATTAATTATAGTACTAATAACAGTGTCATTATCATCACCGCTAATGGCTTTTTTTTGTTTCTCATTTCCTAAGGAAACGAAGCTTAATAGCTTATGTTGACTGTTACTCTACCTACAAATTTAGAACCCAGTGGCCACTGTTATCCAAGTTCGAGTAAGTCAAAGATTATTAAATTCATACAACTTTCAGAAAAACTGGTGGTGACCCAAACTACCTATACCACATATGATTTCTTTTTTCTGGAGGCAGGGACTAAACCAAGAATGAAGAGAGGCAAACAGTTATTATAATGCTGCTGTAAATGTGTGAGAAGGGGAAAACAAATGTTAAGAACAACAGATGTGTTGATAGGAAACCTAGCTTCATTAATTCTGTTTTTCAAGGCAAAAAAAAAATCATTGGTCCTAAAAGTGACATAAATCAAAAATTAAAAATTCAGAAATAACATAAGAAGCAAATATGCTTTGCTGTGTATCAAACAAAAAAAGATGGCAAAAGACAAGACGTAATTCTTAACACTGTTAACATACACTGAATCCACAATACCTGTTTTCAGAAACTGCGAATATTGCATTTGTTCAAGGGTTATTTCTGAAGATGACGTTATAATTAGCCAGACAGACTCAAGCATACAGTTGCTTCAGTTGTTCTACATTGCCATTTACTACTGTGTAAAGGCCATTTACAGAATTAAAAAAGTCTAAGTACAATACCTTGTAGCCCATTAATGATAGAAGTAATTTCTATTGATTTAACTGGAGCTTGTTCAGCATTTTTGGCTTCAGTGCTGTCCAGTTTGGACACAGTCTCTGGTGATGTGCTAGTGTGAAAGGGTGATTTTGACAAACGTCGCAATTTACAGTTTCTAGGAGAATACTTCTCTTCCTTCTCTTTGTCAGTTTTATTCTATGTGAAAGAAAAGATTAAGAAGTCTTGTCATTTGAGCATATATCTTAACATAGATTACAATTAAGCAATGCTTACAGTTGTCTTAAACATTCAACCTGTAAAGGAAACTTTCCTCTTTGTTAAAAAGATTACCAATACCTTTCTACGGTCCATGCAGAGACATTTATACTGAAGACAGGAACTTTGTCAACACTAAAACAAATGGTAAAGCAAACACAGCCAGTGCTCTAGGAGCACTGGCACGGCAGGACGCCAGGCTCAGCAGTGGCGGGGCAGGGCTACGACACCCTGCGCTGTCACAATGACCAGGGAGCTCTAGAATAAACCCGGGTTCCGGGAGGTGCCATGGCGCTGGTGGGAGGCAGAAGGAGCATGGACATCTGTGGCAGAAGGAAAAGCTTCCTTGCATCCCACTGCCTAAGGAATATATCATAACCTAAGCCTAAATATCAGTTTTAAAAGAATGGATTTTGAAAGAAATGCTATGAAATAAAATAAGTCACATACACATGGACTAATCATGGTTTTGGTCTCCAGAATCAGCAGAAGGAGCTCCCACATTCCACCCCCCTGAGTTGGCTCCCACCACTGATGACAAAATGGATCATTCTTGTTTGTTTTCTATAAATGCATACATAGATTTCATAAAAAAATATAGGAAAGGAGGAAAGAGAAGCTCCCCCTCCCCCACAGTGAAAACACAAAGCCTTGATGAAAAAAGTTTTAGTTTTTAAAAGGCTACGAAGTCACTTTTACTGTCAAGCATTTGTAGGCCACTCAAAAGTGTGTGTGTGGGGGGGAGTACTTAAGCATACATTAAAACACAGTTGGGGGCAACAAGGGAGAAAAAGGGAGAGAAACTACCTTTATTTTCTTTCGATGCTTAATTTTTGGTACATTTTTATCAGCTGGTCTCACTATCTTGTCTGCCTTTATCCATTCATCATATCTAAAAGCAAAAAAAAATGTACACATTTATGGTTTTAAGCAGATAATCACAACACCATAAGAGAAATTAATGGAGGAAAAAGAAAATTATTAGCCATATAAGAACTGAACTGAAACTTGAATAAAGAAATCATTTGTGTATTTTTCAGTATGTGAAGTTTCAGCTAAGATTTAATTCTTCATATGCTGGGACATACAGGACGAAGGTTTTTTTATACTGGTGGGGAAGAGTAAAAGCTGGTATTTTTCCAGTTTGCACTCAACAGTAGTAAATCCATCTATACAGGTAAAACCAATTACCAGAATGATAATTCTGTGTGGATCCCCAAGAGGTATACTTCGTATATACACACTGTAAAACCTTAACAATAAAATGAATTCTTACAACTACATAAAATGTGGCAAGTTAACAAACTCTTTCGAGCCTGAGTGTCTGCGAAGTGGTATTTGGAGTGACTAACACGTAGGAATCGCTAACTTTTGAGTCACTAAACACTAATACTTTTCAATTCGTTTTCAGTTAAAGGTTTCCATTTTATATCAGAATACTAGACAAAAAACACACTAAATAGCACCAAGATATTAACAACAGGTGTCTTATTATCTAAGGCTAGAGCTGTTAAATACAAATCCAAGACCGGAGAAGTACATTCTTACTAAGAATATACTGTGACTATGGTATCATACTTGCCAGTTTCATTGTGTATTTCAGAAAAACCTAAAGAATCAATTCAAACATTTTTTTTCTCCCCATAAGCATAATCTGCTGTCCTACTTCAACTGGGAATTAAAGAATCATCTGAATAAGAAATAGGTTAGTTAAAAATTAGTATGTATTAACTTTTGCCTCAATGTACAGCCCCACAAATTCTGATCTCCCTAAGTAAACATGAAAACAGAGGGGAAGAAACCAACTTCAAAAAAAAACAACAACAAAACAAAAAAAATCAAACCACAGAGAGAACTAGTACAAGATGGAGCCAAGCACAATTCACTCATGACCATGCTGGCTCTCCAGCTGGGCTTACTTGACCACCATTTTGATATACATAATGACTGCTGATACAGTCCCAATTCAGCTTCTTTGCAGCTACTGCCAATTATATCTACAATATTGACATATAAATTAAAAAGGATTAGAGAAAAATATCAAGTTTCCAACTTGCTTTCCTGTATACTCTAAGTTAAGATCTATGCAACAGATTCCAGAAGCTAAATACTGTATTTTATTAACTTAAATTTCACATAATACAGTGAAAAATGAAGTAGCAGTAGTCTCTGAAAAATAGTTTTCCAAAACAATTTATTGGGTTTTTTTCCCCTCCGTGTGACAACAAAAATCACAAAATCTAGCAGCAAACCATGCAGACTACAACATACTAAGACTACCTATACTGCTGCAGATACAGCTGTAATTGTACTATTACCAGGTGACATGCAGGTGAACAGGCTCAGATTTCTCTCCAAAACTGAAATACAACTCTGCAGAGTACTTTCCAGTATGGAAAAAAAACATATTCTGTGAGACCGTGGGAAACCCTATTTGAAGTAATCTTTCTTCAAGTCCAAGGCATGCTTTCCAGAAGGAACACCACTAAGTAGACTGCCAAACGGACTTTGCAACCCACATAAATGTAAGAGTATTTCACTAGGTCTAAATGCATGCAGGAAAACAGCACTAGGACTGGACAAATACACGGTGAAAAGCAATTATTCTGACAGTGTCCTTTCTGCCTCATGCATGTTGCTATAACACAGTTAGCATTCATTCATTCTATGCATTTCCAGTAAGAAAATGGTCTTCCCCCTATGCAAAGTTTGTGCACATACTGTCCACGATTCAACATAGTTGTAGCGCCTTTTGGGGTGACAGCTGATAGACTAGGTGGCATACTGAAGCAAAGGAGAGACACTATGGAATCTTAACAGAATATCTGTAGATACCACAGGGTCTTAAATGTTATCTGTTAGAAGGAGTGGTCACAACTCCTCATCTCAAGGAGCACAAACTGAAAACCTATGTGTGACTGCCGCAGTTCCTGGCCAGCGCACGTCCTGCTCTACTCCTGACTGCACCTGGAACAGCAGTCAGACCCTGCAGGGAGACCCACCGTCACAAAAATCTTGAATCTTCTCCAGGGAATCAGATGCCCACACCTCACACCTTTGCATGGCACAGCTCCTTTCACTAGTCACATATCAGATGCATACAGTTTACATAAACCTGTGACAACTGGATCCCAGGCTGAAACAGATCCTGCAAAAAGGATATATCCCAAGACACAGATGACAACTTGACCCTAAATTACATTCCTCTCTACTGCATGACAGAGTACAGTACACCAGACGCCAAGCTGCATCTGAACGGTGTGTGTGACTCAGACTAGAGCCTTTCTTTATAGAACTGAACCTTATTAAAATAGGAAAACTTACTTCATCACTATGCTTGCTTTAGACAGCCTGTTCACAAAACAAAAGAGAACAAAAAAGCATTATGAAAGAAGTTCTTCAGCTCTCATTACAAGAAGTATGTGGTTCCAGAAGACCTGGGTCGTTTTACTGCAGTGCTGTCTTCCATACTTGCTTACCTCAACTCCCTAAAGTGAGCACTGGGTGTGGAGAGGAAGGCGGTACGACAGGGAGGTGTTCCCCTAAAAGCATTTGCACAGACTTGTTTGAGAACCAAGAGGAGGATTTAATAAGAAATTATTAATTATTTATTTTTAAAATAAGGTTTCATATGAAAACCTGGAATGCCTTCAGAAGAAACATCCCCTTTGCCTTACCAAGATGAAGACAAAGATGAGCCAGTAAGGAGAGAAGATTTTCTGCCTCACTGGTTAAAATGAATGCCTGCCAGAAAGGTGTGTTTGAACGGGAAGGAAGGAAAAAAGGAAGAATGAAACAAATAGCTATATAGCAGAAAAAATACTTGGCACTTTGCATAAGAGTATGTACTGATTCTATTACATCCATATTTACTGACTGCAAGCTAAAATAAACCACAGCATATTCTCAGAGATTGCATAGTCAATCCTCCACAGAAGTACTAGAGTGGAAACAAGGAACAAAGTGTATTTTTCCAGCCTCTAGATTTATACTAGCAAAGGCAAGTGACCTCAAGGAACTAGCAAGCCTTGGCAAATTCACTGAAAAGTTGCAGTATACTGTCTGGATCTGTTAACAAGGATGAATCAAATGTTTTCTTTGGCTGTGATCAAAGAAAGAAGGAGATTTAGTCTTACAACCAAATGCTGGAATATTAGATGAGGACTCTGATTTTATTATTTTATTTATTTTTTAATAATTCTAACCCCCATGACATACACTACTCTCAGACACCTGAAATTTGGCTACACATGTTCCTTTAATTTCGGTGGTTGACTGTTAAACACAAAATTTGTATGTTGTTAATGCTTCAACAAACCGAGACAGAAATTAGCACTTTCACATTCAGATTTCTGAAGGAAAGAAAGAAACGTTGAAAATAGTAAGTCTTAGTTCTAAACACTCGAAACATTCAAGAATAAGATGTCTTGTGATATTGTACCATATGACTCACAGAGTTAAAACAACCTAAACTCTTTTTGAATACGCACCCTCTGTCTTTAATTACTGGGAATACACTGTAGAAGAAATTCACCTCAAACACGTATACAATGAACTTTTCTTTACACTGCCAGCTGAAAATTAAAATTATGACAGAAGGAACTGGCACTGTAGGCTCCAGGGAAGTTTTAGTTCCATATAAATCATACATAATTCAGAACATGACTGCCCTGCTAAAAGAAATACAGTTTCTCTCATAAGCTTTTTCTGGTTAACACATGGTAACGTAAACAGTTCTCTCTATCCGGGTAAAGATTTTTACCATTCCCTTTCACTACAAGTCAGGCTCCACCAAACACTACAATTCTTTACCTTTATCAGAGACATGTATCACCTGAATCTCAGGAGCTAAAAACATGATCCTTTAGCATAGAGTGATGTAGTTGTACAACGCTGTTAAGCTATATTCCATTTATGTATTTTTTATTTACTATTTAAAAAAAAAAAAACTTCCACGGTGGTTAGTGTCACTGGTTCCAGAGCGTTTAAAAAAACTAACAGAGATGAATACCAAGTTTACCAAATTCCACGCCAAGCATCCCAAAGCGTGTGCGCACACACACACACTCTCTATTATTCTGAATCCCAGACCAATACTGAAGTTACCTTGTGACAAGAAACATTAGCAGTTATTTAGGATTCCTGCTGAGACTTATGGGTTTAAAGAACAGGCCATTAAAATGGCATACTGACCAAAGGGGGAAACAGGAAAGTCAGTAAGGGGTAGGAAAATGATAGAATTAAGAAAATCCTGGATGATTAGGAAATTCTAGTCCAGTACATCCCATGACCTAATGTTACAGTACTTGTCCCTGCTAAATACTAAAAGTAAGCTACAATGAATAAGGAGACGAGGGAATTGCTACTCATCCAAGTAAAGCAGTTGGTTTTCCAGGTTGTGACTACCTAAAAGACAAATCAAGTTATTACATCATGCAAGACTTGTCTTCACAACACTAAAATATCAAAGCGTTTAGATGCTGCCTTAAGCTCAGGCTTACCCACTCTTACTGCCAAATACAAAAATTAAAGTATTTTTACTTGAATTAAAAAAAAAAATTAGCCACATTTAGCAGAGTCCACACACAGACCCAAACCTAAATCTCAATTACTGATACATTTTTCAGTGAAGAATTCTACTCTCCCAGCCCCTTTCAGAGGGCTCTTTTGAAACACCAGTTAAGAATATAAATGCAAGTCCTGCTGCCAGAAAGACCAAATGACTCCCCTCAACTCTCAACTAAGTGCAAGTTTACTAAAAATGCTTTTCTTATCAAATATATCCTAGTCACCGAAAGAGTTCAAAAAACCAGAATCTTGATCTCTCCTTGAAGAATCAGGGTGCTGGGATCCCCAAGGTGAAGGCTTACTTTTGACTTCTCGTTTCTTCAGATTTAAAGTCATACTGCTCAAATAAAACTCTGATCATCTCACCTCATAGCACGTATATTAGCTAATATTTACTCAAAAAGGAAAATAACTTCTATGTTTACACATGAATTCCAAAACAAGAGTTAAAAAGCAAGAAACCTTTTGGAATGGTATACAGTAATCCTCAGCAAGTAGGATGCAAATTTCAGCAACTTCCACTCCTAAGGAAGACCTTCCCAATAATGACCAAAACGCTAGTCATATTCCAAACCTCACCTTGAGCAGGCTGCATCTTCCCTAGTATCTTGACTTCATAGCCCACTATCCTTACAAATATTGCCTTAAGACAGTTTATGTGAAAGATCATATTCCTGTAGATCAGTATATATGTAGATCAAAATTCTACAGATTATGGATATCAAAACCGGCAATATTGAGATGCTCCTCCTCAGCAGTGGCTTAGGTGGTCCTGGAAATCACCAGGCCTAGATGCAAAGAGGTGTATTCAAGGGAGGGAGAGAAGTACCATGCTTCTGTAACTGTGACCTTTGCTAGCAGATCTTTCTAGCACTGAATAAATGAGATGTGTCCTGCCCTCTTGGTCAGAGGTAGGATGGTAATCGAAGTCCAGAGGACAGAAGGTCACAAGACCCTCAGATTTTCCAGAAGAGGAAAAATAAATAAAGAAAACATACAGCAGATTTGCCTCAGACTTTTTTTTTAAAAGATTTATAAACACAGTAACAAAGTTTAAAAGATGACAGCTGAGGACAATGAGCAGATACGTTGAAACTTAGAAAAAAAGCAGGAGACTTGCTAGTTGGCTTAAAAGCCACTCAGAAGCTTTAGTTTTCTCTACTGTTTTCAAAGTTGCTTCAAGTTTTAAATGGCAAAAAAGCGGTCTGAAATGGCAAAAATATATTAATACTTCAACTTATTTCTATTAATGGTATATTAAAGACAATAAAAAGGATATCACTCCTGCATATACTGAGAAAAGCATAAGAAGTCACTAGGCTAAGAGTCGTCTTGTTTGGAAGCTTGAGGCAGGCACGGGGGAAGGAGGGGTGGGGAGGGGTGGAAATCAGATCTGAATGAAATGTAATTATTTGCTGCACACTAATTTGCCACTAAGAATCTTGTACTTCTCTTGTTAAATACTACACTGCTAGTGTACTCTCTGCTTCACTGAGAAGAGCGTGTATACAGACTCAGCTAAGTGTGCTATTCCAATATTGTATGAGATAAAATAGGCTTAAGGAGAGCCAGAGGAGGAATTTGTGAAAAAGTGAGCTGTCACTTGTTGTATAGAGAGATCTAAAAATAAGATGGGGAATGAAGGAAGCCTTCTTTGATCAAGTAATTTTAAGATGATTTTCTAAGTAACTAAAGTACTGCATTTATATAATGTTAAAAATCTAATAGTTTCATACAGTACAATGACCCTCACAGAACACCAATACTGAAAGTTTAGGACTCCAGATGTCTATTCCTTTAGTTTTTAAAACATGTAAGTGTATTTTAGAAGTAATTCGAGAAGTAATCACTAACTAAAACTCAAGTTACCTCACGTTCCATCCACAGTAGTGCACCAAGTAAAGGACTTCTCCACCTTCAATGTCAGAATCTTTGATACTAGCTTCATACATTTTTTGATTTTTCCCTCTTCCATACCGCACTTGGACTTTCATGCCTGGTGGATAGCATTCAAACTCTTCTTCCTCATTGTCATTGTTGTTGTCTTCCTCCTCCTCCTCCTCTTCTTCCTCCTCTGCTTCTTCTTCATCTTCATCTTCTTCCTTATTCGTGTCATCTCTTGAAAGGTTTAAAAAATTGTAGAGTTAATATGAGATACTTCATAAGCTTTTCAGTTCCAAACCACATATATTGATAAATATTGTGGATGCATTAGAGACTGGGGAACAGCAGGCTCCAAATATGTGAAACTGCACTACGGCCGAATAATATCAGCAAAACGGGATATAGCAATACACACAAAATCCAGTGACTGTAAGGTGCAAAAATGACTTGACTAAAAGAAAAAAATAATCCATCAAAATCTGTATGAGCAGAAGTTGTTCGAACTCATCTTTATACAATTGTTTCATGCAGTCCCTTTATCATTTTTTCAGTTCAAACTCATCCTTCTCAATATAAAGTTCCCTAAATTCCATTTTTTAACCTACAAAATTTACAAGTGCTTCTTGAAAGCTGCTTTCCCAAAAGATCCTTGCTTTATTATAATAAATAAACTATCTCAACACTTTGAAGTTACTGCAACCAAAACCAGATTTCAGGCAAAAAACAACCCTTACGCAAGATTATTTAGCAAATCAAGCAACCTGTGCTCATTTATGACCTTGTCACTCCTTGCCAGTTACACTAAGTCTTCTAAATATAAGTCAAACTTGCATTTAATCACTATATAAATACACAAGCAGGTGTTCACTGTTTTCAAAAGTAAGCTAATTTTGAATACATTTTTAGATATTTTAGACCAATTTTCAGAAGCACTAAGAACCCACAAATCTTGCTAGTCTCATTCAATGGCAGCTATGGGCTGCTCACTGTTCTGAAAATTATCTCCAACCAGCTGAAAGAGGCAGACTACATTACAAAAGTTAATGGGGGAAAAATATCTTTTAATCTTAAATAGCTTTACAAAACAATATTATTGGCCCTCACATCATTCTAATCCCACACTCTGCAATACAGAACAGATTAGGGATGCTTACTAAATTCACAGTAACCACAGACCACTAATAATTTAAAAACCTGAGATGTGGAACAGATATGTTTGGATGTGTTACAGACTGGGTAAGAAAAGATAAGCACTGCTCCAAGTCCGATTCACACCAATGTTTAAGTTAGCCTCACAACACAAGAGGCTGTATTAATAATCTAAATCTTTCCATGAAATTTTCAGTAGAAAATACTCAGATAAACCAAGCCTCTTTCTCTCTGCAAAAGATCAAACAGCATTTTAATTATTCAAATGCTTCTTTGTAGAAGTAAAACTGCAGTATTATTATCTAATTAGCTGGCAAAAGAGAATTCAGAACAATAAGCTAAATTCAACTGCAGCGTAACCAGACTGATTTAATAAAATTACTTCAGAACAGAATGTTGCCACACATATATATATACACACAAAAATATATAAACACATATATATATATATGCGCATACACCATGAAAAAAATGCCAAAAATTCCCTCTGTTGGTATATTAATTAAATCAAATCACAGAAGATACATCTACTCAGGTATACATGGCATGGACCAGACAGTTTTGTTCTGGAATGCCATGATCTTCAATTTGTTATATACTTTCAGTAGGCTACTTTGCTAGTGAAGTTAAAACCACCAGAGTTAAAAATGCAACATAAATGAATGAGCTTTGAAAGCTCACTTCATCTCCACTACACATCATATGGCATAATCCACTTTCCAAAGAAATAACGAATAAAGCTCCCCAAAGACTCAGATGAAAAACTCCTGAACAGAATTCCACAGCTAACAGAAAGCACCAACAAGTAAGTTAAATGCTTTTAAATTATACTCTCTGCTGCACTAAATCGTAACTACTAGCTAATTTCAGCTTAACAGTTATCATCATGCAAAAGCTAAAAAAACTTGGTATCAAGAGCAGAGTCATCACTCTGAGAACAAGATGAGCTTGTGATTTCCCATTACTAGGAAGACTTTTCAAAACTGTGATGAACCAAATTTTGCTAGATTTTTTTTTCTTCCCCCAAGAACTAGTGGCACAATCCTTGAATGCTGTCTGCAAAGAAAAGCATGCCTATGAGGGAGATTCAGGATTTTCCAGACACTGGCAATTATGGTGCCAGTGGCTCTTTGGAAGCTGAACAAGTTTGGAGTCTCTCTCACCTTAATCACCCATCACCCTATGGCTTTCTTGGTGTCCCATCAAATATTCTACAAAGACTCCAGGATGATACCTGACCTTCTCTGGAAGAGACGTGTGAAACCCTCATGGTGAAGTTGAATAACCTGGACTGTCAAGTAGATGTGAAGAGCAGACTGTACATAGGTGGAAGGAATGTCAGGAAGCAAAAGCAAAATGGAAGCAGAGATGGCCGCAATTAAAAAGTGTTCTAAGAGTGATCTGGCTAGTGATCGTAAGCTGGAGATTTTAGGAAACCAAACAAAAGCAAAGAACATTCACATTTTGGAGCAGAAAAAACAGAGTACTCATATAGCTCCTGGAACAAACAAACAAACAAAAAACCTCACACCCAAAACATATTCCAATGGTTACATGGAAGAAAAGAGATGTTGTTTCACAAGGCCATAAAGAGCTCAAACCTGGCAGTGCAGATGAAGGAGAAGCCATGACTGTCATCAAACAGAGGTTTCTAAGAGAAAATTGTGATTGTAGCCATCCAGCATGCACAGTCATAACCTCATTTATCCGTGTAGGTATGCATGCATGAGAACATCGGATTGCCTTTAATGCTGTTTAGTCAAAATCCCATGGGTGGGGAGGGGCAGGGAGAAAAAAAAAAAAAAAGAGAAACAAACAAGCCTCTTGGCAGCAGACAATAATTGTCAACTTAAAAACCATACCAAGCAATATTTGCTACAAAGCTGCAACAATTTGAACAACCCAAGCAGCAGCTGATGAAACAAGGCAGCAGCAGATCTGCCTGCACACTGTGCAAGAGACACAGCAATACAAGTGTAACTGTGTTCCAGAAATCAAAGTACCACCAGAAAGCTTATCAGGACAATTCAAAAGCATTTCCAATTACAACTGCAGACTAAAGAATACCCTCAGTCCATTTCCCACAGAATGGGAAGATGAACCTTCAGAAGTAGGAAGTTAATAAATTAAAATGCAAAAATATTTAATAAAGTAAAACCATTAAAACGTTTAGATCATACAAATATTACATATCATTAGTTTGAAAGGACATTGTGAAATTGCTAAAAGGCTAAAAAGACTGTAAGTGTTCAAAAGTACACATATAGCAGGTAATTATCACTCAATATAAAGATTTAACACCAACAACCCCATAATAAGGGTAAGCATATCAACAGATAGATGTTGTTAATAGATGAAATAGCACATCCTATTACACCACTAAAGGAACTGCAGTATCATGCAAATGTCTTTCAACCCACAATCCCTGTCACTAACCACAGCACTGTCCCAAAGCCCAGGTGAAACCTATGAAACAGGGTGTGGTTTGGAGCATTAGATCTGCCTTCTAGGATCCCTGTTTTGCAGCAAACCTAACCCTACTCCGATACACTTCCCCTGATACACCATGCTGGCACACATAGCAGGTGAGATGGCAAATGCAAGACTATTTTTTTCAGGGGTTATTCTAAAACTTGAGGAAGCAAGATTATTTCAACTATTGGTTCAGTTAAGTCATTACAGCTAATTGAACCACTAGCAGAAATAAAACTCCAGTGTAACTGACACTTCAAGTTTAGTAATTAGCTTCTATTTTTGTTTCCCTCCTTTTTCCCTTTTTCTCATCCTAGAGCACTATTTAACCTTTACTGCACAAAATACAGAGGTGGAAGACACTGAGTCTCTTTCATACTCTTTCTCAATCACAGCTGTATTAAGATGCCCTTAAGTTTTAAGGCAGAGTGGCCGTTAAGACCTGCACTTATGCCATGACACTAAAATCTCATCTTTCAATTGAACAGAATAACAAAACCCCGAAAATTCACCAGTATTTGTCTTCCCTCTGAAGTTGCAAAGAAAACCTAAAAATAAAAGCTCCAAGGATTTCTGTCACAGAAAATCTGAATGAATGCAGTTATGGTCCATCATTCTGAAGGAGGGGGAAAGGCACTAATGTGATTCAAATCAAGTCTGAGAGTAGTACAGTACCCTTCAACCATGCAAGCATGTACTCTGTAACCAGTGTTTTCCTCTGCTGCTACGGAGAAGACATATGAAAGGATCTCATGTTATTGCTTCTAATCATTCAGCCAAGTTTTTTTGTTTGGTTGGTTGGGGTTTTTCTTCTGGTTTAAGTATTTTGAAACATTCCTCGAAAGTATAACGGATGGTTCAGAAGTTTGGTTGAGGAATACAGCAGTTTTCATTTTTATGGCACTAGTTCACACTCAGCCTGAAAACATCTAGTATTTGATGAATATTTTAAGGGCTCACCCATCCACATAAGTCTCAGTGCCAGCCACCATGGTTAATAATCTCCGTGGTGACCATAAGGTATGTAAAATGTGACAACAGAACCACTTTTTCCACATTGAAGACGCCTCCCTTCCATTCAACTTGATGCACACACAGGACTGGTACATTTACACTGCCACTGCACACTTTACTATTGTGTCATTAGCAGCTTATTGCTGTATCAAAAGCAGTCCTTATGTATATGTATGTATCAGTGCATATTCTATATTAAGGAATAAAAAAAAAAATCAGTTGGACCCTGTTTCTGGAAACATGACTATACAAAAACTTCGTTCCCAATACAAAGGCAGCTGGAATACATAAATAGTACACGCATCACAAATAAGAGCATAGAAATACGTTCCTATAATTGGAACTACCTGAGTATGTTTCTTAAAAATGTATTTTTTTGCACACACACCAAGAGTCTAAGATTCAGAGTAGATGTTCACACCAACTGTGCAAGGAATACGATGCATTTCTCTCCCTTCTCCCAAACTAATCAATTCCATATAAACCTAAATCAGACTGGAGAAAGCTATCTCAATATATAGTTCTCAACACTAATCCAGAGGCTAGAAGATATGCCTTCTGTATCAAATCTCCTTCACTCCAAAACATTTTAAGCTTCCTACTACCATTTTAGATTCACTACCACAAAGCTTTAATATGTCATTTTAACAGATAAGAAAGAGAAGAAAACATTGCCTCTAACAATCTGGTATCTCCCATATGTGAAATGGAGCTTCTGACTATTACATAATCCCATTGTAAATTGCTTTCAGAAAGTCCTCATCAAGTGTTTCCAGATAATTTAACTCTTGTACAAATAGAAGCCATCACCAGCACAGGCACAGCAGGTAGCCACCCTACCCTACAAGGGTAATAAACCTAGTAAAATCCTTCACGTGAAACAATGCCCATCTTAACCTAGTTCTCAACTACTGCTTTTATTACTCCTAGCTCCCCCTCCCACTGCTTACAGGAGGGGAAATGCTAGTATTACATGTAACGATGTATATAACAGCTCTAAGATTAAGATTTTTCCCTTGCATGTGAGTGAATGTTTTAACTCCATTCAAGATTATTAGCCAAAGAGGTTTAGCATTTTCTCCTTTTAATACTGTCAAAATATGACAGTACCAATTCCCAGAAAACCATACCGTGAAGACCTCAACCAGCAGTGAGACAATCAGAAGTGTTCAGGTTTCTAAAATATTCTTTAAGAACACTTGTTCCTGCATTCCTTGAAGGAAATAAAAAAGCAGGCAGTTTTCAAGAAGAAAAAAAAAATAAATCCAAGAACTTTCAGAAGACCACGTAACAACTATTTGCGAGTACTGAAAATCACAGCTTGGTGAGAAAGGGCAGGGCAAGGATACAGAGATGGCAGCCACTCCTGGCATTAGGGTTAAGGCAGCTCCTCAGCCAAATGAAGGAAGACAGAAGAACAAAGCCTCTTGCAATCTTTCTGTACTGGGATTACTTCAAAGAATTTTGGGTGGTCACCTCAAAAATCCAAGTACTACCAATATACAAATCTGATGCAAATTTTTGTTGGAAAGCAAAAATTGTTATCTGGATTTGAGCACTTAATCTTTCAGTTCAATATAAAGTACTTGACAGTGGCCTGTCCCAGGTGCTTTAGATAAAAGTATTAAAAAAAACCCATACAAACAAACCAACAAAAAAACGCTGGAGTTGAATTAATCATCTGGGGAAAAAAATTGTTACTAATATTGGTTAACTAGCAATTAACCTACACTTCAATTCACAAACTGTATCTACTATGAAATTTTTAAAGACTTACTTTTTATTTTATTAGGTTATACTAAAACCCCCACACCTTTTAAAAACTCCGCTAGGTTCCTGGCCTCAGTCACTCGGGAACATGTTCCACTGACTACATTGTTCATTATGTAGAAAAGCCCTTCAGTTCTCAATTTGTTGGCTTTGACTCAAGTCTTTGAACAGTTACAACAGTTAATGTTGGATGCTACAAAGGAAAATTGCACCAACTTTGCAATGCTACATTTGAAGACCATTGCTTCCACAACACAAAGTTAGCAGGAACTTCAAAATAAGGAAGATTTAAAACTTTGTTTATTCATTGCCTCAGAATGAATGCTTTGTTGTATGTTAGGAAAAAGGACAGTTTTACAAAGCCATTTTTGTAAAGATCTCTCTGGGACAGACCAATGAGAAATAACACACTACTGGCCCTTTTTTTTTTTTTTTTTTTTTAATTTTTTTTTTTTTACTGTTTTTATGACTAGAAGTTGCACAAAACCGTATCTAGCATATGCATCTTCCACTAGCCACAGAAAAAAAAAGGCAAGAAAAGCATGTATAGAATAAGGGGCAAGCTGCCTTTGAATCTATTCTCAGTGTTCACAGATACACAAGCAGGCAAGAAACAGGCACTCTGGGGAAGAAAGGAAGAGAACCACAATCAGCCTTTCTTCCTCTTCATCATATTGTTAAAAGTCTGTACAGAAAAGACCATAGGATTCAAGTGGCAGCAATCTCAAAGGGTTGAGACACATGGGGTTGCACAGAGAAACAAAACCTCTGGAACATAATCATAAACCTCTGGCTTCCAGGAATACTTCCCGAGATCTGGAAGCTGGGAATTAGATCCAGTCCACTCAACAGAAATTCAGCAAGAAGAAACCCAGAAGTTTTTCTGTCCTCTTGGTTCCTTGTGTCTATACACAAATAAGCTACATAAAGATGCCCGAAGTCCTACAGACATAAATTCAAATAGCAAACTCTACAAGTCTGCCTTACATAATATTAGATTTCATTTGTCTGGCTATTCGGTTAGGACTGTGAAAGACAGATGGTCTATAGCTTAAAAAAGGTTTCAGGAACACATTTTAAATACACTGACAAAAATCCAGTCCACAGTGATCTATTTTGATTACATTCTGGGTAGTTTTTGTGTGTGTGATTAGTTTTCCACCTACAAAAATGCATTTTTCATTTTGTATTTCAGTTCAACAAAGAACTCAAACTCCAGCATTTTCCCCCTCAGTATAACCTTTGTCGCTTCTAACCCATAAAACTGGGGACGGGGGAGTACAACGTCTAGTACAATGTCCCCATCAGCATATCAGGCTCACAAAACCCCTTTACGTCTTTATAGTATGAATGCTAAAAGCATTGTTGAGCGTTTAGGATGACAGCGACGTTTTAAAAAACTCTTTAAAGCTGACAGAAGTACATTTCGTACTTCCTATCAATGTCTGAGGGAAGAAAGGAAATCACGCTAACAGTACTACTACAGTACTACTGCTTACAAATGCTTACAGACTATTCACTGCTGCAAATGTTTCATTTTTTTTTTGTAAGTTTAAATTATTCCTTGAAACATATACCCAGCAATGACCACATCACCATCTACATCTATTTTTAGAGCTACACTTCCTATTCTAAGCAACTCGCTAAAATCTTTCATGAATCACAACAGCAAAATACTAGTTAGAGGAGTTCTTACTGGATGAGTAAAGAGAAACAGAGAGAAAAGCACTCAATTACAATCAGATGAATTGGGGAAAATTAAGAGGAAATACTATTTTCTACAGTTTTTTTAATGTCATAAATAACCTAAATGGACGTGAATCAGGATTTAAAAAAGCCCACAATAAAGGATTACTGAAAACCAAGTGCAACTTATAATTTTATGTACCATTTACTAGAGCAGCATGGTAAGTATTAGGCTATTCTACTTTCCAAGTATATAAACAAACACAAAGTAATATCACAAACGTCCACACATATAAATATACAATTTAGGGAATTTTAAAAACTGCTATTCTCTAAGCAGTGCAAAGTTTTCCGTCTATTTAGTTATATATTTTGAAAGTAGCATTGTAAAATCAGTCTTGAATAATTCTGAAAATCCAGCAAACCTGTTACAGTACAACTCATCTAGTTCACCTTTAAAATGGCAAATGTAACAATTCCAGCAATTGGTCTTTTAAAAAAGAAAAATTCATATAGGATAACAAATGAAATTACAGCCACAGAGAAAAGGCTCTTCTAACTGAGTTCAGGTAAACTTGACTTTTCTGTATTCCACATTTCTGAGTTACAGAAATTGCTAACGTAATCTCACTGAAAATATTTAGGAAAACAAAAAACATTTTACAGAAGGATCCTTCCAGAATCTGTTATATGGAAATCAAAACCCTTAATAAAATAAAAAAGAACTATTACCAATGAATCAGAAATCAATATACTGAACAACACCATTCTTTCACAACTCTTAATGGGCCAGAAAAAGCATTAAGAGTTAATGATATTTAGACAGAAGATTAAGACAGCTGATCTACTAAACAACAAAGATTGCTGGAATGAACAAGGGAATTAGTTGTCAGGCAACAGCTGGTATTAAGTACAATAAACCGATCCCTGATACACAGATTGCTGTGAAAGCATAAGGAGGTGTCATTGTCTGCTTTCCCTCTTGTAATAGCTTCTCCCTTAAGCATCTGTTACTGTATTAAAATATACCTTCAATCTGACTTGTAATGGTCATTTTTGTGTTCTTACCACTTGAAATCATACTGTATGAGGGTCCTAATTGCAAGAATATAAATTGTTAACACACTGGGGATTAGTCAGGACTATATTCTGTTGTAAACTCTGCATTTTTTTGTGTGGCTGCCAAAAAAACACTTGTTTTTATTTTTTGAACTGAAACAGGAAAATCTGCCTATTCCATAAAGGAAATGAAAGATCACCTGCACACATCCATTGATTACATGGCCCTGAGCATCCCTATTACTTCAATCTCCTACTTTCCAAAACTCCTGTCTGAAGGACTGCACAAGAGACTCCTGTCAGTATCACGCCCACTCAATGGCAAAGCTGTTACTGAGCAATGCAAAGTACTTCCATCTTTTCCCATGTTACCCACAACACACCACTGTCCAACAGTAAAAGCTGGAAACCGCAAGTTTGTGATATACTTGTACCAAAACTTAGACAAATACTACTGGCAAGGGCTGCAATATTTTTGTCTTAAATCAAATAGTTACTTATGCTTTGTATGTTCTTTTGCTCACTCAGCTTGTAAATATTTAGGCCTGGACCCTGTAAAAACTCGCTTTTTTTTTTTTTTTTTTTTTAAATAGATCCACAAACTTCATTGGCACTACCTATGACAAAGTTAGGAACACACAGGTCTTTGGAAGATATGAGTCTAATTCATGACAGGAATATCTGATTTGAAGTGCAAATTACAAGAGTAAAATTTAAAGAACACATACCAGATGCCTTGGCTGATTACAAACAGAGTAACTTACCCTGATTTTTCTTTTTCTTCAGCATCTGCATTTACAGTAGGAACTTCCATTTCTTTAATCTTCTCCTCCTCTTTATCTTCTAGTTTGGTTTCATCTTCAGTTTTGATTACATTTAAGTCCTTTTCTTGATCAGGCTGAGTATACGCAGAATCTGGCAAAGTTTTTTTGTTTCCCTAGGATAACAAAACCTTTAGTTAACTTACAAGGTGAAATAAAAATACAAAGGATTTGAGAAAAGGCAGACAAAACATACTGAAGTTATATGAATAAAAAAATCTAGAGTTTAGGGCTTGTTCTAAAGTTACTGCACCTCCACTGTTTCTTCTTCTGAAAATCTCAAGCTAAACCTAACAGACTTCGAAGTTGTAGCCAGTGTCCTAGCCAGTTTTATCACAATGATATAGGCATTCAGCTCTTAGAACTGAACTGCAAAGCAATCCCTAAGATGAACACTTCACAGGGTATGATTCCACTTAGGATGCAGAGATATCAGTACTGGCCCACCTCACATTCACCCCAGAGTTAGTACCAGCAGACAGCCCGGGCTGGCTGCCCCTTACATGCAGAAGCAGTACATTCGTGTTGCACACTAACTCGAGGAGCCTACACTGCTTCCAGAGCAAACTGCTAAGCCTGCACAGCGCAGGACTTCAGCTTACCGCGCTGGACTTCCTTTGTGAAAACCACTGAGTTAACATTGGATTTTGAAAAGGCATAAACATCTGTGTCTCTGGACCACGGAACTACATTAGATTACTGTGCATATGATATGGTTCAGGTCTTTCTAGAGCTTCACTGCTTTCACTGGAGCAGAGAAGTAAAAGCAAGATTTACGAGGGCTTAAAAGCAAGGCTAAATGCAAAATAAAAGTATCAGCACCATATTTAGCCGTGAGCATGCATTACCCAGATCAGGATAAAGCTGCACACTAGTTAGTCTCCATTTGACCTGGGAGGCTCCCAAACAAGTGCAATGTTGCAGCTCCTTCCTACCAAGTCAGGCGTTTTGACATCATGATCCCCTAAAACAGACACCTAGAGATAAATATGGCTCAAACATGTTGTTCTAAATTAGGTTTACAGCATGTTTTTGTCTTGCTTTGAATCCATTATGGAAATTTCAATCTTGACATGAGTTCATGGTTATCAACACACCACCTGACTTTATAAACAGAACATAACATGATCATTAAAATATTTTACCAGAGCAGAGGGCTTATCATTTTCTTTACTTTCATTATCATTCTCAGCTATCTTTTTTTCTTCTTGTTGTACTATTGCTACTTCCTCCTGCTTGCGCTCCTCCTTATCCACTTTTATTTCTTTTACATCCTGCTCTGGTTCTTCACGCATCTTCAACTCTTTTTCTTTTTCACAGTCTTTACAAGGCTTGCTCGTCACTTTCTCTGGCAATGCCATTTGAAATTCAATGTTAGCTGATGTACAATACTCTTCAAAACCATAGAGATATCTAAAAGAAAAAAATTGCTTGTGATAAGCAAGTTTGTTTCAAGCAAGAACAGGCTACCTAGCAGAACCTAAACATGAACAGTATGTTTAAAGCCTCAAAAAGCGTACTTATAACCAAAAAGTTAAGGACTTTATATATATTACCACTACCACAGGATCACTTTAGTTCTTTCTAGTGCTGTTTTAGCACAAACTTCTTAGCTTTATTACTTACTTTTTGTATGCACATTTAACATTATATCCTGCAGCTGAATTCAATACAGGGATTCCAAGATCTTGATAAACTTGCTTCCATACTGCTCCACTTTCAATCTGTTAAAGAAAATGAAGTCATGGTTTTTGAATTAACTCACTGACACAAAAAAGACTAAGTTGACACAGTTTACAACTTTGGAAAATAACTCTAAGTAATTTCCTCTGATCTATAAAATTACTATTCATCACACACACAGTATTTCACTGTAATGCAAACTGTTGTCTAATGTAACTACTTCAAGCAATTTAGCATTTCTGCATTTCAGTAAGCCACAGCAGGCTTTCCTCTCCAGGTGGTAATAAAACAAAGGAAAAAAAAATACAAAGATCAGAAAAATCAGTACATCATTTTTGTTTTATATTTAAAGTAATTCTTAACTATCAGAGCTAGAATTTTAATTACATTGAAAAAGAAAAAATTCATCCAAAGCATTAACAAAACTCAGCCCTAGCAGTACTGCATCAGATACAGTAGCTACCAGTCTTTCATTGTGTCCTCAATACGCCCTTCAGTGTTGAAGCTTTGTGACAGTGTGATATGCTCATTTCTAACCGTCTGTGAAGGTAAAGCAGATGTACTACAACACCCAAGTACAATATCCTCTCTTGTGTATCAGAAAGGTGTCACTGCACCAACATACCTCCTCAACCCACAGGCTAAATTTATGGGAAGCAGTCCAAAGCAGCAACAGAATCTGCTTGGCCATGAATTCCATATGCTTCAATTACTGCTCCAAGACCAACCCCACCAATCCCAGTCAGCACATTCTTCTATATATTGCACAAAACAGATAGGAATTAAGGGCTTCACATCAGACCTTAAGATAGATTACTTGTCTTTGGGATTTTATTGAACAGTGACTCTTTTCACTTTCTGAGGTAACAACTTTATCAGACAAACATTTCTTGAAATTTCACAAAAGCACACATGCTGGCTGATTTTATGCAGCAATAATTAAACATGCTGAGTAGATGTGTAATTTATTTAGAATATAATTAGTTTCTGGTTCCTGTTAAAGCATGTTTTTCAGAGCTACAGGGTTCTTATGCAGCTGTAGTGTTCAACTTTCTTATGTCTAAAGGTCCTGTGTAAGATTCTTCTTTATCTCTACTTAAATAAGAATAAAAAGCATTCTCGGATTTTATGGCTCTGGAATACTCATCATGCTAATACTCACATTATCAAATCCTCCAAGCTTGTGTACAAGTCTGAATAATTTGAAGAGATTCAAATTTCTATATCCTAATACAGGTCGTTTGTTAATAGGAGTCCCTGTGAACAAAGACAGTTATTACAGTGTTTTGAAATCTCTTTTTCAGAATAACATGAAATCTAGATCATATGCACTACTACACTATCAAATACAGTATTGTAAACCCCTCCCTCTGACCACCTCATGCATCTGGTACTTTCTCTTCATGAAACTAAAACAACTCAAGAGTATTAAATAACGCATTTTCCCTGTAGTTTAGTAATGTAATTTCATTCATACATATGCATTCTTCCATACATTACTGAACACGCACAAATGATGCAACTTTTCTTGCTACCTATATTACACATATTTTTATTTCACCCACTGAAACAATTACATCTAAAAATACCAGTGTAGTCTCTTCACTACAATGAAAACAAATACCTCCCCAAGAACAAATCCCACAATGCTTCAAAGAGCTGAAACTTCTTATGCTACTGTACTAGCAGTAGCTACCACATTGTCATCTCTGTAAACAGTTCCTCAACTCATCTTCACATGTAATTAAAAAGATACTAATTTAACTAGTTATAATACTAATTTAAATATAAACACCTTCACCCCTGCCTCCACAGACAATGTACTTTTCTTGCAGTGTATAAATACCTGGTAAAGATTTAATATAATAAATGGCATTTGCTTTTAAAAACATTTCAATCTACCTTACTGATAATGTTCATGCATTTAAGTGATCAGGATTTACACAGGAAAACTACCACAAAGTAAATGCTTTTTTCCATGATCCTAAGAAGCAGGGGGAGGTGGTTAAATTTTATTTAAGTATTTTAAAGTTATTGAACTGAGCATATACATTAATATGACTGAGGTCATTAAATGTTTGATCATACTCACTATAAGTACACAATATAAAATATACTAGGATATATGAAGTACTATCCATTTATTTCTGAAAGCAGGAGTGACTGTATTTTAGAAGAGTCAAGTGACAGACTTATCTTTTAAATAGCGGGGAAGTCAGAAGTGATGAATACAGTCTTACTGTTTCCAAAACTGAACTGCAAAGCACTACTTGTTTTACAGACTCAATTCTTTAAAGTATTGCTAAGCAATACATTTATCTACAGGTTCTACAAGGCAAAGATTAAAATGCCCACCTCTGTCTTCCATGAACTTGTATAATTGCTGAAGAAAGTTCTCTCGTTCTTCGGGAAACGGCTCTATTTCCTCCTGTTTAAAGTAACGCACACAAGAAAATTATCACCATTTTTAGCTTCAGTCCTTCACTAAGAAACATAAGAAATTCTGATGACTAAGTTACTTCAAAACAATACGCCAAATATAAGTTGATTAATTTTTTGCATACTTTTTTAATACCACCTGTAAAGTTTCCAAAAATAACTAATCAAAGTTATTCTAAAAGTGAATCTAAAAGAAATTATTTTTCTTCAGTGTATTTTCATTCCATGTTTATCTTTTCCATTCTTCAACAGTCTCCTTGAACTAAATAGGAAAGCTTCTCCTACCCTGAAGCTAGGGTACAAAACATACTGTCTTCAAAGCTACAGGAAGACAGTTGAGAAATCAATAGAAACAGAATATCATTATTAAACACAACAGGCGAAAAAAAAAAGAAAAAAAAACAAAACCAAAACAAAAATGCAAAAACCCCAAACAAACAAACAAAACAAAACAAAAACAAACCCGCAAAGCCAAAAAACCCCACCACATCTGCTGAAGCTATATAATAGAAGAGACGGGTGGCTGAAACTAAGGTCAAGAAAGGCTACAACTATTACCAGTGAGATTTTTTTTTTTCTTATTCTATACTTCCCCTTCTCCATTAAAGGCACTTGGTGGACATAGAGCAAACAGGCAAAAAAATTAAGAACCAGTATTGACAGTATGCAGAAACAGCTGTCATTTAGGTATAATTATCAACAGAAATGCAGTGAAAATATTCCCACTGTCTTGCAAAGCCAATGCAAGACTTAAGTCTCTGAGAGGGGCATTACGTGATGAGCATCTATCTGATACCTAGTATACCAGCAGACCTCAGAGCAGGCTGTTTCAATGAGCAAGAAGGACAGGCTGAGTAGAGAACTGCAACCAGTACACTAAATACATCCTCGCAGGGTGGAGGCATCAGAAATCAGGCATCTCTAGCAATTCTTCACCGATAGGTATGAGGTGATGCTGCAGCCCTGCATCTAGTACAGACAAATGCCTGGTTCAGAATGTTCACATTTCATGGGCAAAGGTGGTAAAGGAAACACTGCCGGCAAGCAAAGGATTCATCTTGCACTCATAAAACTTGAATATGACCATAGAGAACAAATTACTCTACTGGAATCCATACGGTTTTGCAGTTTGTTTTTGGTTTAATCTCACATGACAGGTACTTGGAAAGGACTTTTACCCCCATGTGCTGCATCATGGCAAAGAGATCAGGAGCACCTACTTGGGTTTCTCATGTTCTTCACCAACAAGAGAACATCTGCCATAAGAAAATGGTCCCACAGAACACGGCAGGGGCAGGGGGGTAGGGGGACAGGCAGGGAGGAAGGCCACTGAACTACACTTTCAGGAAATCCAACAAAGCTTTTAAGAAGGAATGTATGCTTTTTAAATATTAGGGGAACTAAAGTAAAGTTGATGAAGAGGCTGAATAAAACACTGACACTCCTTTCTCACCATAAGATCCAATGCCTGAAGAGTACTCTTACATCTCAAACATGATAATCCACAGAGGTGCCAGAATGATAAGTGGACACTCCTCATTGTTTTTCCCAATAGAGACCAAACCAACTTTCTAAGAAAGTGTGCTAAGGGGGAAAGCTTAAGACCCTGCATGCCTCTGAAAAGCATTTTCACTTTCTCAGAATCTCTACAAAATCAGTACATATTATACTACAATAATAACATCTGTTAATAATATCTGAACATTTACAGAATCTCTTAAATAACTCTGAAGTTAGATGACAAAGTTTCCTAGATAATGGTTTGAAGCAGGCATGTCATACCCTGTCATCTTTGCTTATTACTAAGTTAGACAACCATAGTGCTAGCAGGTTACTCTGCAGTCTCTAATTAGTCTCTGTCCATGTCACAAAAGGTAAAAGAAAGCGGCTTATATGTACAATAATGAAATCTAGAAAAACAGTAACATGCTTTTTGCAACACACAAAATTCACACAGTATTATAGCCCAGCGCTAGAAGAGAGGGTCTTTGTAAACTCTTCTACCTACCCATCAGGTTTAGCAAAGGAAAGGAACGCTGTTTTCCAGTCTCTTCCATTTGGAAAAAAAAAAAAAGCAACTAATCTTCTCTTCTTAGAAGTAGAGAGGATTTGCATGTTAACTCCTACCTATATAGGATAGGAGGAACTATGTATCTATATAGATATATTATAAGAGCATCTATATATGTGCGTGAATATACATATAGAGAGAGGATAGGAGCATCTATATATGAAGCCTGCAGTGACATATCTAAGAGCTTTTTTTTTTTCTTTGGCTCTGGTTCATGGGTACCAGGACTACATGGATGGCCAGAGGGCTACCAGTGAGAATTTTTCATGTTCTGGGAAGCACTAGAACAATCTGCAGGTGGATAACAAAGTCCCAAGAGCAGGCCCACAGGTCCTGTTTGACAAGAGGTGCTGCTTGATAGCCAGGAGGTTACAGGCACAAACTAATTAAAAAGGAGAAAAAGGGAAAAAAAAAGAGGGGGGGGTCTGCAGAAACTGCTCAAATGCAGGCGGAGAGAAGGCACATGTGCCATTGACCACAGAGAAGAGAGAAGAATAAGAAAAAAGAAAACATTTGCCTCTCTTTTAGAAACTTCCTGGTACAGCAGGTGACAAACATTGGATACTGGAGAAGAAATCACAAGAGATGTCAACAGTAAATCCCAAAATATTTGCCTGAGATGAGTTGTTCATGTCTAGCACATAGAAAGATTAGCTCATACAATATCATATGCAACTAAGAGGAGCTAGAGAGAAGGTGTACAAAGGGTACAAGGTCAAATATTTACAAACACTATAGCTAAAGACTGTGAATTTTTCACCTAAAAGTAGTGAGGAAATGATCATTATATAAAGATTGTGGGTCAACCTGCACAGGTACAAACCTATCTACATGCATTATGCCTATGGCTGGACATGAACCTGCTCTGAAAGTTCATGAATCATGCTGAGCCCAAGGAAGTACTCCTTGCTTCTCAAAATACTAAGCAGAGCATAGCCCCTTGCAAACTGGTCTTTATAACTTTTGAACAGAGCTGGATCATCTCCTGTGAGCTTGAAGAGGCAGAATGAACTCATGAGCATGGAGAGGTGGTGAAGCTTTTACTTCACACCTTTGCAGTCTCCCAAGAAATCTTAAAGAAATAAATCAATAAAAGATGGAACACTATATTCTGGTATACCAGAGCCACAATCTCCAGGGAGGTTGAGAGGAAGACTGTAACAACCATTTAAGACCCAAACCAGTTCAGTTTCTCCTTTACAATTCCACTATTGATGGGAATTTCAGTCTACTGCATTACTGGCAGTTGCATAACACATTAGAGAACAGCTCTCAAACCCTAGTGAGAGAAAAAGTGATGATGGGCAGATACAGATTTTCAGTACCAGAAGAAGGTACATAGGAAGTAAAAGATTCAAAAGCCCCTCTTTTCAGTTCCTTCCACTAATTTTCTTCTTTCCTCTTGTCTTCATTTTTTTCTGGACAGGAGACTGGGAGGAAAGAACAGATAATTAGAAAACCAAGCATGAGGTAGGACTCCGTACTTCCAGGATAAAAGAGAAAAGAAAGGTGGAAGAGGAGTGCATGGCCTTGTAGTGAAGCAATTCTTCAGTAGACCAGGATCAGAGGTACAATAACTCAGGTTTCTTCGTAATTATCTAAAGGTTTCAAAATCTCTCACCTGTCACCACTCCAAAAGCAGTCAACTCCATTTTCTACAGCTAGAAGCAGGGAAAGAACAGTGCAAGCTACCTGCAATATCTGCTTTACAAAAGGATCTACAGCTGTAGGCCTTGCATAGCAATTTTCGGTCAGGAAAGGGTAAGGTAGAAGGGAAAGGAAGACCGGGTCACAAAGACACAAGGGAGGAGGAGGCAACAGCAGGGCCATGCCAGCCTAGTTTTGTTTATTTTTCAAACATGTCAAGAACACAGGTCAGTAACAGCTTAAGAGCTGCCTCCTCAGATGGAGCTGCTGTGTAAACGGTAACAAACTTCCCTGTGGCTTGGAATGTGCGGTAAGTCACAGGTACGTACTGGGGTAACAGCTCTATAGCCAGGAGAAAAGTTTATCATCATTTATGTGAGCAGCTATTTATAGTAGCATGATTTTAGCTTGCACAGAACTCACTCCATAGCCACAAAGGGGAAAATAAATGAACACTGGTAAAATATACAATAAAGCTATGGAGGGAAACCACACCCTTCTGCAACACACTGCATTATTACAGAAGAGCAACCAACTGTGTATTTGGAGGGAGAGTGAACTAGAAACTGGAAACCCATCTGGGCCATGACTGACATTATAGCCCAGGAATTAGTATCACCCTAAGAAACCTGAAGTTCTACATCCATGAAAAACAACTCCTTTGCCTTCCAATACTGAAACAGCATGTGCAAACAAAAGGCCAGTCTGGATTTACATACAGTTGCAAGACATAATTGCTGATGTTTTCAAAGCAAACAGAAAGATATCTTTGTTTTGAAGTTATCAAAAATAATTTAAGCACCACATATCCTTTATCATAAACAACTTAAATATTTTTTTTTAGCTACACAGATCTTCCCAGTTAGAAGACAGCCAGACTTTTAACAGCTAGCAGGTAAGTTCTATTTGGAAATACATATAAGCAAAGGGAACCTTTTTTCTTTTAGAAAAAACAATACGCATGGGAGAGCAAACACCAATATCTACCCTTCTTCATACTGCTCAGTCCCTAGTAGGTACTGCAACCACTTCTGCCACTCCATTAAGATCAGCATGTGAAAGATTGTACAACAGGATCTTCCTTTGAGTTTTAATTTCTATTTTTCCTTAGTCCCTAATGACTCAGTCTTTTGCCTACCTGTTTTTTGTTTAGTGACTCAAAGGTATTTGTTAGATTTTCAAGTTGATACTTTCACATTAACTGATCTTTGTTGAACAAAGATTTTGAAAGCTGAGGCAATAATGTTGCCTATGTTAACATGTTAAATGTTCCCAAATGTTAAACAGACCTACTTAAATATTAGTCTTGCTAATTTTTATCAGCTGTGTATCTATGCCCTTTACTAACTTCACTTGCCTCTTCCTCACTGCTGTTATCCTCTTTTTCTTTTTCATCCTCTTCTTCTTCTTCAGCTTCACTGCTGGAGCTATCTTCTTTCAATTCTGTTTTCCAGTTACTAGGAACAGTTCTGTTTTTACAGAATTCAAGGGCTTGGTCAAAAGCTGTAAAAGGACCAGCATTTGTTAGCACTGCAGGAAGTATCAGTTTGACCACATCTTTTAACAAAAAAAGTGGAGGGGGAGAAGGAGGAATGACTGCTAATTAACAATCCAACCCCCAAATTCAAAGAACCTCAACAACAACCCCGTGTTATCCATCCTTATTTGTCTTACCCAGCCAAACTGGCCTAGGGTTCTCTGCACATCAAATTATTCAGAGCTATTATTAGGATTATTACCATGTTAGTGTCTACAGACAGAAATAAGGATCTTCTGCATTAAGGCATATATGAAAATTTAATTGAGAGAACCCCTATTCCAACAGGTTTACATGTAGTTTACTGTGGTTTACATATACTGAACAGGGAGTAGAAGGAGGAAGAAATAAGCACAAGATAATTCTAAGAGTTTGATCACACAAACTTAAAACTTTCAAACGAATCTGCAATTCCAGCCTCTTGACAGTGCATAAAGGCAACTTATAACTATTGGGGTACTATGGTGAGAGTAACTCTATGAAGGTCTAACACAAAAGGCTGAATACTAAATAACCTATAAAGCCAGTGTGCACTGTAGATTATATCCTGTGTTTGGCATGTCTACATTTAAAACAAGTGTGGTAGAATGGGGCTTTTTTGTTTGGGTTTTTTTTGGGGGGTTGGTTTTCTTTGGGGTTTTTTCCTGGTTTTGTGTTGTTTTTTTTAAAAAAAAAAAAAGTTCCTCTAGATTTTCAGAGGTGTTCTCCTTCAATAGATTATGTGATAGGAAAAGATCTTGTATTTGAGCATTTTTAAGACATGAACCAATCTACCATAAATTTGGTTCAATTCACATAAAGTAAATACATACACATGTGTTTTCTCATAAAAAGTTATTTTTACCTTGTTTTAACAAAGCGTCAGGCTTTGGTGAAGTTTCACTAATCTCCCGAACATCTTTTCTTGGCACAGAAACACTAGATAATTTAGAAAGTGTTAAAAAAAATATTTTAAAGCTAAATTAACAGTGTAATACAGAGATATCACTAAGACTATAACACACATATTAAACATACATAAGAAGCATACAAAGCATATCTTGACAACTCTATAGTGTTAGTCTGGTACGGTATTAATCAGTTAGTGGATTAAAACCAAAACTTCTACATAAGTTTGGTTAGACCATCCATATGCACTCACTGCATATTAAAGAAAGCATTCTCTTCCAGTAAGAGGTAGTTTTTGGAATCTCCCAAATATATACTACTTAACAGAAACCTCATGTTAATTTAGCAAGTAACTACTCACCCACAAACAACAAAACCTTAACTTGCTTAAAACATAAATATTAGTATAAATTGTCTATATTAAATACAAGACTTCCAAATTCAAAGAACAAAGCACTTTTTAATTTCTGCTATGGGAGTATGTGCTTGTGTGCACATATGCTTATGTGTATTTCTCCAGTGACATGCATTGATGCTTGAATAACTATCAAATGGTAAAGCGATAGCCTAGACTTAGTAATTAAACCATAATGAAACTGTTACTTTCTGCAAAAGCATTCTGTTAAATTGAACCAAGCACAATAAATAGCTGCAACTTTTAAAACAAAAACTAAAACGTAGAAAAAAGAATTCTATTGTCATCCATCAACTCCCCTCCCCGACCAACAGGAGTTTAAGAACACAAAGTTTCTTATTCTATTGTAAATACCATACAGCCTGGTTTTCTAGGTTTCTCTATTTTCTTTCCTACTTTGAGTAGTATTACAGCTCTTTTCAAAGAGCATGATAATATTCAGTTGTAGTCTAGACTGAGATAAACATATGCCTTACTACCTCAAAAACAGGGAAGAGAATTTCTGTGTGTTCGTGTGGCGTATGTGTGTGCATGCACACACCCCCACCCACCCCCTTCTGTAGCTGGAAAACCTTACGGCCACATCTGTAAAAGCAGCGCTCTATTCCAACCAGAGCAGGAAAGAGTCTCAGGCCATTCTCAAAGCCACGAAATAGAGCTTTGTTTGTCACCACTATAACAATGAAATTACAACGGATAGATTTATGCATCCCATTATTAATAATGACAAAATTCGAGACTAATTTCATCACAATGTAGGCTGTTAACAGTTTTCTAAACATTAGAAAAATCTTGGCAGAAACTTACTGAGCTTACTGATATTATTAATACTTTACCCAACACATGTCATACTACATTTCACTTGACTGGCATAGATTTTATTCAATTATCAACCTCTACATTCCTACTCACAATTTGCCATCCTTGAAAGAGCGAACGAGAATATTGTCTTTTTTCACTGCAATATCATCACTACAATCTGGACAAACCACCTGCAAAGATATTACAAATGCAAAGTTAAGAGAGAAAAAGGAAAAACCAAGAGAGTAATAGTATATACCAATGCTTCTCAAAAACGTTTTGGGCTCATTTGTCTTTAGCAACACTGAGATGAGATCAACTGAGGTCCCTCAAAACACAGGAGTGATGACCTCCTGAAATAACAGAATGCACGAGTTGATGCTCGCTTCCTGGAGGGAACTGACGGCTGCTGCCAGAGACATAAATAAGAACAGCATTCTGACAAAAGTTAAGTACCTGTCATGCCACTACAGGTTATTCTACTCCTTATCCTAAAAGGACAGAACTTCCACCAAGTGCTGCCACCTGAGTTAGAGACCTCTTCTGAAAAACTTCCAGAAATTGCAAGGATGTAATCACACACAGTTTCAAAAACAAAGGAGTAAAGTATTTATGAAATACAATCTTGTAATGGAGGATTCATAAGTTATCTACCTAGGAGAGAAGAGTGCCTCAAGTACAGGTATTATGATAGGTTCTTTAATTCAAGAAGTAGACTAATCAAGTCTAGCACTGAGACAACAAATTAATTGTTTGTTGCAATTTTAAAAGCTATTTAAGTTTTGTTAAACCAGTATACAAGTCGCTAATTAAAAACTTTCAGGAATTTAATAAAAAATATATATTGAATCTCCAGAGTTATAGAATAGCAATATTCTATAGAGCAATATAGAGCAAACCTCTCTGTCACTGATCTCTCTTCTCTCAAAACACATGCAGTTCCCTGAAAGTTAAGAAAATTCTGGCTGCTATGAAACCCCAAGGAGCAGCAAGTGACTGCAGCCCTATTTTAGCTCTGGTAAACACCTCTTCTCTGTTAAACCAACTGTTTTCAGTCCTACTTTTTTCACCAAACACACAAAGATACTGCATGACAAAAGGTTTTTTTCCCTCCTTACATAGGTCACCAGACATATAGCATTTTAGAAGATAAAGAGCTCCAACCGTTTTAGAAACAGAGTTGCATATCACAGAGCATAGGCTAAATATGCTTCTCGAGAAAAATAAAACTTAACACCTTAAGCCTCCAAATTTAATGCATTCTACAGTCTCCAGATAAAATACTTTACAAAACTACAACTTACTAATGGAAATGCAGTTTGAGATATAGTTTGCAATAGTGTTTTAAAATCAAGGTAAAGGATACTGATTACCATCGCCCATTGGAAACAGACAGGTGCAATTCCCTAGCTCTCTAAAGATGGAGGAAGGCCCTTCTGGCTTTAGCTATTAGTTTTCTAGAAGCATCAAGATCTTAGCAGTCATCAATCCATTTAGAGGTTGAAAAACAGCTTACCACGACCTCATCTAGTGCCTTTACATCAAGCAACATCACCTCAATTTTGCCTGAATCAAGTTTTCTCGATTGCCTTGCAAAACAAACTCCACTGGAGTCACAGGAGGATGAGAGAAATGATCCAATGTAAACTCAGTTTTCTGAAAATGCTGCAAGCAGATTTCCTCTCTGCACCTTCCAAAAGCCTTTAAGTACACATCAAAACTAAGCAATGCTGTAAGGCTTACTAAATCACACTCTTTGACATAAGGAGCAACTGCCATGCCTTTTTACAATTACAATTAGCCATTGTTCTCAACCCACTTCCCCCCCGAAAAAAAACAAACAAACAAACAACAAAAAACCAAAAACACCCATGCATGCAGGATTAAAACAATGTAGCCAATCACTGAGTCCTCAAAATAATTTTTACCAAATTCAGGCCTCTACAGTTTTACATTTATAAGTGACAGGCTATCTGGTTATAGGACTGATATCCAAAGTAATCAGTTTCCACTACCAATCTTAACTGTTATTTGCTGTAAAGGTTTAGACTAACCCCTGAACTTCTTTTCACATAATAATCTTTCACAATGTCCTCTGTGCTTATACACAAAGCATATCTGTACACAACAGCTAATAACAAAGTAATTCTGGGACACATATTCTTCAGCATATTAAACCTGAATTTTCATTTCATTATCCACATAATTACAATTAGCATAACAGAAAGTTAAAGCAAAATTTATCAGTAATAAGATAAAATTACTTAGTTGATATAGTAGAGGTAACTTGCTTACAAGGTATAAGAATGGAGAGGCATAGCTACAGGGGAGGGGATAAAAAAAAAAAGCTATTTGGGACATAAATCTATCCTTTGGCACAACCTTTCAGGTTAAATGCAATACGATGTTTATTTGCAGAGCTGTAAGCCTGATTACTAAAATAACAGTTAATCTAGGATAAGCTATTTCAGAGTTAACAAGCTCCACCCTCAAACTTTATCCCCCTACTGCTTCTCATTCACTGCAGGAAGCTTTCCATGAAGAGCTATTCCAATCTCCAAATGAAAGCCAAAGAAATAACTGTGTGTATCTCTAGTGTACCTTGGGAGCATAAGCAACAATGCAGTTAATCTTTAAGGTCTGACCCACAGCTATCCTGAGTAGCACTACATGAGTCACATGCAAGCCCAATACCTACCAGAGAGGCTGCCATAGAAACTGCTATCTGTCACGTGCATGACCAGAAGGGCTAACCCAACAGTGTGACATAAAACAGCTCCAGCCAGTCTAACTGAACACTTCTCAGAGCGCAACTGTGAGGTAGGTGATACTCCATCAATCTTGATGACAGCTTTCAGTAAAGAAACAGCTCAATTTTCTTGTCCATTACTGAAAACTTCCCTTAATGCCATCTGTCATTAACAGGATATCTCCTTGCTGTATATTCTGCCGTCTCCCTTGTTGTAAAAAAAGACTTCACTGACCCATTCTCTCCCACCAACTTTTCCAAAAGAACTCCTGCTGGAACGCCTCTGGACTGCATTACAAGACACAGGAGGTGACAAGTAGGAAGTTGCAACTGAGAGCTATTGCACACACTAAGAAGAGTTAAATGTTACTGTATGGCATCTTTTCAAAAGCAGAGAACAAGTCTTCCTCAAATTAAATAAACATTTTAAGCTTTCATTGCCACGAGAAATTATTCAAATAGTTACAGTTAATAATAAAACAAAAATTAAAAAGCATGGTAATAGAAGGTACCACATATGGAAATATGATAATTTCCAAACATACCAGTCAGTCTACATGCAATCCTTAAACTAAGAGATATTTTATTAGAAGTTTATTTGTAAAAAAAGTGTCTTTAAGCCAGAATAAAGGAAGATAGAAAGTATTTGTACTAAAAGACTACAGTGTTATTTTAAAGGAAATTTATTGGCAATTCTCCACTACTTACCATAGCAACAAAGAAAAAACATTTGATTTTCTTATCAAATGTGTTTATATTGAACCTAGAAAAGTAATATCTGTATAATCACTACACTTTCCCTCTCTTTTCACTTCTTTATATTTTCTTCCTTGCTAGTTCAGAAAAATTACATGCAATAGCCTAGGAAAAAAGCCCTGAAATTTTAGTTCAGTATTACTAAACACACTGTTGAGCTGGAATTAGGTCAACAAGCTCTAGCTGTTTGGAAAAACTAAAGCCATGTTAGCAATCACTTTTTGTAAACAAACATATTTACATATATAGTATTTCCTTTGACTACTATGATACAGTCCAATCTGAAGAAACATATTAAGTTCTAACAAAAATATAGATTAATCCATCAAAAATTTAAAACACCACCTTTTTTTTGGTGCCTAGAAAATGAATGAAACTTTACAAAATTAAAATTAAGATGAAACTCTTACCAAGGCTGGAAACCACAGAGCCTTCTTTTTATCCACACTGAAGCAGTCCACACACACAACTTTTCCTAATAACTCGTCATTTTGTTTCCTATCATCTTCATCTTCATCGCTGGAAGAGGATGAAGATTCTTCTTCAGGACTAAACAACAGAAAAAGACTTAAAACTTAACTATTCAAAACTTGCCTATTACAATCACAGGAGATTCAAAGCACATTGTCAGAGAAGCACAAATAATAGTGTCTTGAACTGCCTGTTAAGTGTTTTAGGATAAAAATGAATAGTAGTATTTATAAGGATATTATAATAACAAATCAAAGATTATGAACTCAAATGCACATCTACATGTAACACACGCAAAAACGAAACAAAACACCACCATGCATCCACATGGAGAAACAGACATTCAAAACAAGAATTCTGCCCTAGTGAAGCACTGTACAAAAACATTGTTGCAGTTGTAGTTTTGGACCAACATTATGCTGAACTGTTTTGTTTTTCCTCTTAATCTCTCTATGCTTTTACTTTAACAGCCATACAGAATAAAAAGCTATTTTGAGAGAGGACAAATCTCTGAAGATGAAACATCAGCTATGAAGATGAATAGCAAAGAGAATAAGAAGTCTATTCATCCTGAAACAGTTCTTTAAAGATGTGCAGTGAAGCATTTCAATGTTTCAATTTCATATTGAATGAAGTGTTGGAATGTAAATAGACAGGCAAAGGTGCAAATACATTTTGATTAAAAAAGGTTCTGGCTCATTGTTTTGACTGTCCTAGCACAAAGTTGCACCTGGTTTTAACCATATGGGGAGTCCAAATGTACAAAACTACTCCCAACTAAAATTACCTGCAACTGATTAAAAATATATATAAATAAAAAGCCGGCACTCCTGTCTCTCTCTAGATAGGTTTTTTTACTAGTCACTTTGAAGGTTAATTCTCAGAAAACACAGTATGTTCAATGAGCACAACAAGCAGAATTTTAAAAGCTATCTTCCGTTTTTCACATAACTACTTTGAGTGAAGTTCAATATTAACAGAAGACTCACAGTTAGCATTTGTGTAACAGAAGACAACTGATTTACAGTCTAAGGTGAATTATCATGTTTCATTTTCCCCACCCTAATTTTATGTCATCATTTGCAGTGCTGATAAAGCATCGGGTATTTTTCCCCCAACACCCTTTTTTGAAGTAATGATGTCTTTTAAAATACAGAATGAAAGTCTTTCTGGGGTTTGAGAATCTCTTGTGAGAAGAACAAGAAGTCAAGGACTAGAGAGAAAGCCAGGACTATTTTAGAGAGACTACAACCTAGCTCCGTTATACTAGTATCATGTGCAATTTGTCTTTTTACTCACTTCAGTCACTATTAATCTTAAGATAAACATAAGTGTCTTGTTTCTGCCATAATAATGTCCTGTACAGTTCAGGAAACAGAGACGACAGCAACCAGTTACAGAGACCAAGGATGCGGCAATCACATTCTCTGTACTATATGCCAGCTTTTTCCTTCAATACATCACAGATTAGTAAAACAATAATTGAGTAAATTTATAGTACCTCTACATATACAGGGCAGTATTTATTTCAAGCTATCAGAAAGACAGACCATGAAAGGGCAATCCCAGCATGAAAACTCCCTTCCGACCCCAGACACTACCACCTCAAAACTTTAAGAACAAAACCAAACAACCCACCCCCATCCTCAAAAAAAAAATCCACAAAAAAAACCTCCACCCACAAACAAGGAAGAACAGTCAGTGGAGTATTTAACACTGGTTTTTCAAGATCACAGCTACCAAGAATTCTGGCACCGAGAAAATCAAGTCACTACTCTTGAACTTTTTCTACCAATAAGCTTTGCTGCAAACCATAATACTGTTCACCTATTTCTAAAAGCCCTTCAAAGACTTTGTAATGAAAAACCAAAGGTCTGCATGAGGATTCTCGTACCTTCTACAAAGACTTTGTATCAGCTGGACAAAGACTGCATTGTAATGGTTTTAGTTTGAGTCCAACACATTTGTAATACTAATATTCTACTACAGAGAAGCTTCTGAATATAGCTTAACAACACATTTACACTTGGTATGCCACTTTCTTTTTTTACTGAAATAACAAAAACAAGAAAAAGCCTCTTGTCTATACCCAATACTATTCTAAATACTGATTACATGAAAACTTGTTGTAATTCTTTCATGCAACAACACACGTAAAACTGACTTTCAGTCTGAGGGCTAAACAACACTTTTCACATAGCTTCCTGTTCTTTGAGTAAGAGGAGCCTGAACATACAACTAATAAAACTCCAGACATGCTGAAAGCTTCAGAATTGAATACAGACAGCACAAAGGTGTTAAACTTACATATGATTGGATCTCCTTCCTCTGTTTGTTTTCTTTCCTATAACAGGAGTCCCAAAGTGTTCAGGATTTGTGAGTGGAAGCTGATCTAATGTCTGTTGAAAGGAAAAAATACATATACATACACATATAAATAACCTGGCATAAGTTACTCTCCAAACCATAAGTTTGTATAACCTGGTTAAATTAATTTTTGTCAATAGAGAGACTTTCTCATTACAAAAGAAATAAAGAAGTATGGCAGAGACATCGCTACTTTAATTTTAAAAAGAACATGTTTTGTTTTGGGTTTTTTTCCCAATACTTTCTCCCCACCTCCAAATAATTAACTTTTGTCCAACACACAGACAATTCTTCCCAGAAGTCCTGCCTTTGGACCATTCAAACACAGAGAACTAAGTCTCAGGTATTCTGCTGACCTGGGATACTCCATCTCTACAGGATTAATTTTCTGCCTGTTCTGTCATCAGACTAAACACCCAACCATCTACTTAGAAATGAACAAAGGTCCCCGATGAAATGAAACTGCAAGATAACTTGTCATGTTTGCTGTTACTGAGTTAATTGTATTTTTGTTAGTAATTCATAATTTGGTACGGGAGAGAAAGATTGTAAAACAATTTTAAAGAAGTTGCTATATTGATAATTGAGAGGGTGCTAATTGATGCTGTATTACCATCAAAACAAAAAGAGAGGGAGAGAAAGAAAGTACTTTCTCCGTTCAGGGAGAACTCCATGGACATGCAGTATCTTCTTTCCCAAAGACTGCTGTTATCTGTTTAAATGATAACCATTCCAGAACTGAAGGCTCCTCGTACACAGGTTTTTTTGTATAGGCACTTATTCTTCTTCTTTGAAAGAATGTTAGTTCTCCAAATTACACTTCTGAGTCGTGTATGAATTTTCAAACATGAAACACCAAAAAGAACCTCAGAAGTATTCTGTGTCAGACAAAACTGGACAAAAAGACAGTAAGACTGGCTTTTTAAATCTTAAAGTAAATGCATGATTACTTCTGAGTGTGGTGGACACCATAAAAGATCTCACACACTTGGGAAGTCAAGAGATGAAGCTAAAGCAACATCAGAACAAGAAAATCATGTAGCACTGGTGTAATTACAAAAGAAACTGGAAATGCAATTTTCCCTGCTGAGTAGCTACGTAATCATGAGGTAATTATTAGAAATGCACAACATGCATTTCATTGAGGGCTAGTGACAGTGAATTGTATATCAGTGACTTTTGGCAAGACATCAAAAGCTAAGACAATAAGAACGATGATAAAATAAAAACTAGAAGTCACCTGAATGTAAGGTTTCTTTGAATCTGACAAAATAACTTGAAATTATTCTTGCTCAGTCAAATGGGTCACAAAGCAATATATATAGACTAAAATTTTCCACCTTCTTACTATAAACTAATACTCTTGAAACCGTATTCAAATAGTATTTATGGAACAGAAGCAATCTAATTTTCAAGAATGCTGATCATTAATAACGAAGAGTTAATCGAAGGAACAACACAATCTTTAAAATTATGGCATTTATATGTGAATCCAGATTTAGGCATCTAATTCGGAACTCTTCTTCACATGTATTTAATCCTGACTTAGGATTCGAGAAGGTATCTGAATCTTCACAAGAATGCAGTAAGCAGGCAACAAGCTCAGCTGACTACAATAATAAAGCATATTTAGGTAGAGCAAAAAAATGCGTCTTCAGTAGCTTTCCAATAAGCTAACACGTTTACATAAATCTGCCATCAGTCCAGACTGTCTTACATAATAAGAAGAAACAACCCTCATTCTGAAATTTCAACTATTTGAAATTTGCTACAAATGTCTGCATACTTTAATATGTTAAGTCACCTTTAAGACATGAAGCAGCTTCAAAATACTGGTAACTCTTCAAAGTAACAGGTAACAGCAACTTATTTGCCTCTTAAAAGAACAGCACTCATCTTTCAATTTTATCAGCTAGTACAGATTAGACCTACCTAAAATCCAGCAGAACTTAATTATGTCCAAAAATGTACATTAATTTTTTTCAAGTACCATACATTTTGATTTTTTCAATGAACACTTACAGATAGTTTTTTATATAAAGCAAAGTAGTTGTGTGATCGCAGTTTTTTCTGTGATCTACAATCTATGAACCATTAATAATATAAAAATGAAAAATGTGAAATGCTGATTTTGTTTCTTAACTTACACAATTTGGTGAAATTTAATTGTATTTCTTGATTTAAAAAGAATAAGCCAGACCCTGTAGACTGTATTTTACATAATCCCCATTTTTAGTAGCATGGATGTACATAACATAGTGAAGACAGAGATACTAAAAATATCACTTTTAAATTTTTTCAAATAAAAGGTTGTCATACAAAAATTATTCAATTACCTCGCTTTCAGCAAAATGTCTTTCTCCTTTTAAACACAGGGAAGAGCGTCTAAGAGTCTTCTCATCACCATCATCAAATACTGTCACCAAGTAAGAAGTGAGGCAAGGAAAAAAAAATTATTATTTTTTTTTTAATCAGGATATCAGTAAGTGATTGATTTAGGCGTCAGAAAGAATGAGATATATATTCCTGTAGCCAGTCCTTAAAACAACGCCATACCTGGATACTGCTGCATATCCAGTAAAGTATTTGCACAGATCAGCCAAACAGATGAGCTGCTGTCTCACTGTAACTACTCCATGCTTGCGTATCTTAAATGGAATCTTAAGTAATCAGTAGTTGAGCAGACAATTCATGGATCAGGACACAAAATTAAAAATCAATGCAAGCTACAATGGAAAAACTATTCTTCAAGCATTTTCAATTTTTACAGAACTTTATTACATAACCAGAACTCCTACAATATTTAAATGGAAGCTATGCTTACTATGGAGAAACGTAAACAGATATTTTGAGAAAAAAGTTACAGTTTAATGTTAAATGGAACTTCAACATCTTTCTCTATTGACTTCATTCAACTACCCTGTAAAACAACAGTGATATCAGCCTAAGGAAGATGACAAACATCGAAGTGCGGACAAACATCAAAACCAGCTATAGTGTGAGAACTGTAGAGCTCCTGGTTTCTAGACTTTGTGCTACCTCTGCTATCACTAGGTCAACTGGAAACAACTTCATAATACAGCTGGCTTCAGCTACATACTTTATACTTTTGAACCCTGAAATGCACAGCACACGAATCTTCAGAAACTGAAGATTCACATAAACTGGTCACATAAAAAGTAAGTTTTTGTCAAGTCTTCTACAACTACTTCACGGATGAAAACCTAGTGACAAGTTTTAACTCTCAGGCTACACTTGCACTGTTCAGTCAGATAAGAACTGACCTCCTCTCTCCCTCCCCAACAGTGATAACAATTATATTCTTCTCCCTACACTGCAGTGACCTTGAATATTTTTGTGGGCATGGAAACAACCCCAAGACTAGATTAAAATACTACATTAAAAGTTAAAAGTTTCAGCAATTTCTTAACATCTCTTTCACCTCCATTCAAATCTTCTCTTCTGTCCACCAACAGTACTGCTGAGCCTGATTCTGTCAGTCTCATTAGAATTCAATCATGTTGTAGAAAACTAAAAATATGTAAACATTTTCACAAACAAGAGTCAAAATTACAGTGTGAGGAGAATGGCTGTCAACTGGCAAAAGATGCCCGGCAAGATTAGAGAGACTAATTTTCAGCCACATCTGGCTTTCCGACAGTGGGTGCTATACTCTATTTTCAACACTTACTAATTTAAATAAAAATATACAAAAAGCAACAAGGTACATCAAAATTCTTGACTAGTATTTATTTGATATGAAAGTAACTTTTACCTAGTTCTGAGACTTTTTCATCCCTGTATAAAATTCAGTACCATTGATGAACAAACTTCCCCTTGTGACTACCATTCCCCAACCTGTGTTTTATATGACAGTAATTGTTGAGTACTGTTTAGTGATAAAATATCAGTTATAGATGCACATCTGTCACTTCAAATTTTTTTGAAAAGTATCAAGGGCAGGAACTGCACAACAAAACACAGATTTGGAGCTGCATCTCAAACACTCAACACATAATCGAACTCCTCCCTTGGTTAAGCAAAGTAGAAGACAGCAGGTTCCTAATTCAGTTTGTGTTAATTAACATAACAGTCTCCTTACATAATGAAAGACTTAAAAAAAAAAAAAATCTATCCACTTCAAGGGATAAACTGACTACAACAGAGGTAAACCTATTCAGAGCTACGTAGGTAGCCACATTATGTATCCTATGTGGTAATCTGCTTGTGGCCTCTTCCCTGCCAGAGGGATTCTTAATCTTATTCCACAACGTGAATACATTCAGAGGAAAAGCTTCATCTCCCCGAAAGACTTGTGTGGTCAGCACAGCACATATGGCTGTAATGCGTATGACATTCTAATCTAATGCAACATCCTCAAAACAATCTACTGAGCAGAGATACAGGAGTATAATGCATTTAAAAACACCTATTCTGAAAACACAAGGAAAAGGAAAAAAAGAGGCAATTTAATGCAAATAAAACCACTTTGAATTCTGAGAAAAAGCAATGTAATGACAAAAAAGTGCAGAAGGGGATAAGACTACTTTTGAACATGCACAATTCTGCATTTTTAGTAAAGCAAACAATCCTATGATTTTTTTCCTCATAGGAAACAGAGTTAAACATTAAGAATCACTTAAACTTTCCAAAGACACATTTATATGAGTGACAAAACAGAATCTAGTTACCACGATTGCAATACCTTGGGCTTTTTGAGGAATTTTTATAGGACAGGCAAATAAACTAAGGACACTGCACATATGTGTGTAACTGTGCTATACTAATTTTAAAAGGCTATACCAGCTGGGTTTTTTAAATTTAATTTACTTCCCGTCTTCCTTTGGTAGGAAAGTAGGGGCAGCAAAAAAGACATATAAACAAACTGATGTACAATCTCTAGTCAGACAACATCTGATGAATATAAGACAGACAGGGATGCTTTTAAAGCAACCTCGCCCATACTTTAGTATTAAAAGAGTTCTCAAGCAGCCCCAAAACAGTTATTCTTCGGAATTCTACATGCTACTGCTGCAGTAGCATAAATGGTCTTAAGTAACAACTTCTGGAAAGGTACTGCTTCAGATCTATCTGTCCTTTCACAAAGTTTTTGACCAAATCATAGTAATTTTATTCACAAAATCATGAACAATGCAAGTAACTAGGTACTTCTCAAAAAGGGTTAGGACAACATTAGATAACTCTGCTGGTTAAGATGTGTCCTAATTCTGAAATCTGGTAAATGGCAACTATCCCTTGAAGTAGGACTTTCACTCAGATCTGCAAAGTCATCACTATCTGTAAAGATAATTTCAGTTTCATTCCACTCACCCTCCTGACAGCGATTATTCTAATCATCCACTGCTAGAGTCACTTCTCTCTCTAAGTGCATTACACAGCCAGCAGCTGTGCTACTTCTACTGATTCTGCAAGGTCACAGAATCACAGAATCAACCAGGCTGGAAGAGACCTCAGGGATCATCGAGTCCAACCGTTGCCCTGACACCACCATGTCAACTAGACCGTGGCACTAAGTGCCATGTCCAGTCTTTTCTTAAACACATCCAGAGATGGTGACTCCACCACCTCCCTGGGCAGCCCATTCCAATGTCTAATGACCCTTTCTGAAAAGAAATTCTTCCTAATGTCCAACCTGAACCTCCCCTGGCAAAGCTTGAGGCTGTGTCCTCTTGTCCTATCGCTAGTTGCCCGGGAGAAGAGGCCAACTCCCACTTCACTACAACCTCCCTTCAGGTAGTTGTAGACTGCAATAAGGTCACCTCTGAGCCTCCTCTTCTCCAGGCTAAACAACCCCAGCTCCCTCAGCCGTTCCTCGTAGGTCATACCCTCCAGACCCTTCACCAGCTTGGTCGCCCTCCTCTGGACTCGCTGCAACACCTCAACATCTTTCTTGAAGTGCGGGGCCCAGAACTGGACACAGTACTCGAGGTGCGGCCTCACCAGTGCTGAGTAGAGAGGGACGATCACTTCCCTAGACCGGCTTGCTACACTATTCCTAATAGAGGCCAGGATGCCATTGGCCCTCTTGGCCACCTGGGCACACTGCTGGCTCATGTTTAGCCGGCTGTCGATCAGCACCCCCAGGTCTCTTTCCGCCGGGCCGCTTTCTAACCACTCTTCCCCCAGCCTGTAGCGCTGCATGGGGTTGTTGTGGCCGAAGTGTAAGACCCGGCACTTGTTCTTGTTGAACCTCATGCTGTTGGTCTCGGCCCATCTATCTAACCTGTCCAGATCCCTCTGTAGGGCCTTCCTACCCTCCAGCAGATCGACACTCCCACCCAGCTTGGAGTCATCTGCAAATTTACTGAGGGTGCACTCAATCCCTACGTCTAGATCATCTATAAAGATATTGAATAGCACCGGCCCCAGAACTGAGCCCCGGGAAACACCGCTAGTGACCGGCCGCCAGTTGGACTTTGCCCCATTCACCACCACTCTCTGGGCTCGGCCATCCAGCCAGTTTTTAACCCATTGAAGAGTCCACCCATCCAAGCCCCGGCAGACAGTTTGTCTAGGAGGATGCTGTGGAGACAGTGTCAAATGCCTTACTGAAGTCTAGATAGACTACATCCACAGCCCTGCCCTCATCTACTACGCGGGTCACTTTGTCATAGAAGGAGACCAGGTTGGTCGAGCAGGACCTGCCTTTCATGAATCCATGTTGGCTGGCCCCGATGTCCTGATTGTCCTGCATGTGCCGTGTAATGGCACTCAGGATGATCTGTTCCATCACCTTGCCTGGCACCGAGGTCAGGCTGACAGGCCTATAGTTCCCTGGATCACCCTTCCGACCCTTCTTGTAGATGGGCGTTACATTTGCTAATTTCCAGTCAGCTGGAACTTCTCCAGTTAACCAGGGCTGCCGGTAGATAATCAAGAGTGGTTTGGCAAGTTCATTTGCCAGTTTCTTCATTACTCTGGGGTGAATCCCATCTGGGCCCATAGCCTTGTGGGTGTCCAATTGGCACAGCAGGTCACTAACCGTCTCCTCCTGGATCATGGGAGGTTCACACAGCCCCCCGTCCCTAATTTCAGGCTCTGGGGGCCGAGTCTCCTGAGGACAACCAGTCTTGACATTAAAGACCGAGGCAAAGAAGGCATTGAGCACCTCTGCCTTTTCCTCATCCCCTGACACTACACTACCCTCCTCATTCAGCAAGTGGTGGAGGCTCTCCTTGACCCTCCTTTTGCTGTTGATGTATTTGTAAAAGCTTTTTTTGTTATCTTTCACTGTAGCAGACAAATCAAGCTCTAATTGAGCTTTGGCCCTTCTAATCTTCTCCCTACACGACCTGGCCACGTCCCTGTAGACCTCCCAAGTTACCCGACCCTTCTTCCAGAGCAAGTAGGCTCTCTTTTTTTCCTTAAGTTCTAGCCTAAGTTCTCTGTTTAACCAGGCCGGTCTTTTTCCCCGACGGCTAGTCTTCCTACGCACCGGGACAGCCTGCTCCTGAACATTTAGCAATTCCCTTTTGAAGCACGTCCAGCCTTCCTGGACTCCTTTGCCCTTCAGGACCGATTGCCAAGGGACTCGGTCCACCAGCCTCTTAAACAGGCTAAAGTCAGCCCGCCGGAAATCTAAGGCAGAAGTTCTACTCTTGCCCCTCCTTACTTCCCCCACTATCGAAAACTCTAACATTTCGTGGTCGCTACTCCCAAGACGGCCACCGACCCTCACATCTCCCACTAGTCCTTCTCTGTTCACAAACAACAGGTCAAGCAGGGCCCCTCCTCTAATGGGCTCATTTACCACTTGCATGAGGAAGTTGTCCTCCACACATTCGAGGAACCTCCTAGATTGCTTCCTCTCTGCCATGTTGTATTTCCAGCAGACATCCGGCAAGTTGAAGTCGCCCACGAGTACAAGGGCCGGCGACCGGGCGGCTTCCGACAGCCGCTTGTAAAACGCCTCGTCCGCCTGCTCATCCTGGTTGGGTGGTCTATAACAGACTCCCACCGTAATGTCCGCCCTGCCAACCTTCCCTCTGATCTTCACCCATAAACATTCAACCTTGTCAACATGCTTTTGTCTACTTTTATCTACAAAATATGTTTTTTGGTCTCAACTCTTACATCTCCTCTTCCTATTTCTCAAGTTCAGGATTTTTGACAGACATCTACTTTGATTTACAGACTGTAAATCCATGACACCTACCTTCAAAATTTAATCTGCGTGGACTCCTATCTTATTCTTCTCACTGAACTGCTAACCTCATGCTTTCTCAGAAGCACAAACATATACATACAACATAGTTCTAACACCAGCTATACCATTTTATTCTTGAAAGCTCTCATATTTGATCCACTTCTACATTAATTACCAAAACACTATCTATAATGTTAATTCTCGTCTTTATACCTCATGTTTCACCCCATCCTAACCTGGTCTCTCCTTTACTCATACATTCTACTTCTCCAACAAGAAAACAGATATATTTTCTGGAACATCTTATCTAAGCTTACAGCTCTATTCCTTTTTAAAAGGACTATGAGTAGGGAAAGTTAGTCTTTCCCTAGTTGTTTAACATCACTTCATCAATAACAACCCTTAACATCTCAGAACAACTAAGTCTTGATAAGGTTCTTTCAAGACCTGGTCTTCATCTTCCCATATCCTGGTTATCTGCCAAGGAGATGAATATGTAGTTTCTCAAGAATCAATACATTTCCTGTAGTACCTTTAAGACTACCAGTGCACAGATGGAATACATGTTATCATTCTACAGCTGACCAGTTTTCCCCAAGACAGACTGATCTACTGGTACATAGCATCAAAGAGTAAACCCATGTATATAACGCCTTTAAAAATAAATAAATAAATAAATAAATAAATAAATTTAAAGGAAAAGAAAAAGCTATATTTGCTTGTGGGCATGTGGGTACATCATCTAGAGTTTGAAATGTCACATTAGAAAATAGGGAAAATGAACACGAAAATACTTTTTTAAAAAACAAGCTATGTCTTTTTTTACAGCAGCTGTTACAAGCACTAAGTTTGAGACTAGGGAAAAATAAGTATTGCAACTTGTGTTTTAAAAGCACTTCTTTTCCTTTTTTAAGGAAATATGACAGCATACTTTGCTTCAGGATATTTAACAATAGTATATTAAGTATCTAAGAAGCAGTTAACAATTATAGAGCGATTCACTAGGTCTTTATTTGGGGTCCCAATTTCCCATTGTGAGGGGTACAGTTTCTTATAAAAGCCCAAAATAAGAAGTTTAGTTTTTTGGGTTTTTTTATACGAACTTTGAATACCTAAGCACCTCCAAAAAATCTCTCTTACCATACTTAAGACATGTCCAGGTCACAGGCATATTTTGAAGTCGTAAGCTTTATTCAAACACATAACTATTTCTCTTACCTACAGTGTACCAACTCGCATCTGTTAATTTGTTGATAACTGCTTCCTGGTATGTTCCATCCGGATTCTTCACTTCCACAACAGTTCCTACCTAAAATACAAAAGCCACTTAGCACTGCAGAGCTTCCAAAACTGGCAATGAAGTTAACACTTTTGCATTTAGCAGACAGAGTTAATTTCTAACCTATTTCTATGTTAAATGTATCATACTTTTCCAGTTTCACTTGAATATATTTGTATCCCTCAAAACTTCTTTCTTTCATTCCTCTAAAACAAGCCAACTAACTGAGCTAATTATTTCCTGCCAGCAGGTGGGGAACAAGAACCAATTTGAGTGATGTCATTCTCTTGTATAAGAGCTTGCCCATCAAATCCTCCAGCTGAGTTTTCCAAAGCAACAGTGACTAAATATCAGAGCCAGCCAAAATTCTTAGCTTTAAGGCCAAAAAGAACAAAGAGGCTTGCATCAGCCTGCCTGCTGCATCCCCTTTAACTACAAAGGAAAAAGTTAACATGAAGTATACTACCTCTGGCTTTGCTGCGTTACCTTTTATGCTTTGTGATCCCATCTGGCCTGTGTAATAAATTGAACCTTCCACTTTCACCCCATACTGCATATACACACTTATGTCAAATACTGAAAAAGAATGCTTTTCAAAGTGTTAGCAAAACATAAAACAAATCTATTACCTTTAAGGGACCCTTTATGTGGTCATCTTGCACTTCTACTGTTGAAGAATCATGTCTAAAAGTTACCTAAAAAATATAATTCAACTGACAATCACTTGATACAATTGAGCAGCATAAGCACATGCAGATGTCAATAGCCTTTCACTTACTTTCATCTTACAGTTAGTCACCATAACCATTCCACTTGCTGAAAACTGTGTTTCATTCATGTATTTTAGAAATATGAGGAGACAATTTCTTAGTCGTCAAAACTTCTAAAATATTTTTTTCTCTTTCAGAACAGAACCATTACCTCCAACAGAAGTGACAAACAACAGTTTACCAACAAAGTTTAACGGCTCAAAATGATCTCTGCGGGTGTCTTAATGATTTGAATCGTACTGCTCTAGTACTACACCAAGAAAGGAGAAGGTTTCAAGAGTTCTAAGCATAAATAGTTTTTAAGGAACATTTATATTTCAATGCTTTGAAATGGAACAGTTTTAGCACCTATATCTAACCCCATATCATGAGTCTTTTTGCTTTCGCTTATTAAAGTGCATTAAGACTCACACAAAAAAAAGTACAGGACACTCAGTTAAACAAAATGAACAACCCAAACAGTCTTTCAGTTAATGTCAGTCTAGCCTACACGCTGCTAGTTAACTGGAAGTAAATGTACAGAAGGCTAACTTTTCAGTCTTTCAAAACTGGAACAAGTAAATCCCACCAGTATTTCCAAGGTATTTTCCCAAGTCATTGGATGTGTCTTTAATCCTACTCATGCTGTCCTCAGAAAAAAAAAAAAGGTCTGAAAATTCAAAATCATGATTAAGTTATCTTTATCAGATGCTACAGATATTCACCATTCATTTCACTCAAAATTAACTTGGTCACACTGAAAGTCACAGGATCCTCCTATCAATTACACCTGAAATTTTATTTCCATTCTGGTTTTAAAATCCAGGGAAACTGAGAAAATTCTGGCATTACATTTTATGTACATATGTAATTTTATTATATACACAAATGATGTTCTAATGTCCACCAGAACACACTCACTTGGTGTAAGGATATGATGTTTTATTTAGTATTCACAATAAGTCAGAATGTAATGTGAGATTCAGCTCATAGATTCAGCAATAGTAACTCTGAACTACAGCAATCCTACATTAAATCTGAGGACTTGGTTCACAAGTGTACCCAAGGTTATGCTCTCACTATTGCTGAGAGTTTCTCTGTAGCACACAGCAATAGCAAAATTTCGTTCAGAACAGCAGCGTTCTCTAACACCGATTCTCCTACTGAGTCTCCTCAGGAGGAGAGTTGAAGGAATTTTGTAAATCTTGAAAAGAGCAAACAGCTGACCTACAATCACAACCAAGGAGTGCCTACCTTGACTGTCTGATTAGAAAACAAGTGCACTAAAATGCTTTACTGCCTGCCAGGTGCTACTTCATGAAATAGTCATCTTGTCCATCTTCTGTTAGAACCACAGCAATACATATTGCTGTCAAAGTATGTTCTTTTTAGAGCTGTGTCATCTCACTTACTAATGGCAAATACTTTCTGTCCACCAGAGAAAAATCATACTTTGTAACCTGAAAGCCAGACAAACGATTCACACCAGGAATTAACTGAGTAAAGACTACCCTTCTGAACTTCAGCCTGACAGATACAGGTATTTATTCCCCTCTTTTGGGGGATTTATCTAGAAACGAGAAGTTCAGTTCCAATGTAAAGTAATCTGAAACCTGTGGTCACTATTGGCTCATATGAAATATCCAGTATATCAATTCTGATTTAGAGACATCTGTTTTTATTTACGTTGTAATTACCTTAAATGTATTTTACAGCAAAAAGGAACTCCATCCAAAACCATGAGCCAGCCACAATGTATTATGATGAAAGGTAAACAAAGCAAATTGCTATTATGTATTCCAGAATGGTTTTTCTTTTTAAAGATGACTTGGGGCTTTGACTTTTTTTACGGAGAAGATTTTTGATACAAACAGTTTTTGCTTCTTGAGATATTCATACATACACACAAAAAAATCATTGGTTATTAACAGAAATATTCAAATTCCAAACTCAGTGTGACACCACTGGCCTTTCTTGAAGCTGAGAAAAGTGATGTCAGTATTTGTTAGGGTGGGTTTAAATTCCCATAGTATTTGTCGGTGTGCATCTTTTCTGTCTCAGGAAAAAGATTGAGCACATCATCAACCTGTTTAGATTCAGTTGGAATCTGCCTTTTCTTCACCATCCTGAAAAGACAGTCCTGGTAGGCTCTATACAGCAGATGCTTCACTAGTTTCTGTTTAATAAAGAGCTCCACAGAAAATAGTTTCTTCTGAAACTTCTGCGGAGGGTGCCCAAATACAAGTGGCCGTGGATGACAGCGCTAATTGTTTTAGGAGACACTGCCAAAATAAACTGGCTTAAATAGCTCTCTAAGAAAAGCTATAACAGATCCTATGAAGACGAAGTGGACTACCAGTCTTCTAACACTGAAAGTCTTGTCCTTTAGTCGTTTGTACCGCCTTCAACACTTTTCACAAGTCCAGGCAAATCTTAAGTTTTACTGCTTTCCATGACAACACGTGTGATGCAGTTACATTGCTAATGTAAAATTCTGTACCATGTACGGAACCTGTCAAATACTGCTAAACTGTGAAATACAGTATCTATGGATACTGAAATGATAAATACATAGCACTTGCATTAAATTGAAGTTATTAAATTATACTGGTGGTGGAAAAGTTATTATGAAGGGATCTCTCAAAATATTCCAGGAAGCAGAATTCAAAAAAAAAAAAAAGCAAGTAAAAGGAGATGCAATTAAATGTATTTAACCTGCCTGAAGATGACATACTACATATTGAAAAAACTTTGTTGCCATTCTCCTTTCTCAACAGCACAGCTAGTTATAAAACTTAAATGAAAGCTTCAAACTAAAATTGATGTTATGAAGTTACCTGACTTTCCTTTTCCTCTAGTAGTTCTAGAAGACTAAAGCATAAAATACATCGGGGCCAGAAGAAACCGTTAAACAAGTGGAAAATAAATGCAGCAGATAAACTACCAAAATTCCAGACAAAGTACACCTGATAATAAGAATATTGGTTAGAGCTAATACTGGGGAAAGTCTGCATGTGCCAGAAAGAGCTGAAAAGACTTTTAGAAAAAAAAAACTATATTTAGGAATAAACTTTTAGGAAAGTATATTTAAAGTATATTTAGGAAAGTTTAGGGAATATACATTCCTGGTGGAGGAAAGACAATGTAAACAGATATTGTTACTGCACTCAAACACACAAAAAACCTCAACCACAAATCACGTTACTCTATAAAGCAACAACAGTACTGGGGCTTAACTGCCCTAAGCTATATAGTAACAGCAAAAACACACACACAAACTTGAATCCACAGGGCTCTAGGCACAGCCTCCACAAACAAGAGTAAAAATTCTATGCTATTTCATTTCGAGATCTTTCTGCAAAACATTGCAGTGACCAAACTGCAAGTAATAAACCCGTACGAAAATATTTATCAATGAAAAACAATCTTAAGTGCAAGTGGTCATCTAAGAAGGTGGGGTGAAAGTCCCCTAAAGAGCTGAAAGGAGTTAAGATTTCACTGATCTATGTGCAACACAATTCCTGTACTTAGTCTCTTCAACTCAACAGTGCTGTAAAGCATAGACCAGCTGATGCTGTTAAGAGTTATGACTAATGAAATGAAAAGACCACTAATTTGCTCTAAAGGCTTTTTACACATGTCAGATTTAAGACTAACACCTTCTTTCATAGTTAACATTATTATCAAATAAGTGACAATAATCTTTCCCACCAGGGCTTTTGGAGATAGCCTGCTCTCTCCCTCATACATACTATAGGCAAAAATCGGCCATGGCATGAAGGCAGATTCAAGCAATGCATGACAGTTTATAATGGAGGCTCCTTTATAACAGGTTATCACCATTCACAATTCACACATTTTCATTTATATTTAGAGTAGATAAACAAAAATATTCTAGATTGTTGCTCTGCAACAGAGTTATAATCTATTTTTCGTAAGTGCTTTTGATCCTTGCTCTGTTTATTTCTGGATGAGGTTAAGAGGCGGAGCAGAAAAATAGTACCTGCTCCAAGACTAGAACCTTTCAGGGCAACATTATCCAAACAGAAATATAGGGCCATTTTGCAGTGTAGACTTACTATATAATAAAAACAAGCCCAAACATTGTTCTCTTTATTTCTAGAAATAATTCTTTTAAATTTCCAAGGGATGTTAAAATGTATCTCCTGTATTCCCTCTTCACGATTTTTATTTGTACTGCATGTAGCTTATATTGATTCATTCAGTCATTAACTAGTCATCATAAAGATTAGGTGAGATCCCCTGCTTGCTGTTCTGTAGGACTCAATATGCCAAGTCTTTGTTGGAAGACAGCAGGGTTTCGTCTTATTCCTGAAGCATTATCTGGTTGCCACTGCTAAATGGCAGTGACCTGTGCTCCTGAAGTAAAAGAAAACATATTAAGCCTACTTTGAGGAGTTTTAGCTATTTTCTGATAACATTCTCCCATACATAAGCCTACATTTGTCATATTTTGATCAATTACTTTAAGGTCAGCCTATGGCATTGAAGGCCACAAATACCGGACGCAAGCAGATGACAAAGCAGTGAAAGAAAGAGAACGTATTTAAATGTGTGGGCATGGGGGGGAACCCCTCCCAACAAAAATAAGCTTACCATTATTTCAAAGACTGCACTGCCACCCTCCAAGGAAAGGACAGCCTCTTAGCTGTCTTGAGGCTATAAAGAAGTTTCACATCGTGCTATTTTGAACATTGAGGACTTTTTTCCCCAAAAAAGGCGTTTGTAGGAAAACCACATACCTTGACTTTGACAAGTCTTTTTGCTGTCTTGATCTTTGCTTCACAGAAGGCTCCTCTATACTTGGCACTCACATCAGTGCCCACTGTGAGATAGGGAGGCTCATCGATGGCCTGGAACAGAAAGGAAAACAACTGGTTTTTAATTACTGGCCACTAGCAATATAGCTGTTGTGGTCTCGCTAGTTTTTTTGGGTAGAGCATTACAAAGCAGCCCAATAAAACTTAACTTGACAGCATATATATATTACAGCAGTAGAAACACAGAATGCAACACCAAGCTCATACAATGACTACCATAAATATCATAAACTGATACCACAGTTGTCTACAACAAGCACCACATAAGCCTCCAAACTCTGCACCATCTGAAGACACAGCAGATGGCCAGTTCTGCTGTAATAGTGAAGGCCAACCAAATCATAGAATCATAGAATGGTTTGGGTTGACAGGGACCTTAAAGATCATCTAGTTCCAACCCCCCTGCCACAGGCAGGGACACCTTTCCACTAGACCAGGTTGCTCAAAGCCCCATCCAACCTGGCCTTAAACACATCCAGGGAGGGGGGCATCCACAGCTTCTCTGGGCAACCATGTTCTACCTTCTCCTTTAATTGCCTCAAGATCTGATGAGTCTCATGAAGACAGTGGTGTTTATTTCCCTCAAATAATTAAGGTTCATTTTTCACTAGTAAGTAGAACAACTTGGAAGAGACTTTGCTTTTTTCACTTTTGAATAAAGTAAATTATATAGGTGGGCGCTCACCAGGAGAGCAGCTCGAGGGGCTGAGTACAGTAGGAGAATGGTAGGATAAACGCACAACAAAAGTGAAGGGCTCAGACAAAAGACAAGGTTCTGTAACAAGCAACAGAGGAACAAGTGACACCCAAACCGGGAAACGAGAAATAGAAAAGGAAGGAAATAAGTAGGTTTGGGGGTAGGAGAACATGGGTCCAACTAGTATGCAGAGTGAGCTTATGTAGTCTCTGTTCCTTCAAAGTAAGACCATCTTCCCTTACCCAGCCTCTCCCAGTGTGATCTGGGGGACAAGATTCTAGATATCTGAACCACCTCACTATCACTCCACAGAGTGTGGGTCAGGAGAGAGGAGGCAGAGGGTGACAAGCAGCAGGAGCGAGGTACATTTCCAAGAGCTGCAAGCCTCCATGCAGCCCCAAACAAAAGCTGAGAAGAGAGATCTAAGCCCTTGTCTAAGCACACATCATGCTTCTGCACCCCTACAGATTCAAACACGGCTTACAAGAGGCAACTCTGGCACATCCAGGCTCTCTGTGGGAAGAATATAGGGATAATCTCCTTCACAGGTCTCAGAGCTACTATTTGATACTGAGGTGCTTACACTCAGCTTCAGGTAATTCCCACTGGCAGTTTCCAGCCAATACATGCAAGTATGTACCTGAATGCTTCAATGCATGATTTTTCAGAAATTTAAGTTTTGCAAAACTTGAAATTGAGAGACATGAGATGCTACAGCGTTAACTCCATATTAATGATGTTTTCACCTTGAGTGTGTTCCAGTCTACCTCTCACCTTCAGGTAACAGAATATATTTCACAGTACTAGAAAACTGTTCTCAATCTGCACTTGTTAAGATCATCAGAAACATGACTGCTCTAATGAATCCCTCCCTCTCTCTCTCTCTCTCTCTCTGCACGTATGGTGCGTGACTGCATGCAGAGTAGTACGATACACTACTCTGGTGGTAGTATATCCATGAACACATATCCATTCCTATTCCAGACTTAATAACAATAAAACTCAACTGAGATTAATGAGGTATCTGTTAAGAGTGCTGGGATTCTGAAATTCATTCCCTCCTTGCTTGTCTAACAGTGTAAACATACTTGCCTTCAAGGCACGTTGCAATGTTTTACTGCATTTGGAAGGATGCTGAAATGGGGACTCAGATGGTGATAAACTTGGTTTTGCTTGGTACTCTCAGTAGAGTGTACTAAGTAGTGGCTGCTTCACACAATATAAATCTGACCAGGGGAAAGCAGCGATGTATTCTCTTGCAAAGTCAGTAAAGCTCTAAGAGAGGAGCATCCCTCCTGCTCTCCCCCACTCTATAGTGAGGAAACTCTTCCAGCACTACAATGTTGATAGTCTTTCGTAACAGTTGATCTTCCAAACTTAAAAGAAAGCATCGAGTATTGAGATTACTTTAACAAGATAGACAGATCCCAGATGGGTTCACACAGATGCACACAGCTAGAATTCTCCTATAAACGAACACTTCAAGAGCTGGTTGTGTCAGCATCAGTCTACACCTTCCTATACAGCTGAACAAATTATCTCAAAGACCAATTCATAATGTTAAGTTTAACTTACAGAAAATAAAGAATGCTTTTTCTTCACTACTACTAAACATTAAAAAAAAAAAGTCTACAGTACCAGGAACCAAGACAACCTGAAGCTCTGGTCTTTGGCTGTTTGGAAGTTTATGGCAGAGAAACAGGTAAGTCAACAACCAAACTTTAAAACAGGATTTAAAATTCTTATTAAGAGTATAATCACCAATACTAGTGATTACTTTATCACCACTCTGGCTTATTTTTTAAAGCCTCTTCCGAAAAGAATATTCATTTGAAGAATGAACATCTGTAAGAACTGATTTCTGTTACGACAAGTTAATTTCAAACCCTAGCCTAAGCCTCCTGAAGTTACTTTTACAATAGCTAACTCCTTTCACTGGATTAGTTAATATTTATCATTGTAAATAGGTTAATTTCAAAGAATAGCAAACATATGGACCATTTGCTAACCACTGTAGGTATGTTTACTAAAACTACAGTACTAGAGTGGCTTTTCAGAGGAAAATTTATACTGACAAAATGCACTTCTTTAATTACCACTATGAATCATTATACATTTTAAATTAACCATGTGAAATCTTCAGTGGATACCTATAGGAAATTTTTCTTCAATTTTATTATTCCATTGAAACACGAATTACATGGGCTTTTTTCCCCAAATCGCTTAACTGAAATTTTCAAAATACTTCCCTCATTCTGACCGATAGTATCAGCTGAAAGTGGTAAGTTAAAACCACTCGCAAGATGTGATACATCATAGAGAATGCAAACTAGAAAAGTGAACAGCAACGATCAGAGTCTGGCATTAAGTTCAGATAATCCTTACCACAACTTTGTCGTTTTCACAAACTCCGAGTCACCTCTTCTCAAGCACGTTTTATTCAATTCCACAAAAATTACATAAGGATTAACAGTAAGTATACAGCTATTTTTACCTTTCTGTTATCCCTTCCCTGCTTTGTGCTTACGTCATTTAACAGACACCCTTACACTCAGAGTGAATGTATTTTTGCCTATTTAATTTTGACTTATTTTGGCAGGATTTGTTTTTCTTTCTTTGCTTTTTGGTGCAGGTTATCAGAAAAAAATAGTATGTTAAAATGCAGCTAAAAATCTGAGAACATGATTCAGTAATCCTGGAAGCAAGTATTACAAGCATATTGAAATTATCTTAACAAGAAGCACTGCAATGGTCTTTAAGGGGAAGGGGGAGACACAACATTGGACTAACCTACAATAAAAAGTTCTGAGCTTCTTAAAATTGTTAAAGACTTCATTTCGAGACAACTCTACTAATATGTCGCTGTCTCCAAATCTCTGGGCTGCAGTCTTAGCCTTCATTTTGTTTTAAAACACAAGGTAACCTGAATTTGCATTTACATTTACATTTTATATCTGAACATAAACTCTTGCACTGTATAATTTGTAGATAAGAATCATCTTTTCAGTAGCATATCATAAAACCATCAATAAACTTTTTCTCAACAGGAAAACTGAAAAGTATGCCCAGCACATGCCATCATTCATTCATAATGAGATCATGAACTTCTTTCATTCAGAGCAGCTTCAATATACATCCCAGATCTCCTCCCTCTCAATGTTTCTGTCCTATACTCCCTCAAACCATGTTTCAGTTCACACAGGAAGAAGAAAGGGAAACGTGAAGCCAATAGCAATCTCTAGGGTTTGTTTTTGTTTTTGTTTTTTTTACTATTGGCAGAAGACTGGTATTTAAGATCCTCATTGAAACCACCCACCAACCAGCCGCTTACAGGAGGGATCACTATTTTGTTTGCACTAATGACTGAGGGGGGCCTACCAGAAAGGGAGCAGGCTCTTCTGGGTGACAACAGGAGATGCACATCCTTCTCTAAATGGAAACCTGTGGAGGGCTGTATCCGAGGGCTCGCTCCTCCAGGATGTGGGGCCGCAGCCAAGCCGGGGGCACGGAAGGGCTGTTTTGGAAAGAGACTGGAGCGACTCCTTCCCCAGCGCTCGTTGGAGCGCTGACTGCTGGGAGCTGAACGTTACCGGCGGCTCGAGCAGCTCCCCAACGGACTGCAAACTGCCGGCTCGATGCTCCAGCCTCAGTGAAGCTGCCGGAGGAAACCAGAACCCGGGTGGTTTTGTGTAGCCTATGAGGGGCGGCAGAAGAGCAGACAGGCACCAGCGCTTCTCTGCCGAGCTGCCTCCGAGCCGCAAGGCACAGGAGCAGGGCCAGCTCCGCGGCGGCCCTGCCGCTTTAAGAGGAGGGGCTCGAGCCGGAAAGCTGCCAGAAGTTTCTGTCTGCCCGAGACAGCGCCGAGCGCTGCCGCCCGCCCGCCCGCGCTCCCCGAAGGCGCCCGGGGCTCCGGCAGATTAAGCGCGGATTGCCGGTAAACTAAATGTGTCCCCTTAAGGCGATTGAAGGGTAAAGCTGCACGCAGGGCTTCCCGGGAGCGGGCCGCTGCTGGAGCCGTGCCCCGCCGCCCCCGGGCACCGAGCACCGGCAGGGCCGACTGCCGGCGCCCGCCTGGTACCGCTTCCTACCCTGCGCCTCGGCCCGCCTCGCCCGGGGAGAGCCGCCCCCGGCCGCGCCGCGCCGCTCGCTCCGCCACCGGCCGGAGCTGCCGCCGGCACCCGAACTCCGGCGTGCTGTCGGTGCGCTCGCAGCTCCTCCGGAACGGTACCGAAACGCGTGTTCTGCGGCACATCCTAAATCAACAGCCAAAAACCAGCTGTAATAACTTCTGGCCTTCTCTTGGGTCAGCAAGAAGGGATAAAAAGAAAAGGACCTCCCTGCAGTTTCGCACTTTCAATTAGGAAATCCAAACTAATGGGCAACCGCCGTACTACTACTCCTCCTTAATTTTGTTTTATTAATGGAAATAGGATGAATAGCTGCTTTGCTGTCTCAATTTACAACTGCTGTGTACGGACAGGATTTTCTATATGCAGCACAGGCTGCCGCCGCTGAAAAGCTGGTTTACCACTTAAATAAGGAGCAGTCTCTAGGTGACCAGTCAGCAATTTCCACCAATTCAGTGGCTGAATTTTCCTTGGCAGGCAAAGCGGGCTGCTGGAAGGGTTCCGCTCCAGCCTTAGAGCTGATTATACTTGGAAGGACTGATAAATGGCTAGATGCCCACACCATAAAACAACCTGCACATCTTCTGAATTTGGACATTTACATCGGTATTAATAGTTCTGGTCATGCAAGCGTGAGGGATGAAACATACAGACCCCTCCAGAGCACTTGGGAATAAACATTTTAGCATTGCAATCTAGAATGGTAACATCATGCTTTTACATACCTTTTAAGGCTGTTGAAGAGGTCAATTTTCCAGTTTTTCTAGACATTTAGATATTTTCCATCTATGTGGGATGAAATCCTCCTCTCACCTCCTCTTTCAACTGTGCTGCATTATTTATTATATTCGAATTCCTTTGCAAAGTCTGTCATGCCGTACAGCAGCTGATAAAATTGCTTTATGTTGCCCTTTACCTATAAGCACGTCTAATACAGTGCGTGTGAATATATTATTTCCATCTCCTAATCTGTATTCCTATGCACCACACACAGGATGTTCCAAGTAAACCACATGAAAACAAGATGAAGCATTCAATGTAGAAACACAGCACACATGCTTAGTAGGAAAGCCTGCAGGACTGCTTTCAGATTAATACGCAACGAGAAAACTGGGTCTGCACCTTCCCTTTGTCTCTCATATATACAAAATTTGGAAAGCCAGGATTTCAGCTTGTATTAAACATTCAAAATCCAGCATTTATCTACTCTACAAGACTCTTGAGTCAAGAAACTAGTGAAACAATTTTCAAGAAGCCAAAAAAAAAAAAAAACCCCGATCTCACAACTACTGAAAAGGACTGGTTTTAGTTTTTACATGGAAATTTAACATCTGTTTATTTTCAATAACTAAGGTTCAGAAAAAAGCTTATTAAATATTCAAGACCCTGCCCCCCCCACCACCAGGCATCCAAATAAATTCTCGAGCTTAAAAAAAGAGGCATCATAAGGCTCAACATCTACTTTTTTTTCCTCATTCATATTAAGCAAGAGGAACGGTGGCAAAACTTTTTTCTACCGTCTACAGTAATTTGAAGTTATCTTTCCAAAGGAACTGTTTTCTCATGGTTTCAACATCTTCCATAATTTAAGATGGAAGCACCCAGTTTGCAAGCGGAACCATCACATCCTTGACTGTTCCAATTACAGTCATCCTCAGTCCCACTAATTAGGGGGAAAAACCACCAATAATACCCCACTACTTCAACCCAAAACCCAGACAGATCCTTAAGTTTTCTGATGAAGGGCAAAAGTTTCACATAGTGGTAACTTAAACTCCCCCTCCGCTCTGTAGAATTAGCAGCCACCCCAAAGTCATCCAATAGGGTTTCAGAAACTTTTGCAGCAATGAAGGTTTGAAAAGACACAATTTTCAAAAATAGCATCGTTTTTTGGAAAATGGGTAAATCAAACATACAGAATCACAGAATCAACCAGGTTGGAAGAGACCTCTGGGATCATCGAGTCCAACCGTTGCCCTGACACCACCATGTCAACTAGACCGTGGCACTAAGTGCCATGTCCAGTCTTTTCTTAAACACATCCAGAGATGGTGACTCCACCACCTCCCTGGGCAGCCCATTCCAATGTCTAATAACCCTTTCTGAAAAGAAATTCTTCCTAATGTCCAACCTGAACCTCCCCTGGCGAACCTTGAGGCTGTGTCCTCTTGTCCTATCGCTAGTTGCCCGGGAGAAGAGGCCAACTCCCACTTCACTACAACCTCCCTTCAGGTAGTTGTAGACTGCAATAAGGTCACCTCTGAGCCTCCTCTTCTCCAGGCTAAACAACCCCAGCTCCCTCAGCCGTTCCTCGTAGGTCAGACCCTCCAGACCCTTCACCAGCTTGGTCACCCTCCTCTGGACTCGCTCCAACACCTCAACATCTTTCTTGGAAGTGTGGGGCCCAGAACTGGACACATCTCCTAGACAAGTTCTGAAGAACTGTCTTCATGAAAACAGGCGAAAAAAGCCACAAAGAAAGCATTAAAAAATATTCTCTCCAGTTACTCATTTAACTTAAATAAAGATTATGACCTTAAATGTTTTCAAGCTGCAGTAGTTCCTCCCAGTTGCGGAGATCTGCCCACACACTGCAGAATCAATCTCTTAATAAACAAAATTACTGAGTGTAATTAAGAGTGCAAGATTTTGCTTATAGCTCAACCTGCTGTGGTCAGGAGGACACTCAACTTTACAGTAATAGGAGACATCTTCAGGAAAAACACCATTACTATAGCACATTTAATGTACTCAGTTTGGCAGATAATAATATACGTATAGTTGATTTCAAATAGATGCCTCATGTATCTTCAGAGCTGCAAAGATGAGAAACTTCTAAAACCTTTCTACAAACCTCATGTTTCTGAGGCATGTAATTCCTCAGACACAAATGCAACATCTGAAACAAAGACTGGAGCCCAAAAGATAAAAAAAACCTCCCTTGAAAAAGTTAATCCTTTGCCACATCTTCCATCTCCCAGGAACAAGAACACTGCAACAGGAAACAGGAGGAATTTTGCTGGAAACTTGCGAACTAAACATAGAATGAAGGGCCGTGTCATTTTTCATGTGAAAAGGCTGCTACACGAAAGCCCAAGAGTAAGTGTGTGCTTTGGGGAAATTTTCTTCTGGCTGAAAAATCAGGTTTTGGCTTGATTTTTTTTGTTTTATTACATTTGTACGTTGCAGAGAAAGGCAAAACTAATAATTTGGAAATTTCTGAAGGAAAAGGGTTTAATGTTATCAACATTTTGCCCACAAATAAAAATTACAGTAGGAATGATCAAACTGAACATTTCTACATTAAAAAAGGGGGCCTTCTTGTAAATGAAACCTATTTCAAGTTTCAATTGAAAGTCTACAGGAAGTTTCAAGTAACACCTCATCAGTCTTATAAGCAAACATTATACAGCATACAATTGTGGCAAAAAAGGTTTTTTTTCCCTTTTCTCTCTCTTCCTCCCGGCCCTCCAAAGCTGGAAGTTACCAGAACCTAGTGCACAGATGTCTGCAAGTACTAAACCAACTTCTGAAAGCTTTAGCGTTCTCTACGGGTGCAAAGGGGATATTTTCTTTATTTCCAATCACTCAGATCAGTTCATTGCCTAACATATTTAAAGTTCTTAGACTCAAAAAGGTGCAAAAGCTGACTTTCCTCTCTGAATAAAAATGAGCTATGTGGCAAGGATTTACAGGTTCTAAGATCATGAAGGACCAAGTGTGACCCAAACCAAGAGGTTCAATTCAGTAACCACAGGTTACTTCCTTTATTTAATGTATCTGTTTTAAATGCAAAATGGATTTTCATTATTTTTACTTATCTGCGTACAGCTGAATTTGTACGGAACTACTAATCTCATTACTTTTGTTTTGTTTTTGGAACTATGCTAAGTTGATGGATACAGAATTATAAAAATATTTTAACTCTACTCAGAAAATAAGAAAGATTTCAAATAAAAAGATTTAAAAGTCAGTCTACCCTAATCATTGCCAAAGAGCAACTTGATTCTTCATCCAGAAATTTACTGAGTAGTGTCACTGCCAAACATTCAAACTGTAATAACCTCATTTCCTACTCAAAACAGCAAATCCAGAAAGGTGACAATGCTTTAAAAAAAAAAAAAAAAAAAAAAAAAATTATTTAGATTTTTTTTTTCCCTACCACACTGAATTCAGATTCTGTTCCTAATTTGGTCAGAGACTTCCCGCACAACGAAGTGCAGGTATGTACCAACTTCCAAGTCTGCAGAATGGGACTCGCCTTACTCAAAGGAGAGTAGGCATTTGATGTTTCTCTAGTACTCCGACACCTAAGAATGGAAATCTGTATTCTTTCTATCAGTATAGCATATTACTCTATAAAATATTTTATTTAATCAAACACTGCAGAACTGCTGACCAGTCTCTCTAAAAATAATGCCATTTCTTTACAATTCCTTCTGTAGGTCTCTTCTCTTGTTCTGTATTGCTGAAAGACCGCATGAAGGAAAGATATTTTGAATGCCTACTCCTGCTGTTTATCCCCCGAATATAAAATCCATTTTGAAGTCAATCATTGCCATAGCTACCAGATTGCAATTTTTCTGTAAGGTTTAACCAAATATTCAAACTATTTAGCATTACAGTTTATAGCTGCAAATGGTGCAACTTCATTAATTTTGGTCAGACTTTTTCTGTATGTTCCAAGTGAGGTCTGAACATTAAGTTTCTACATATGTACAGATAAAAAAAGTAATACTTAACTTGAAATAAGGAGCTTCTCAATGAAGACTTCTCTTTTAGTCACAGATATTTGAAAGATTTCTTTCAGATTTCGTGTGTTTAGTGCAAGAACCAAAATGCACTCGTGTGAAGACTTTTAAGTCAAAAAAAGGAAGCAATCATTAATGTGTTCGTTATTAGAGGGTAAAATGATTTAGTAAAAAAGATGTCCTTGAAAATAAGTTAGATTAAATCTTTCTCTTGACAAACACTCTTTTTTCAACTAAAAGCTTCAGATAATGCTTAGGAGCATTATTTAAATTATTAGGTCTGGATAACTTGCCTCAGTTTTAAAAATGTGCCACAATTCTGTCTAGAGATGCTGCTTATGCTATGAAAAACTTGGGATGTTTCAAAGGACTGAAAAGCATGATATGATAATGATACGCTTGTGTTCCAAATGGATTGGAACAAAGATTATTTGATAGTTTAATCAAACAAACCAGTCCAGGCTGTTTCTGAGAAAAATAATGAAGTGACTAATATAGAACTATGTGAAGTATAAAAAATGAACAATGCAATCTCAAGAGGAAAAAAACCCACTGTTTTTAAAACAATTTGATAATTCTTTGGCAATATTTCTAGTTCCAGTCGAAGATGATTTAATGATTGTTTTCTTTTTAATAAGATAATTCTAAAAAAAAAAAAAAAATCAGTGTAACAGTATACAGAACACGAAATTCTATATATGTGAAAGGAGTTGTTTGTATTCTACAGCAAATCTAGATAACTGATGAAAATACTGTCATTTTGGTTGACAGAAAAATATAACAATATTTTTAGATACTGAAACTGATAGTAGGAACAGGAATGGTGAATAGAAATTAAAATCAGACCATGAAGAATGCTAGGGTTTTTTCGCCGAAATTGTAGCATATTAAGCTTCTGTTTATTATCATCTATTTTTAAAACTATTTTCTATTGTGTAAAACTTCAGAAGCAAATTCATACCAAGTTGAAAAACTTAACCTTAAAAAAAACCCAAAAGAAACCATAAACCATGAATGCCTTTTTATAAATGCAAAAGAAAATTTCTTGCCTTGATGTACTTCCATACTTAGTACAACACTTTCTAAACTAATTATTAAAAAGGAAAAGGGGGAAGGATTTTTTTTTTTATTCCTAGATTAGAACAGAAAGAGAAAGCTGATGGGATGACATACTAATTCAAAACCCCTCAAGCAGAATGAGATTTCTCTGATGTTGACCCAAGTCAATTCACTAATTATAGCTATGATTTTCTTAAATGTTTAAATATCTATTGATAAAATTGTATTCTGAAATTCTAAGGACTTATTTTAGGATGTTATTTTGTGTATTTGTACGAAATCATGACTGTAACTAATCTGTAATAATATAAAGGACTTTTTAAATATCACATTAAAAATAGAAGGATAACAAAATAAAACCTTAAATTATGTCATTGCTCTGGTAAAAAAAAATCATGTGTAGCCTTTGGATTTAGTTTTTGCCACTGCAAGAACAATGGGGGAATACCAAAAGTAATGTCAAAGCTACATGCAACTGTCAACCAATATGAAACAAAAAAATGTAAATACAAAAAAGTTAAAATACAGCATTTATCTTATTGATTAAGGATCAATCCCTCCTAAAGACAGATTAGTTAGTAAACTAAGCACAACCCATCTACACATCAAAGTTAGGCACAAATCCAAGCATTCAGGAACTAAGAATGTGTGCACTGTGGTTCTGGAGACAAAATGTGTGTGTAGCAGATAGCCAACTGTACACAGGAGTCTACCAAAAGCATGGCTAATGCCATAAAGCACACAAGAAATTTTAGACAGGAGAGGGGATTTTTAACTCTGCCATGCTCCCTCAACCACTGCCAAGTCATTCAGTCTAAAACTGCTGGCCAGGGACAAGACATTCAGAAAGAACTATGAAAATGAATTTAGAAAATACCTACAAAGAGACCATAATAACTCAATCTAACCACTTTATCGAAGATTCAATTAGGATGGATGAGATTCCTGGGAAAAACAAACAAAAACTTAATTACACATAAAAGGTTATCAAGGCCATTCCTCTCGGTAGGATCATTTTAGTTGCATTATTCGTAACAGATGTCTGTCATACCTATTCTTAAATTCTGGAGTGAATATTCCACACTTTCTGCACGCAACATTTTTCATTGCTTACAGAGTTTGCCATAATACCTCATCTAAAATTCCTTGCTGCTATTTCTTGTCTTATCAATACTGCACATGGAGACCAGTGTGCTTCTGCTTTGCAGCTTTCAAGAGATGAAACTCCTTAGAGTAATTTCATCTCTAAAAGAAAAAAAAAAAAAAAAAAAACCACACCAAAAAAACCCAAGCCACCAAGTTATTGTGTAAATTTTACCTATAGGCCATATTTTTAAGACACCCTGTATTTTTAATTGCTTTCCTCTGAAGTTTGATTTAATTACCTCACATACTTCTTCAAGCTGGTGCCCAAAAATGGACACAGGTATGGCCTAATTGATTACGAAAGAAGGAAATATATTATTTCACACAATTTTCAAATAATACTTTAACATTCCAGCATGACATTTGCCTTTTTAGCATGACTATGATATTGCCTCAAGTTCCATTTATTTTTTGGCTATTTTTCCCCAAGAACTCCATCCAGCCAGGGGAGGAAGAAATAGCAGGCAGCACATTCCATTTTCAATAGCAGCAAACTGTTAATGTGGCACATACCATACCATGAAACTCTAGCAGGTGTGCTGATGGTTGATGGCTTCCCAGCTTAGCCTGTTGGCTGTGTTCAATCCCAGATACTAAAACCTTACATTAAAAGGCAGCTAGTGCAGTGTACTTGATTTTATGTCCCGGGAATCTTGGCTTATTGAATAAAGAGCTTGCTCCCCAGAGGATCTGGACTACTGCAAATCCATGACATGAACCACTTTAAGGAAATGGGATGCCTGAATGTCTGCTCCTTCACTTGGGGCACAACTACTCCCTGCACCGCTAAAGGCTTGGGGAAGAGTGGCTGGAAAACTGCCTGGTGCAAAGGAACCTGGGGGTGTTGATTGATGGCCAGTTGAATATGAGCCAGTAGTGTGCCCAGGTGGCCAAGAAGGCCAACAGTATCCTGGCTTGTATCAGAAAGAGCGTGGCCAGCAGGACTAGGGAAGTGATTGTCCCCCTGTACTCAACACTGGTGAGGCTGCACCTCGAATACTGTGTCCAGTTTTGGGCCCCTCACTACAAGCCAGACATTGAGGTGCTGGAGAGAGTCCAAAGAAGGGCAACAAAGCTGGTGAAGAATCTGGAGAACAAGTCCTGTGAGAAGCGGCTGAGGGAGCTGGGGTTGTGTAGTCTAGAGGCTCAGGGGAGACCTTATTGCTGTCTACAAGTACCTGAAAGGAGGTTGTAGTAAGGTGGGTGTTAGTCTCTTCTCCCAGGTAACAAGCGATAGGACGAGAGGAAACGGCCTCAGGTTGTGCCAGGGGAGGTTTAGTTTGGATATCAGGAAAAATTTCTTCACTGAAATGGTTATCAAGCAGTGGAACAGACTGCCCAGAAAAGTGGTGGAGTCACCATCCCTGGAGGTGTTTAAAAGATGAGTAGATGTGGTGCTTCGGGATATGGTTTAGTGGTGGACTTAGTAGTGTTAGGTTAATGGTTGGACTCAATGATCTTAAAGTCCTTTCCAACCAAAACGATTCTATGAACGAGTCATAGGTGCTTACAGATAGATCCTGTGCTAACCATCCAGTAGATTCTACCCTATTTCATGAAGCGCTCTTACCTGTCTAATTCCCTTTCTGCCCAGCGGAGTATCTGGTCTCACATGCCTGCATGTTCATAATACAAAGGAGACTCCTGCAGTGCCCTTACTCATATTGAGAAGTATCACAAACACACAAAGGTTAGCTAGCTACAGTCCTTCACTGGATTTGGCCTATAGTGTCAGACTAAAGTGCTCTTTCATTGTGTAGAAAGAAGCAATATTGCAAGATTCTTTAATCATGCAGTCTAGGGCATTAAAAGTCCCATGGCTTCAGGACGAACAGAGCTTTTAGGTTCAAAAAAAAGGATGTTAATAATCTGTGTAACTACTTACTTGAAGAGATCATAAGGGATGAAATAAATATTCCATCTCTTTGAGGCTTTAAATCAACAGTCTCACTAAATACACATTAAAGGAATGATCAAGCAAAGTTTAAAGTAGTAGTTCAGACTAAGCCTGATCTGGCTATAGGTAGTCACACTCAAATTCTGAATCAACAAGTAACTCTCACAATTAAAACAAAATATTGTCATACGGCAGCTACAGAACAGGAAACACTCTGAAGAGTTATCTGTGCTTTTCAACATTCTGTGAATTGCCCCGTATACTCCACAGCCAATCAAAGTCATCAGGAAAACCACTCTATCCATTTCCAGCAAAAGAAATACCAGCTTTACCACTTCTGATATGTGCTGATGTGTGTCAAAACCCATTCTTCCACCCCCAGGCACTTGTGCGAGGTCTCAGACAGACAGGAAGTATGCACATGGTTTCATCTCTGGTTCGAGCTCCACTTACTTATCATAATACTAATTTTAAAAATACACTGTACACAACTCCACTCAGTAACAGTCTGTTCACTTCTTTAGTTTTAAAAGCTCAACTGTTGCAGTCAGTCCCCACTACCTCTCAACAAATCATCTAGGCCAAAGCTGGCTGCCTTGTCTTCATATTCACTGCTCTGAAATCCTGCAGTCTTGTGGCTATCACAGCTCTGTTCTTTTTAGCCTCAAAGGCATCCCATTATAACGGATTAGAATTTCATAATGCATTTTTCTTAGTACTTACCAAAAAAAAAAACTGGTAACATAGCTTGTAGTTAATACAGTTGCTTATTAGATTTCTGAAATGGCAATATTCATAATGCTTTATCTGTTAAAAGGAACAGATGGAATAGGCCCTCTAAATTTGGGAGGGGAAGAAGAAAAATGTTATTTAAAGAAAAAGGAATCTGATTTTAAGTGAGAAATGAGTAACATACAGAGTTTCTGCTGTATTCGCAACCCAAAATATACAACTACCTGTTTAGGAATCAAAATATGAATTTGTCTTGTGTAGAACTATATGAGCTGACAAAATAAATAGCAAGAAGCAAAGCATGACAACAGCCCTGAATGCTACAGAACCGACAGAACACTTCTAAAACCTTAAGTGCTTTAAGATCTAACTGGTACAAAAATAAGTATATGGCTTCTTTATGCTCAAAGTCTAATTCAACAGAACTGTTTGCATGCAAGTCACATTCATTTACTTGTTTTCTCCTGGTAACTTTGAATGATCATCAGGATGCAGTTTTGATCACTATGCAAAGTCAGAAAACCAGTCTAGTAAAAAGGGTTGAACCAATTCAATCCTTTAAGAATAGAGCCAGGAATGCTGGGATAAATATTCTAAGATCTCTGTCTACCTGCAGAAAACAAAAAAAAAATGTAGCCATCAAAAATAGAATCAAATAAAATGGGTTTAAACAATCAAAGTTGGTGACAGACAGTACCTACTGCCAACAGTAGTTCTCCATTTCTGAAACTAGGGGTGTGGGGGGTGCTGCTACAGGATCACCATCAACAGTTAAAGAGATGGTGTGGTTTTTCATGTTTCTTCTGTGACTTGACAACTCACAAGGTTTAAAAGGGGAAGGCGCTGGCCCTCCAAACTCAAATCTACATGAATGATGCCTCTCCCTGTCCATCCTCCCTTTTGCATCAGTTCTGGTACACCTTTGATTAAAGGCGAAAGTGATTCAACTCACCAATTCAACAAGTAGCTATTTGTTTCTGTTACTTTTGCTAAACTAGCTTTCTTCCACTTTAGTGAGCTGAATCATTTCACTGTAAGATCAAACACCAGAGTTAAAGTACAGGAGTAATCAATGGCTAAACTGGCAGTCTGCCTCAAACTACAACATGAAGTAGCACTCCATAATTGTTCAGAATTTGTAAAGTTCTTGCAAAAAATACAGAAGTTTCACTAGAAAATATTCCTCTTCTCTTCCCCACCATTTCATGTCTGTATGCAATAAAAGGTGTAAAATTACCTTTTAATTACACACTCTAGATTTCTTTTTTTCCAAATTCTACAAGTTAAGTGTGTTAAGCCCCTACTTGGATCAGGAAGATGACATTCACCACACTACTTGATTTTTAATTTTTTTTTAAACAACCCGATAATCAAGCTAACTATCTCTTCTTCAAATGATCCTCTAAACTGCGTTTCATCCCTGAATGTAAGTCAGAGATCTGAGTGTCTAACAAACAGCTTTCAGCCCAACACCTCCACTAAATCCCTGAAGTAGCTTTAAACTGGCTGCAAGCAATCCAGTATTGGAGTCTATGCAAGGTGAAATGCAAGTTTGTATTCAAAGTCTAATATCTACTTGGACAGCACTCAAAAAACAGTTTATGTTAAGTTTTATATCCACTGCACACTATTTGCAAACAAAGCAGGCATCAGCTTTTCCAGCAAAACAGTTTTTTCAGATTAAAAAATATCAATTCAACTGAGCATTCTATAGGAACAGACCGAGTGATGATTTTTACAGGAAACTAGCAAAGCACCATTACCACTATATTAAAGAACAAAACAAAATAAGTGTTTTTTTTAATTAATCTGTTTTTGTAAAATAAGAAGTCCAATCTTAAACTGGGGAACTAATTTCAAGTTAACTTCAAAAATTTCAGAATTTCCCACAAAACAGAAGCTTGGCTTAATTCAGTTTATAAATAGGATCAGTCTTGTCAAAAATAACAACATATTTGGTTTGACATTCCAGAAGGTGTGACATTTGATGACTAGATTACAGAGAACTTGTACTAAGACGACGACCCAGTGTTGAGATACAGGAAAGCAGGAAAGGGACTTTTTACAAGGGCAAGTAGTGACAGGACAAGGGGTAATCGTTTTAAACTGAAAGAGGGTAGATTTAGATTAGATATTAGGAAGAAATTCTTGACTGTGAGGGTAGTGAGACACTGGAACACGTTGCCCAGGGAAGTTGTGGATGCCCCCTTCCTGGATGTGTTCAAGGCCAGGTTGGATGGGGCTTTGAGCAACCTGGTCTAGTGGAAAGGTGTCCCTGCCTGTGGCAGGGGGGTTGGAACTAGATGATCTTTAAGGTCCCTTCCAACCCAAACTATTCTATGATTCTATGATTTAAGAGGCCTTCAAGGAGCATATATCTACAATAGAACAAGAAAACTCTCCAGAACCATACAGCTGGACAAGCAAGATTCCTCAGAACAAGTCACTGCCTTGCACAGTGAAGAATAAACCTTAACTCCATCAAGTTTAACAGCAATGGCAGACATTAAAGCACACTGGATCCAGAAAACCTGTTTCAGGTTACATCGATACTGATGAAGAGATCAAAATATGAGAAAACATATTCTTTCAATACTCGTGGATTTAACCTGGGGAGCCCATTAGCACCGTTTGACACAGCACATGCACTCAAAGACACACTGCGGTTACAGGAATATGGCTATGCAGACTTCCTCCCCCCTTCACAGAGCCTGACATTGCTATTAAAAAAATTCAACAAAAGGAAGGCTAAATATCACTACTAAGATAATTGCAGTCAATCACACCTCTTGCATCTAGTTTGTTCTGCAAGATTCAGACTTGGTAGAAATAGGTATACTCACCTAAGGCCCCATTTCAGACTAGATTAAATCATAAGTATATAGCAGAAAGATACCTTATCTATAGAAAAAAGTTCTATTCTCTCCACCAACTTGCCTTTTGCTTTTCTCCTGCTTTTCCAAACAGGTTGTTTTCACATTTCACATAAAGTGTAAGGCTCAAATTCACTAAGATCCAAACACAAGTAACACAACCTGAAGGTGCACTTCGGAACAGTCAAACCAGGCTCTCCTTCGCTTTCCAGTGTCTTGCTCTGCAGAACTGTCATCAAATTTCTCCGCTGGCTTCAGCAGATTTAGCATACACAGACCAACAGTCTGTCTTCCTTTCTAGCTCAGTGCCAGTAATAACTTTTAAGATTCTCATTTTGCAAACCAGCCAAAGTCAAACATTTTTGATTTGTTTTGGGTTTTGGATGATCTTTGAATTTAACTAGATATACACTGATCTCTAGACTTTTCCTTAGGTTTTAGTGTAACCAAATCCTTATTTAGAACATTTTGGCAGATCTTCACTCCTGGTCTAAACCAGCCTTTTATTCCTAGTCAGTAACCTGCTATTCTTTAGTCTCCAGGGGAAAACATTACACAAGAGCTAACAAAACACGTCTCATTTGGATAAAACAACTAATACACTAAGAGTGCAATATTTTGGCTTAAAAATAGTTAGCCCTTACATCTGGCTTTCCTGGAATTCCCTATGCCACAATTATGCATTTGAGACAGCTAATATAACAGAATAAAACTGTAATGAAATTCAAAAACAAGCTAGCCAATAAACTGAACCTTTTAAAGAACTGTAGGTAATTTCTTCAGATAGATGTTAAAATATATACATATGTGGTTTAGGGGGGTGTATATAAATAAATGTCCTCCTGACCACTATTACTTTTGCAGCATAAATTTTGGAAAGTAGAGATTAAAAGTATTATGGTTTATAGGTATATCTACACCGCTCTCTTTGATATGTATTTGGCATGATAGGTTCTAGATATATTTTTCAGTGTCCTGCCAATTATCCTTCCCTGGTTTTTTCCCCTTTTACACTTAGCAAGTATTGATTTTTCTCTACAAGTGTCCTATGAAGAGGATTCTTTTTTCTAATAAACAATTATTTAGCATCACATTAGTGATCTTTTTATGACATCCGGAGTACAGTCTTACCGTCCTTGAACTGCCTGTAAGACCCACTACAATACCAATATATATCTGCATATTACATCTTTCAAAATAGTCAAATAATTCTTCAGCTTCCTCTCCCAGTAAAAAAGGGGGAGGGAGAAAAAAACCACAGGAATTTAAGGTACATACTATTATGTATCCAAAGATAGAGTGGAATATATATATGCAAATAAATATAATTACAAAAGGACAGTTGCATTAGACAAAATTTTTTTTCAAACTTTTCAATGTACTGATTTCCCCACAAAATTCCAGTGGAGCTGTAGGTCCCTGAATAATGAACAGACCTACCAACAAGTTTGCTTGTCTTAATTGTACCTTCAGATCTCCTTAGAAGCAGGCTACAGAACCGACAGCAGCTGCAGATCACTGGTCAAAAACCACTGCATTAAAGACATTCAGAAGACAGCTTTTGGAGTCAGACACAAGCAAGGTTAAAGAGAAGTGAAGTATTAGCATGACTACACATATACCTGCACTATGCAGAAGCATCCAAGCAGCACTGAAACAGACTCAATGAAGTTTTAGTCTGCCACTACTATAAAATGGTTGGTTAAGACTAGAGAAAGCTCCCAGTCAAGAAGAGCAGACCGTAGTTCGGTTAAGACTGTAGCTATATAACCCACATAACCAATTATCTGAGCCTGGAAAAGAAAGAATATTATTTTCTCTTAAATCTACTGTTGTTTTTTACCAGCACCTATTGGGCCACTGTTGACATATGATAGATCTACATCCTTGTAGAATATAGATGCCTTAACTAAGCTGGACATTGGGCAGCACAGAAATCAGTACAGTGAGTTATCTACTGGAAAAAACTACGGTAAATTATAACTCACGCTGAGCTTTGTACTCTGACAAGCGGACTACTTCCATATTGGCACAGGTATCTCTGCACAACATTGCACTGTAAACATCCCAAGAGAAGCAGCAAGTAAGTGAACCTGAAGTTATCCCAACAGAAATTGCAATGCTGCTTTCCCAGATCATAGCACAAGGCAACCCATACCTCATATCAACTTCTGGCTGAGCTACTATGGGTGATGTTAAATTTAAAGAGCCTTGCTGCAGCAGAATATTCTATTGAATAAACTTTGTTTTCACTCATGTAATCTTCTGCCAGAAAAAATACAATTATTTTTTACAGTGCACCTTTCTTTCAGACAGACAGTTCCGCAAACTGTTAAGTAAATTGTAACTCCTCCCCCCACACCCCAATTTGTGAGAAGACATACAACTTATCTGCGTATCCCAGTTTCCCTAGATTTATAGAAAGAAATGCCAGGACTATGTCTTCTGAAGGAAGACACACATAACTCAGTACAATTTTACATGGGTAAAAAAAAAAAGTTATGACTGAAATCTTAAGTCCATAATTTCTGGGTTTTGCCTTTTTTCCTCATAAAAACTACAGTGTTCCTTTAAGAATACTCTTCTACGAGCTATTTTTACAAGTTTCCTAACTTGTAGGAACACAATTCATAACTTGTAGCAATCTAACAAATATAAGCACACATACAAACTCCTCTCCCATCTCAACACATTTCCCGAGAATACTACTGACCAAATATTCCTGTGTGGTCAGTAGCAAGGCTGTTACAAGAAAATTGATCATTTCTCTTTTTTATCCCTCTCCACAACAGCATTTGTCTTCCAGAGTTGTTGTCTACTTAAATGCAAGAGTTCAGTATTTAAGCTTTAGGTTCGTGAAAGAAGGTTTTAGAAAAAAAGCTAAATATAATCATTATGGCAGTTATCCAAAGCAGAGATGCAAGCTTTTCCTGTTCAACTAAGTTCTACTACTTGAAAACCCTTTCAAGAATTTTCCATGAGAAAACACCCATAGCAAACCAAGAATGCAAGCATTAAAAGTAACACAGATATTAAGAAAAGAGAAATAACCAGATGAAGATGAGTTTAAGAAGAGATTTGTCAAGTGCTGCATAGTTATGAATAGTTTTAACATATTTTAGATGTGTGCTACACAGAAAGTCTAAGTGCCACTGTAGTACTATAGCGAATAAGAACAATATACAAGCAGCTAGTATTCAGCTAGGTTATCTTTCAAAAGTTAAGGAATTAAAGGACCTAAACTACTTGTTTCATACCTTTTATCCAATTTAACTACCCAGAATGCTTCAGTTTCTTTGGCTACTCATCACTGCACCTGTTTCAAAAACATCTTCAGCTGGCTTAGCCTCTGACTAATGGCAGCCATTTCCAGGGAGTGGCTATTTAAAGATCCTTGCTCTGATTCCACAAAACTCTTCAACATACTAAAGAACAGAGTAAAATTTTTGAGGTTGCATTGGTGATACAAGACTCTCTATTCACTGATTTCAAGTGTGCTGAAGCTATTCTGTAAAGCTCAGTTTTTTTCTTAAAAAGTCTTTAAGCCTCTTACACTAAAACCTTCATTTTTTTAGCCTCTTTTCAAAAAGTAACATTTAGGATTACTAAAGTGAAAGAAAAAAGTCTATCCAAGTTTTACTTGATAGTCTTCTGTATGTCAACAATTCTGCTGTCACTTTCCATGTGACACCTCATTCTGTTCTCCAAAGTTCAAAAAGAGACGTCCCAAGAGGTCTTCAGTACCCAAGACAACGCAGCATTCTCACAATGCCTATCAATAAAGTATCAGTGCCTCTGTCAAATCAGCAGGTTACAGTATCAACTTCACATGTCAATGAAATTCTAATTAATTTTATTTTTACGATCAGCATTTTTTCCCTAAGCCTAAGAAGATAATTGAAGGGAAATTCTGAAATACACAGCTTAAAGAATAAACCTGATCTTCCAATACTACCATATGACTAATCAGCCCACTGTAATATCTGCTTTCACAGAAATATTGTGCATCACCACTGCTAGAAGCAGAATAACCAGCTAAAGAGTTCACACTGGCCCTTCTAAGCAATTGATGTGTGCCCACATACTCGCTTGTGTACTTGGCTGGAATGTTGTTTCAGTGGGCACAAAAGCCGTATTAATAGAAACTGTCAGACAAAAGAAAAGATGTTGCAGTTCCTTCATGACTGAGGAGTTTTCTTGTATACACATGGTAGTCCCATTTGCAGATGGTATTCAAATATTGCAGTGTATTTTTTTTTCTTCCCAAGTTTAATTCTGAGCAAGCGTAGTAAGGCTATCCAGCTACAGCGATAAGATAGCAAAGTTCTGGAACTGTACCTGGATATGTCTGGAATCAGCATTTGAAGTTTACTGTTTTCTCTTTTTTTTTATTTTTTTTTTTTAATATATTTCTACAAAGATCATAAAAGCTGATTTGCTTTCTCAAAATTCCAACTAAGTAAATACAACATACACAGCTAAAGAAACTTGATCCCGCCAGCTTAAGTATCATGAATGATTTTTATTCCACATAACAGATACTATGTTTGATATGTATTGTCAGACCATAATTAAGATTTTATTACACCATTTCAAATGTTCAATTAAGTGCTGTTGCAAAACAAGTTATTCCAGTCAGAAACAGGTAGGATTGTTCTCTATTTTAATGCAAAATAGAGTAAGTATAATTTTACTGAACTGAAATCAGTGCTACTGAAGAGAGATAAATAAAAACATTCCACTCTTTTAAAGCTGACCTACTACTACTCGAGTTGCTATCTAGATGCTACTGATGCCATGTATGTCACCAGTAAAAAAAAGTCTGTCATAGGGGCACATAAAACCTATCTCTCTATCATTGGTATACTATTATTGTGCTGTCATCAAAAGAGAATTTTTCTTACTATATAGAATGTAACAAAAGCAACTCATTCACTTTACTTGCCTGTAAAAACCTGTATCACCCTACATACTACTAAGTATAAATATATCCTCTGTATTATCTGAAAAAAGTCAATGTCTGAAATAAGAGATTTATTTTAATACAGTGAAATATGTTTAACTTACCAATCCAAACATTTTGGCTACCATCAGGCAAAGTAAACTGAAATCAGAATATTAGCTCAACAGCCAAAGAATTACCAACAAACTGAATTGCTGCAGACAGACATCTAATACACATACTAATACTTTCTGGAACTTAATGTTACATTATTCCAGGGAACAAGTCTCAGTAGCCCAATTCCAAAATGGATGAAGAATAACAGAATATGTTTAAAGTGTGACTCTCTGCAGGTTCCAGCCCATGTATCCAATACTGTACATCAGCAGGTGACATCATCTTTTGTACTACTTGATTTTTAGGAATGTAAAAGCTGCACTAGTAATCTGTAAGTAAAGGAATGAATCCAAGCTTTAATGTCTTTTATATTGTCCAAAATCAGAGGAAAATAGGCATGAAATTTCCACAAAGAAGACAAAAACACTGCACAGTTACCCAAATCATGTTCTATGGGTAAATGTATGTGGACTGTCATTATAAAATTCTGGAAAAGCACCTCAGAATAAATCTGCATTCACAAAATGGAAATGATTTAAAGTTAAATTATCATCTCCATTTTTGTCTCTGTTCCAGGCAGCAACGTATTGGTACATATCATACTCTAATATTTAAACTATAGTGCAGTCTCGCTTATGCTGAAGTACTTCACTATCTCCCTTGATTAGCATCTAGCATCACAACCTTCTGAAGAAATTAAAGTGGAAATTTATAAAATTATTGCTATGTTTTCAAAAACCACTTTAATACTTATGGAAGCACGAAGATTAAGAATTATATGTATTTTATTTCTAAGTTTAGTTATTTAATTTGAGGTAACATTCATTTAATATTCCAGCAACATCTATCTTTCAATAAGCAGTGGAGCAAAAGAAGTGAAAAAGTGAAAACACATATTCCACTAGAAATTCCTGAATTTGGAAATGCGGGTATAACATGTACTCATTTCCAAAATGTCTCAACGCCTTACTATTTCTCCTGGGAAAAGAAGCTACATTAACTTAAGTGTCACAGCATTAACAAAAAGATTAAGCTAACACTCTTTCCCTTATACACGCATACAGGATATCGGGAAGTCTATCTTCCACCATTATAAATTAATTTAAAGCATTCTTTGTGATCTTAGAAGAATGCATTCTACATTTATCTTTAAGAAAACACGAAGCGGCCTATTCTAAATGTACAAATAAGAGATTTAGTACTTGCAATCTGATGTTGAGACGATAGCTGAAAATCTCAAGGGAAAAAAATTATCACAGTAGATCAGGTTGCCCTGCCACAAACTGAAACACTTTTTTTACAGATCAGAAGAGAATGTGAAAAAACAAACACTCAAAAAAATTACTCCCTATTATTTATTACCAGCTGAAACCCTGCATCAGATACACTTGGTTCTGAATTTTGCTGAAGTCAAACCCCGTTTCCCTGCCCTTAGAAAGACGGTGTAAACAATGAACAATAAGTTAGAAGGGCATCTAAGAGGGAAAAGGCAAAGGATCCCAGACAAAAGCTCAATGAGAACCCCAGTTCTTGAAAAAGAAGATAACAAATGTCATCCAGATTTTTGCATTGAGTTTCTGGTAATAAGCAGAAAGCGTCATACACCGTACTCTACCATCTCCAACTGGCGTAACTCCTGATTGTCACTGGGTCTCCACTAATCTACCCACAAATATACGGGCCTTCTTAACATACAAAGAATCAAAAGCTTGACTTCTATTCCCTTCAACTTCCTTATCAAAGTAAGAGTGGTGTGATTTCTCCCCAAATTATTGTTTCCGACTGTTTTGATTTGCAATAAAGGTAGCACAATTGCTTAATTCCTCCACCCAATGGTAAAAATACCTACTGTCAGAATGTGTTAACATAAACACTAGTTACCTGAAGCTTGCAACCTCTACAGGATAGGAATCTAACATTTATAAATATTTTTCTGTGGAAAACTATAATACCAACTGTTTCTCTAGTTTGGGGGGAAAAAGACATTATTATTATTATTATTAATGGCATTCTTTCCAAGCACTGAATAAGAACTTCGGAGGGAGTGGGGGAAGCAAAGCTTATGTTGGCCTCCTTAAAAAACACTTAGAATACTTTCTTTTTTGTGTCTAATACTATCTCTTCTTTAAAACCTCTCCATCTTTTGAACTTGAAACCAATGTTTATCATATCAAAAATTAAATTTTATTCATCACCTTCAAGGTACATCATCAATTCCATTTAATCTTTTCATTCAACACCTAGAAAACCTGGACTTCAAACCTATAGAAAAGTATAGTGTTCTAGCTAGTAAGCAAGCCTAGAAAAACCTCTATGGCAATTTCATGCGTAGACAGTTTACAAAATGTTTAGCCCAATGACTGCAAACTGCTATACTTGGCAGAGGAATAGGGAAGAAGGTGTGTACACAAGCAGTTTAAACCAATCCAAATCAGTCTCTGTGCACTTCTGCTTTCCTCTCCTTCCTTCTTCCATCCCAATGGTAGGGGATCAGCCAGGTCAGGGACTGGCTGCAACTGAAGAGTATATATATTTGATTGTTTTTGAGTTAATTTCAGTTTGATTCAGTCCACCCTGGGACCACCCAAATGGACTGCTGGCACAAAAGACAAGAAGAATAAACAGCCAGGAGTGGAAGAAGGAAACAAGACTACATTCTTCCATGACTATACAAGCTTAATTTGACAAACTACTTACAAAACCAAATCCTTTGCTGTAGGTTGTTGGGGCACAGACCAACATACTAAACAATGAGAAGAACAGCAAACTCACTCTTCTGTCCAAGAACAGTGTTACTCACCAGTTAGTCCAATCTGGGTGATCTGCTGTGCAACACTTAGCTTAAATGACAACTGATGAATGCTGCCTCTAAAAAGCGTACTCCTTAAGGTGGTCTGACAAAGTCACCATCAAGGACTCCATAATTTGAGAGTTCTGGATACTTGAAAGTCTTTTCTTTGGTGTATTGACTACCCTCTTCACTCCAGAGCACATACAGGCTCAAAGACAACAGCAATGGGAGCAAGTAACTCCAGATTAACTGGAGATGACTACTGCTTTTGCTCACAGTAAGGAAAATGCGTTCTCATAGTTAGGTACTACAATGTTTCTGCTTAGCTTACAAGGAAAATCTTCTTCAAAGTGCTCCCCCACAGGTTCAGGAAATCCCAAAATAGCACTCCACATTCAGTTAATACACACTCGCTCAGGAAGTCATTGGCACACAATGGTCACACATAATGCAGGTTGGTAACCTCAGTCCTAGTTTTCTACAGGTAACTCAGCAACATCCTCCACCACCCTGCTCTGACAGTCTCACACAGCTGCCTTTCCACAGCTTGCTTACAAACCCTTCAGGCTAAACAGGTCACGACTGCTTTATATGCTGCCTTCCAAGTCAAAAAAAAAAAACAAAACAAACCAAACCAAACAAAGAAACAAAAAGCACAATAGTGCTTTATTGAATTTCTTCCCTGGTTCAAACTAATCCTCAGAAGGAAAATAGATGTCTTGTCAAGTATAGAATATCAAAGTGGCTTGCTGTCTTTTCCATACTTGAATTCCCTGAAATACCCTCTCATCTGGTCACCCCACGTTAACAAAAAAAGAGAACAACAAAAAAACCCAAACCACTCAGATTTATGACTTTCCATCAAAACCTTTTAAAATAATTACTAAAACACTTATTAAATCACAACATTTAATTTATGCATAGGGCTAAACAATTTTCCTTAGTTTCCTGGAGGCCTTTTGAAATCTTCTAGAAGACTTTAAAAATCCATTCCATGCACACACAAGCAAATATCCAGTTAGCGGCAGCAAGGCACAGTAACTTGCAGGACAATGCTGGAAGTGCTAAATAGGAAAGGCAGAAAAAAAGTATTTGTTACAGAAGCACGTCAACTAAAGAGCAAGCAGCCATACAAACCCTGACTTATCAACATTTCTCAACTGTGACCTGAATCGTATTTAAGGCAAAAACAGTTCAAGATCCATGTTTATTCAGACATGTACATTTCTGTAAAAACAGCTGAAGTGCCTATTATAGTAACTGCAGAGAACCTACTATTGCATTTCACAACAGGTTAACTACTTTCAAGTAAGTATAAACTGATAAGTAATCTAGCATTTGGATGGTTCTGTATCACATTAGGGTGCCAAGTAAATTTAAGCTCTATGTTTCTCTATAAAATCTGTTATCCTTTTCAAACGAGGAAATCACAGGCTCCCTTGATTAATCTTTATTCTCCAGCCTATTATAAAAGCATATATTTCTAAGCAAAAAGTGTGTATCTGTAGGATTTAAACAAAAATTTGAAACCAATTGGCAACAACAGTATCATTTCCACCTTTCTCGAAGTTAGCCCTTTTTTTTTTTAGTTTACATCACCAGCGAAGCACTCAGGTTAAGTATTTGACAGTGACTGTAAAACTTAATACCTCAAAATCATTGCGTTTTGTTTTGAAAGACTTCTCAACTACAATGCAGAATTTCTTTGGAAACAGATAAACAATGTGCATCACAACATGCTTCTGCACTACAACACGTTTCAGATTACAAAGTGAACTGAATAATCATCTCAAAGCGTTCTAGTGAAGATATGCATATTCATTATTCTACTAACATTTTTCTTAGACAGTATCCTGATAGAATACTCATGCTGCTATGAAAGCGTTAATCCAAAAATCCTTCACCAACTTTGAAGATAATAATACAGGCAACTTAACTTTTCTAGTGTTCACAGTTTATTAGAACTTTAGTCTTCTCAGGCTAACACAGCCTTTTTTTCCACTAGGTGGTCTAACTAACTTTGAATCCTTATCAACACACTCAACTACTGAACAGTCACATACTAAACATGCGGATTTGAGTTCAAGACTTCCATGTTGTTTAGCCACTGTAAAATATATTAAGATTGGCATTTGAAAAGTGCAAATAACCAATTTCAAAATAACAGATTATTCCAACATGCCCTGTAATTGCTTGGTGCGAGTGGTGTTTGCTTTCCTTTCTACATAATTATGCAAGCATGAGGAAGTCAGTAACTGCCTCTGATCACTTGTTCAAACCGGAACATCAGGACAGAATGTAAGAAAATCATTTTTCATAATGCAAAAACAAATGACAGGGGAAAACCACCTCTTAAGACTTACCTGTTCTCCTGCCTCCAGCACAAAAACTACTCTAATGGTACTCTTCCTCTATAAATCTCCATTTCTGCAGTAATTCAAATAGTTAACCAGAAAGTGAAAGGTCACTACATTCCATGACTGGTTTCCAGCCTGCATAAGAGCAACAGGACTTTCAGCTGACTTGTGCTCAAAGTCAGAAATTAGTGATTGAAAAGTTCACTAGATATTTCACTTTTGTCCCCTGCCGCACCAGCAGAGAATACGAGCAACAGGCTGACTGGCTTTAAGGGAAAGCAGTTACAGCATCAGTGTGCACCAGTGATCTCTGTGGATAGCTAGAGAAGTCACTAGGAAAGATTACTGAAACCAAAATGTAAATTCAGGATAAATGAAAAACAAAACAAAACAAAAATCCACCACAAACTGTACCCATAGTTTCCTTAATTTGTTAGTGTGGCAACTTCGACCAAGCACTCAGGAACATCCAGGGCTACCAAACAGAAATGTCTACAACCGTTAAATATTTCATATTTTACAGACTGAAAAACATTAACATGCAAATAGCATCAAGACATTTAAACAATCATTTCAGATCACTTAATTCACAGTGCATTGCTCTAGCTTCTGGGACACCCACTATTTTTATCTCCAGTCAGCAGTGAACTTTTTAACTACAGTGGGTATATTACCCTCATTCACATATTTAAACATCAAGCAAATGCAGTGATACATATTAAAAATCTCAGGAGCATTTACAATAGTTCCAGCACAAATCATTGGGGAAACCGAGCTTGTGTTTCTTTCTTTAAAAGCAGAGACTCTGCTTTCCTGGAATTTATTTCCTGACTTGGGGGAAAAATAAAAACAAACTATAATAATGTTTTTATATATATTGCTACCTACTTGGTAGGTAGTAATTTGATGGCACGTAATTAGTTTTTAAATAATCAAACAGAATCTACATGCTTCCGACGCATACTTAATGCAAAAAGACCTTATGCAGAAGGTGCCTAAGTTAAAAAAAAACAAACCTTCACTACAATGTACGAATTGTCCTAGCCATTATCTGTACAACTGTATTAACTACTATCAGAGGTCACTCAACACAGGAAAAAGCCTGATTTAGTAGAACATCACAATAATGAGCACAATCATGTCAAGACTGGAATACTTCTTGTAAGACATGTTTCAAGGTATTTCAAGACTGCCTTCAAGTGGTCTTTGCAGCCCATGGGAGGACTACTTAATAGGCTGAAGTTACTAGTTTATACAAGGGGATTTATTTACTTGGACTAAGCTGGGTTATTGCAGGAAGAACAATTACGCCAAGAGATTCGGAGGTGGTAATCTCTTAGTAGGCAGCACACCTCTCTTGTCTCAGAGGGTTCCGAAATGCAAGAGCATGAGTGACTTACAGCTTTCTATCAATACAACTTGGTGCTCTTCCTAAACATACCCCACTGTGTTTTACAAAGAATGATAAACATTCTATCCATACTACACAGATGGGAAAAATGAGTCAGTAAAGCTAAATGAGTTGCTCAAGTTCACCCAAAGAGACAAAGATACCGACAAGGAATCCAGTTCTAACACTCTATGCACCAGAATACACAACCCTCTGCACCTGAAAGAATGACCAAGGCATAAATCAAAACAGGCCTCAATCGTGCAGTCAGCAGCAAGTCTGCCATCAGCAGACTCAAAGTAAAACTGGGCTTTAAAGCATTAAATCCTCTACATGCTGAAGTGTCCTTGAGTCATGCTCTTTCAATAACTAACAAAATAAATGCATACAAATATACAGTAATATTTAAACAGCATCTTGATCTAGTATAGTCAATGCTACCTTGTGGTGATACAAACAGAAAGTTAATATTTCTCTTAAGCACTCTCCCTTACTGCTTCTTATTTGACTAACTTTTATCCTTATAAGCTTATAAAATAAACTAGAAATTTAAGGCAGGCAGAAAGACTGTTGCACTGTATTACTCCTAAAATCTTAAAAACCAGTCTTGGTTAGACTGTTTAATCTTGGAAATTTCTGTTGAGCTACAATTCTGCTAAAAGTTTCACTGTAATAACTAAGGCTTCAATGTAATGACTTACAGATTAACCTCACTTAACATTACAGGGCACAGTAAATAAAGTGCTGGGAGTTATCTCAAGCATATACAAGTTTAACGCTACACACACACACAAATTGCAAAAATTGCAGACTTAAACTTGGCATTTTTTCTGCACCTGGCAGAATTAATCCAGATTTTTTTAAAAAAAAAAAAAAAAGCAATAGTAGCACAAACCTTATCAAAGAATAAGGACGCTGGGAGCTTTTTTTTTTAAATATGGCTTCTGTGCCAAAACAGGTTTCTGTGTTTGCTACTTTCAATTTAAGCATTTGTTATATGTTCAATTCAGCCTGAAGTGGGTCTCTATCACTACTTCACAGAACACTTTGCATTCCACTTGTGATCCGACCTCCTCATCCTCCCAACTGTCTATCTACATACTTATATGGCTCTATAACCACAGTATCTGAACCTAATCACTATGGTAACTGTACGATTTGTTTACATGGAAAAAAGAATATTAGAAATGTATGTAAATTTAGCTGTCATTTAAATAAGTGTTTTTCCTTCTGGGGGAAAAAAAAGATCCCTATACTGCCTCCTATTTCTCTTGCTTCCATCTCCTGCATCCCCACCAGGCACTAAGGCACATTTGGAAAGCTCTGTATCATACTACTTCAACAGCCTGTTGTTGTAAATTCATAAATAGTTTACTTTCAATGAGAAAGACATCTGCAGTATTTTAGAACTTAACACTTGTTAAAGAAAGATCATAGGGAGGGCAATTAAAACATGATTTTTTAAAAGATTCTGTCATTAAATCACCAAAGTAAAAAAAATATGCTAAACCTTTAACAGCCATACAGAAAGACTTAGTTTGCTACTCGGCAACTCAGATCAATCTAGAAATTAAAAATGGTATCATTTACCATTTCCAGCAGTGAATATAGTACTAGGTACACATTTTACATAATACTCTTTCACAGACAGTAGGCACAACTCTGATTGTATGCAGGGTCTTGCACTGACCTCTTTTTTATTAATAAATACCAAAGAGATGATGTATCACAGGTTTGTAACAATTATTTTTATAAGATTTACAGTATTTTGAAATTAGATTCACTGCAGCCCAGCAGGACCAGGAGCTGAATTACACGGGGGTCATGGTAACATAAACGGCAGTTTGAGTGAGACATCATCGCAAAATGATTAAAAAAACCTTAACGAACTCAGGTGTCAAAAACTACTTTTAGGGACACAGATCTTTGCCACACACAGAAGAAATCATTCTATTCAACTAATACGATTTTTTTTCTAGAAAACTTGCTAATATATTGAAAAGAAATAGTCTAGAAAGGCCTAAGGGAAGAAAAATGAGTGACAGTGAGGTATGTGAATACTATATAGCACTGAGAAGAAAATTAGAACCTGTTTGAAAATCTTTCTGCACCTTCCAGCAATCATTTCACTGCAGAGAATATCTTACATGCAACCTCCCTGATCATATCAAGATTATTCATTCAACAAAACTCCTCTTAACCAATAGAAAGTAAGTAAATCTACCATTTACCCTCTGTTCAACCAAACACGGTTGTATGGCCAGCATTTCCCCTGCAACGTTACTTTCTCAAGCAGGGTGACTGTCCCCTGCACCTCCATGAAGCAAGCTCAGCCCAGGCAGCCATGTCCTTATTCTCCTACAAACAATGTTTCTGAAGGAGAACAACCCCCGCTCAGCGAACTTACAGTTTCCCCCAGCATAACGCGGCAGAGCAAAGCCTGCCCCACCGTCAGCAAACCAGCTAAGGCACCAAAACACAGCGGTGGGGGCGAAGCAGCCCGCAGTCTGGATCTGCACCAGCACCGAGCCTCGCACCGGGGTCGGGACAGATGGACTGACAGGACAGCATTTCTCCACGCAACCCTCCCTTCTTTCCCCTCACCAGGCACACGAGCGAGTGTTTTACCTTCATGATGAGCTCAGGCTGCGGTAAGAGCCTCGACAGGGGCTGAGCGGCCGAGGCTGGACCTGGAATTTAAAACAAAGCGCTAAGGCACCGCACCAGCCGCTCGCACCGGGCGGGGGGAGGGGAGGCAGGGATCGGGGCGGGGGCGCTGGGCTCCTCCTGAAACTCCCCCTTTCCTTCCCCGGATCCCCCCTTTCTCCCCGGTTAACCCCCTCCCCTCTTTCCTCGGCCGCTGCTTCCCCTCCAGCTCCCAACACACCGCGGCTTCCCCTACACTCGCTGCCATTGACGCCATTTCTGTCAGAGAAGGAGAAACTTGCCACAACAACAACCCACCCCCGGCCTCCCCGGCTGCCGCGGAGGTGGCGGGGGGGAGGCGTACCCGGCTGCCTCCCTGGGGCGCTGCGCCCCCTCCCCAGGCACCAACCGGCGGGAGGGGACCCGCGGGGGTCCCAGCCCTGGGACCCCCCACTTTACCGCGGGGAGACGGAGAGAGGAAGGAAGGCTCTTCCTCCATTGTACGAGGAAGAGTGCCTGTGTGCGCGGCGGGGGAGTGGGGTGTCGGTAGCAGACCCCCACTCCCCCGACACACACACACGCTTTTGTAGGGGCTGCAGCTCCGGATCGCGGCGGCTCCTCCTCCCCCCCCCCCCTCAAATAAAGGAAAGCGCTGACTCCGCGGCAGGAGTTTCAGCAGCAACAGCCGCAACTCCCCGGCTCGGCGCAGCGGGTCCGGGCGGGGGGAGGGCGGGCGGGCGGGCGGGAAGGAGGCGGCGGAGGGGAAGAAAAGGAAGAAGAAGAAAAGAAGGAGACGGGGAGGGAGGAGGGCGGGGAGAAAGGGGCCCGACCTGCTCGGCGGGGACACGGAGCGTGTGTGTGTGTGTGGAGGAGGGGGCTCCGTCCCCTCCCGGCGGAGGGGGCTGGAGAAGCCGCCGGTCCCTCCCGCACGCAGGCGGCACTCGATCCCCCTCCCTCCCGCCCCGCCGCTGGGTGTTTGGGGGGGGAGAAGGAGGATCGGCGAGTCCCGCCGCAGTCTCGCTACGAGGAGAAAAACAACCGCCCCCCTCCCCCCCGCACGCACGCCCCGCCGCCGCCGCCGCCCGGCCCCGCGCCCCCCCGAGGCCCCACGCTGCCTCCCCACCCGCCGGCGGCGGGGCCGGGGGGGCTCCTTCTCCGGCTCGGCGCCGTTACCTTTGTTCCGCGGCGCCTGCCCGCCCGCCCGCTACTCCCCCGACCTGGGGCGGGGGGGAGGGAAGGGAACGGGGCGAAGCCTCCTCCCAGCTCCGGGCCCCCTCGGCCGGCCTCGGCCCCTGCTCGACGCTCCAGCAATGGCTGTGCTCGCGGCGGCTCCGCGCGGCGTGCGGAGGGCCCGATCCGTCCTGCGCGGCCCCGGCGGTGGCGACGGTGACTGCTCGGTTCGGAGCCTCTCGGTCCCCCTCCCCCTCCCACACCGACTGACTGACTGACTGACGGACGGGCCAGGGCACGCCCCTCTCCCCGCCTCCTCCATTGGGCCCCGGCCTGCAGAGCCCGCCCTTCCCTCAGCCCCATTGGCCGCCGCATCGGAAATACTGACATCATTTTTCTCCACTGCTGGGGAAACTGAGGCTCGGCGCCGAGCGCGCTCACGGGTGACGCAGTTCCCGCTCGCCGCTCTTGCCGGCTCCAGAAGCGGCTCGGCGCGGTGGGTGGACTACATCTCCCAGGGCGCACCGCGCGCGGCCACCGCTAGGGGCCGGCGCCCTCGCCGAATGCTAATAAGCCGAGGGGGCAAGGCTGGCGCCTGCGCGGTGCGGCGCTGGTGGCGCATTTTCCCCCAAGAGGAGAAGGTGGCGCCTGGCGGAGCGGAAGGGGGCGGTGCTCCTCCCGCCGAGCGTAGCGACCGCGGCTGCTAACGCCACTGCCGCGCCGGGAGCGGAGGCTGCTCAGGGGAGCGGGGCGCGGCTCCGGCTGGTGGTGGAGGCGAGGTGAGTGGCGGCTGCCCGGGCTAAGGCCGGGCGCTGCCTGCCCCTAGGCGGCCGTTGATGGTGGGAGGTGCTGGTGGAGGGAGGGGGGCGCGGTCCTCGGAGGAGCCGGTCTTTCTCTGTGCGGTGTCGGGCGTCGGGGGCCAGCCCGGCTGCGGGGGGAGCGGGTCCCGCGGCCGCCCCGCCCACGAGGCGCTGGCGGGCTGCCCGAAAGGGGGCCGGGAAGGGGCCGAGGAGGGCCGGAGCCGGCGGCCGCCGTTAGTGCTGGGCGGTGCCGACGGGCAGCGGCGCTGTCGCCGGGGCGGGCTGACTGACTGAGCGCTCGGGGGCCGGGGCTGGGCCGGGCTGGCGGCAGGCGGCGCTTCCCTCCCCGGCGGCTGAGCCCGGCTGCCGGGAGCGCAGATGAGAAAATGGGGGTGGACGGCGGGTAGGGGGAGCGAGGAGCCCTCTGCTCGCGGTCTGCTTTATCTAAAATGGCGCTGGCGAGGCTGGGCGGCTCGTCTGTGAGTTGGGGAAGCAGCGAGAGAGGCTCTGCCGCCTCCGCCGCGTTTACAGCTCTTGCGTTGGCCTCCGAAAAATTAACCCTATTTCGTTTGGTTTGACTGTGATGTTTTGCCTCAGCACCTGCAAGCAGGGTAACAACTTCATGTTCTTTGTGAAATGTGAATTTTAGTCTGAGAAGCGATTCAGAAGTAGTCACGGTTTCTGCTGACTCGTTTTCTGTCCTCAGGTCAGTCTGAAGCTTAAAACCCTTCTTGTCTGTGTGCTGTCACAGCGTAGTGACTTTGACAGCCGAGGTGCTGTTGTCTGGCTTTTATAGTATTCATGCTCAGTTATGTCTGGAAATCCTTTTAAAATCGAAGCACAATTCCAGCAACAGTATGTTCCTGCTGTTATGTTGTTAGCGTTGAAATTGCAGCTAGGGAAAGCTGCTTGTTTGCTTAGCTGCATCTTCGGGGAAGGCATGTGACTGTCCTTCCACGTGTGGGAAGTTGCCTTCCTTAAGTTGAATACAAGGTTTTGTTTGGTATCAGCCTAGGAGGGGTTGTAAAGAGGACTCTGCAATTAGAATGAGAATGTGGACTAGGGTGACAAGTATCGTGTCCGAATTACATTTGTATTAAGAGGCTTGATAGTCTCTTCAAAACAACACACATTCACAGCAGTTTCTGTGTATTCCTTCTGAAAGAGACCTCACTTCTACATCCCCTGTTTGGTCCTTTTTTTTTTTCCCCCACTGGTTACAATGAAACCAGTGTCTTGGTGCATTAAGGTCTGTGATGGAGCCAATTTAAGAACTTCCTGGATGGTTGCTTTGCACTTCAGCTCTTTGCTCCTTTGGTGGTTCTCAGTTGTTTTCTATGTAATTATACTGTAATTGGAGCCACTGAGATGATGCTTTTTAAAATACTGTCTGTATATTTAATCTGGACTATTTCAGTGATCATATTCCCCTAATTTGGAGGAGTGGGAGAATAATCTGTAGAATGGGATAGAAGGGATGGGGCGAGAAGCTGTTTTACGAAGTTCCAAAGTGAAGATTTTTCTTAGCATGTAATCTAGATATAATATTACTTGCATCTTCGCTAGAAGGCTCCTAGATCACAGCTTCAAGGATAGTTTTAGAGTAGTTCTAATTTATGGAAGCCCATGTCACCATCTTAATCTAGTGTCTTGTGTGTTTTCAGAGAGATCGTTAGAGATAAGGTTTGTTGCAGTCTAAAATACAGTTCTGTAGGCCCTCTGTGATTGCATGGCCTGTGCCCATAACAGCTGTTCAGTATGTTTATTTGGGGATAGTGAGAAATAACTGGAAAAATAACTCGGTCATGCACAAATTGAAATGCAGCAAGTCCATGTACTGGTTTAAAAGGCAAAATCGCCTTAACTGCTTTAATCTTTTGAATAAGCATAAATGTAATCAATTATTGCACTTACACTAACAAAAGGCTTTGCATTCCCTTTCATTTATTGTTTTAACTCCTGGCATTTTTACTTTTTATTAGGCGGTGCTGAGAACTTGTCTCTAAAGGTCTTTATTAGATGACTTTCTGCAACAGTGTAACTTCCATAGCAAATTGGTCAGTCACCTAGGTAGGAAACCCTTAATAGCAAGCATTTCCCAAGTGTGTCAAATGTGGTAACTTTGTGCAAAGAGCAGTAAAATTACAAGTCTCACATCATGGTATTCTTGCTTACAGGCCTTTATAAGCAACTTAATTTACATATTTCTTTATCTAGTGTCCCTTTCTTTGTGTGAGTTTGGGGGAAGTTCTGCTTGCTGTTATTGTTTTGGTGGGTGTATTAAATATGTGCATGTCTGATGAATAATCAGACTGTTCCTCTTTTCCATAGCGGAGGTTAGCTCTCACTTCATGTAAAGGTAGCATAGCGGTCTAGAAAAGTTTAACTATAGTGATTTAAGCTAAGTTACCATCCACTCTTTGCCTGTTAGAGCTTTTTTTTTCCTCCCTTTTATCTATGAAAAAAAAAATCTTGGCACTTGTGGGAGAAGTGCCTGACTAATTTTCTACTCATAAGCAGTGTTTCAGGTGGACTCCTATCAAGTTTTGTGCTAAAAAATGCGAAGATTTAGTTTGATGCTGTGTAATACTAGCACATTTTAAGTTAGTTGGGGATTCTGAATATTGTCTTGATGTCTTACAGACAGGCAAGAAACCTCCTAATTCCCTGACAGGAGAGGAAGAACTTTAAGATTTATGCAGAAACTTTTACAGAGAAGGAATTCCAACCCTAACATCTCTTCCCATCTCTGTTGGATAGCTAGGCACTTTCAATTCTAAAACATCTATGTGACGTTTTGACAAACGATAGTCACAGGAGAGTTGTTAAGTTGATAGTGTCTCCTTATATCCATCTCTATCAGCTTCTTTCTGCTTAAAACATCTGGAGGTGGACTGCGAAAATCTTTTTGATTTCACTTCCTCACTGAAGTCCTTTGAGACTTATCCTTGATATGTACGGGTACAGTTTGACAGCTGGCTCTCAGTGGCAGTGCTGTCTTAAAAGCAGTTCCTATCCCTTCAGTTATACCAACAAGCTGAAAACAAAATAGGGAGTTGAGGGTGTCAGATGTGATTTAGATTACTGTGTGGCCTGATAGCTAGTTGTGCTGGCACACCATGGGATAGGATGGGAAGGCTGTACTGCTAAGAAGCTATGCAAAACTTTACCAAAAGATGCAGTCTTATGAGCATTTTGTTGGCAACTGTGTTTGTTTAAATAGCCTTTCTTGCCCCTGAAGTGCTGATACATTTGATTAACATATGCAATGAAGCAAATAAAGGAATTGATACAAACTGAAGCTTGGAAAAGAGTTAGTAATGGAGATCAGTTCCCAAGTTTGGACTGCTGCAAATACTTATGGGTGTGGAGGGTGGGAATGGGAGCAGACAGGAACTGATTGAGCTGTACTGAAAGGGAAAGGTCATGAAAGTTGAGGAACAGCAGTTTATCTGGGTAGCTTAAGAGGAAGCGGTGATCTTAATGTTGATATTTTGAGTTTTTTACGGGAAAGTATTGCTGGATTATGTTGAGCAAGTGTGAAACAGTTTATCCCACTCATGTTAACCACTCGCCTTAATGTACCTACGTTAAAAATGCATCAATCCATACTTATAAGTATCACTTTAAAATAGTTATTTTTACAGATAATTTATATAACCATTCAGTTGCTCCAGGGGCAAAAAGTACGTTCTTTCCAGGATGCTAGCTAAGTAGCTGAGAAATGATGCTGAAGTTGCATGAGACTTTATGCTACTGCTGCAGTTCCTGTCTTAAAATGACATTAGAAGAATTGTTCTGAGCTGCTGCATCTGCACTGCAGCAAGGAAGGCTAGAGGTGAAAGGACAGAAAATCTATTACAGAAAACAGTCTGAAAAAAATGCAGATATAGATGACCAAAGGTACATGAACTGAAATACAATCAGTAGAAAATTGTTGAGCTATGTGGGGAATGGATCATAAAAGATTTATCTAAGAGTCTATGATGTATATAGTATATGGGAAAGTGTATAAAGATGTCTGTATGCTTAAACAGAGGTAAGAAAACAGTATATTCCTGTCCTGCTTTCTAAAACAGGACTGAAGAATTCTGTCAGAAGGCTGAAGCTAGTGTTCAACTTGTTTAGGTTGCCTTGATGCAAGGTATGTTTTCTGCTCTTGGGCGTCTCCACTTCTGTATGGGGAAAGCATTTAGGGAGGTCTAATCGGATCAGTCATGTGAGGTTTTGTATGTGCCGAGTGTCTTCTCTAAAGACTTACAGTGGAGTTTCATTGTTGTAAATGCTTATGTTTTAAATGCTTCTCTATCATATAAGCCCTCTAATGCATATAAAAGTCAGAGCAAACAAAGCCTAGGAGTTGGTTTAAACTATTCATGAATAATTAAGTAAAACATTTTGATACATATGCTTGTTTCTTTTCTAAATGATATCCAGGAAACTTTTTTGTATAGCGAAGGTAGTATTAACTGAAAGTGTCATGTTCAAAATTGGAGTATTTGCACCTAACCTTGAAGTCAGCTAACTTTTTATTAATTGTATGCATCTATTTTTTTACTTCCCTAATTTTTGATCTGAATAGTGTTAATAACACTTTCTTTAACAGTGAACTACCTCTTATGAAATAAAGAAATGGATGGGATGGATGAAACATCTAAAAGAATCCTGGAGCCATACCAGTATTTACTACAACTACCAGGCAAGTTTCTTTGTACTCTGCCATTTTTAAATATCAAAATTGTTCTTATAGCATCTTTTGTCTCAGGAAGTATAAGCCAAGAAGTTTATCCATTCTTGATTTGTGGATTTAAGAGTAATTAAAAGTAACACTTTTCAATATTTCTTTCTTTCTCTTGTAGAACCACCCTTTTTGGTGAGATGGGTACAATAGCTTTTGAGTGAGTCTGTTGCTGTGTAAGTAGTATTTCAGTTACTCTGTTCTCCATTCAGAGTAGCTGACTTGCTGCTTTTTAAAACTGATAAGGGCAAGTACTGAAGACTTGATCCCATACTTAAAGGACAAAACATCATCAGCCCTCAGTTTATTTGCTTGCTGTACTGGACTCAATAAGTTGTGTGTGGTTTTTTTAGGTTTTAATAGCCTATTTCTTTTGTGTAATTTCTTCTCCCTTCTATGTATAGAGGCAGGCATTCTTATGGCCAGTATCAGCTGTCCCTGGATTGCTTCACTTGCCAGAGGATCAGCCAGTCCTTGAGTGGTATCAGGTCACTACCAACACATTCAAATGAAGTTTTCAGTCTTGAACAGTACCTATTTTAGCAGAATTCAGGAGGCAGTTTGATAGAGAACTACTGTGTGGATATGCCTCTCAGAAGCCTCTTTGCTGACTAAACACTCAGATTGTTTGCTGTGGCTTTTACTTGTACACCTAAAGTTTAAGGAAGACCCTGCAAGCTATTGAAGTGATTACCTGTGTAAAAATAGTGGTGGAACTACTTTGTCCTTGGAACTATTGCGTAATTGCCTTCTGTCCAGCTTATATTGCATACTGATGGAGATAAGGAAGATAAAAAAATGATACATATTAAGGAAAATAATTCTGAACAAAATTATGTCTGACTGGGGTAGAAGACCTTCTGTCTAGACAAGTAGCATAATGAATTACAGGCACAGTACTAAGTGGCTTTTGCACATTTGCTATCAGCAGGGTAGGTTCTGTGGGTCCTAATTCATTATACCTGTGTATAATGAATTTCATTATTAATCTCTACAAATATCCAGGATTGTCTTATCTACATTAGTGATTTCATTTGACTTGGCAGTTAGCACTACTTGAGCTGAAAAATAAGAAAGGGAAAGAATTCAGCAGTATCATGCCTTTTTAATGCCAGAAAGTTCATTTCCCATTTCCTCATGGTATATTCCATTTGGATATGTTGAACTCGCTAGTGGTTTTGCTAGAGAACTACCTTGAGAATGAGTCTATGATATTCCAGAGAGCTTTCGAAGAGCTGGTCCTGAAGAAATTTACTTTCCTCCAATAGCATCTTTAAGTGTGCTTTTTGGTTAGATTATCTCATATAACCAAGGCATATTGTAACACCTCTGCATCTTTAGCTGCTAATTATTTTTTAAGGTATTGTAGGTACCAGCAAAAAAAAGCTCAGCTTCCTAGTAGGAAATATACAACAGACAAGAAGTGCCAAAAAAAGCTTCCATAGGCAAAAGTGCCTGACTAATAGCTCTTCAGTTAGCTTTCATTGTAAATGATGCATCTAGGATATACACTTAACCTTCCCACCTTGACTTCTGTGGCTAAATTCCTGTACTTTGTGAGTTCAACCCTGATCACACTATACTAACGGTTTATATAATACTGTACTTGCTGACAGTGCAATATCCTATCTTGCTAAAGTATCATAAATCTAATTGTCCACTTTCACATGTTGATCTCTTGTTAATTTAGTTTACGTTTGGGAGAAGGTGAGAGACCATACAGTTCTCTCTATGCAGAAATGACGACATGATTCAAAAGGGAAGACTTTTCTTAAACTGGGCAGGTAAAGTGGTGTGCCTGTGGAAGGCTTGTACTAACAGGTGAAGCGGTGAGGGTTCACAATCATATAGCTGGATGATTACTGTTTTTGAAACACTGTGGCTTTGCCCAAAGTCAGCTATGGCCAACTATAGATCAGTAGGAGCCAGTTACTTGTGTGAACCTTGGAATCAGTATGAGCACCAGTGCTTGTTGAGGGGGGAAAAATTGGGCATATGCTGGCTGTTCATAATTAGGGTGGAACCCAAATGAGATGCTTGTGCTAATCTAATAAGCTCTTGCTGAAGAGGCAGTTTCATTCCATCCTATTTATGCTTCTGGCAGTATTCTCCTGCTTCTTCACTTGTGCCAGTTCTCAGCTTGCTAACCAAATGATTAGGTAGTATCAATCACCTAACCTGTTAAAAACTTGCCTGGTTAATCTTCTCTTGCCTTGTTAGTGAGCTGGCACAAGGGTGGGGACAAGGAGCTGTTTCTGTGTTGGATCAACTTGAGCTCTGACGGGCTGTTGCAGAAAGCTTGGCTGAACATCAAATATGTACACTTATGGTCCTACAGTAGTCCAGTTGCTCGTCTTTTAAGACAAGTTAAAAAAAGAAACTCTCCAAATGGTTTAGTAACCTATGAGAACTTGAATGAATTTAAGATACATATCAAACTTTGTTTATATAAAAAGGGATTGTGTAACAGTATTAAGGTTGTTTGGGGAAAAAAAAAAGATGCCTGCTAATGTTGTCTGTAGTGTAAAAACACATTTTTTATAACTGTTAAGGATTAATTCCTCAATACAAGAGGAAGTTGATTACTCTGCTTCCCATTAATGAAGTAGGGCTTTTAATGGTAACAGATTGGGGGTGATACCTAACTAAGCTTGTGTGTTTCTTTGATTTCAGTAGCACTAGGATAGAGAAACTACTAGGCTTAAGGTTTTTTTTACTATGTTGCTGTTTTAATTGCGAGTATGGTAATTAATGTTTATTCCTTGACTAGCAGAATTTAGTGCTTGGGAGAACATAACTTCTGAAACAGTAACTTTTCTTGTAAAATCTCATTGTAGTAGAACATTGCTGTACTAGTTTATAGCAGTGTTCTGCTTAATCTAGTATTCTGTCCTTTAGTCTCGTAAACAAAGTGCAAGAAACAGGCTTAACTTTCACAATTCCTATGTGGTTTGGCCTGATTCCCACAGATGATGAATCTTTTATTGCTGAGTTAACAGCAGTAGCTGTTTTTGCAGCGCTAAGGAGCGTATGTTGTTTCAGTAAAACTGATATGGTCAACATCTTGGTATTGAAAGGGGTAGGTCCTGATCTCATTCATGACTGCACATCTTCCCTTTCATGTGCGTTGCTCTGGTCTTGGCTGCAGTCTTTCCTGGGCTTGTTTAGGAAGCTAAACAATCGAGACTGGCTTTTGTTTTTCAGCTTTTTCTGCTGGGTTGTTGAACTTGACCAGCTTGGTGAAGGAGTTAAGTAGCACAGGGCATGATCCCTGCCACTGGCACAACTACACTTGGCACATCAGAGGCCTCAACTTGGGCCAGGTTCCTGAGGGAGGCTGCAGCTCTCCAGGTTCTGAGCTGCAGGGATGCCTGGAGGCACCCACTGGGTGAGGCAGTGATGTCCCTGCCCCTGAAGGTGTGCAGTGGTGGCAAATGTGTGCCACCAAGCAAAGGAGCAGTGAAAGGGGGTCAGCAGGCTGCACAGCACCAGAAATAACAAAAAGAGCAAGACTGTGCAGGTTCAAGAGCCTGAAACCTCGAGGTATATTGAAGGAGGAGCAGGAACAAACTGTGCATATCAGGTTGGGAAATGGATACTCCGACAATGGTGAAGGCTGGGACCTGATGGCTTCTGGCACCAGGAGAAAAATTCTTGTTCCTGTAGCAGATGTGCGATTGCCAAATAGGTTCAGTGCACTGGAACAAGACACATGGCTGGAAGCTCTGTGTACAACAAAGCATCAGACCAGCACCTGGTGGTAGCAGCAAGTGAAAGTAGTGGGTAGACTGCCTCCTGTGGGGTCTGAGCTGCTGTCATAGAGAGGTTTGCTGCTTCTGGGTAGCTCTGATCGGGGGGATGTTATAGAGGGACTGCCAAGGTATGTTTCACCCTCAGACTACTTAACCGTGCAGCTCTTCCACTTAAGTACCCATGGATATAGCAAGAGAGTTTATCAAACATAACTATGGCTTTTGGAATGAGGGCCAAGAGCACAGGAAGCCGGGTGGCTTTTTTCAGCCCCCTTCCCCTCACCATCAAGAGGAACAGACAGATTCTGCCTGTCAACAATGAAGTAGTTGCACAGCTGATATTAATAGCAGAGATTTGGGTTTTATGACCATGGGACTCCCTTTGTAGATCAAGGACTACCAGGAGGAGATAGCATCCACCTGCCCAAGTCAGGGTGGAAGTCTCTGCCAACAGGCTGAGCAGCTTGGCAAGAAAGGACTTAAACTAGAAATTACAATAGAGGGAATGACTATCCACAATCAAGTAAGGAAATGGTGAACTTGCAAAAAAAGGGTGTAGGCTGATGTGGACAAGAGACACCTTCTAATCAACAGAGTAGAGCTGAAGGCAGCCCATCCCAGGTGTACGCACTCAAACAAGGAAGTACAAACAGGACATGATGGGGGAAGGTCTCACAGTTCTGGAGAATCTGCAAGACTGGGTGCCTCTCTGAAGTGCCTCTACACAAATGTATACAGCATGGGCAATAAACCGGAGTTAGAGGTTTGCATGCAGTTGCAGGGCTGCCATTTTATTGGGGTATCTAATGTGGGATAGCTAGCATAGTTGGAGTGCTACAGTAGATGGATATGGACTGCCTAGGAAGGCAGTGTGGGATAGCAAGGAGTGGGAGCTGCCTTTTATGTGAAAGAGCAGCTGAACTGCATGGAGCTCTGCCTGCAGTCATGATAAGCCCGTTGAGAGCTTATGAGTTAAGGTTAGAGGGCAGATCAATAGGGGTGACACTATAGTGGGTCTTTTCTACAGATTACCTGAGCAGAAAGAAGTAGATGAGGCCTTCAGATGACTGGAAGATGGCCTCATATTTACAGGCCCTGGTCTTACTGAGGTAGCTGAAGTCTCTCATGATCTGGTAGAAGGAGCAACACAGCAGGGCACAGGCAATCCAGGAGGTTTCTGGAATGCATTGATGACCACTTGCTAACGCAGGTGATCAAGGAGCTGATGAAGGAAAGCATTATGCTGGACCTCACACTTAGAAACAAGGAAGAATTGGTTAGGACATGAAGACTGGGGGCAACCTTGGCTGCAGTGACCACGAGATGGTGGCATTCAGGATCCTGAGAGGAGGGAACAAGGCAAGAATTGGGATCACAACCCTGGACTAGTTAACCCTATTTTGTACAGGGGGGTTAAACTAGACAGTTCTACAGTGACTTTAATCCATTGTAAGCGACTGTCTAGGCTTAAAAGTGTATGGGCCTGCTCTGTTTGCTTGTCTTCGTGCAGCTCACTTATGCTGGCTGTGGTGTTCTTGTAGCTGTGTGGGGAGGTCTGCTTGGGGAATTTATCCATTTAGCCCTAATCTGTCAGAGGACAGAGCTAAACATAAAAGTGTACAATATAGATGAGGTAATGTTGTAGCTTGCTTCCTCCAGAAGGGCAATGCTCCTTTCCCCTGGCTCTCAGCATCTGCTGCTTACCCTGTACTAACACTGGCAGACCCACTTCATAAGCTGACTCAGTACATAAAGCTGGCAGAAAGCTAACCTAGCAAAATGCAGACAGTTTTCTGCTGGGTTAATGAGTTGAATTAGCTTAGTGAGGCTAAAGGAGGGCTAGGTTAATAGTCCCTCTGCTCTTTCCCATGCTGTTCTAGCCCTTTTATGTACCCTTACTGTAAGGGTGCTGCCCTAAGGGCATACCTTGTGGTCACTTGAATGCAGCAAGAGTGAAGAAATACCAATCAGGAGCCTGTCCAGAGCTGGAGGTCTGTGGGTTTTGGGTCTGTACCTGTCACTAGAACAATTGTGTATATAGAGAGTAAGTCAGGCTGTTTTTTGGTTTGTGTTTTTTTTTTTTTTTTTCAGAGAAGTATCTCGTCTACCTAAAGAGGTGGGAGCAATTGTCCTCAGTGCAATATCGTTAATCTAACTTGATCTTTGTTTCAAGGATAAGGGGTTTACATTCTTATCTGTAGAAGGATTTTCATTAGAGTGAATTTATTACGTTCTGAATATTTTTTTTCTAGCATTTTCCACCCAGCATTACTAAGAAGAAAAGCTTTCCATAGTTGCTGTTTGATTTGAGTAATATTTGGATCTTAAGCAGATTAAACTGAATGCATTTAGCATAACTTTGATAAAAGCTTGGTGCAGTAATGTCTATTATTATCGCTCTGTACAGTCAGTAGAGCTTCTAATTTTGGAAGTTAGACCTCTATATTCTTCAGTTTTACAATAGCCTGCTTAGAATAATTAACAGAGCAGTGACATGTGACTGAAGAAACTAGATAGTTCTGCTGGTGTTAATTTTTACTCCTTTTAATTTTGTCCTAGTGTCCCTGGATTGTTGTCTCGTCTAGTTTGGGGAGAGGAGAGGTGTTGCAAGTAATGGAGGCTTCTGCATCTAGGCTTTTGAGACCCGTATCAGAGGGGTTTGGTCTTTTGCCATCATAGCATGGCTGTAGGCATAAAACACGTATACAGAAAATTGGTGTGATATCACATACTGGGTAGAACTGGCTCCAGAACAAGATAAAATAGCATTTATGTAGCAATAATGTTCCTTTAAAGGGGCACACACAAGCAAATCTGCACCTATGAAAGGAAAGATGAATGTTTCACTATACAGATACTGGTTTTTCCTTGGATAGCCAGTGTCTAAACAGCCTTGCTTAGAAGGTAGACAAGTCTAACAACTCAAATGCTGTCTGTGCTAAGGAACTGAAGTGGCTAAATACTGTTCATGTTAGTAATCCATTTAGAGTGTGTGCTAGTAGTTATGTTCCTCGTTATGAAAAAAACAGTTGTTGCTGAACGTCAGTATTCCCTAACTGTATCTTCTCGGAAACATTCAGAAAAAAAAACAGAATTAGCTGCCTAGTGTAAAAAAGTAGGCATTGTCTGTATCGATGTAACTTAGATGAGAAGAAACAGCTGTAGATAAGGTACACTTCTTGAGTGTGATATTATCTCTGAGTAGTTTTCTTTATGGATGTACTGAAATATTTGTTAATACTTACCTTGCAAGCCATAGAGTTTGACAGGTGTTTGTGACAGTTATTGTCTATTAATAGTTTTGAGCAATCTTTTTTTTCCTCAGTTAACTCAATGCAATTATCTTAAAATATTGAACCTCTGATGCAGGACACTGATGCTCCCTTGTGCAGTACTGGTGGTCACAAGTGTGTAGTGAGTTAGATCAGGGAACCAATCTGGCCAAAATCTGATTAACCACATGGGGAAAAGGGCGGAGATCTGAGTGTCTTAAGTGTTTAAAATCCTTAGTATCTGCAGGAGATGTTGTCAGAAGCAGGTCTAACTTGAATTAGTGGTGGTGCTTAGTTAATGTAAGAGGTTTTTAAACTCTTGGGCACTACTCTAATTTTGTATTTAAATTTGAGCTCTGGTTACCTGTGTTAAAACAGTGAACTTTTAAGTCAGCAAATTATTTATTTAAATAAACAGGTTTTAAAAAAATAATTTAGAACTAGATATGTACTTTCCTGATAGAGAGCAAGTCTGACATGGGGACCTTAAAATATCTGTTCTGCTATTTGAGAGACAAAACAATCCCTCCCTCCTGCAGAAAGTTATTAGTGTTTAAAACTGAGCACAGAAGACAGAAATGGAGAACGCAAGCCAATGATAGTGTATGTCTGGGTAACAGTGCCCTTTCACACAGGACAGAGCCAGTGGACAAAGCTGCTGGGGGAAAAAGAAGCACCTTTTTGTTAGTCTCTTCTAATGCAAACCAAAAGAAGGTGGTGGTGAGAAGCAGTGGAAATCTTCGAGAACTGAGACAAAAATTGAAGCCCTTTGAGCCAGGGAGGAAGTTTATCACCCTTGCTACAGAGCCCAAACCACAAAGCTATTGCTTACCTGGTGGTGACTTAATTAGAAAAGGAAAAATCCTCAGTCCAATTTCTCAAGGGTATGTCACTGCAAGTGGATCTACCAATGTTTATTATTCTGTTCTGTATGTGCTGGTCATACAGCAATAGAGAAGCCTTAAGGAGAGATTCAAATGTTGAAATTTCTTTGCTACAGGCAAGATGGCATCATCAACATGAGGACTAATATTGCAGAATCATTAAGTTACGTCTCTCAGTAGGTCTTGAGACAAGTAATATGGAACCCACTGTCTAGGTTGCACTGCTTTGAAGCTTATTTAAAACTTTTTCCAAAGGCCTTGTTGATGTGAGCCACATATGCAGAGCTGTTTATCTAAACCTGTCTTGCAGTTATTTGAAGATCTTATACATAGCTGAGCTTCTCAAAGTTCAGAGCAGCGTTGTCTCAGTGTGGGTAGAGGGTGACTTTATTTCATATTGATCATTAGTAGACACTGAATATGTATTTGTACATGACTCCTAGCAATTTATTAAAGAAAGCTGGCATCAATAATTTAAAGGCACATTGGTTAACTTCTATGAAAATCATCTCTGTTATGTAAAATGTATCTGGATTGAATACTAATGCTTATTTTAACACTAAACTTGGACTTTTGATCTTGTCCTTTGTTCCTAAGAAACAGGGTGACTGCTCAGCTCCACCAAACTAGATTTAGCCAAAACAGAACAAATCCTGTTATTCATAGGTAGACTTCTCGGGTAGAAGATAAATGTCTGAATTCTTGGAAAGTTCTATTCTGTCCAGAATGTTCTGTTCAGATTTTCGTTTAGAATAGTATGTCATAGTATGTCAAATGTCACTTTCCTGTTTTACAAATTGTCAGTAGCAAGTGAAGAGTACTACAGGAGAAACACCTAAAAATGGAGAAAACTAGATATTCAACAAATATCCATCTCTTCAACTAATAGTGAATTATAATTGAAACTGCTTAATCTGTTACATACACAAAATCAATGTGCCTGGCGAACTAGGGCTTACTCTCAGAAGTAATAAGCTGATTGTACAGGTTACCAGTGTACTCAGGATCACTTACTAATTAAACTGCCAAAACTAAATACAGTACCCTGTAAATATGCGCTTTGCATATTACTGTTTAAATGCAAATGTTTGAAACTGAAGTTGCTGATAATTGTGATGCTTATACGAGGATACAAGTGACACACTGTGATACATTTTCTGCTTTCAAGTGATCACACTGATCAGTTTGCTAGTCTCAAATCAGATGAAGTTGTTAAGATAAACTGTTGTTCCTAATAATGAACTTTATGTGATTTTTTTTTTTATAAATGCCTATAATGTTTTTATTGTAGGTAAGCAAGTAAGAACCAAACTGTCACAGGCCTTTAATCACTGGCTGAATGTTCCAGAAGATAAAATACAGGTACTGGATAATTATTTTTAAAGGGCTGCTACCTTTCTTCCAGGACTACTGATAACACATGATTCTCTTACATAGCCTAAATTATCAGAAATCTTAAATGCACTAGTTTGTGAATATATTAAACTTTCAGGAAAACAACTTTAGTGCAAAGCTTTGACTGACGTAACACTAAAGAAACTACTTCCATGACTTGCCTTACCTAGAATAGTTACTTCTTTCTTACCTTTTGTAGATAAGCAGCTACCATTGTTATCCACTTCACATAACTGTTTTCTATGACTTATGAAAGAAGCTAGACAGTTACCTTGTAAACTACACAAATACAGTGGTTGAAAATAAAATCTTATTATTTTGATACAAGAATATCAAAGACAGCAGTTAAATCAATTTTATAAACCAGTTCTTGTTCTGGACCTAAAACTGGTTGTCTTATACAGTCTAGAGTCCTTACTCCCTAGTGAGAAGCATTAGACGAGAAATTCTCCTTTTCTTTTGCTTTTCTGTTGGACAGACCTGTGCAAGATGTATGGCTGTGTATTCAAACACTGGTTTGTAAAATGAAAAATTATCCTCTTTGTTAGACTATAGTTTTGCCAAACTGCATATCAAGGGTGCAAAAGATTTGCTGTATCCAAGACAATGTAAGGAATTAAAATAACCATTGGTTTTTGGCTCTTACCTAGCTGGTCCTAAGTTAATTTCATTAATTGTAAGCAGAAGTACCTTTAGAGTTTGTGAAGGAGTCCTCTTTAGGGGACTAAAGGCTTTAGGCTTAAGAGTGACACTTCATAGTCCTCAAGTAGCAAAATGATGTGAGTGATTTAAACTATGAAGGAAGAGGCTGTATCATCATCTGGTAACTCTTCTCTTTTCCAGCCTGTCAGTATAACTTTTTAGCCAGATTTATTCTGGCTTCCAGCAATACACTTTTTACCCTTTGTGCTCAGCTACATACCCAAATAAAATATATTATATGGTAACCTGTGTCTTACATGCATGGCTTTAGTCCAATATCATAGATCAGAATTCAAACTGGAAGAAGCCTCTGGAAGTTAATCTAGGACAACCCACTACTTAAAGGAGGGCTTGCTCCGTAGCTACTATACGCTTGTTGCGTAAGTTTTGAAAATTTGAGGATGTGGATTCTGCAGCCTCTCTGGGCCTGTCTTCCTGTGCTGAACCCCTTCCATGAGCACAAACTCTTCCATTCTGTCTGTTTGGGATTTCTTATGCTGCAGTCTGACTGTTGCCTCTTGCCCCTTTGGTGAGCACCTGTGACAGTAGAGGTCTGTCTTCTCTCATCTGCGATAGTAAACTAAAGCTGCAGTGCCTCTGTGTGAACAGAAGTTACCAGTTCTCCCTGCCATTTTTAAACTGATGATCATGTAACCATTACTGAAAACTTAGACCATTTGTTCTGGTTATCTTTATGAAGAAAACTGATGCTTTAATGTTTCCTTTACCGCTTAAGCTGTTTGTAATGGGACTTTAATATTTTTATTCTTCAGGTCATTTGAGGACAAAACCAAGACACTGTCATCTTTTAATCTGCGTCCTGCCACAATTATTACTGCTTTTGTGCATAGTTATACTAATTTTAATAACTTAAAGTTGTTGAGGTCTGCAGGACCACCTCTACTCATCTTTTTGAGATCTCGCATCTTCTTAAGATGTCCCAGTTGTCTAGCAGTCTGATTCCCTTCCAGCTATTTATATTTCTTTTAGTAAAAATCTGAATTCTGGTACTCTTATAGGACTTTTTTTTACCTTAGTTCATATGTCTTCATGGAGTTTATTTAGATGAATATAGTTGAGGATACTTTTCCTTGGTAGTTGGTTTTACTATTGGACTTCCACCATTTCACTTTTTTCCCAGTCAAGTCTCTTTCCCCTTCTCTTCCCTCCCCCCCCCCCCCCCCCCACTTAACTGCATCTCTAGTACTCATCTGATGCTTCACTGAGACACTTCAGCTTGTTGAATTAGAGAGCACGGGGTTTGTCAGATGAACTTTCTTTGAAGAAGGCACTGAAATGGCATAGCACAGGGGCAAGCAAATTTTAAAGCTGTTGCAGGTAAGGAAGGAGGTAGAAATCTGTGTTGGAGTGATAGTGCAGCAGCCACTGATTAGATAGGCTTAGGTTGTGAAAAAGCATAACACTCTGTACCGGTTCTTCAGCTTTCGTTATGAAGAGCAGTCTTTTTGTTCCCACAGGCTACTTGCTGATGTCTCATAAAGTAAGCTTTTTCTGCTGTCTGGACTTTTGCTCCTTACTTTCAACTTTGAAGCATTTTTGACACTGTCTTGTCTTATGTTCACAAGATAACTTAATTCAAACACACAGAGTCATGAAGCACTATTTCAGTTAAACCTTAAATGTCTAGAAGCTGCAAAAGTTGATGAAACTGACAGTGATATGAAATAGATTAGCAAGATAAATGCTAAAATAGGCTTATCCAAGGAATTCACAGAATAGAGGGCAGCTTTCCTGATAGTACTGAGAATGACATAATGGACTAAAAGAATATTCAGACAAATAGGTATGCAAAGTTGCTTTCAGCAAGTACTCTATCCTCCGATTTAAAGGCAATGGGCAACAACATATCTTTACAGGTCAAAGTAGGGCTCACTTCTAACTGGTAGGTGAGTCATTAGTGCTTCTTAAGTAGGTTGTTCTTGCAGTTGTATCTTGGACAAACAATTAGATTGTTGGGTTTTGGGTTTTAATCTTTGGCACGCTGGTCACTGAATACTAGGTGACTTTTTGCTCAAGAAAATGCTTGCAGTGAAGTCCTTCTTACTTTTTCCTGCAGCAGTCACCAAATAGGACCATACTAGGTACTTGCCACTATTTAATGGTGGCCTTAGTACTTTTTAGAAGCAGTTGTTCTGATGAATGTTGACTGAGTGCAATGTTTGTAGCTAGCAAGTGTAATTGGTTCATTAGCTTTAAAATCATACCTTAATCAGATGTGTTTTGCAGTGAGTTTATACAGTATGCAGTTCTACATGCTTAAATTTATTTCCATTTAAGCAGGTGGTGAATATACCTGTTCCTTGCATAGCAGCTGTGCAATAAAAACAGTATATAGTGTTAAAACTCTTCATTTTTTGTTGAATTGCCCTGCTTTGGAATTGTTAAGGTTCACTTTTAGTCAAACATATTCAGCCACAAGCTTGGTGCTCTGAACAGTTTATTGCGTACCTCAGGTGGTGTATGGTATTGGTCTACCTAGTAACAAGTAGTAAGTGTGTAGGAAGCTTCCCAAAAGAAGTTGTAGCTGTTGCCTTTCTGCCAAGAATTTTCCAAATGATGTTTCAGAGAATAGTCTGTCCTTTAAGAGCTCAGTACTGAAGATAACTACACAGTGTGGGGAAAGAAAGATGAACTCTCTCCACTTATGAAAACAAGGTTTATGAGACAAATGTGTTAATTGATGATACATGACACTGTCAAGAACTGACTTCGGGAGGTCTCAGGTTAGTGAATCTAAACTTGTCACAACATCGTGTTGCTTTTCTTGTCTAATTCATGTTTCTAATAACAGTTACTGCATGACTCTTAGCCAATAGCATATTTTAGAACTGTAGCAACAATGAAGAGGACCATGCAAGTGGAAACACTTCAGGGATTAAGTTCACTTTGAATCTGAAAACATTGCACAAAAGACAGACCATGTGATACAGGACTTAGAGCAAGCTGGCTGATGAAGAGATTCATAAATCTGTATTAATAGTAAAAACAAGTGGTCTAAAGGGGAACCTTGGTGATAGAAGATATCATTCTTTAAAATATTATCCATTTTAAATAAGGTCTTGCAAAACTGGAAGTTAAATTACAGTGGGAGACTTAATAATTTTCTCTTCTTGTAACAGGTTATCATTGAAGTGACAGAGATGTTGCACAATGCAAGCCTACTTGTGGATGATATTGAAGATAACTCAAAGCTACGACGGGGCTTTCCAGTGGCACACAGTATCTATGGAATTCCGTCTGTAATCAACTGTGCTAATTATGTGTATTTCCTTGGCTTAGAGAAGGTTTTAACCCTTGATCATCCAGATGCTGTTAAAGTTTTTACACGTCAACTTCTGGAACTCCATAAAGGTCAAGGCTTGGATATTTACTGGAGGGATACTTATACCTGCCCTACAGAAGCTGAATATAAAGCTATGGTACTGCAAAAGACAGGTGGTCTCTTTGGATTAGCTGTAGGCCTCATGCAGCTGTTCTCAAATTATAAAAAAGACTTAAAGCCACTTCTTAACACACTTGGCCTCTTCTTCCAAATAAGAGATGACTATGCCAACTTGCACTCCAAAGAATACAGTGAAAACAAGAGTTTTTGTGAAGACTTAACTGAGGGCAAGTTCTCATTCCCAACCATTCATGCAATTTGGTCAAGACCTGAAAGTACTCAGGTGCAAAACATTTTACGTCAAAGGACAGAGAACATAGATATAAAAAAATACTGTGTACATTACCTTGAAAATGTGGGTTCCTTTGAGTACACTCGGAATACATTGAAAGAGCTTGAATCTGAAGCCTATAAACAAATTGAGTCACTTGGGGGAAACCCTGAGCTTGTAGCACTCGTTCAACAGCTGAGCAAAATGTTCAAAGAAACTGAAAATTAAAAATGTATCTCCTGGAGGTGGGTTAAAACTCTGCTTTAAAATGGGAAAATAACCAGATTATCTGAGGTGTGATAATCAGTCTTGCTTAAAACTTTCTCTTGTAGCCATGTTACAGAAATTACTGTTGAAAACAAGTTGTCACTGAGTATTGAAATATATACCCTATTATCTGTACAGTCTTAACTATAGCTTCTTACAGATGGCTTTGTTAAAGCAGATGTACTAGAACTGAAACAAGTTTTAAATCTAAATGTCATCATCTTTACACAATCAGCAGCATTATTTCAGGCCTAAAACTCTCATATCTTTAACCAGGCTACTGTTGGTTTCTGGCTGAAATTCTGTGTTAAATTAAATCAGGTTGACCTGAGTGTGTTGTGCATTTTCAAACAATGCTCTAGTAAACTAGAATGTACAATGTTAAAAAAACAAAAAGATACTTGCAACCACAATGCACATAAAACTGTTGTATGATATTTCTAAGTTAGACTTGTGAAGAACAGATGCATCAGCTCACTTAAGTTCTAAAGTGAATATCCTATCCAGCTTCTGGGGATATTTTCAGGGGAATGTGAGTTATGAAAGATAGTATTGTCCCTGACCATGGCAGGGGGGTTGGAACTAAATGATTTTTAAGGTCCCTTGCAACCAAAACCATTCTATGATTTTATGATATGTGGATAAGACTAATGTTTAGTCTGAAATTGTAGCCTTATAAAGATTTCTAAGTACCTTAGAGAAAAGACTCCATCGCATCAGCAAAGCATAAATTTGCTGCTGATTCCAGCTCTGCAGTGAATAATTTTGATCGCCTGGTTTGACTCTTAAACTGTCAAATATTTTGTAGCCAGGGACTTAAATCTATGCATTAGAGCTCATACATGTAACTGTAAATAGCTACATAGTAAGCTGCTACTAGAAATGGAATGGGCTTCACAGCAGGTTAACTTTAGGGCACTGTAATTGGTGCAGGTCTCTATCTTTGCTTACAGTTGAGGGGGGCTTCTCCAGGAGTTGATTCACAATTCATAATGCATTCCTGTCCTGAATTCTTATCTGGAGGCATGTTACAGGTCTCTCCAAAGAGACAAGTTCTGTAATTTTTTTGCTAAAACAAAGTACAGCATCTTGTTCTACAAGCTATAATACCACTTCAGTTTTGTTAATTGCTTAAATAGTACTTTAAAGTTATGTACACAGACATACTGAAATAGAACTGCAATGAGAGCTAGATTGGGGGGGGCAGCTGATAAGTGACAAAACCCTCTGCTCATCTATGTGTAAATATATATATATAAATATATATATATATATATAAAGGTGAACAAAATGTAAGCAGAGATATTTACTTCTTGGCTGGGCTGGCTGTAATCAGGTTCAGTTCCCTTAGTCTTCACAGCCATGTAAAGCTTTACTTTGGTGTAGGGAGGTAACGGTTTGGATCAAAGGTAGGACTGGTGCTACGAGCAGTGGTGTTAGCTCAAGCATACTCTGAAAAGAAATGGCCAGAGCTACTTGGCTTCTGACAGCTGAAGGATAGCTTTATACAGATGTTCATTTACTGTGCCTGGAAAGTAGGGAGAGTCATGGTCTCAGCCCACTGAGAAAACTGTCTGAAGAAGGTCATTGTAACGTCTTCCCCGGGCAGCCTTAAGATTCTCCTGAAAGTGATCAAGCATGAAAAGATTCAGGATGACTGCTTTCAGTCAGAGACATTATGTAGTTATGGATGATAGCCTATCCCTTTTATCCGCATGCTGAGGAGGAATCTTGGTCTGCTCTGTGATTAGGCACAAATAATAGCCTTTTTCCTGAATGGACCTGGTTGCCAGGACTGAATAGCTTCAAGTTGGTGAAAGGTGTCTTTAATGTTAATGACAGTGAATTGTAATTTCTGTTTTTATAAATTGCAGTGCTTAGTAGTAAGCCTGTAAATTTTTAATGTTTTGTAAGAAAATACTATCTGCAGCGAAGTACAATGTTTGTTTTGTGCCATGTCTTGGGAGTTTCTAAGCACTGCTGCAGCTGATGTTGAATGGGGGAAAGCACTGGAAAAAAACTATTGTTTCAGGAGAAACTCCTAGTCTTACTGTAAAAGATATCCTTGTGCCTATTAGGATATTGTAACTAACATATACAATGCAAAGTGCACTTAGTACCGTTTCATGTCTGCTCAGTTGCTGGATGTAAACAGTTTTGTGTAATCAAACTTTCCTAATGAGGTAGCTTTTATTTTTGTATAAAACTTCTCTACCCTCTGAGACTTCTGCTACATTGTCACTTTTGGTTCATTCTAGCAACTCACCCCAGTATTTATTCTAGTACCATATCTTGTAGAGTGTGCCTCCATTAACTTAGGAGAAAGTACTTTGGAAGCTTTCCAGCTGCAGGCCCTTTAAGCCACAAATGGGTAAGAAGGGAAAAGTATCTCAGGAAAAGAGAGCTGGACCAACAAGAAACCATACAGCTTTATCTTACTCTTCTGCCTTCAAGGCTTCTGTTACCAATATTCAAAACATACCCTGAAGGTATACCTTAAAAGGCCCAGAAGCAGAGAGTCATTGCTCTGATGAACTGAGGTATCTGAGGGTTTTTCTTGATGTATTCAGGAGTTGGAAGAGGCTGGGATCTTCCCCCTTCATCTGTTAGAGCATCTTTAAGTATTGAGCGTCAGCAGTGATGATGTTCCATAGTCAAGGTAAATTTTATATTTGGTGCCATAAGATGAGGCTGTGCATCCTCATCAATATTCTCCACTATTGGCTCTGGTACAAGCTCCTGGTGGTAAGCCATGTTAGGAAAATCACTTCCTTAAAGAAGCATGAGAGTTTTTGTGGCTGCAGAATTAGTTCAGCTGTGTAAGTGCAGTGCTCTGTTGCTATGTCTCCCACAATGCAGGGAGTAGTTGTTTGTGTGTGTTTGTTTGTTTTTTCCCTTATCTTCACAAGAGGTGCATTGCTGCAGAATGGAAGTCTGAGTTGCTGTGGGGAAATAAAGGGGATGCTGGTTTCAATGTCAGTCCCTTTGAGCCAGAACTGTTCCCCTTATTATCCTCCTACCATTGCCAACAAGTTCTACTTTGATCGGGTTACCAGTGCGTTTCTTGGGGGTTTAGCTGTTGCAGTGCATATAAAGAGAAATGCAAATACTCATCGGTCTCCAGCATTTCTCCCTACCTCAGTCTGTTTTCTGATTGTGTGCTTGCTTGGATGTGAATGAATGCTGTCACCTGTCTTTGAGTGGCCAGCCATTGGATGGGTCATCTGTCTGCTTCTTCAAAGGTGGATGTTATCCCCATGAATTATAGTGAAAATTGCATCATTTCAGGACCTTTCTGAGGAGATGGCTTGTCTTCCAACTCTTCCTTTGAGCTCAGGCTGTTCAGGTACCCACTAAGAGCAACTTCGTATGTGTATTGGCCAGTTGTTGATACGGCCTAAAAATGCTCATGGCAGTGGGAAAGTCACAGTTGCTACTTTATGCCTTCAACTTTATGGTTGATTTTGCTAAATATGAACTATGTAAATGCCTCCATGTGCTATGGAAATTTCCTATATTAATGGCTTCTTTCCCCAGTTATTGTTAACACGGTATAAAAATATGGGATTTGTGGTTTTTTTTTGCTTTCTTATATAACCTTCTTACATAAAACTGTTTTGAACTCTAATGCGTCTTTAGTGCTGAATTGGGACAGGCTTTTATTCATATGCAAGAGCTATATAGGTGTCTCTTTGTTCTGTCTTAATCTTATCATTTTACGTTTCAGGTTTGATATTTACTATGTTCTTTGTAGTATTTGCTCAGTACTTTCATTGTAATTCTTTTCTTTTCTCAGCTATATTTCTATTCTGCTACTAATACCATAGCACACACAATACCATCAAACTCGGTTTTGATCCTGGACAAACAAAATAGTCTGGGTCTGATTTTGAAACATTAAATCTTGGCTCATTGTATGCCTTCACAAAAGTAATCCAAGATTTTCTGCAATCTTGAAATGCCAGAAACTTTTTTTCCAAGAAGCTAAAGCCTGTAACATTTTATATTGCCATAAATTATTTTTGTCCCATATAGCTTGAGCTCCTTCCCTCTGCTACCCATTTGCTTTCAACACCTATTTTGCTTTGGTGCTAATGCTTGTTAGGCTTTTCTCTGGAACAACTTAACTCACTAGCCCTAGGGGAGAGGAGTTAATTTTTGTCTGGGTTAATGAATTATTCCACTCAGCAAGTGTCTGGTGATTGTCAGAGCTGGCAGGTAGACAGAGGCAAGAGCAGAGCCAGGGAAAGGATTTGAGAGAATAAGAAAACCCATTTTAGGCTTCTGAGGCTACCTCATGTAATTTCACCTCATTTTACAGCATCTTGTTCACTTTGTTAGGAAAGGCTAAAGAGCGTGGTTAGTTTTCCTGAGCTTTACTTCTTGCTTACAAATAGCATGTAAGAGATACTAAAGCTAAAAATTATTTATTCTGATAGTTATATAACTTGCATATATCATCTTATGGTTTTGATTAAAGGTGCAGATAAAACAGAGTACATTGTTTCATTACTGTATTTTCCTTTAACAATTTTTCTATTCTTGAAGGCGGGGGAACATAAGCTGCTACGGGCCTACTTGACTTGATTGTTACCTCACACTAACATCCTTCCTGAATAACTTTTATCATAGCTGAGCACCAGTGTTGACCTTTTCTGCAGCATTTTTCTTAAATTACTTTAGAAGGCACCTTTGTGAGGTGTGGCTAGGAGTAGTCCATTATTCATTTTCACTCAAGCACATAATCTGCAAAATTTATAGTAAAGATGCAGGTTAAACCACATGAATCCTGATAGTGTTCCTCACCTGTGTACCCTATGGAACAAATAAGTTCTCACTTAACTCATTGAAAAGGCATTTACGGAGCATCTTGGTTTACTACAGCATTAGGGAACTGTGGGAGATACTCCAAGAAGGCCTAACATGATGCTTCCAGGGAGAACACTGCAAAACCTGGCATGAATTTTTGTGGAAGACTAACTCTGATGTGAAGGGAAAGCATAGACAATTTTCTGCTTTTGAACTCCAAAACAATCCATGAAAATACTCTGTGCTCCATTGGTATATGAATTATATGCTGTCAGTAAGCAGTTGTATCTTTTCTTGATCACAGTAGATTATTTTCACACTCTTCATAATGTTTCATTTGTTATTTCTGGACCATATGGTATAAGTTACTTAATCACTCAGTAACGTAATTATTGAAGTCTGTAAAAAAAGGAAAAATGGCAAATGCATACATTTTTGGTTATGCTGTTTTGAAATACACACTAAAAACTTGCCTGTTCTTATGCTGTAATCTAGTATATGTTACTCTGCAGTGAACTTCTGTTAGTTGAGGGAGGCATGACAACTTTTCACCAACTTAAGTTATTAAAATCGGGTTGACACCAAAGCCATGTGAACAAATTAAAAGGGAGGAAAAAAAGTGTTTGCGAGGAAAAAAACCCACAAAGTTCTTTAAAAATAGAATTTCAGATAATTGCAGAGCTAATGTGTGAAACATGGAACTAACTCCTACAGTTTTTCTGTGGCTTTAACTGAAGAACCTATTGCTACTTATGCTCTCTTCTTTTTGGTGGTGGGATGGGGTATACAGGTCAAAGTAAAAACCATGCAGAGGAATTGTCATTGCTATTCCTAAACATGTAAGAACTGTGCTATAAACCTAATCTCTTATATTTTACACCAACCAAAATGAATGTTTGATAAATTCTTAAGTTAGATCCTTTTTCACTTAGGTGCTTATAAAATGCAGAAGTTGCAATTCTAGGTCAAGAGGTGAAAATGTTAAATTGGTCTAGTTGTTTTATTGGTATTGGGACCGTCCTGTTTCTTGAGTACATTGGATGAGCTATAGCTATTTGTTGCTTACAGTGCTAAAACAGAAGAAACAAGAAATGCAAAGAAATTGAGAATAGCATAACTTACGGTTTATTCTTTCTAGAATACTGAATGTATAAATGCATTCTACTGAATACATAAATTCAACAACATGCGTGTGGATTCTGAGAATGGCTGAATTACCTATCAAACATGCTGCTGCGGTCAGAAAGATAGTGAAGTATTTCCTTGTTTTCAACACCTTTCTTGACATGCAGTCAAACAAAGTGGAGCACGCTCTCAGGTTTGTACTCAGGAACAGTGAACGAGTCGGAAAAGGAGAGCAAGAGGGCTTGCTGCCATTGTCTGCTGTCATACTTACACCACTGTCTATGTAGCGTCATTCAAAACTGGAACAGGTTGTTCGAAGGGTGCCCTCTGCAGGAGATGAATGGGCTCAGGAACCCAGGTGAGGCAGCAACACCACCAGAGTGGAAGAAGGACGAGGGTGTCTTTTTATTCCCAAAGACTAAGACAAGACATTACCTTTGGTAAAGGCACAGAGATCATTTCACTGGAATGCCCCTGTGGGGAGCAGCTGCTTTATGCCAGACAGTAAAGCACGCCCTCAAAGCCTGTTGCTTGAAGACACAAGCCATCAACATGCTAAAGAATTTACATATTTTCCAGATTACTTTGATTGGAATATACTGGTGTTACCAAATACTTGTACTTGATTGCTGTAATCAGTATCAGAATCAGAGCAAAAAGTACTAATCCACTGCCTCCCAAAAGAGTGTACGGAATTACCTAATGTAATAGAAGCAGAGGCACTGCACGGAAATAGCTTCTTGATTACTTACTATTGTGATTGTTTCAGTCTGTGGTCCCAAAATTCAAACGATATTGTTTGAATTAAGTTGTTATGAGACTTTGAAATATGAAGCACATCAGAGATGAACAGATGTGGAAAATGTCAGCTAGGATACTTTGATTTTATAACCACAGAACTGTGTGAAAGCTATTAGATCTTGTCATACCTCTCTCTATGAAACTGAAGAGCTCTTCCTAAATTTCTGTTCCCCAGCAATTGCTACTTAGAGAATACAGTCAAGTCTTTCAGTTTTTGCTCTTAATCTACATACATTGGACACCTCAGTTCCTTTCTTATAAGCTGTATTTTCTAATTGTTATGGCTCTTCTCTGGCTCCTCTTCCAGTTAATTGATATTTTTGTCAAATAGTGGATGTTGAAATAAATGCAGCAACAAATGTAGCAGTGCCAAGTACTGAGGTAAGAGAGCTTCTCCGTTCTGTATGCTTGCTTATGTAAAACCAAGCAGCGCCCTAGTTCCCCTGGCCACACACTGCACCAGGGGACCTCACTGCCGCTCACCAAGACGCCATGTTCCGCTCAGTCACTGTCTCCCAGGAGCAAGCCCCAGCCTTTAAATGTGGCCTTACTTCCTTTGTTGAACGCACAACTTGCATTTAGGCAGAAAAATGCATATTCTTTGCTTGCATCTACATGTGCCAAGCAAGTTGGATTTCACTGACGTTAGCTGAATCAAACACACGAGGGGTTTGAGCCCAAGGAGGCCCAGCCAGCACAGCCTGACTAGAGCAGGTCCTGCGAACCCCTGCTGGTGGATGCTGAATCCATTGCTTGCTTCTAATTATCAGCAGTCTGCTGAATCAGTTATAACAGTATCTTGCTCGGTATCAGACCGACAGTTGCACGGCTTGTCTGCCCCGCGCTGCTTTAAAACACGAGCACGGCAGCAGTTCCCTGGGGGAACTTCCCGACCTCCTCCTGGCTACTCCCAGGTTGGCCGAGGCCACCCGGCCCCCATGCCCAAGCCCGGGGCCCTGCCAGTGCCTCACCCCGCCGCTCCCCTCCGCGCCGGGCGGTAACGCCCGTGACAGCCACCCCGCCCCGGCAGCCCAGCTTGCATCGTCCGGCCTCTCCTCCCAGCCCCGCCCCGGGCGGCTTTGAGGCTGGGCGCGCGCCTCAGGCCCCGCTTGCCCAATCAGAGCCCCTCTTCTTGCCCCGTGGCCGCCTCGGCGAACTGCACTTACCCAGGAAGCTCTGTGGCAGCGATGCCCCAGGTCGCTTGCCCGTGAAGGCGGTTCCTTGAGCGGGGTCGAAGAGTGGGGTAAGCCAATAGCAGCTAAGATAGGGCGGGACTGGAGGCTTGGGGCCAGTGGGAGCGCGGCGATAGGCCAGACGGGGCGGGTGACAGCTGCCAGTCCGCGCAGGACGGAAGAGGGGCTGGTGGGGTCGGCTGTGCCTGGAGCTGTCGGTGTCCGACGTTCGCCGCCAGGCGCGAGTGCGAAGAGGGCGAGCCGGGGTGCGGGCCTGGCCCGGGGCTGCTCCTCCCGCCCGGTGCGTTAGCGGCCCTCCGCTTGCCGCTGCTGCCCCCCGGCCAAGAGGCGGTGGCTCACTTTAACGGCGGTGCCTGCCGCGCGCAGTGGCGGTCCCTGACGGGGCGGGGCGGGGGGTGGCTGCCTGGTCCCCGCGGGCGGTGCCGTGGCGGAGGTGCCCGCTCCGTGGCGAGGCAGGAGAGCGGGTGGGCGGGCCGTGATCCTGGAGAGCGCCGCGGGGAGGGCGGTTAGCGGTGTGTGGCTTGGGAGGGCCACCAAGGGCGGCTGCTCCCTAGCGGGGGTTGCTGCCGCAGCGGCGGTGGGAGCGCTGGGGCAGTGTGAGAGCTGCAGGCAGCAGCGCTGGGAGGGCAAACCTCGGCTTCGGGCGTCCGGCGTGCTGCTGGGCAGCAAAAGAGCAACTCAGGGTGGGGGCTTGCGGAAGCAGTGGCGTGTGTGTGTTGAGGGTATTGCTTCTGTCCCTGCAGGTGTGTGAGGAGCTCAGACCGCAGTTTTCCCGGGATGGCTGCGCGGGTGCCTTCGGATGCGCTGGGCCGAAGAGTCTTGTGTGGCACCGAGTATGCAACTGTGCGCTATGTGGGCAGTGTTCCTCCTACAGCAGGTAAAGAGCACGATAGTAAATAACCCTTACGTTTAATGGTTGCTTCCAAAATTCTAATTATGTTCGTCTTAATTAAAAAAAAAATGATCAAGTAGAATGTGGCAGTTTGCAAATTGCTTTTTCCTCATTGTTCTTGTATAAATATGGCAGCTTCTAGGCTAGATAAGTTGTTGAGTTTTTTTAGAAGTCAGAGTTCTCAAAAGGAGTGTAAGAAGTACTTTTGGTTGGTAAATTGTTTATGGTTTTTCTTATAGCGGAAAGGTCTTAGTGCCCTCCTTTTGCCATTAGTTTTCATGAACAGTCTGTTCTCTGTGTACTGGCATAGTCTGGGAAGGAGAGAGACAGCAGCAGATCAGCAGAGTGGGCACCTCTGATATCATATTCAAATTCATAAGACTTAGCCCAACTTGCTGAAAGATCTGACCAGTCTGACTGTGAGAGCACTGTATGTCATCTTTGAAAAGTTGTGGTCACAGGATGGGGAGATTGCTGATGCTTGGAAGGAGACTAGCCTTGCATACAGTTCTAGAAGAGGCAAGAAGGATGACCAGGGAGCTGTAGACTCATCAGCCTCACTTCAGTTCCTGGAAAGATCATGTAGCATGTTTCATCAGAGTCCATTACCAAGCCTATGAAGGACAAGATGGTATTGGGAATACCTGACACTTGTAAAGAAGAACAAGTTGTGCTTGGCAAACCTAATTGCCTTCTGTGGTGATATGACTGGGAATGTGGACAAAGGGAGAATGGGGGATTCCTTGCCTTTAATAAGTCTTTTAACAGTGTCTCTATAAAGAATCTTATTTGGAAGCTGGAGAAATACAAGCCAGATGAATGGACTGTTAAGTGGGTTGAAAGTCTGCAGGTCTGTTAAGTGGAAAAGTGATAATCAATGACTTGATATCTGGTAATGCACAAGTACTACAGAAATAAATGCTGGGGTCTGTATTGTCTAACATATTCATCAGTGTCTCAGATAATGAACAGCGTTTACCCTCAGCTGGCTGATGTGACAAAAGGTAGAATTGCAATCCAGAGCAAGCTTTATGAACTTTAGGTTTGGGCCTAAGAGATTCAAGAAGGACAGATTTCCACATGTAATGTGAAATAAACCCGTGTATCAGCACAGACTGGGAGGTACTAGCAACCTACAGGGTCTATTGTAAAGGACTTGGGAGTTAAGGTGGATACTGTCATGAATATGAGCCAACAGTGAGCTCTTGTCACAACCAAGATATGTGTTGTATGGGGTTACCTTGGAATGATGAACATGGCCAGTAAATCAAAGGAAGCTGTTAGACCCCTCTGAGGGCAGGGGTTCTTCATAAGGTTGCACTTGGAATAACGTGTCTGGTTTGGGACCACTCCAGTTCAGTAGGGATGTGGATAAACTCTAGAGGATCCAGCGGAGGGCTGCCAAGGTGGTCAAGGGCATAGAACATGTACGTGTGTTGTGAAGAGAGGTTGAGGGATCTGGGCTTGGTTAGTGTGGTGAAGAGAAGATTAAGTGGCATCTAATTGCTGCTTGTAGCAGATGACAGAGACAAATTCTTCTTACTAGTATTAGATTATACAATAAGGGACAACGGCCACAAGTTGTGGCTGGAAAGGTTCAAATTGGACAGCAGGAAATCTTTTTCTTTATAGAAGTAATGCAGCACTGGAATAGGCTGCCCAGAGAAGTTGGAATCTTTCTCTCCTTGGAGAATTTAAATATCTGGGTAGGTAAAGACTTACCTGGCTGACCTGTTCTAGTGCTGGTGATAATCTCCTGCTTTGAGAGAGAAGGTTAGGCTAGATGAACTTCAGAGGTTCCTTCTAACCATGATTTCTACGGCTATGATGCCATAAATTTGAAAATATATCTACCATATTTTTCAGGAATTTGGCTTGGCGTTGAATGGGATGATCCTCAGAGAGGAAAGCATGATGGTACCTATGAAGGCACACAGTATTTTAAGTGCAGGTGAGCTGATTCACAGTGTTGGTGTGTCATGCATATTGACAAGATGGTCATGGGACGATGCCCTTTTGCAATTTTTAAGGCAAACCCTTTTGTTATCAGTTGACTGATACTAAAAAGATCATAAATCTGAAAGCTGTGACTAACTATGGCAGAAAGGCTGTTGCATTGTTACTAATCCAGTTACAGGGATTAGAATATGGTAAATACTTAGAAAATACAAGTAATATTTTCAGAGATATGTAATAAAATGTGACTTTTGTATGTTATTAATATTACCTTTAGTAGGTTTAGACCTCCTGCTTTAGTAAGGAAACCAGTATGTCCTACTTACTTTAGGTAATTCTGAAGTGAAATATTGGTCTATATTAACTGTCTCAAATCTAGTTTAGATTTGGACTTAAGATGACTTGCATGTATCTTGTTAAGAGAAAATACCAAGTTCTGATAATGATTTGGATTATATTTATATCACTGAGGAACTGTTAAGTATGTTCGCTTGCATTTAATACATGCAAAAGAGTGTAACTGTGTGGGTTACATTTATAAGTTTAAAGACTCGAGCACTTAACATGTTTGAAATTGGGGAATGCAGAACTCTAGGGTTGATGACAACAGCAGCAAGCTGTTGATTTCCATGTCAGAGGACACTGCAGCAGCTAAAAGTTTGTGAGTTAAAAAAATAACTGGACGAATTCATAGAAGAAAAGTCATCAATGGCCCTTAAATACTAAGGGCTGCTAGCTCAATAAGGTTCTGAGCAATGAACTTGTGAAAGATGAGAGAATATTCTGTGGCTCTATCATTGAAATACTTGCCCTGTTGTCGTATTTTTTCCCAACCATTTTCTTTTGGCAGCTTTTGGAGAAAGGGTGTGGTATTACATGGATGTTGGTTTTGACCACTGGATCACAGCCAGTCTTACGTTAATTGAGATGAAATGGAGAGATTTCTAGGTCTTTTTCCACCTCCTGCTTTCCAAGGTTGGCAATAACTGAAAGGGCGGTCTGATTACAGTTTGTTCAAGTGCTCATTCAAGTGAAATGAATCTAATATAAATCAAATCCTGTGACAGTGAGCACTTGGAATTGATAGAAGGCTTTTGAAAATATGAAAGTGACAAACCAAGAAAATAAATTAAAAGTTGTCTGTGGTCTTGCTTTTGGATCTGTTTTTGCTTTGGTTTGTTGGAAAATGCAAGAAGACTTTTCTCTGAAGTTAATTCCTCATGTTTTAATTATCTTGAAAAAGTTAAAGCCATCAATGAGAGGATAAGCAAATCATCTTTTTTTCAACTTGCATGTAAATGAAAGTCATAAGAATAGCTGGATGAAGTCAGCCCAAAGATTTGTCTTGCTTAGTTTCCTGCCACTGACATAGGCTAATAGCAGATGACTGGAGAAGTGTGAAAGATCAAGAAAAGTACATAGTGACAGTTTTCCAGTCTCACTAGCTTTGGCTAGTCATGGTTCAAAGATTTTTCCAGAGCTGGAGGTGGTATATTTGTACATGTAGTTTGTTCTGCTCTCAATGCGTGATTCAACAGAGAAAATATGTTACGATAATTTCCTCCAAAAGAATAACTTAAAGCATGTAGTAAGAGCGCATGTGTTTGCTAACCTTCGAGCGTGTGTTTTCAGCTTGTGAAAATTATGATCATTTCCATTTTTGTGAGTAGATGAGTCTTGTCACTTTCTTCTGTCTGAATATAGGAATATGATATGGAAGGGACTTAGAACTGTTGCTGTAAAATTTCACATAGAAGAAAAAAAAGAGATTAAAATTATTATTTCTATATTATGGAGAAAGTAGGTCTAGTTTTGTGTCTGCCAAAAGGACTTCTGGAGACAAATGGAATTCCTTGAGGTAGCAAAGGAGGCTACTGTATTTGTATTGAGATCTGACAGCAGTTCAGGGATTGTTAAAGAATATACTTTATTATCAGTTCAGATCAAAGTGGTTGTCAAGCCAGCAGGTAGAGCTATTTGGTTTCAGACTGAATCAGCAGAAGAATTTATCTATTAAATAATTCAAAATTAAAAAGTAGCTATTTTGAAATCCTTTCTGAGAATATTATCTCTTACCTGTAGCCAAACAGGCATAAACAGAGAAGGGGTAGATTACGTTCAGTGGTGCAAATCAGAATTCCTACTCTGTGTCGTCTTCTACATTTGTGTAAGGTGGAAGCCCTACAGACCTCATTATCAGAAAATGAGATGATAAAACAAAATCTGTTTTCTAGAAAAATAAAGAAATAAAAAAAAAACCACTGTGAGGACTGGATGTTTTTTCCCTTGTATCTAATAATAATAGAGCAAGGCTTAAGGAGGATAAGCACACTTAACGCAAGAAAAAAATTCAACATTGCTGGATTTTTCTTAGCTAAAGAATTGGAAATTATGGTCTTAGAGCAACTATGTCTTTTGAATGAATGTGCTAGCTGAAGTTGCTTCTTAAATGCTTTGAATTTAATTGAAGCAGTTTCCAAGTTTAAGCTAGTTATATTCTGCTGTAGAAGAAATAATAAAAGTAATTGGCTGGCCATTCTGAATCTCTCTGGACAGAAGAAGCAATTGAACGTGTTGTGGATGTTTTTCAGAAACTTGAGTGCTTTACATTTGTGCATGTATAGTATTTATATACATGTGTATCGAGCCTTGCTTTTCTAGCAACCATTAGCGTGCTCCCAGGAGATGAGATCTCAGTGATCTCAATTCTTGTTGTAACAATCAACTTTTTGAGTGAAGCTGCATATACCCGTAACAAATTGAAATGTAGTGATCTTTAAGCATGTTGTTCTTACAATACCTGTTCTTTGTACTCTGCTTTGTTCCAATCAGAGAAAGTTCTTCTAGAGTCTAAGAGAATAAATAATAGTTCTAGTAGTCAGCCATGACTCACAGACATAACTTTCCGTGTTTGTGTGTGCTGTTTTGTAGGTCATGTACCAATTGAGAAGATGTAGACAGACTTCAGTAAAAAGTGGCTACCTTATTTTATCAAAAAAGATGCTAAAAAAAACCCTACAACCTAAAATGCCACCTCTTTACTACTACTGTTTGGAGGGGGGAATTATGTTTCTTATATAATGTATATGCATATATAAAATAAATAAAATTTAAATATCTTTTTTTTCCTAAACCTTATCGGTAGTATCCTTTGCTTACAAGCCTACTTTGCTCACTCCCTGAATTCTGATAAGCAGAAGAAGCTGACGGAGTAGCTTGCACTGTAAACAAATGCAATGAAAGAACATTTTTTGATTCTTTTTAAGGTAATTTTGAAAAGAATGCTTTTAAAAAAATAATAAATCTTTCAGAGTGACATTTCAAAATGAGTTCATAAGAGGAAAATAAAACTGAATTATAAGAGGAAAATAAAACTGAATTATAAGAGGAAAATAAAACTGAATTATAAGAACTCAAAACGAGTTCATAAGAGGAAAATAAACTGAATAAAACATAAGAGGAAAATAAAAATGAGATTCTCATTACCAGAGAATCTTCTTTGTAGTCCTTATTTGGGTAAATTCATAGGTCTGCTTACAGCTATATGTGGTCTTTGTAGTAAGTTTTTTGGAAATATGACATAAACTTATATGTTTCATGGCAGTACGTTTATCTGGGTCATATATTATGTGGTGCTAATTAAACTTCTTAAGAATACGAGAACCAAAGAACAAAACAGCCGTATTTCAAACTATGCTGGCATCATGAGCGTGTTCATCAGCTCTGGATTAGCTGGAAATGGCAATGCATACTCTTGTGGCATTTTTGTGAATTTTTTTTCCTGATAATAAGGTATTGTTTCCTAATAACTGAGGAAGCTATTATTTTAGCTGTCAGTTACAGTAGTGTATAATGTAATTAAAATAAGCTGTGTTCTACAGTCGTTCAAGAGAAATGAGGAGTAATCATGCCTTAAAATAGTGATAAAATTTATATACAGCTTTTGAAACTTGAGTATGCTTTCAAATAAGTTCTTGTCCCACAGACCCATTCACACAGTTGCATGCATGTGCTCCCCTGAGAGGTGTGATTTACAAGCACACACATCTCCCCTAGGAACGCGAGTGCCTTAGCTGCGCACACCTCCTGTGGGAGATGCGGGTGCTCCAGCTTGTGTCCCTGCGCTGCTTCCTGCGGTGTATTAACGTGCACGCTGGAAGAAAGCACCCACGAGGTCACACATGTGCACTGAGATGTGCGGCGTATATGTTGCTCCCCACAATGTCTGTCCTTGCTGGGCATAGGCTCACCTTGGCATCTGACCAGGAGGCAGCTCTGTCTGGCCTAGGTGGAGATGTGCTGCTGGTAGGGTTGCTTTTGATGGCATCAAACCAGGTTTTGCCTGCTGCTCTGGTATCCTCTTCTTTCTGCCCACAGTTACAGATGTTCAAGATTATTTTATGCTTCCCATCAAGTGAAGTCTTCCCTGCCCTGTTTAATCTGGCAGAAGGGTTGTCTTCCTCCTTAGCCCTTCTCAGCCAGTTTTGAGTATTCCACTTACACAGAGTGTTTACACAGGCATTGCTATTTTAACAGCTGTTTTTATCCTTGCCGTTTTGCTGGGAGAGATGTGTGGATTCCCCAGCAGTAGATGACATACTACTTTGCTTACCTCACAGGATGGGAGTAACATTCTGCTGTATCACACATTTAGAGTACTTCGAGCCATAATTGAAAAGAACACATCCTCCCCTGCTGAAGAACATGTTTTGTTCTTCCCAGATCACTTTCCAGAGGAATCCTGATATTTCAGCAGATATACTGTTACTAGAAGTATTGACCATATTAAATTGTAATCCATTTCCCCAGGTCTGACTTTCACAGCAAGCCAGAGAAATGGAGGGAAGTATAGTAAAGCTTGTTGCTGTAATGTTTTCAGCCTGACGGAGTTGCAATTGCTTCTCAGATCTTTGTGGCCTTTTTTCCCCCTTCGTGTTATTAAGTTTTCTTCTGGTGGGAATTTTGACTTTTGTATATTTGTGTAGTCCTGAAATGCCAAGTTATCCTGGCAAAGGCATTACATGTTTTCAGTTTTTCCTTCTTCAGTGAGTTTTATAAGTTGCGTATGGACATGTTTTTAAATTTACAGACAGCAGTTGTGACCAATCAGATGTTACTGTTTGCATGAAATTTATGTTCCTGCCCAAAAGAAGATATGTCTATATTAAATTAGACTATCTCTCCTTCAAGAATGACAGATTCACCTCCAGGAGTATCTACTTAGAGCACAAAACAAACTCTTCAAGTACAGGAAGACATCAATATCGTTTTAGTGTCTATGAAGAAAAAGCAATTTCCATTTAGCAAGGGGAGAATGCGTTCCCAAGATTCCTTTTAGCCTCAGAAGGTATCAGTTAGGAAGTTTTGATTGTTTCACTGTGTGTCACTCTACCCATCAGAGACTTCTGCTCTCTGCTGTCAATAGAACAGTGTTGAAACAAAACTGTTGTCCCTAGCCACTATTCAAATGTGTCCTGTGTACCAGCAGAACCTTAAGATAGCCTCTGGAACTGCAGATGTCTGTCTGTCTTTCCTTGTTTTGTGAAAGCTCAGACTCCGCTTTCTTGTCTGTTTGACTGAGGTAGACTTACAAGAACTTCAAGTACATGCTGATGTTTGCAAAGCTTCTGCTGTGCAGTCAGGAATTTGATACACCATAGCAGATTAGTGTTAGGTGTCACTTATAAGCGTTGTTTAACGCCACAGCTCCCACAGACTGTTCTAAAACTTGAAGGGTTTTCTATATTGCAGTGTGTAGATTCTTCTAAAAACGGTCTGGTCTGTTGAGCACCTTCCCCTAGAAGGAAGAGATCTGTTAGGACCCTATCTAGAAAAGACGTGCATGGATTCAACCGGCTGTATTTTATGACACCTTATGAGCTTTGTAGTGTGTGTGCCCCAGACATGATGATAATTGCCTTGAGATAATCATTGAAACAGGTGGTACTGGGCAAAGGAGCCCTTCCATCCACCTTTACAATCTAGGCTGATAAAGCTGACCTCTCTCTCCTTGGCTGATAAGCTTGCTTCTGCAGTCAGCTCAAGTGTGTAACTGTTGGCAGAACAGTTTATGTACTACTGCATTATTCTTCAGGTACTGAGAAGTGTGCGTGTGTGACATTTCTCTAGCATATGAAGAGCCATCATGTACCTGTAATGATGAGCAGTGCCACCACTTTGTTTTACATTAGCAAAGAAGAATGATGCCAAATTTCCTCTATTCGGGAAAATGGTTAACCAGATTAGCTGACAGCTAATCTGAATTTTAATGACTATCTTTCAAGGGCCCTAGGAATGTTAGTTGATAGGCTGTATTGCTTCAGGCTACTGAATCATGAATAGGAAGTGTCCTACAAGCTAACTTCCCAGATTGGGGTCAACCTCTCTATTTTAAAAGTCAGTAAGAAGTGTCAGTATTAACCAGAGCCAGCTGGTTGTCAGAGCCCCACTTGGGCATATTCCAGATTTTCTGCTTAAGGGAATTGGGACATATCTTCTACCACTTAATTTCTGCACAGTGTATTGTCCTAGCTGCAGGATATTTTACACACATGGGAGCAAAATTCCTGTTCTCAGACTTCTGAATGTTCAGCTTAAGTCAGATTGATCAGTAGTCCGCAGGTTCTTCCATCTGATGATATGCATGCTGGATGACTCTTTGGATTAGGATTTATCTGTTTAGTTCCCAGTTATGGAAACTGATTGCTAACAGGTGTGCTTTTTCATGAGTCCAGGTGCTGTACACTAGTTGTTTGGTACGTACATATGGCTTGTACAGTTCATATTCCCTAGTGTGAAAGTTAATACAGGCAGTGTATTTTAGGGAAAACAAGTTACAGGTAAGTGACCTCTCTCCTTGAATACACAATCATTTTGCCTGAAAATAGGTGCCTATCGCAGTCTCCTTTTCTATCCTTCTCTGTGACAGTTCTTGAAAAAGTAGATCAAATTGACAGAACGGTACTGAAAAAGAGACTTAGGCTGTGGAATGGATTTGAGTATACATTAGATAAGATAGCATGGGATAGGAACAGGAGAGAGAAACCCTATGATCTTGCTGTGATCAAAACAAAAAATAGAAGGGTCTTGAGAGAGAAAGGCACCATACTTTTCCTGTAGCTTCAAATGACAAGGGGCAAGGTAACTAGTTTCCTTTGCATTTTTTCCTAGGGATAGAACTGGCTCCTGCAAAGACAACAAGGAAGGAGATGCCAATAGAAATGGTGACCTGAGAGGACGGAAATGGGCTTAGGAATGGGTATGGTGATGGAGAGACCCAAAGGGCTTGGCTATGCCAGGGGTAAATGGCATGACAGGAAGGATGCAGATGTGAGGGTCTAGATTAGCTCTGGTGAAAGGGTTGGGGAGAGCAAAGGAAGAAAAGTAGCAGAACTGTTGAGTGCAGAGGGATGGCGATGACAAAATGGGGAGAATCAAGGTGATATGAAAAAGGACAGGAGCTGTCCGAATAAACATACAGCAGGACCAAGGATGAATTGCAGATAGACAAGAGTACAAGTTTGCTTTCCAGAGCCCGAAGTAGAATCCTGCACTATCTGCTATCTATGAAGCTGTTTGACTTAATTAAATGCAGAAGTGATATACTTCACAGGTAAGAGATGTTATATTTAAGATGGTGAAAATGTCATTTAATGTTTTAAGAAGTGGTGTTAAGAGAGTCACATAATTTTTACATTTGAGGAAGTTTAACATTTAAACTAGCCAAATCACAGAATCACAGAATCACAGAATGTTAGGGATTGGAAGGGACCTCGAAAGATCATCTAGTCCAATCCCACTGCCGGAGCAGGATTGCCTAGACCATATCACACAGGAACGCGTCCAGGCAGGTTTTGAATGTCTCCAGAGAAGGAGACTCCACAACCTCTCTGGGCAGCCTGTTCCAGTGTTCAGTCACCCTCACCATAAAGAAGTTTTTCCTCAAATTTATGCGGAACCTCCTGTGTTCCAGCTTGCACCCATTGCCCCTTGTCCTGTCAAGGGATGTCACTGAGAAGAGCCTGGCTCCATCCTCTTGACACTTGCCCTTTACATATTTATAAACATTAATGAGGTCACCCCTCAGTCTCCTCTTCTCCAAGCTAAAGAGACCCAGCTCCCTCAGCCTCTCCTCATAAGGGAGATGTTCCACTCCCTTAATCATCTTCGTGGCTCTGCGCTGGACTCTCTCTAGCAGTTCCCTGTCCTTCTTGAACTGAGGGGCCCAGAACTGGACACAATATTCCAGATGCGGCCTCACCAGGGCAGAGTAGAGGGGGAGGAGAACCTCTCTCGACCTGCTAACCACACCCCTTCTAATACACCCCAGGATGCCATTGGCCTTCTTGGCCACAAGGGCACACTGCTGGCTCATGGTCATCCTGTTGTCCACTAGGACCCCCAGGTCCCTTTCCCCTATGCTGGTCTCCAACAACTCTGTCCCCAACTTGTACTGGTACATGGGGTTGTTCTTGCCCAGATGCAGGACTCTACACTTGCCCTTGTTATATTTCATTAAATTTCTCCCCGCCCAACTCTCCAGCCTGTCCAGGTCCCTCTGAATGGCTGCGCAGCCTTCCGGCGTATCAGCCACTCCTCTCAGTTTTGTGTCATCAGTGAACTTGCTGACAGTGCACTCTATTCCCTCATCCAAGTCATTAATGAATATATTGACTAGTACTGGTCCCAGTACCGACCCTTGAGGGACTCTGCTAGACACAGACCTCCAACTGGACTCTGTCCCATTGACCACCACTCTCTGGCTTCTTTCCTTCAGCCAGTTCACAATCCACCTCACTACCCGATCATCCAGACCACACTTCCTCAGTTTAGCTGCGAGGATGCTGTGGGAGACCGTGTCAAACGCTTTACTGAAATCGAGATAGACCACATCCACAGCTTTACCATCATCTATCCACCGGGTAACATCCTCATAAAAGGCTATCAAGTTGGTTGAGCAAGACTTCCCATTGGTGAAGCCATGCTGAGTGCCCCTAATGATCCCCCTATCCTTGATGTGCCTAGAGACAGCACCAAGAACAAGTTGTTCCATCACCTTTCCGGGGATGGAGGTGAGGCTGACCGGTCTATAGTTACCCGGGTCCTCCTTCTTGCCCTTTTTGAAGACTGGAGTGACATTCGCTTTCCTCCAGTCCTCAGACACCTCTCCCGTTGCCCACGACTTTGCAAAGATGATGGAGAGTGGCCTAGCAATGACTTCCGCCAGCTCCCTCAGCACCCGCGGGTGCATCCCATCAGGGCCCATGGATTTATGGACGTCCAGGTTGCTTAATTGGTCCCTGACCCAGCCCTCATCAACCAAGACAGATTCCTCCTCTATCCTGACTTCTTCTGAGGCCTCAGGGGTCCGGGGCTCCTCAGGACAGCCTCCAACAGTATAGACAGAGGCAAAGAAGGCATTCAGTAACTCCGCCTTCTTTTTATCCTCTGTCTCCAGGACCCCCACCTCATTCATCAGTGGGCCTACATTGCCTCTAGTGTTGGCTTTACCTGCAATGTATTTGAAGAAGCCCTTTCTGTTGTCCTTGACCTCTCTTGCAAGGTTTAATTCCAAGGAGGCCTTAGCTTTCCTAGTCGCCTCCCTACATCCTCTGACAACAGACTTATATTCCTCCCAAGTGGCCAGCCCCTCCTTCCACGATCTGTACACCCTCTTCTTCCACTTGAGTTTGCCCAGCAGTTCCCTGTTCAACCATGCAGGTCTCCTGGTACCCTTCCTTGACTTCCTACCTGTTGGGATGCTCTGATCTTGAGCTTGGAAGAAGCAGTCCTTGAATGCTAACCAGCTATCTTGGGCCCCCTTACCTTCTAGTACCCTGTCCCATGGGATTTCCCCTAGCAATTGCTTGAAAAGGCCAAAGTTGGCCCTCCTGAAGTTCAGGGTTGTGATTCTGCTAGCTATTCTGTTCCTGCCACATGAGATCCTGAACTCTACCATCTCATGGTCACTACAACCAAGGCTGCCCTCAACCTTCACCTCTTCAACCAGACCCTCCTTGTTAGTGAGGATCAGATCCAGCAGCGCTCCTCTCCTAGTTGGCTCATCCACCATTTGCATCAGAAAGTTATCATCAACGCACTGGAGGAACCTCCTGGACTGGGGATGGCTGGCTGAGTAGGCCAAATGGCCTACAAATGTTTGCAAGCCATGAAGAACTGTAAAGGAATGGAAGAAAAGACTTAAGAGAAGGTTACTGGATTAAAAGTGTAGAGAATTGAAAACGCTTATCGAACATGAAAGTACACACTGGATTTACATTCTCTAACAGTATGCCGTTCTGCTTGTTTTGTAATCATTGTGCTCTAAACTTAGTCACTACAAAACTAGAATGAAAATATTTTTGAAGTAAATAATACCTGGTTTCTACCCAGATCCTTCATTGATATGAGAGTACTTTTTTAAGTATTAGAAATTATAATGAATGAAACTGGCACAGGCAATTTTCAGTACTGATTTTTTAATAAAATGTGAATATATGGTGCCTAAGCTATTCCATTTACTTATAATGGGTCCATAGGATTCAGGGTCTCTAGTTACTGTTTTTCTGAGAGAATTTTGAACTCCATAGCATTGGTGGTTTATATTACAGTTTGCTAATCAGCCACTTGATGTTTACATGCTGTTCTGAAAAGAGGAGTTTTATTTACATAAGTGATTTCTTCCTCCTGAGTACTTTCCAACCAAAGTCTGTACTCTTCTCAGCTGGAAGGCAGACAGGTAATAATAACCACCAATTTTCTTCCTGCTGTTTTCTGGCTCATCCTCCTATCAGATCCTCCATCTGCTCTGTGACACCATTCCCACAACTTGTCTCTGCCAGTTCTTCCTAGATACTGTGTTTCCTTGCTAACTTTGATAGAAATAGTCAAAGCAATTGCAGGGCAAGAAATTGTCATGCAGTAAAGTTTTTTCAGTGCTCAAGAAAAACTAAGTAACCTCATAGGACTGTGTAGAACATATATTAGCTGGATAATTCTGTTGACTATTCAGTTTCAAAATTGTTACCGAGTTAGTATCAGAATTTTTAAAAGTTTGAGTTTGTGTGAGAGTTTCAAGTGGTACAGTTTGCATCTTGTGTCATTTGTGTGGATGGAAGGACAAGGCTGCGTTCTTTTAGAATTGCAAGTGAATTATTCAAGTCAAGTATAATGAGGCAATGACTATTCTGAGTATTCCTATGGGCCTTAGGCTGTGATAAGACTCCAGACACATTTGTTGTATGATTTAGGTAATTCTGTGTCTATCCACAGGTAGAAACTTAATTTTCTGGAAAAACTTGAGTTGATAATGAGTTTGGAAACAACAGATCAGTTATTTCTAATAGTGGCACTGACGCTGTAATTTTGATATGTAAGTACATTTGGAGATCTGGTGCTGCAGTTCTCCTGGCATCTCACAATGTGAACTTGTTGGGTCAAATACTATCAAAGATACTTTGCAAGTCTTACCTGGTCGCACTGAGTGAGGTGACTCACTGAGTCTAAAATTAGTCTGTAGAATTGCCTTTTGACTGCTTTGGTTCCGAGTATTTTTAAAAAGTAATGATTAGTACTTTTGAGACTAGTCATTCCTATGATAACTTTTTATATTTCACCTTTTCCTGGCTGCTCTGTTCTAGGCATCCTAGAGGAGGATCGTTTATCCGGCCAAACAAGGCAAATTTTGGAGTAGATTTTCTTACTGCAGTAAAGGATCGGTACGGGTTAAATGATGAGCAAGACGTTCAACACGGGACAGAGAATATATTAGTATTTGGAAAGAAGACTGTGGAATTTGTTGGCATGGATTCTATTGCAGAACAACAAAGGCAAGTGTAATTTAGGAAAATCTAAGGTACACTCTTAGCAATTGATTAGTCAAGTAGTAGTTCAACTGTAAGGAAAGGAAGCTGGCTGCCTTGCATATCATGTTGTCATATCTCTAAAAGTAAGCCAAACTGCACTATGGTGGAAGAGACAAGAAATCTTCCTATTGTGGCTTCATAATTTACCTATTTTGTGGATAGGAACTGGGATTATGTCATGTTTGAGTGCTCACAATCCTAATTTTGATTTCACAAAGTAGGAGGTGATGGTATTTGGGGAGGAATGAGTGAGATAAATTATGATGATATTGGCAGTCATTATACACATGCATGGTCCTTTTTAAATAGATGTATTTTAATATTTTCTTAATATTGTACAGTATTATTTAATCTTTGTTTATCAGTAATGATTCTGTAACTAAGAGAGGGAAGGCAGAAAGTCACTGTACTGCTCTTGAAGAAGTCTTTCAGTCAGTTCATGTCACGTTCACTTATATGGAAGGGTAAGAAAGGAAGTAACTTAATGATATGTAATAGATTGCAGTTTTAATACCAGTAGAAAGGTATCCGTTCAGTAGGGTGGCAGTTTCCTTCTGAGCTGATATTCCACAACTATTCTCCCTTTGTCTCCCAGAACATACTAAGCAGTCGAAAATACTCTGTTTTTGTCTTTTTTGATAAGTGATACAAAGAATGCCCAAATAACTTAGAACCTCTTGCAAAAAGCATTACAAGAAACCTGTTTAACTTGGAACCTCTAATTAAATTCTAATTAAATTAAATAAAGTTAGCATAGCTATATTTTGCCTGTTTTATCACTCTTTTTTTTCAGTTGGATGAGGGTTGGCTGGGTTTTTTTTTGGAGGATGGGGGTTGTGGTTCAACCAGACCTATTTTGTAGTAGCAATGTAAAGGCAAAAAATAGAGGAGATGTGTCTGCACATTGCTACTTCTAGAGGAGATGATATTATGAAAAGGATATTATTTAGTTGTAACAACCAGGTATTTATATAATGTACCTACTTCTGTTTGAAGATAACTTAACAGAATGTTCTTTCTCATTTAGCCGACTGAACCAACTGGTAGATATCTCAGTGCGTGAGTGTGCAGTGAGCCATGCTGGTCAGAAAGAGGAGATCAGCAGAACATGTGCTAGTATCCTTTTTTGCTATATTGCACGATACCACAAATAAAGTACATACTTTAGCATTCCAAGTGTTCACTTCAATGAATGATATTTGTATCCTTTTATTTAAAGTGTTTGAAACTGCAGTTTATATTTAGAAGCTTAATGCAATGTTTACAGAGTTAAAAAGTAGATGCCTACAATTTTTGAGAGGGAGTGCAGATTGTGGATAAAAATAGAAGTATTGTCATAGGTTGCTACTGTGGCTGCAATTTCAGAAGGCTCCAGCAATGTTTGGTTTTTTTTAAATTTAAGTCTATAATAGATAACCCCATAAAAATACAACTGATATTGTCTGTAGGCACCAGAGGTTTCCAATATATAATAAATAATGCATTAAATATACTGCGTGTTGTAGTGATGTTATGGAAATACAAAGCAGGTATTTGTTCATTTATAAGGACTGGTAAGAGTTCTTGTCAACATTGAAATTAATCCATTTTAGGATTTGTAAAGTTAAGCTCTTTTATAAAACTATAAGCCATTTCTATACCACAAATCAAAATAAAATTTGCTGTAACTGAGCAGTAGTATCTCTTAGCCCAAATAAGTGTAATCTATTTCTGTTGATTTGATTCAAAACCAAACCCTAATTCTAATTTCTGAAAAAGGAAGTTCAGATTTGAAATAAGTTTCTTTTTCTTAATGTGAAATTTCAGATATCAGGCATATAAATCTATCAAAAAATCTGATATCATCATGGGAGACAGTAACAGCTATTGCTTCTGAAGTTCAAAATTTGGAAACACTTAATATCAGGTATAAATATTCATATTTGATTTTCTGTTCCTTTGGGGTACGGACAAAAAAAGAAGAGGCTCTTTTAGATACAGGGTCAGCTTTCTAAAGGTAATCGGATGCCTCAATACTATTTTAATGGGAGCTAAGTTTTTAAATACTTTTTTTTTAAATCTTGTCCTTAAACAACTTGTGTGCATGCTATATTTTTCAGACATGCCTTTTCAAGGAAAGACTAGAACCCTAGGAGTTTAGCATCTATGTAAAACTAAATTGTGGAGAAGTGCTTGGGACAGATGGATGTTGACTGGAGTTTTGTAAAATTAGAAAAATCACAATTGTCTGAAAAATAGAATACAGATTTTGGCCATTAGACATTTACAGGAATTGAGGCATTTGTCTTTGTGTTCCACATAACAGATTTAAATCATTTTTATACAAATTGGCTTGTTGGCTAGGGAGACTGGATTAAAATGCGTTATAGATTTTTATGGGGTGCTGTAGACTCTTTTAAGCAGTTAGACTGAACGTAAAAAAAAATAAGAGTACTTTTATAGAAATGAGGAAACAGAGAGTATAGAAACTTAGGTTTACAGCAGCATAAGATGCCTTTATATGCTTCTGTGACATCTAAGATAATTAATTCTCTTGACTTTAAAGCTTAGTTTGCCCCAAGGCAGAACTGACTTAACATGTGTATGCATCCACATTGCGTGTTTGCAGCAAGGAGACCAGCTTCACGGCAGACATAGCCAGATTTGCTGGGTGCTTGTGCAGCAGGTCAGGCTCTCTGGATCCTTGTGCATAGGGTCTGCATGGCACTGGCAGAGTGTGGGGACTCCGCTGGCAGATGGGCCCCTCAGAAGAAGCCAAGACCTTGGGGTGACACTGCTGCAGGAGTTTGCAGCCTGCCTGTGAAAGCACTAGTGACACATCCTTATCACTTAAAAATCTCACTTAGCATTTTTTTAGTTAGGTTTAGCAGTAGCTATCTGTTTGCCTTCTGGGTTTGCAAACCTGTTTGGGTTCTTTTCATGAGCTCGGGATTTTTTTTCTACGTAGAAAAACTGTAAATATATTCTCATTTTCTTTTAAAGTCATTCCAAGTGTCTTAAGACTTTACCTCTGGTTTTTATTATTGTTGATATATTCTGACTGCCCAGGCAAGTCTTTATTTAGGAGCCCACTTTCATTTAAATATGATCCTTTACCAACAGTGTCTTGACACCAAACTAAAATATCTGTAATGCTTTAACCAAACTTTAAGCATCCCAAGACCCCAGTCTGTTCCTGTCCTGAAATTATGATGATAAGAACTGTGGATCATGGTGACAGACCTAGAGAAAAATCTCTTGTACAGTGCTGACATTGGGAAAGGAGGGAGGATGTTGTCAAAGCTGCAATTCCATCGAAACAAGAAAGAATTCACAAAATAATTTCAAAATAGAGAACGTTTCTAGTACATACCTATACATTGTAGGTGGCACAGGCCAGAATAATTTTCTGGTATGAGCTAACACAATGGATTAAAGTTTGTAAATAGGTAGCAGCCTAAACCACTAATTTTTAGAAGTTAATGTTACAGCTGAAACTTTAGGCAGTTTGTTTTATTGTCAAGGTTAACACCTTGACTGCTGAATCTTTAAGCGGAGTTGTTCAGCTTTCTTGGAGGTCATACTAGTCATTGAAGACAGCAGCAGGGCAGTGGGACTGAAGGCAGCAACCCCAAATACGACTTTTTTTTAGAGTCTCGGAGATCTGTGTTGATTAGCAGCTTCCAAAGCCTTCATTGTACAGTACACACAATGTAGCTAAAACAATTGAAAGTTATGTAAGCAAATTGAAATAAATACCAAGTTAATTTAATGAAAAAGTGACCCCAGTTCTTGTATTTGTTTTTATAGTTAATGTGACAAAAATGTATTTTTCAAATAGTTGTAGGTGTTCCATTTTCTTCAATATTTAGCACTGAACAGCTGTTTGCAAGCTGGGTGCCATTTGTAAATCTAACTTTGCTAGAGCATATGTTGTCATGATTTATGATTATCAGCATGCATGAGGATACTGAGAATTTATTTTAATTCACCTAGAATAATTTTGAAGGGTTTTCAGAAGTTATTTGTGATAAAATTGGAAAGCAAAATGGGATTGATACTGGAATCTGAGGCTTATGACTAGAAACTGAAATAGTCTGAATTTGTTTTTTATTGTTTTGACCTTCTGTTTACTTTAAAAAAGACAGACATTAGCAGGTAAGTCTGTTACTGATTTTTTTTGTGCAAAGAACATTGGAAGAAGAATAAAAGTGATTAGCAATCCACCAGCTCTCTAAGAGCTTGTTTAAGTGGGGAAATTTAACCCATATGTATGTAAGTATAACTACACTGAGAGATATTTATCATAATATGCGGGTAGATCAGTCCTTAGGAAAGAAATAAAAACTTTTGTCTGGGAGTGAGTAATGAAAACTGATTTGAAGACTTCAGATTTAAGAATCTTTCAACTATTTTATAGTGATACTTTGCTACTGAGAGTGGATTTTACATCCCTTTGTGCTAGTGGGATCTGGATAGTCATGTAGGCTCTTTATTTTCAATTGACACTAAGGAGTGTAAGCCCAAAATCTGACTTTGTTCATTTAATATTAATGAAAATAATTATTTTCATATTCAAAACTTAGGGGAGGAAAAGGGGGAAGGAGGCCACAGGTTAATAAATATGCATTCATGAAGTAGGAAAATAAATTATGAAGGAGTACATTTGAATATAACTAGAAGGATATTTTATAATATTTTATAATATTTTAAAATATGTGACACCTTGGCAGTAACTTTTGAAATTTTTCTGTGTAAATTGTTTTTTTCTTTAATACATAATTCCAAATTAGTGACTTAAATAAATGCAATTATTCATTATGCTAATAATTATTCTTTTTACACAGTGAAAACAAAATGAAATTTCCATCTACAACGACTTCTGTATCCAGTGTATTTTCAAAATTGAGGATTCTGGCACTTAATCAAACTGAGATAACATGGACAGAGGTAATAACCTTTCCTGGTTTTGTTTTTATTTATATTGTTAGGTTTTTTGAGGCAAGGAAAGTACAATAAACATTTATGCATTATATTATGTAATCATATGTAATCATCCTTAGAAAAGGTGCTGTGGCTTAACTCTGTTAGTTACGTAGTAACTAACGTATTTCCTACATAATGTGGAAGTTACATTGGCACAGGAGTCTAATAACTGAAATAAAATTTACCAAGTCAAGATAAAGCAGTTCGAGTATAATATAACTTCATGTCCCAAAGGTTTGTGTGAATGAAAACTTTTTGTTTCCTTGTATTTATGAAACATTTATCTGTATTTTTATGCATATGATAGAACACATGCAAATAGAAAGAATGTATGTCATTGTGACACGAAGTACTTGTTTTGGCATCACTGCACCAGCAGGAGATCGGCTTGCATCTTTGCACATACTGACAGTTCTTGAAATACCTGATGCCTGGTTATATGCAACACAGATATAGCACAGAATACACAAAGCTCTGGCTTGTTTCAGGGACTGAAACATGTAAACATTTAAATGACTCTCCCCTAATGTGACGTCTTATTAAGAATGAAGTCCTGCGGTCAAGTATGTTAGCAGTGGGCCTTTTTTCAGAGATGGGGCTTATGAAGCACGTCTCAGTAGTGCCACATAACTTATAATGGCTTGTAAATTCCAGCCCATTATTTGGATTTCTCAGGGGCAGTTTTTATATGTACTGCATTGTGAAATTATGTGAATTTTCAGATTTCTGCTGCCAGCCATTATCAAGTAATAGACCACTTACCAAAACGGGTTAAGTAGAAAGAAACTTCTTCATTCTCTTCTCTTGCAGCAGAGCTAGAGGAGGGTCATTGCTATGTTTTTGTTTAGTGTCCATTCACTGTGCTCTTAAACCATCAGTGGGGTTTATGCTAGGACAGTTGATAATCCTTCCATAACATCAGCAACACGAACGGTGAAATGAATGGAAGAATTAAGTGGCTACAAACATTTTAAATGTCGTCTAGTGCTCATCAGAGTAAATCTGTGCATTGTGGTGTTTAAAATGTTGTCAGCTTCCTGCAGCTCTCCTCCATACCAGGGTGGCCGAAAGGCTGGTCGGAGCTGTTGCTTCAGGCAGATTAGTGTTCTCTAGGGGTAACTAAGTTTCAGAGAGAAGCCCCAGGTTAGTCAGAGCAATTTAAAATTGTGTATTATATGCATATATCTAAATACATCTGAGATGTCTATTAATATATCAGTAAAAGAGCTTATTACTGTATAATTGTCGGTTGATTGTTCAAAACATAACATACAACCTTCAAGGTGGAAAGATGTCCTGTAGAATATCTTCTAGTTAGCAGCCATTGACTTAGAAATTGAATTAATGCATTTGAGAGTAATGAATTCATGTTTATGGCTCCAAAAACTCTGTGAATTTTTGTTTCTGTAAGGAAGCTGTTTTAAGTAACAGTTGAAAATGTGGCAATTTGAGTTCCTTAGAATTGTGATGTAACTATCATTTGGTTTTGGCAATTTTCTAGTCATTTGGTCACTCTACTGAAGAGTCTTCTGATACTTCAGTTTTGTGCAGTTTTTCTATTCCAGCCATCACAGTGCAGGGCTTTTGTGGGGGAACCCCGCAAAGGTTCTCTGTAGTGAATATGCACCTAATTTCTCTTGACTCTTCAGGCTCTTTTCATGCTTCCTCATCACTAATAGATAAAATCTTTTGGTCTGTCTTGTTGACATAGGGAAACACTATCTAAATTAAAGAGATAATATATTGGTGTTTCTTGCTCTTGAGCAGGAAAAGTTGTTCTGTCTGAGTTTATACATAGAATCATAGAATGGTTTGGGTTGGAAGGGACTTTAAAGATCATCTACGTTTTAATCATACGTTTACGTGTGTTGCAGATATGGCAGCAGGATGATGTTTCATATTTTTGGGTGTGAAGCAGTTGAGCCCCGAATCATATGGTGCCACTTGAAGAGATCTCAGTGTTAATATTTCATATTGTGTATATCATCATCAATGCACAGAATCACAGAATGTTAGGGATTGGAAGGGACCTCGAAAGATCATCTAGTCCAATCCCCCTGCCGGAGCAGGATTGCCTAGACCATATCACACAGGAACGCGTCCAGGCGGGTTTTGAATGTCTCCAGAGAAGGAGACTCCACAACCTCTCTGGGCAGCCTGTTCCAGTGTTCGGTCACCCTCACCGTAAAGAAGTTTTTCCTCAAATTTAAGTGGAACCTCCTGTGTTCCAGCTTGCACCCATTGCCCCTTGTCCTGTCAAGGGATGTCACTGAGAAGAGCCTGGCTCCATCCTCATGACACTTGCCCTTTACATATTTATAAACATTAATGAGGTCACCCCTCAGTCTCCTCTTCTCTAAGCTAAAGAGACCCAGCTCCCTCAGCCTCTCCTCATAAGGGAGATGTTCCACCCCTTAATCATCTTTGTGGCTCTGTGCTGGACTCTCTCTAGCAGTTCCCTGTCCTTCTTGAACTGAGGGGCCCAGAACTGGACACAATATTCCAGATGCGGCCTCACCAGGGCAGAGTAGAGGGGGAGGAGAACCTCTCTCGACCTGCTAACCACACCCCTTCTAATACACCCCAGGATGCCATTGGCCTTCTTGGCCACAAGGGCACACTGCTGGCTCATGGTCATCCTGCTGTCCACTAGGACCCCCAGGTCCCTTTCCCCTACGCTGCTCTCCAACATAGTATGTATATAATGAGACAGTTATATATACATCCATCTGTATAACTTCATGCAGCTGTAACAGAGAGAATGAAGAATAGTTGATGAAAGGGGGCTTTTTGATCTCTAGGATAGTGGACATTTATAGGAGAATCGGTTAACTAGATACATAAATTGAATTTGATTGTCCGGATCACTGAACTTCACTGCTTTGTAACCTCCTGTAAAAACAAGCTTTAAGTGATTATGCTGTGCATGTGTATGTCTGTGTTCTTGCATCTCAAAAACTTTGAATCTGCTAGCTACTTTCAAACATATTTTGAAAAGAGATGGGGGCTTAAAAATAATTTATTACCTACAAGTTCCAAGAAAATAGGAATGTAGATGGAAGAAAGAGAGCCCATCTAAGTTTCCTAACCAAAGAAGGAATAGCAGGATGAGCTTACCCTTAATTTGTCTCCGGAGAATGCACACAAGAAAAACCTCAGCAAAAAACATAATTTGTGACCCACAGGCAGAAATCTGTAGAAAACCAGTCAGTTCCAGTGCTCATGGAATTCCATTTGCTAAAAGTGCAAAATTTTTGGCACTGTCACAATTGTATAAAAAACTGGTGTTTATGCCAGCAATTTCTATTGCATTGTAATAAGTGTTTATTTTTAGAAGTTTTGTTATCTGCTGTAGATGTTTGCAAAAAATAAATCTTTATAAAACAAAATAATTTTTATGTAATTTCAAGACATAAGATGTAAAACAAATGCACCTTTGTTCAATTTGTAGCCTTTTTGAATGAATTTATTTTCTTTAGAGTACTTGAAAACTTCAGGATATGTGTTGACTTAATGCAATTCTTGGTTTTTAGTGGTTCCATTTGCTGGCACAGTCCCATGACAGAGAAGCCTTCAAGCTCTGATAGTTTAAGACATTCTAAAAGTCTGTCAGACCTGATGAGATGTGCAGAAGTTCCAGAACCGTTAGCAGTCGAGCATATACTCCCATTTCCTCACCTCATCATCGGGGGGGGAAATCTGATCGCTCCAACCCTATTGAATAAAATAAACTCAGTTTCCAGGTCACACAGTCTGAGGTAGCACAGCTCCTAGCCTCAAGCCTGGACCTGTAAGTCCTGTGACACTACAGAACTCCTTTGATGTCATCTGTGCTGGTAGATCCAGACACAGGAAAGAGCCAGCTGGAAGACAGGGAGGGCTCAGGAATCCGTAGTACTTGTTCCTCTGTTTTTAGGAGCTATGGCTTGTTCTGAACGTGTTCTGAGGAAATCTGCATAAAATATAATTTTTTGAATAATTTTTCTCAATTTTTGTTATATTAAATGAAGTTTTGCTCTTAGGTTCTTCTTTGTGCTCCAGGATGGCCAGCACTTGAAGAATTGTACCTTACTTCTAATAACATTACAGTTTTGGAAAGGTAAGATGAGTAATGTCAGTCATTTGTGACTGATGTACTGTGAAGTTATATAGCAGATGAAGTTACATTCCTGTAATGTTTACATCACCGTGACGTAATTGTAAAATAAATGATGCAAACTTCACATGATGTACTTCAAAACGTTTATAAATGTACAAAATTATTTGCATGCAGTTATATACTTAGAAAACTAGTGTTTACATTAACAAGTAACTTTAAATGTTATGCATTTGTGTTTCTTTTTTTCCAATGTGGCAGGCCTGATAATGTCCTGCAGACCCTGAAGTTGTTAGACCTTTCAGACAACCAGTTACTGGATGGAAATCAGCTGCATCTAATAGCACATCTCCCCAGGTAGCTGCTAAACAAATTTACTGGAAATTCTTTGTCCTTGATATTCACCTCCGTACTCTTTGTCACCTGAAATATGATGGTACTGATGTTGCATGGAAGATTTATGGAATCTTGAAATAGACACATTTTGCCCTATTGAGGAGAGTAACTGAATTGTTTAATTGAGCTATTTTAATATGATCTTATTTTTGTTGTATAGGAACACATTCTTAGGCTGTATGTTATTAGGTTTTCACTATATACTTATGTAACAAAAGTGATTTATCACGTTACTAAGTTCTTTGTATAGTATTCACAGGGTTTTATCCAAGATGACAGGACTGTAGTGTTTGTGTGCAGTGGCAAAGCAAAGGAGCTGTGGAACAGTTTTCTGACCATGACAGTGTAACGCAGGTTCATCAGTAGCTGCACAGCATCGGGGGGGGTCGTTTGAGCCTGCAGAAAGCTGTTGGGCAGTTTGTTGGAAGGTGCCACTCCTGAGGCTGACACACACTAAAGATCATTGGTGATGGACACTTCCCATGAGCATTTACACCCGTGGTGCCTACTTATTTGTCCTTTGTAAAGAAAGCAAAACAAAGAGGGGTTGGAGAGAGGTAAAAAGTGTGGTGATAATTCTTCCCTGTCTCTGTTATCTGCTCTTGATTATGAACTATGGGGAAGGTTACTGTTGTTACTGTACTGGTAGAAGTGTGTGGTATGTCCTCTGCACAGACACTCTCTTTTGGAAGTTTCAGTGCTTTTTCAGGGTAGCTTAAAGACTTTGAAAGAGACATGCTTCAAAATCAAAAAAAAAAATCCAAACAAAAAAAACCCAAACAGTACAATTCCTATAATGCATTGGGTAAATGTATTTCTACTTTTTCAAAAGAATGTCTGTGGTGATATCCTTTACACAGGTTCTTCTGGTTTAATGTACTCTCCATAACAGCGTCTTTATGGAGACGTTACAGGCTTGAGCTATGATTCCTTGCTTTGGGGTTACCATCCAGGGAAAGTAGGTGTCTGTTCCTTAAGTGCTTCAATTACAGTGACTGGAAAATTGTGGGACTAATACAATAGTTTGCTAATTTGTGGAATTATTATCTTGCACTGTACACCAAAATAGCAGCCATGATTTTAAATAGCCACAAGCTATTTAAAATAAATCATTTGGAAAATCACATGATTTAAATCCAGGAGCCATTTGAAATCTTGACATTATTGCACTTATTCTCTGAAAAATTTATTCCCTGAACACTCTGCTGAATGAAGTCTGGGTACTATCTGTGAAGCTGCTGTTCATTTGTCAGTGATTATGCATCATGTCAAAAGTTTATTAGGTCTTTCTTTAAAAAAAAATTGAGGTAGTATTTCTTCACAAAAAACTTCCCGTGCCATGTACAGTAATCACTGTATCTATTAAATTTCAGATTAGAACACCTAATACTTAGAAACAGTGGAATATCTTCTATACACTTTCCAGATGCTGGATTTGGTATGTAAAAGTAATTTATTTAGAGCTTTGTAATTCTATTTTTTAAGTTTTTCACTATTGCCTTGTAAATTTACTCTTTTTCCTAGGATGCAAGACTAAAATGTTTCCTTCACTAAAATGCCTTGCAATAAATAGCAACAAAATATCACAGGTAGGTTAGATTGTGATAGTTTCACACTTTGTAAATACATGTATCTATCTTTGTTTAAGAGTAACTTGCAATTTGCTTTTTAAAAATGTCTTTGATTGTGTGTGTAATATCCTGAGGTAACTATTGAATACTTGGATCAACACAGAGGCATAATTTAAAAATTTTAAAACATTTCTTAACATCTCAGTTAGTTAAACATGTTCATGGTAGCTACTCATGTCCCTGTCTGCTACCTCATAATTCCTCTCACAGAATTCTGATGATCTGAAATGCTGAGTAGTTCCTTGTTTTTTTGGGGGTTGTGGGTTTTTTTTTTTAACTTAAATGTAATGCAGTTTTTTCCTTAACTAAATGAACAGGATGAAAGTACTTGGTTCTGCTGACCAAAAGAATAGTTTCAGTCATGGTCATTTTACAGGAAAAGTCAATGTTACTGTGTACTGTTCTGAAATGAAGTATGTTTTATGTTTCCTCAAAAGACTGTTCCCTTCCATTTCAGTGGTCGTCTATCAATGAGCTTGATAAACTGCCAAGTTTGCGGTCACTGCAGTGTCACAATAACCCTTTCATGGACACAGAGAAGAACCAAGAAACCCTGAGACAGCTAATTATTGCCAAGATCAGTCAATTGGAGGTTTTGAACAAGTCTGAGGTACGTGATATTTCAATAAATTGCATGAGTCTGGGGAAAAACATTGTCATTGCCTGATGATTGTTTTCAGTTTCTTTTAAGATTACTGTTTGTTTGGGTGCAGGAAGAGTAAAGTGCTGACTGTTCCATCAGCTAGTCAATGAGGTGCTCAGTAGGGCTACAAGATCCAGCCCTGGTTGTGAATGCTGCTAATTCAGTGGGGACTAGGACAAGATGGAGGAATGGTGGTTTTTTTCAAGTGCCCAAGTCATGTTGAAGTTGCAGGACTGTTAACAAAAAACATACTCTGGCCAAAGGAAAAGAAAAAGCAGCACAGTTGACTCTGTTTCAATGACAGTAATACAAGCATTTCCCTTCTGTAATAGGAAAATAGCATTATCTAAACCAAATCAAACTTTCAGCAAATGTTTATTGTAAAAGAGAGCAGAAGCAGCATCTGTTCCATAGCTACAAAAAACTTCCCTGCGTCATCATATACAGTATATCTTTGCTTAGATATTCATTTGTGGACCAATCAGTACATAGAGGGAGGGGCTGTGAGATTCTTAATAGCTTTAAAATGTACTGAATGTATGGATCAGTCAGTGCTTGGAGATAAGGTTTGGAAGATTCTTGGTAGCATTAAAACATACTGAACACCTAAATAAGAGCAAGAAGTCAGTGTTATTAATTAGATTTTCCTCTCTGGAAAGCTGTATAATTACATCATATGCCATTCCTGTGTCAGTACAGATCCTTCCTGCCGAAAGAAAAGGAGCAGAGCTTGATTATCGCAAAATATTTGGAAATGACTGGTTAGCAGCTGGTGGGAATTGGAACCCAGAGAAAAACAAACCAAGTGAAGAATTTCTTGCTGCCCATCCCAGATACCCATCGCTTTGTCTTAGTAAGTACAGTAAAATTAGCATTTCCTCATTTCTGGCATTGTGGTAGCACTGCTTCAGTGTCTCTCTCTCTCTCTGCCATTTCCCTTCCCTGTGATGCTTTTTCCATGTGCTTCTACTGCCTTAGGAAGGCCCACCCGTTGGCAGGCCTGTGTGCAAATGGCTTTTGCTTCTGTGGGGCAGCCACATGGTACTGCACCCTCCTGGGCACTGCTGCCTCAGGGCTGACACCTATGAGCATCTGCCCCATAACTACTGGTGAGCAGGCAGCAGCTGCCTCCACCTGGGCCTTTTTTAAAGTGGGAATGTTAAGCAGCAACTTCATGTGCCTGTGCACCCTCCTAAATGCTCTATCAGTTGATCAAGGCTCACGTCTGCAGTGCTCAGCGTTGCAGGAGCCTACCACTTTCTATACTTGGTGTCCTAGCTGCTGAGGGAGCTGAGGCAGCAGGCTTGTGCCTGATCCAATACCACAGTACTCTCAGGGCTGCTGCTGAGTTTTAGTCTTTGAAGGGTTCATGTCTATGTGCACTTTCCTTCACACAGAATATGGTGCACCTGAAGAAGGAGAACTGAAGGGACAACAGCCTTTGACTCTGAAAAATCAGCTTCTGAGTAAGAGGCCAGAAATGGTCAAAATTGTTCCTTCTGCATTTAAAATATTTTACGAGCTTAGTAAAATTTGTGGGTATATATGGAGAATAAAAGGTTCAAAAGCCTTTGAGATGTCACAGAGTTCCAGCCTGTAATTCTGCTTCTCTGAATTGTGTGTATCAATGAGTTGGACTAGATACCTGCTTCTGTGTACTCTAGCTCGTTTCCCCCTCAACCCAAGCCAAATGATTTTCTTAATTAAGACTCACTTAATGGAGAATAGAGGTAATCAGTACTCCATTCTGACAGCATGAATGGCTTCTCTACAAAAGACAGTTGAGATTTTAACCTCAATGGCTGCACTGCTTTCTGATAATTTTTTTATAGCTTCTTAACTTTAGGACAGTCAAGAAAAATATGGGTAGCTTTGATATTTGGGGCTGTCTACATATTTACACTACATCCTAGACTTACAAATTCATGTAGCTTTGTCTCCCAGTTGACAGAAGAATTGAACCTTTTTTTTACTCCATGGGAAAAATAGTATTTTAAGGCATTACATTCTACTGCATTTAGGTGGAAGACTACAGAGAAGAAGGAATCTAGTTGGCTAGACATAATAGAAACCTTTTTAAGGATAAGTCTTTTAATCTCTGTCAAAGAGTTAGGCTAATAACTGCCTTAAAATGTGCTAGTACTGTGCTTTTGAGATACTGAGGGTCAAAAACCTGCCTTAAGCTGAGTAAGCAGTTTCCATTCTACTGCAGGTTATTTTAAAAAGTTAACTAGAAATTAAGCACTTTTGACCAAAAAACATGTTAAGTATGAGGGAGTCACTTTTAACATATTTTCCCTAATTTACTAAAGATTAATAAAATCTTGATTATTTTAATAAAATTACTTTTAATTTTTCAGAGAATGACTGAATACTATCTTAGCTGCTCAGATACAGGCTACATCCTAATTTTTTTAGAAGATCAGGCTGAGCTAGGGGAAACAATTTGTAATAAAAACAGACTAGAAAGACTCTGTGCTCCTGACAGAACAGGGCTTAACGTTCATTCACTAATGCCTCACCGTTCTTCCTTAAGCTTTGACAATTAAATGTCCTGAGAAACCTGAACAGAAGCCAGTAGAGAAAAAGCTACCAGGTAAGAAGTCTTGGCTTGTGTTTAAGCAGTTCATTTGTAGCTCCTTTTCAAATAACTGTATTAAAGAATGGCAGCTGCCTCTGGTTCTCCCCTGAAGGCTCTGTCATATAAAGAAATTACAAAGGCAGAAATTGTTTGAAAAAGTCATTATTTTTCCGATCTTCATACTTACTTTCAGTCCAGCTTGAAGATTGAAAGTTGATGCTTGTCTTATGACCTCTGCTGCTGGTGTCATGATTCATGTGTCTGAGGCAATCAAAGGCTAATTAACTGGTATGAAATCTGGTGGATGCACTAACCAAATAACAAGAACGTGAAGTTGTAAGAGCTGACTACGTAGTCTGCAGTTCTAGATACCGAAGTCTAGTACTTAATACATTAAGTTAGAAATCTAATTCTGACCTGTATCAAATTTGTCTTTTGACGTTTGAGTGCCTGCAGTGAGACTAGAATGAAGAGACTTTTTGTTCTAAATCAAACTGATGGTTTGGAAAGATGTGTCAGAATGGCGTCTGAGAGAAAAGACTTACTCAAGCTTTATTCTAAAATAAAAATCACATTTATTATCACAAGTTGCATAAAATCAGATAGATAGAGCTTTTACAAAAATTTTTGATAGAAAAATATTTTTCTAAGTACAATGTGTGGTATTACAGGAATAATTTGCTATTGCTGTGCCTTTAGATAAAGCTTCAAAAGAAGTGAAAGTTCAACCAAAATATTGGGTATATCTATTGCAAACACAGCTATCGCCTCTGGAACAAACTACAATTTACTCATTCAAGATCCATTACAAAAAATATCCCTTCACGTAACTGACTTCATAATATAAACCACTCTACAGTTCTGCTGGCAACTTGTTTGGGACTAATTAATGTAATACCATTTCTAAGAATGGCACTAGTTCCACCGTGACATTCATTTATTTGTGCTGGGAAAGCCAATTCCTGGTAATGAAAACTTCAAGGAATAGTCACCAGATGCAAGCAGGCAGAACCTTACTGGTACGTGTCCCAAAGGTCACTTAGTTTAGCATGTAGTAAATACAAACTCAAAAAAGGTAAATTATGAAGCCGTAACACTTCAATGTGATATATGGGATCAAAGCGCTTAAACCGTAGTAGCATATCCTGTCCTATCCACCAGAGATTAAACCATTTTCCATTTGATATTAGCAGTTATGGTTTCAGATACAAAAGACATTATTGCCACGTTAGACCTGAAGCAGCAATACAGCCTCTCACTGTTGCTATAAGCAAGTATAGTTGAAACACTAGTACTTTGCTACAGCTCAGTGGTAGCAGCATTTTTCTAATAACTTTTCTTTCTTCCCCCTTGACAGAGTCTATGACTGTTCAGAGGGTCAAAGGATTGCTCTATCGCCTACTTAAAATTCCTGGTTCAGAACTGAAACTGTCCTATGAAAGTTCTAAAGTGAGTTACAAATGGGTAATGCAACCATCAAATACTGCATGCTGCTAAAGGGCAATAGCATGTTCTAAAATACTACCTAAGGAAATTGATTTCACTTACAAAGGACAGTCTTCGTGCTGTACTTTAGGACCTAATTTCCTTCCTGTAACATGACAGATCCTCCCTGACTGCACCTGCCTGATGTATAGTTGGTTTACATGAACAGATTTCAGTTTAAGTCTGATCAGTTTGATGTTTTTTTTTCCTTTCTTATTCTAGCTGGAAGGAAAAGAAGTTGAACTAGACAATGACTTAAAGCCTTTGCAGTTTTACTCAATAGAAAATGGGGACTGTGTGTTAGTACGGTGGTAAGAAGGGACTCTCTTGATGGACTGAACGAAAAGCCAACACTGGAACTGCAGAAGAGTTACAGACTGCCTGCAGACAGTACGGACAGCCTGTGCCCGAACACACGTATGGGAGAATGTGAATTTCATACGTGGCACCAGAGGGCTATACAATAACACTTTCAGCTCCAAAACTTAATCGTCAGTCTCCATGAAAGCATTTGCCTTTGGCTGAATTGTCTTACTTGAGAGATACCAAATCGTGCTTAAATGCTTCAATTAAATAAAACTCAAGGTAACCCTTGTGCCAAGATTTTATACTCCCTTCCCACTGCAGCGGTGAGAATTTGTTTTAGTGAACTACGTACATGATTGAGTTGTGATCTCTTTGCTTGTAATAGGACAGAATTAGTGCTGCACTGAAAGAGGCTACTTGCTCTTTTTGTTTTCACCTACTTCCAAAGACCTTAAAGCAAATCAAAGTAAAACAGCAGTAATTGTAGAAGTATCTACACAGCCTTAGACTATTTAAGGTCAAAATCTGACAGACCTTTATTCTACCCTACCTAGCGTTAACATACCACAGTATAACTAAGTTCTCAGCATGCTGCAAGGCATTGCTATTTATTTTACATTCTTTAGTGTGCTGTTCCTCAGTCTTATTTTACTTTCACTTGTGTACCCTCAGATTCATCTCTAATAACACATCGAGCTATCAGAAATCCTTCCTCATCAGGCCAAGTTTGCAGTACTTCAGGATTTGGTATAAGCAAACTTCAATATTGTTTTCCTCTAAAATGACAATGGTGTAAAGAAACTAAACATAAATCCTCCCAGCTGTCCCAGCCCCTGCACAGATGAGGGCAGCCCCTCAGCCAGCACAGAACCTGCTGCAGCAAGCCTTGCCATATGCCCTGGTGCTGAGCACAGCGCTCCACTGGATCCTGGTCCAGCTCTATACTGAGTTAAATCAGTAGTACTTTAATTTACAAAAGAGAGGCTAGTTGGCATTCTTATGTGCATTTATTAATTACAAGTAGGTCTTTGACTTTATATAAAAAGGAAATTTTTTATCTTAAACATTTTGGTTTTTGTCAGATTAACATCTATACTATAGAAAATGAATAGTATCAGTCCACTTGTAATTATCAAAAGGGATGTGCAAATATTGTTATACTTGAGTTGAAAACCAACATTAAAAGATACCTTAATATTCCTTATTGTTCCAAGAATGACTCCACATGTACACTTTTCCATGATCACTGTATGCTACCCTGTTTTCCAAGGCAAGTCCATCATCTCTCCTCACATCTACAAGGATCCCCACACAGTTCCTTTAATCTCCAGAGCTCTTTCAGTTCCTCTGGAGAATACTGGGGGGAAGACAGCATGCCACTCTCGCAGGTCTTCTCACACAACCAGAGACTGTCCTGTTAGAGAGAGAACCATTTCAGTAGTTCTTCTTACACATAATTTAGTCTTTAAGAATCTTTACTTCCAAGAATCAGGTTTTCATTGTTTCTCGCAACAAACTTTGCACACAAACGTCACCAGCTGGAGGTATATGTCTCTCTCTGATCTGCTAGGCCTATTCAGAGAACTTGGGAGGTGGCGATGGGGGCTGCTGGGGGGAGCAGGTTGTTTCGTAGGGTTGTTGTGGTTTTTCTTTTAAATACATCTTGAGTTTTTTCTGGATTTTAATCCAATGGCTGTTTCAATTTTTTTTTTTTTTAAGAAAAAACATTTCCCCTATTTTATGCTGCTTGGAGCAACAGGCATGTTCTTTCCATAAGATCAGAGAATTTCTTCAGACTTACTTGATATCGCTTGGGTCCTACAGCTGCCATCCAGATGCCCATACTCACATCTTCACCCTGAGACAACAGATTAAAATAAAAATACAGATATTGGCACCAGGAAAACATGAAGCATGACTTTGTGAACTAGAGTAAGTTGCATCATGTACCAGCAGTAAGAAATGATAACTACAAAAACCTATGTCTGACTATTTTAGAGATGTTAAGTGAATCCTCCCAGCCTTCCTGTGATAATACCTTGTTCATAAAAGAGAGTACAAAACTCAAGATTACAGCTCCAGAGGTTCTCAGTCCAACACAGTTGTGCTTTGACTTAGAACAGACAGTTAACGACCAAAAGCACTGCAAAAAGCCAGCACTAACCTGAAAAGTTACACTTGAGCAGTCTTTTTTCCAACTCACCCAATACACATGCTGCTCACCAGACCAGTTTAAGAGAGAAAAACTGAACCAACGCTTTACTACCTGGTATGTCTTTAGTCTTTCAGAGTTGCTTGCCAGCCACTGAACAATGTCTTTGGAGATGACGTAGCCGGACCCGCAAGCAAAGGCTGGATACGCAGGACTCGGGTACTCCAGCTCTTGCCATTTCCCAGTTCGATCAACTGCCCAATTTAGTCTGAAACTGAAGACCATGTTAGATGTGAGATGTTTATACAAAGCCCTCTGTGAAACCTATGAACACTGCTAACAACTGAAGTAACACTGGTAATAAATAGTATTAAGAGGAAGAAGTAGGAGGTGATCCTAATTATGGTTCCTAGCCTTATTTCTCTAGGGCACACATCTAATCCAACACAACAGCTGAAAGTGTAACTATTGTTTGGTCTCAATCTTGGGCAATAAGAGAAAGTTCTCAGAACAGAAACAAATGCAACATTGACAGTTAGGTCTTCAGCATGTCAGCACCCCCTGCTGGGTCTTGATGCAGGTAAGTGCAGACGTTCTTACTGTGTTCTGTAACAGGCACATCTGTGTCCAACCCCCTGTGGTTAATCAACACAACACAAAGTCAGTGCCTCCAGCAGGCATGCAGTTACAGTGATGTTACACAACCCATTTTCCTGATAAAACTAGTGGCTGCTTAAAAACTAGGAAGCAAGGCAAAGTACTGGTTTTTTATATACCTTCTCTAAGCTGTTTTCTGAAGTAACTCAACAAAGCAGATGTTCAACAAAGACTGCCATCACTGAATTACAAAAAAACCTTCCTGGCAGTCGTCTTTTCTAAGGAAGATCGTACTTACTGCTAGAGGCCTGCAGAAAGCCAGCAGTGCTTTGTCTGCACGGTCTCTCCGCATGGACTCCCAACTCCAGGCAGTGTGGCACAGCTAGCTTTAACACGCTGCCGCCACACCATGCGGCCCTACAGACCCTGTTAAACTGCTATGTCAGGCAGCGAGAAGCACCCTGCTTTTCCTGTTCAGGAGCAGGCTGGTATTACACTCCTTTTATCTTACAAGTACTTCATGCACTCACAGCTAAGTGGTCTAACTATGTCAATGCAGCAGGTTCAAACGTTGCTGAATTCAGTCATGAGCACAAGCAGCTAAAAGCTTTCGTGTGGTACTAAGAATTGTCACCTCAGACAACAGCCCCGTAAGGGAGGAATTACAGTTGAGTGACAGATCTGTTATTAGACTCCACACGTTCCCAGCTGAAGCTGACATGTGAGAGCACCACGTAGATAAAAGTCACATCTGATACCTGAATTCACTTTAGACTGAGTATCTTCCACTCTAGTGAGTCACAGGAGGAAGGGCACAACCCCCTCCAGATTGAGGGGCACCTACTTTGCTAATCAATTTACACTTCTGTAGTGATTTCAGTGTGTTCACTACACCTCACGCTTGCCTTACCTGAAGACTGTGACTATTAGAGAATTTACACTTGAAGATGTCACCCCTACATAAAGTTCTCTACAGACATACAGAAAAGATGACGTTTTATCCAATTCTTCTCTCCCAGCACAACTTGTCACTTCCTTTTGTCAGTAACCTAATAAAATTACTTGATACCTTAACACACCATTTCTATAGCAAGACTCAGCAAAACTCATTTTTCAGCCTCCAGAAGAAAGCATTATTGATCATCCTAAGTTCATTCAATGGCTATTCTAAGGCAAGCCTAGAAATTTGTTACTAGAACATGAAGCACGTTACACTCAACAGTGTATCTTACACCCCAGGAAAAGGGGAGGTTCATATTACAAATGAAATATATCTTCATGGAAAACTTCAAGTATCTGAAGTTTCTTTCTGGCCTAATTAAGGTCAAGAAAAGGTGCCATTCTGAACTGCCGCTGCTTTCCATAGCACGGTAGGGAAGCCAACTTCAGTGAACTGCCTTTTTCTTTACAGCATTCATATCAGATTCAGTCTCCCTCAGAAACAGCTTGGTACCTTCTACCCCATCATAAATTTGGTCATGTGCAAACATGATCGGTGATCTGTCAAAGACACCTCTCTCATGCCTGAGGGTGACTAATTGTTTGACTGCAGATTTAAAAGAACAGAATAGCAGTAACTGAAGGTAAGTATGTTCTCTCCAAGACGACCCCGTGTTCTGAAGTAGGATACCTGGACCACTTGGGTTTCCAGCCTAAAGTCCTGAAATGCTCTAGATGAGCTAGATAGTTTTAAATCACCATTTAAAAAACTTAAGGAACAAAACCACCACACGATATGAAGTGGCATCAGAAAGGGGCTATTAACTGACAGCACGCGCAAGTCCTGCTCAATCCAAAGTGTTCCTTTCCCAGTTTCACTGAGATCTCATCCTTGGTTTCTGCCAGAGTAAGCTGGTAATTTCAGAATTCACAAGAACTCTGATAAGTTTTTCTAAGAGTGCAGGAATTAATTATTAACAGATTATAAGGAGCACTGGGCAACAAACAAGAAATTTGTCTGAACTAGAGAGAGCTTAATAAGGTCTAGGTGAAGAATGCAAAGTTTGAGTTCTCAGACACAGGCTCAGAGGAGCAGAAGGAAGGGAGACCATCAATAAAGTCATCTCAAGGGCCAGATACATTAACCTTCTGCTCAGGAAGTTAAGGTCTCTACACACCAGAACCAGCTCTCAGAGAAGCCTAACAGCATTTCATCTGCCCTTTCACTAATGCTCAAGCCTAAATATACAAGATGTCACTGAGTTGTAAGGTAGAAGAGCTTGGAAGGATCCCCCAAAACCACTCAGAAGACTCCTGTACATTCAGGGGTTACCCACAGAGCTGAACACATAACCAGAAAACTCTGGCCAAGGAGCAGGCCCATGGTAGGCAGCAACACAAAGGTAGGGACACCAAGGAGAAGGATGGCAATCTCTTTGGTATTGCATCCTCAGCTCTTACAGCCAAGAATTTTCCAGAAGAGTTTTCCCTACATCAGCTGGAACAGCAGCCTAGGTAGCTCACACATAGTGCTATTTTTCCTTTTGCAAGTTGGTTTCCATCTTGTCATCAAGTTCCTGACCTTTTACATTGCTAGAAGGAACGTATCTTGCCTTCACTATTAGCCTTGCCTTGTGGTAAAGGTAGTCCCAAGAAAATTTAACAGGCACCAGGCAATCAGGGTTTTTGTGCAGGCTAGAGAAAATATGTCCACCACTCAGGTCTTTGAGGTCATCACAAGATAGCCAGCTATTCCACATGCTTTGAGACATATGCACACACTTTCACACACCTTACTAAATCACCTTACAAGTAAGCAACAGTCGGTACCAGACTGGTGAAGCACGACACCTGTAGCAGCAAAGGCCAGCTTTTCTTAATGTAAGCAGACAGTAACACGAAGACACATCGTGCCTTTGTGCTATACTGAATGTGACAGCAGCGTAGCATTTCTGCTACATTGGATGATATACCAGTGTAGCAATGGATTCCATGGATGGAAGGGAAGAGATGAGCTATTTTGATCCTCCTAGTTATTCACAAGTGTAATACAGGCTGGGAAACTTCACTCAAGAATTCATGAATCAGATCTACCATTTCAGACAGCAGCAAAATGGGTAGCAATGCCTGTCATTCACAGACTTCAAAATAAAGTGCAGACTATAAAGGCAATTTTGTTTCTCCTGTTTACCCCATTTCCTTAAGCCCACCAGGAAAATCACAGTGGCTTCAAAAAAAGTAGCGTTTACAATTCTAGTATGTACTTGCCTTTTAACTTTACTGTACTGCTGGAATACTTTTATTTACTTAAGTACCACAAGACAAAGACATGTATAACACATTTTAAAACTAGGTAAGATATTCAGCAAGTTCAACTCATTGTAAAGGCATGCTCTGGAAAGCTATTGTAAAGGATCGATTTCTGTATTCTGAGATTCAAAGTTCTACCCATACAAAAGTTCTACTTTTTATAACTAGCTTCCATAGGTAGAAAAGGGGAACCCCCATGAAAACAGATTTAAAGCAGTAAACTGTTCACTAAAGACATGGTATCCCTTAAGGACAATAAAAAAAAAACAACTCACTTTCCCCACCAAATGTTTGGCCTGTCCAATTTTTTCTGCATTATCCTGTTAAAAACAGCCTCCAAATCAATGTAACAGTCATCATCTGTCTTCAGCAACAAATCAAAACTCGTTGATTCAACTGTCCTGTAGCCAAAAAGAAAAGTGATGAGATGCTGAGCTGCAGCCCACAAACTACAGTTACGCAAAAGAACACTCCACAAGGGCTTTTTGGGAAGCAGAGGGGGAAGGAAGAGGGAAAGGATGTCTTCCCTACTCTTGACTTTTTAGATGTTTTCCCTATTGACCAAGGCTGACTAGTTGTCCTACAGAAAGGAGATACAGCTGCATCCTATGATGATCTTACAACATGGATTTGTGTATGAGCTGAAGAAAACAAACTTGAAGTTTTGTTCTCCAGGACAGATGGTGGATTTACTAATGAATCCATCTTAAACAGTATTGACCTCAGAAGGATATGAATCCCTGCTGATGCTGGCAGTGCAGCTGTTAAAAGCCAGTGGCTACATGTCAGTAGCCTACTCTTCAGGATGAGACAGACAGTTCAAGGGCAATACAACTGTAGAAGGTTGTAAGAAACATCTGTGGAAACAACTTGGTACTTACTCTTCCTCAGTAAAGCACCGTTCAAATATGAAAAAAGTGATCTTTAACTGTCTGAAACAGTTGAATATCTGTCACTTGTAAAATAACCAAAGCATCTTAAGATTCTAGGGATTATTCCTGGGTTGATTAACGAACATTGTTTTTAAGGGTAATTTCTTTTAACAAGAAAGGCATTTTCCTTAAGCCTTTCATTACTAAATCCTGAAAAATTTTCTAACCTGTAAGAAATTATCACAAAGATCTAAGTCTTGACATTTAAACTCCCTTTTTAGAACTGAAAGCATGGTTCAGTTTTTCAGTTACATTCATAACCATGAAATTTGTTAAATAAATGCATAATCTTGCAAGCAACTAAAACTGTCAGCTATATTTCTTACTCTGCAGCAACATCAATTAATTGAAACAGACTAATTGAAAGAATTGCAAATTAGAGGTAATAACTTATTAGAATCACCACAGACAATGTAATACACTATGAAAATTTTTCCTATCAACCTTCCGTCTCCCCTATACTCAGCACTGGTGAGGCCACATCTGGAGTACAGTGTGCAGTCTTAGGCTCTTCAGTACAAGAGAGACACGGACATACTGGATGGAAAGTCCAGCGAGATGATTAAGGGACTGGAGCACCCCTCCTATGAGGAAAGGCTGAGGGAGCTGGGACTGTTGAGCCTGGAAATGCTCACAGGGGAGCTCATCAATGTATGTAAATACCTGAAGGGAGGGTATAAAGAGATAGAGGCAGGCTCTGCTCAGTGGTGCCCAGTGACAGGACAAGAGTCAATGGCCACAAACTGAAACACTAAGTATACAAGCTGGCCAAAAGCCATCCTTCAAAAGACTAAAGCTGCTAATTTTCAGTCAGAAACAATTTAAAAGAAACTACAAGGAGATACAAAAATTTTCACACCTGGACTCTTAGAGCAGAAGCCTGTCTTGCCAGCTCATGCTTATTTGAGGCCCCAAGGGTCAGCATTCAAGAAATAGAGATCCTGTTATTTTACTCACTACATGCCTCAATGAAGTAAATCACATAAGGTATGTATTTCATGGAACCTGCAGATAATGTAACATGCTGGATCATCTCGCACTACAAACAGCAACGTTCCTAAGAGAAAATACTTTCTTTTCAACTTACCATCGGTAGAAGTTCAGCAGTTTGGCTGGAACATTTCTATAAGTGTCAATAACATCTACAAAAACAATATCGTCATAGGTACTGCTTTCTTCCTTCAATAGAGCATCTTCATTTTCAAGATTTTTTATGTGACTTGTAAACCTTTCTGGGCGAGTATGGAGGCTTTTTAAAAGAGCATCACCTTCTGAAAGAAACAGCACCCATCATTAAACAAAGATGCATACTACATACTATTTCACATGTTTCTCTTGGATCATACATGACATACTGACAAAATGAATCTGAAGAAGTGTTCAACTCAATGGGGTTATGAAAATCCTACAATTAATTTAAAAATTTCTACGAAATGTTAAAAAGTGCATAAATAAAATGCATAAGGTCTGATACAGATAGTTTAAAGTAAAGAAGTATTCTCTTCCTTTTCAGTAATAAAAGGTTTCAACTTTTAAGGTTCTTTAATATAAAGAGCTGTCTGGGACTTCACTATTACTCTTACCGGTAGAGTAAAAAAGCTACTGTTATATCAATTACTTCTATCCATATATATCTAGCATAAAAAAATAAACCCCAAAACAAACAAAAAATCCTACACTAAATACAACCAAATTGGCATTGCTTTGATGTAGCATAGATGGTCCCTGCTGAACCACATCACATAACTGACAGCAGATAAAAGCTAAAAAAATATTGCAAGAATACCGAACTTCTTGGTAACGAGATACTTTGTGGTACTGAAAAACCTTTCTGACAAACAGGATGGAAGGGCTTTAGCACACCTCAGTTTAGGCTCCTACACAGATGACAAGACAACAGGACCGCCCAATTGTATCTGCCAGGCCTAGCTACAAAAACACGGAAATAACGCTCTGAAATCACTGCTTATGTCGGCTATGATGGACCGATAAGAATACATCAACTCCAGTGCTACGTGGCCAAAATCTTAGACATTGGAAAGAGCTCCTACAAAGCCTCTGAACATTCTGCTGAAATAGGTGTAAAACAGCAACAACAGGGGTGGAAAAGCAGGCTATGCTAGGTAGTCACTGTTTGTCAGTAGTTAATATTAAACATCACGACACAGTACTTCTAACAGTATCAGGACTGGCAAGAATGTGAAAATTATCAGGGAAAGATTTCATTGCACAACATTTTTTAACTTGGGTTTGGGTAGCAAAAAACAAGGACAGAGAAGAGAGTCTAGATAAAAATGGTATTTCTGTTAATAAAAAGATAAAGGGATGCAAGTCAATTGGAATGGCTGACAAATGCAAGTCAATTGGACTGGCTGACAAAGGCCAAGCAAAGAACATCAGGACATTGACATTAGGCATAAAAAAACAGAAAGAAAACTTGAGGTGATCAAGTTCATAGAGATAACATGAATTTTACATCAGAAATGTAATTGAAAGTTCCTGTTTTATCATAACATCAAATGCTATGTTACGTTTTGCACACTTACCTTGAATAGTGTAGATAAAACCACCTGCTATTCCCTCCACACCTTCTGTGAGTTCATGTGGCAGTGACCCTTCCCCTGCCTGCTAGAGACAGATTAATGGAAAGAAATAAATTAGTTCATCTCTCATTACTGATGTGTTTTGCCCTATGATTTTAAGGTATCAAGTTTTCTGGCAACTGAGAATGAAATTAATTTAAAGCTCTTCTGGTTTAGGAGCTTAGACTTAGGAGTCTTTCTTGCATAAGGAAAGACTAAGATTTTTAACTGTAAAGTTTTGTGGCATTTTTTGAAGTGTCACCTAAAGCTAGTGGTTTTAGTCTAAAACCGAAACTTTTAGAAAACTAATTTTGAAGCTAAGAGCAAAATGTATGGTGATTCTGGCTAAATTACAACAGCACAGCATGTTTAAGAAAGCAACATTTTGACAGGAAGAGACACGTTGCCGAAAAGCAAAAAATGGGCTTAATCCCATCGACTGGGATTTTAGCACAGGATTTTTGACCCACATTTTGTCATCTCTGATGACATACTGATACTGCTTCACACCTGGCAAAGACAATAGGTGAACTTTACTACCTTCAAAATAAAATTGCACTTACTAGCATCATTTTTTGCATGACCTTGCCTTTTCCCTGAGACAACAGGAGAAGCTCAACTGAATTAACGATTTACAGAGAAACACAGGAAAGCAACATGCTAAATACCCAAGACTTATAGGAAAAAGAGAAACACGGTGGCAGGGAAGGTGAGGTGACTCACTGTAATGACTCTGAAAACACCCCCTCCATCATTCACCACCACTTTATGAAGGTTTCTTGAAACAAGGCCCTGAAGATCCTGGCTTTCCCACACAATGGTACCTTCAAAACTCTGGTAAGAAAGCAAAACACTGTTATGCAGGTATTCAAAGACTTCCAATGACGAAAATCAAACAGTTTGGTTGGGTTTTTTTTTAATTTTAAAATAGTCAACTTCACGCAACATATAGCTTGAATGCACAACATAGATGTTTTACTTACACTTCAATAAAAATTAAGTTACACATAAAAGAAACACGTCTGTGAAACTCCGTAACACGTACTCATGCTTTTAAGACTAATCATGAATCTCTATATTAGGAACATTAAACTTTTAACAGAAGTCTAGTGTAAAAGGCTTTGGCTTTCTAGCATCATTAAGATTGCATTTAAAGGTGACTTGAAGTGAATTTTTAAAAATCAACTATAAAACCCTACATTACAAAGAGAATACATTAAAGCAGATTTGGAAATAAGTGCTGCTTTTTAGTTATCTGCCAAAACCAGAGATCAGAGACTCAATCCTGACATCAGCAAAACTCAGAGGAAAATACAGCCACCTTTATCCTGGCAAAGCTGTCACAAGCTACTGTAGTAGAGTCACAAAACTCTGACCTCACATCTTGGCTGGTAGGGAAACGAGGAGAAAGACAAGTGAATATCTTTAAAATTTTCTGGTTTTAACTGTCAGTTTAAGTTATGTCACTCCATGGGTTTTACACATATACGTGTGTGTAAATTCTTGCATTTAAAAGCATTTCATTTCAACTTGAAACTAATCCACCTAACAGTCCAAACTATTACCCATTTTTTATAAGACTTTCCTGAAGACCCCTGAGAACATGCAAAGGGACAAGTGGTGTATTGTACAGGTAAGGGTACTGGTAGTATTGTATTTTTTAATTTTTTTAAAGTAATTTCACGCTTATGACAAGGTAGTATAGAGTAGTTGTAGGGTTATTATATTCCTGACTGCTAGCTGAGCGCATTCCATTTTGTTTCTCCCAATTTCACAGGAAAAATTCTGGTAGCTAGTGTGGACCTTGGAACAGAGAAACAACTTGTTTCAACTATTTGTAGATGCATCTCTGTTGCTGTAGAAAGTCTGTTTACTTGTACTAACCTCTCAGCTCTTCCCCATTTTAGCTTCCTTGTACTCCAGAAACCTTCTCCAGGAACTATCCAGTTACTGACACACCATTAAATCTAGCTTAGAGTTCAGCTCAATTCTTTGCTTTCCTCTAGAAGTAGGTCTTAACATCTGCAGCAGTCTCAGTATTTAATGACAGCTGCATATTTCAGAAGTCTCCCATCTATTATTTATAATGCCAGCTTTATAATCTAATAATGGAGCTAGTCAGTGTTTATTCAAGCCTGGCTTGCACGCTCAATACCTTCCCCTTGTTTTGTTTAATTACCTGTCAGTTAGCAAAACAAATGGACCACTACTAAGACCTTTTTTAGTGGCAGGACCCCTGAACACCCTGCACAGTAAAACCCACATGCTCAATTTCTCTGCAGTGGCTGTCATCTCCCATTCCAATGTTTTTTGCTGTAGGGACTGGGCTCTAATCCCACTTCTGTGCCTTGTTTACAGACACCACCTTTGGTAAGTTGTTTAGTGAGCCTGAGAGTCCTTTCGCTCCTCAGCAACCAGAAATATTAAAATTCTCACCACTGACTATTACTGATACTGACTTCAAACTTGTACCAAGAGTCTTAATCAGTTATTACCAATGAACCTCAGTGCAAGGTGTCCCGAAGCTGCGAACTATCATTATTTTCCAGGTTGAGAGACTTGTAAGCAAATTTTTCTAATGACTTTAGCCTTCAGCTATTCTTACTCTAAGCTGCTTAATGAAAGCTGAGGCCTGAAAATGCTTGAAGTGAAACATTAGTGGCACACCTGAGACTACATCATCTGTTTTTCCCCATTTAAATTCCAGCCTTGTTGCTGCCAGAGCACAGTGGCATTTACAGTGAATACCGAACAGGTGTACTGACATAATGCAGCCCTGCCAAACTCCTTTCCTAATGTTGAACGGTGCTGTGCTTTTTGTTTCTCCAACGACTCCTCATTAGTAATACAGAGTATGCATAGTAAGGAGTCCCATTTTCATGCAAGCGGCCCATGGCTTTGTGATAAAATAAGTGCATTGCTAATACTTAGCTGTAAGAGCCCCTGTGCGAGTTCTAGTTAGCTGCTCGTGGTTCTGCGCTTTCAGTTGTTCCAAAGCTGAATGATGGATACTGTCTTTGACAATCTGGCCTGCCAGATGCTTATTCTAATGCTGCATTTCCCTCCCTTTCCCTGAGACGAGCAGAAAGAGCAGCACTTCAGCTGGAAGATGAATGAAGCTCTTCAGCAGCCTGTACAATCCTTTACTTCTTGAAGGTGGAAAGGCAGAGAATAGAAATTGTCTCAGAAACCATCTAGTGACAATTAAACAGTTCACTAAATTTACTGGTCTCAAACAAGTAGATAGGAACACGTGGGCGTTCTATCTCCTCTGAATCATCTTGTATGGTTCAGCATCCTAAGTATCACAGGAGCCTGCATGCTGTGCATAAGCCCTATTAACCCACGTTAGAAACATCATCTTATCATGTAAGCATTCAGCACATGACACGTATCAGATTAAGGAAGCCCACACAAAGAAATATATGAATACTAATATCCCCTTTCTAAATGAAATACTTCCCATCTGCCTCTCAGGAAAAACACAATCATTTATAGCAAAATTACAACTGCCTGGAATTTTAGTATCTCAGAACAAAGTCTTACAGGGAAAAGGCTTACATGTTATGCTACCAAATTACTGGCTAACCAATACTCTTTTTAAAAAAGTAAAAAACCCTGAATCATTTTAATATCAAATTAGATTGTCAAAACATATGCACAAAATACTGCAAGAGGTCTGCTCACCCAGAAGGTCTCCTGCCAGCATAACAAACTTGCATAGTATTCAGTAAAAACTGTTTAAGATGATAAACCAATTAGTCAGCTGCAGACTCCCCTTAAAAAGAGCATGTTTCCAAATACATTCATTCTTACAGAGCCAGGGGAATAAATCAGGGATTACACTGGCCCCAAATGTCCTCTCCTCCCCCTTCAGTCTTTTCTGTTGCTCCATTCTTTCACAAAACACTTAATTTCTTGCATAACAAAACAACCCAGATCCAAAGACAACTTACAGAAACAGCAGCAAGGGTCCAGTCATATAGGAGAATATTTAAATGAAGCAAAACAGCCTAAAATGGCAGCTGACATATCTAGTGAGAAATCACTGGCTCACTGGGAATAATTCCTTGTACCTGGGAGCGTCTGCTGAGCTAGAGTTCTCATTCTGAGTCAACTTGTATTCACTAAACCTTCACCATAACAACATCAGGTTTTTTTGCTACCTATATTCTGTTCCTTCAGTGTTTAATCACCTTCCTTCCTAAGCAGCCACAAGTAAGTTCTATATCCCTATAACAAAATGCTACTCTTGGACTACACCCCCAATCCCAAAGTGGATTTAAAAGAAAAAAAAAAAACAAAACCTGCACAACTTTAGACCCGGCCTCGTTAGCTTAGCTAATGGTATCTCAGGACAAGTAAGAATGCTAACGCTCATTACTGTCCAAAAAGCAGTCTTCTCCCAGATTTCTGAGGGGTGCCCATTTGAAAAAAAAAAAAGCCAAAAAATCACTTCTGCCGTAGGATGTTGACAGGTTTTAAAAACCCAAATGTCAGTCTTCTGTGCACCACATACTCCATCTAGTATATTACACATAGACTCTACTAAAGATCTTCTTGAAGTTCTAATTCTTGTTTCCTTGCATGGTTCAATGAACGAAAAATCCCTCACTAGTGCTGTCAGAAAAGGAATAACCAAAATTTCAGTAGCCCTGAGTTTCTCGATTACAACTACTCAACTAATACTGTCATTGCAAACGTAACACATATCTGGCTGTTATATCCAGTACATCAGAAGCAGAAACCTCTTCTCCAGCTGTTCCTAGAAATCTGTGCCATCCTTCCTTCCCTATCTTGTGTACTAATGTCTGAAAAAGTAGGAAGGAGAAAGAAGTGTCCCATTCTCTGGTAAACTCTGCCACAGAATTGACGCAGGTACAATTTTCAGTCAGAAACTGAAAAGGGTTCCGAAATTGCGGCTATTTGCCAATCTAATTTTTTAACCAATTTGTATTTTTCAGGCTTTTGCTTTGTAACTACTGGTGATAATGAGATGGTGAAAAAGAAACTCTGGATTTCAGCATATCCCCTCACCTAGCATTCTAGAGTTTTTCATTTGCCCTTTTCTGCCTCAAGCAAAGGCCAGTTTTATCAGTCAGTCTCTCCAGATGACTTAAAAGACCTGCAGGCAGTTCTGATACTGCACATACCTCTGGCAAAATGAACTGCTCTACTGGCTTGTACCACAATCTGTTCACCTGCACTCCACAGCTTGGTGGACTAAAGCGAGCACTGAAAAGAGCTTCCTGTGAACAACAGAAAAGAAAAAAAAAACACAAAACATGCATTAAAAGTGCTGTGAGATTATGCAAGTCTTGATCATCTCAGTTAGTTACAATGGAAAGAGGCTTATTGATTGTGTAGAACTTTATGAAAGTTCTATTCTTGCAGCAGTCTCGGACTCCACAGAATTCAAGTGTTGGATTGATATGGTGGAAGCAAGCAACAATGGAAGAAGAGTGCAAGTTCAGCTAGAATCCAACCAACAGAGCACATCATCTGTAAGACTCAGACTTATCTCCCAGTTCACAGACTTTCTATCTGCTGTTTAAGTAGCTGACTACTATTAATTGCAACAGAGGATGCTGACCCCTAAAACTTAATTACTACTATATTACATAGGCCAACAAATGGCTCTTAGATAATAACAAATGCCATAAAGATGCTGCATTGCCAGATTCCCAATCTTCAGAAAACAGTCTCCAAGCACTCCTATGATACCAATTTTTCTCCTTCACTGGAAGTAAAAAGCTAATGCAGATCAAGTTATTAGGCTCTCAACATTTAGAACTCTACCATTTAGCAAACGTAAATCTGATTACAGTATACGTGGGGTTTTTTTGCTATTTATAAACCCAACTCTTTGGAAGTTCATCATAAAAGCCATACTTCAGTGTATTTTCTGTACTTAATTTTAATTACTACCTTAAATTTAAAATTATTTCTACTGTAGCATAGCCAGAAGTCTTGAAATTGGCCTATCAAGTTATTGGTAGAGATAAATGCAATACACCAAATGCAACAGTCATGCTCAATGATTTTTTTCCTCCAGGTTAGCACTAAGCTATTCTATCAAACCCATAACAGCTTGGGAGTGGGGTGAATTATCACTGAAGTTTGATTGTTACCTGTAAATAATACCTGTAAATAATGCCAGTTTCTAGAAATCCCAAAATGCCTTGCTACAAGACAGACAAGAAAAAATTACAGCTGTCCTGCATCTCTCTGCTTGAAGGCACCAAATGTGTCTTTCTGCACATGCGTTTTAAACATATTCAACACTTTATTTTTTTATTCCTTAATACCTATCAATACTTTAGAACCTCAAATGCAATCAAAATTGTGTCTTGGAATTAGATATAAGTGCTCGTTCAAAAAGGCATTTAAATTAACTCATAGCACTTTGTGAATTTCATCTTTTCATCATCTGGGGGGTGTGTGTGTATATATATATCTGTGAAATAAGAATTTAAAATGCAACAGAAGAAAAATATAACTCATATGCTTGTCAGTTAAGTACTTCTCTTCAAAATCATCAACACAGCATGTCACTTTCTGTAAGAACTTAATCCACAATAAAGAGACAACATGCTCTAGTCCACTTTGAGAAGATAACTACAATACCTCATGTTCTGCCTGGTACAGTTTTACAGTAATGTTCCTCTGGAATCCCACCCCATCAGCTTCGTAAAATACCCCAAGACTGGTAATGACAATGGGGTAAAGCACACGAAAGTTCACACTGACAATTCTGTCTTCAGATAGCACAGAAGGTACGTCCTCAGGGAGACTGAATGCTTCAATTTCCTGATTCAAAACTGCATGAAAAAGAAAGGACAGGGGTAATGTGAAAAGATTTCATAGTTCTTGAACTGGATACACGCAAAGCATTCCGATTAATTAGCACAGCTCGCAAGTGCACAAGGATAATCAAACGCTGGAGAAGAAGATAATACAACTGGCTGCAGACTGCAGCAAGGAGAAACTCGAGAATGATACAGCAATCTGCAGTCTGCCAGCAATTGCAAGTCAATGCCTACATATCCACAGGGAAAAGACTAGAGACACAATAAATCCACAGAGTGAAGACAAAAATGCTATTTGACTGCCTTAATATCTGTATGTTAGCATATTAAAATAATTATTCATATATCAAAATGGCATACACTTCCACTTAATTCAGCTGCCTGCTTTTGGGCACTATCACCTCCCTAAGCCCTGAGGTACCATTTATTCCTGGAAGACTGGTTAAGCAGTGGATGTTGCCATTCAAAGAGAAAGTAACAGAAGTTTCATTTTATGGTGAATCATGGCTTAAGTGCTGAGCAGCTCTTAGTTAACTTGCAATTAAAAAGCAAAAATTAAATGGAAAAAAAAAGGTGACAGGAAGAATTTACAATTTTAGTTAGGAATTTTTGTATGGCAGCATTTCATTTTTTCCCCATGGTACACTTCTTAATTGTTCCCTCTCTAGAGCGGAATCTGAAAAACCTATCAGCAAGACTTGCTTAGAATTCACTTTGTCACCAGAGAAGTCCATCTGACACTCAAGACTCTGGCACCTTGCTACTTTCCTCACACATGACACTAGACCAGGTCATTCCAGCTCTCTCCAACTTCATTTTACACAGGGATAGAGTAAAAATGTACATTATATGGGAGAGACTGTTCCCCGATACAATGAAAATGCAAATCCATTAGAAGTCAATGGCCTCCCCTTCACACCCTTGAAGATCTCTCCCTTTCATGCCTGCACATGGTACTTTCAAGGCAGATTATGCAACTGTTAAGACAGCAAGTTATAGATGGCATTTATTTTCAAGACCAGTTGTCTCAGTTAAGCACCCCAAACTACTCTCAGAAAAGATGATTGGTTCTAGTTCAGATCATAGAATTTTTAAAAGTTAACTTCTATACCTGGGTTACTGATGTTCAGAAGTTTGCAGGAGTAGGGGTCTTCTCTGTCCTCCACTGGCACAGCACAACCATGCGCACCTATTATAAACTTCACAAGGACACTAAAATAATTTGGTTTTATTAACAGCAGTTCTCTTCCCTCCTCCCTCCATCTTCAATAAACTTATTTCAACACAACGGCCTGCCTTTAACAGGATTAATATTTTGAATCCCTTAAAAATCAGCAATGAGTGTCTGTATGTAGAGCAACCACGTGAATCCCCTCATAGGGGCTCAATTCCAAACCCACATTACCATTTTACATTTCATAATGAGGACGCAGAAAGATTGCCAACTAGGAATGGGATTCAAGACAGCCAGCACACTAAACAGAAAAAGACCTAAGGCAACACTGAAGGATCCTGAAGACCTGCCTTTCACTGCCTCGCTTTGTTACTTAATTCAAGATTGTTTAAATATTCTGCATTCGAAAGGCAATGAAAAAATAATAATAAGAAAAAAAGACACATAGCAACAAAGGAGGAACAAGGACTCCAGACTGTTACAATGAAACATCTCAGTTTTGGGTTGTAGCAAAACAACAGGTTGCTCTTTCCAGCCCCAATCACGGTTGTGCCACAGTCAGGAGACGACAAGCAGTACGAAGAACAAGAGGATCCACCTTAGCCTAGTCTTCTACCTAGCAGCTAAATACCCTCCTGGAACTCCATATAAGCTATGACAGGTCACATTTTGAGATGACTGAAGCAGTTGTGCTTCACTCCAAACTGCATGCTCACACCAAAGTTGTGAACAGTAAACAGTTTTCAGTGCAAGGCAGGTACCAAGATGGAAGGCCCATCAAGATGACAAGGTTTCCAGGAATGAACTTCAGCAGAACCTTCTCAGCAAGAACAGAGCTGTCTGTAGACTGTCAGGTCTATGCAAGCAATCTGGAAGGGTTCTGCTGGTCACTCACACTGCAGCAGTTTGGTGCACCTGGTTCAGTGGGAAATAAACCTGAATTTTACAGTTGAGGCTGTTGTGAGAGTTTTTTGTGGTTCTCTCACCAAATGTGATCCTGCCTGCTTTCAAGTATCCTGGATTACTAAGCATTTCAAGTTGCATACCATACAAAGCATATGTTGCAACACAAAAAAGGGAGAGTCTTATACATCACTAATGAACAGTGCCATCTAATTGCAAAAATCCCAGTAGTGAACAGTCAATTACATTTTACTCCTTGTATAAAAAAGTTACAGCCCAGAACAATGTCTTCTTATATATTACTAAGTAGATTAAAGAATTATCAAAAGTACAAGATGCTCACAAATAAAGCAAAAAAAAGGAAATACTTTCAAAAAAAAAAAAAAAAGGATTAAATCAAGATATTTAAGCATTACAGTCCTCCCCCCACCCCAAAGACCCAAATTACAAAACACTAGAGATTACCATTGGCTCAGTGCAGGATGTTGTTTCAGGTGCTTGAACCAAGTGTTTCTTATAACACTGCGCAGTTCATGATTGTGTCGAGCTGACAAAACACCTACAATAACATCATAATGTTTCAGCTTCCACTGAGGAAAGAAGGCCAGTGGACCTAGAAATATAAAGTGATGATGATTTATTATATGCACATATTACCACAAGCCTGAGTTGCAAGCAATAATTAAAATGCATCTCAAAAGCAAGAGTACTGGGAACCTGAAACACTAAAAACAAGAAGCAGAATGGGAAACATTCTCAACGTGCCAAAACCTTCACTACCGATCTAGGAAAACCTTATTGCAATGAACTAAGCAAGTCACTGCAGGTAAACAAAACTAAGAAACTGTGACTCACAAAGCAGGCAAGAACATAAGCCTTGGTTGTGACTGACAACATCTTCCATTATTGAAATATTTGCCTGCCTGTCTTAAGAGCAAACTGCCCCCTGAGAATATGCTCTTGCTGGGCTTCTCTTTCCTATCAGCCACCAGAAACCTTGTGGGCAAGACACAAGGTCCTACTATTCCCTCTGCAAAACTCTTGAGATAGGCTGGGCTTGCTCACTGATACCTCCTCCAGCATGATTTATCCTAAAGCCTAGGGGCTTGTCATCACTGGTACCAGGCCTTCACTATTAGAATTCACCATTATTCTACCTAGGAAAAAAAAACAAAAAATTAAACAAGGCCTGTCAGATTCAGAAATACGCCCATTTCCCCTCTTCTTTTTAAAACTGCTGGACCACCCTTCTGGAGTGGGAATGGGAATGGGAATGAATGGAAATTCACCATTTCTATCTAGTATGTCAAGGCCTATCGTTTCTAACCCTTTGAAGTTGAACACCACTCTGCCTTCACACAGGGTATTACATCCCTACACAGGGGAATGCTCTGGCTTTATTCATAGCTGGATGTCACCGCCAATACTTGTAATCCATGATTTAGCTTGTGCTGTTTTAATTTAGAGATCATGAAAGCTGGACTTGATTTCAAGCAAGATTATGACCAGATAGAGATCTGAGAAGCTCTGACTTAGAGCCTGCAAATAGTCAGGCAAGTAGCTAAAGTGAATTTGCTTAGATTAATTTATCAGACATTCTAGAGTTAAGAGAGATTTATATTTAGCTTTAGCAAAGGATTGCTTTCCTCTCATCTCACTGTTGTTTTTTTTTCACTAGGCTGCAGATAAAGAAAACAAATGTAAATATGAGGGCCCTCTAAACTACTGCATACAGCATAGACAAGATTTTTTTAAAAACTAATTTTAAAGAGACCAAAAATATCGCCAAGTCTGTATTGCGTACTCCCACTAGAAAGAGTTGAATTATAATCCAGATTCTACCTTCTGTACCAGCACGCCCCTTCTCCACTTTGCAACTTAGAAGATAGATGGGTCTTGTTACAACTGCTCATTAACCCAGGACCTCACAGCACCTGCCACAAGAACTGCTGTGCCAAATCACACCAGACATCCATCTAGCCTTATATCCCACCTTCAGTGTGCAGTATGCCGTGGAGAGGCCATGGCCTTTCTGCTCTGTGCTGAATCAACATCAAGAGATTTCAGAACATTTTTTTTTGTTTTAGGGGCTATTGATAATGGCTTGTACCTGACTCCCAAAGCCACATAAAACAGTGCTCTGCAATTGATTCTCAGAACAGTACGGAGTGATGTTTCCATGGGCAAACCTTTCCAGTCTATTTCCCACTAAATATTTTAGTTCTAAGCATGCAAACACTGATTTTCTAGAAAAAGTTTAAGTTCCACAGTTACTTAAATGAATCTGTACTGACAACAGCTACAAGCTTATCAATAACTTAAACTGAACATTAACCTATTAAGAGAAGTTTACATAAACCTACGCTCAGAACAACTTAAGAACCCATGCGGCAAGCCACTAGTTCCATTCCTCGGGTTTTCACTGAAGTCAACTGTTACATCTCTTACAAAAACCATACACTGAATTGGTGGCAAGGTTCAGGAATATGATTTGTTTGCTGACAAAGCAACAAACTGACTGCCCTATATAACATCTGAAGAAACTTGTAACTCAAACACATTGCTCAATCCAAATACAATTTTAGTTTTCCTTTATGCTGGTAAATACCAACTATCCAGAGGCTCTATATGTCTTCAGAGGTCATTACATAGCCAAGATCCGCCAGGTCTCCATGGCAGCGCTGGTACATGAGACAGCCACACATTTATAAGACTAAAAAATTATAGCAAATTCCTCTGTAGTCTCATAATTCCTTCTCACACATCCCTTTCCTTTCCTTGTTCTTCTTCCATTCTTTGATTATTCTTTAAACAGCATCTGCAGCCTTAACCACAAGCCTTCCACTATAAACCTCATAGGAGGACTAAAGTTTTTGTAGGCTGCACATGAGGTATTGTTCACACAGATTTGTTTTTTAAGATATCACTTTTAATTAGAAGCAGAACCATTCCATTAAACCAAATTTAAAGAAAAATAAAACTAAAAGCAGAAGTCTGTGGGGTGACTTGACTCAGAATAGCGTAAGTTGGCTTAAATCAATTAAAAAAAAAACCTAAAAATAAGCTACTCAAATCAAATACACATACTTTTAATTAGTTTATAGTTTAAAATGAGTGAAGCTTTTCCTTATGAACCATCCACATGAGAACAACGTTAATGTAACAGATGCTTCAGAACTAATATCCTACTGCTCATTCTTGTTTTAGGCCATTTCCAGGCTTAGTAAGGTAGTATTACAGCGGTCTATATTCAGAAGATTGTCTTCTCTGTCCCAAGGGTTATGCCATTTTACTTTTAAAACCATTGAAAATTGGAAAAAGTAAGCAAGCTTACTTTCACAAAAACCTAATGAATAAGCTCTCTGTTAGCTAAGGTTTCTACTTCCTATGGAAAAGTAGTAATAACACTTGCTAAACTTTCAGGAAAAGAGATTCATATGTCTCTCTGAACTAGCACTATTTAAAAAATAGGAGATAAAGTGAGAAGCACAGGGGAAAAAAAAGACTAAGGCTATTATTCATTTATAAGGATAATTCAGATATGTGCATATATATGCTCTGATGCAGCATAATTTAAGACAAAACATTGCTGACCTCCAAGTCAATAATAACAATTTATACAAGCAATCAATACTTGCCACTGGGGACCAAACTTACCTATGCTCTATTTTTTGTGCATTCTTAGGCCAAAATTTTAAGTGTTGGTAATAGGCTTAAAAAACACATACTATATCGCTCTTACCTTGAACTGGTTGTGCAAGACAATTAAGCCTTTAAATTTTCCAATTACAAAGACAAAAAAAAATCCTGTAAGTTTTGTGGTTTGTGATTGAGGGGGTGTGGACACAAAGGAAAAAGCTACCTATCACATTCCATGCTAAACCCTAAAATGTTGCTAACCAAAGGGATGCAGAAGGAGAGGAAGCCTTTCCAATTCAAAGGTCACACTATCACTATTGCCTTGCTTTTGAATTCTTACTGTCTTAAAGCTGCATCTCAGTTGCATCATGCAGCACAAGACTTCTCAGTGGAACATAAGTAGCCAAACATGCAATGCCTTCCCTGCACTCTTTTAGCATCAGGAACCAAATTGCTTCCACTTTGCTGTTTTGCTTGAGGCTGTTAACCCCCAGCAAAAGCTACAAAAACATGAAAGGAAGCAGCCCTCTCTAAGCTGCTGAGATCCATTTAATTCTGTACAGCGACTGTAAGGAGTATTTCTGTCAGCCCTAAGACTACTGAAGTCCAGTCTGCCAGAGTCTTGTGTCACGTGGTTAATAACAAGCTCCCACTGAAGCTTTCTTGGGCTGCGATATTTTTAAGGGCAGGCTCCCATACAATTCTCTGGTGTCTGACCATACATGTACTTCTATTAGTACAGTTTTTCACCTCAGTATGAGCTGCAGTAAGCTTTCACAGGATTCTTGGTCACCAATTTTCATGAAACTTGGTGAAAACACTGGTCTTTGGGACCTCCACCTGCCTGTCAAGCTTGACTGAGAACTACCAACAGATCAAAATTAGGAAGAGATGCAGGAAAAGGTAAACAAGTGTGTATATAGAGCACAAAGCTGTACCCTTAAAAGACAAGGCTAAAGATGCAGAGGTGTGTCTCCTGCTGAGCTGGCCATGTAAAGAGGTCACTGATGACAGGCAGTCTGTTGGCCCTAGTCATATTTTAACCACCTCAGCTGCAGTCAACAGCTCTTGAAGTTTTTCAAAATCCCAAACGACAAAGAATAACATGCACCTCTTCTTCCTGTGAGACTGATTCTCAAGTAAAATGTCAAGTTAAGCTGTTAATTATATTTACTGTCATTATAAGGAGATGAAGAGATTGAGAGATCATTTAGCTTGATTTTGTCAACAAACAAGGTAAATATGATCTTGCTGCACACATCTCTACTGACGAGTTCTTCACCAACTACTAAATTTGCCATTTTCAGTCGAGTTTGACATAGTGTGCAGTCCCCAAAGGGATTAAGTTCCCACGTTTCATGGAACTGGACTGGACAGAGAAAAGACTCGTTAGTGCCTGCACTGAGAAGCACAGCAGTGTAGGCTTACCTGCACTATCAGGCACCAGAGAACCTCCACTGGAGACTGCTAGAATAAGTGAGCTCCACAAAAGGCTGGGCTCTGTATCTTCAGCTACCCATGCAGCTACCTTTTTTTTTAAAAAAAAAAAAAAACAATGAACGGAACTAAATAGGCCAGGCAGAAGTTATTTAGAATATTCTCAACTGATCCACTTCATAAGATAAGACTAAAAAGGAAAACCACCCCTCAAAAAAAACCCACACACATTTCAGGTTATCTCTTCTTATTCTTGTGACATTGGAACTATATTCCTGTTTTTAATGCCGCCTTCTTCTGTGCTGCTTTGTAAAAGATCCAAACAAACACGAAGGAAGGAATTAACAGAGTATAAAGAAGGTTTGTATTCACAGAACGCTGACACATGCAGAAAAAGAACAAACCAAAGAGCAAAAGCCACTCCTTCCCCCTCTCTAATCTTCTTCACTTAAAGTAATCCGCTATAGCTCATCTGCATTACAGGTTTCTCTGGAAGCAGCGCTACGTGACCCCCCTGCAGTACCTACTTTATACCAGAGCTAAAAATGGCCAAGATGTGCACCCCTGGTTTCTGCAGGAGCGCAGTACTCCTTGAGACTCCTTGAGAGCCTTCAGACAAGCTTTTAAACAAGCTTTACAGATTCAAAGAGGAAAACCTCTGTAGGCAGTTACCTTTTTTTTTTTTTTTACATCATCAGCATTTCCTTAAAGAAATAAGACAGCAGGGCCCTTCTGAGTTGCAAAGTGACAGCAGTAATACTGGTGGGATGATGGTGCTCTAAATACCATTAACAATACAGCACTTGCACACTTCTAGACAAATCTGGGAGCAATGGCCAAAGCATCAAAAGTGTAGACATAAAAGGAATAAAGCAAATCCTTTTTGCAACATAGAAACTGATGCCCCCTCCCTTTTTTTTTTTTTGGAGGGGGAGGGAGGGGCGGCGGAGTGTGGAGCACAGCACCTTTATCCTTTGAAAAGTAGTTACCAATCCCTGATGCCATGGAACAAAAGCCTGCTCCCAGGGAAGTCTACTTGCTCCCTTATGGCTGTTCTACTCAGTGGGCAATTTAGAAGACAACTGGTGAAGAGCTTCCTTCAGCCACAAGCCTTGCTCTCCAACCAACTCTGGCAGAACTGGTACTTTTTGCCCCCCTGCTCCAATGCCAAAACATAAAATGCAACTCTAGTGCTGCTCGTTAGTAGTTTTTAATGTCTCAGACATCAGTCCACAGAATAGCTCCAAAGTCTAAAACAATCCCAATTCCGTTGGAAAATACTGTCAGCTTTGCTGTGGATTCTTTGTCAATTATTTAATGCCCATCAAAGGTGAGGGGATTGTTTTCGCTGGGGATAGCCCACCCTAGAAAACAATGTTACAGTAAGATCTCACAGATGAAGGCTGAGAAACAATGGCCATTTTAGGCAGAACTGCACAGCTACTCCCAATGCCAAACCTGACCTGTTGAAGGAAGGTTTCAATTTCCAAGGCCACCAGCCTGTTAGTCTTTACATGCCTACTAAAGATGAAATAACTTTGTGACCAAGCATACTACTCCTGACAGACAGGCTTAACAGATTTCAGACAACACCTTTTCTTAAGAAAGTATCACATTGTGGCAGAATTTCTCCTTACAGAGCACAGCATCACTCATAACCTCAGAGGTTGTTTCTACATTTTGTTATTTCAGTACCGAAAAGCCAAAAGCAGGTTAAGCTCTCCCCTCCTTCTCTCTCACCTGTCACGTACGCAGGCTAGTCTGCGAGGGGGACAGCCCTAATTCTGCAAGGCAGATCACTAAACGCCAGCCCAACCATCCCTGTATACAGTTCCATTAGGCCAGTGCTTGAAGAAGTACGTGCTGAACCACAAGACAACAGATGGCATACAAGCAGTTTCTAGAAAAATTTTTTAATCTGTTGCATAATTATTCACTAGTAAAAGACTGACTCTGACGAAACCAAAAGGGCCAATTCTTAGCTGCCACACGCCTCCAGAAATGTAACAGGAATAACGTCTTAAAGGGCATTAGCATCAGCAAAGTAGCAGCATATTACATTGAACGTGTGGGGCTTTCTTAGGCACTGTAACTGAAGCCCTACACTGAGTAATTTCCTACTCAATAAGACTTGTGCCATCAATTAAAACACACAATTAGCAATGAATCCACCTGGAGAGCTAAAAGCAGGTCTGTCCTTTCTCAAGTTTCTGAGGTCATTTTATAATTAGCATTTATCTAAGATTTTTACAAAAATTAACTAAAGCTTCCTACCCACGAACTTCCTTTGGATAGCACTGGGTTGTAACCAGTTACACAAGGAATACAGTTAAACCTAAAAGAACGTTCTTGCACAAGTCTTACTCAGAAGTGTAAATTACAGTCCCATTAACTGATAAACAAAAAGCAAACAGTAAGCCACCGAAGTCAGGGCACTGAAGCAACGGCCAGTGCCTTTGGTCTTGGAACTGATCGTATTTATTTTTTTTTCCAATTAATGAGTACTGCCTACAAGAAGTGCACTATATCTTCTGTGACACCAAGGTGTAAGTGATCATGAACACAGAGAAAGTCAGAATACTGCACAGCGAGAGACAGAACCGATGGCCAAAGCATGCAGGCAGACTACAGGCCTTCTACATGGGGTAGTGAAGACGACGGTTTTATTGAAGGAGGTACTTCCAGCAGAGGAAGAGAAGTAGACGGAATGAATGAAGACTGGAACACTGTTTACATTTAAAGTCATCTGATCTACAGACATCAAAAATTAACTGCTTTCCAGAAATGGAAACCCTGTTTTGCCAGTAGAAGTACCAGAATTGCTCAGCTTAAGAAAATAAAGGTTTAAAACAGATACCTTTGGTCTCTATGGTTACGTGATGGAGGTGTACTTGAAGGAGGAGAAAGACCCTTTGAGCTGAAAGGCTTAAGAACAGAAGGGCATAAACCAGTTGCAAGTAAATTTAGGCCAGAAATAAGAAAACATTTCTAATCCGGACACCAAGCTTCTGGAACAGCCTCTTCCTAAGACTGCTAGGAATCCAAGTGAACAAACAAAAAGCCACCCCCACCCTTCAACAAATAAATGTAGGCTGCCCAGCTGCCATTTTAAGACAGAGATCAAGAGCTGCTTATTAGAAAAAATAAGCAGAATTGATGCCGGAGATGTCTATTCCAGTCTTGTGTTAGCAAGTCAATGATGTCAAGGTAAATAGTTGCTAAAACACGATACCAACTTTTTAACAAATTTCCATGTGTGTGTGTGCGCAATGACTACTGAGAGGGGAATTAACTCCTCAAAAAATAGAATAGCTGTTCATTCTGCCTTTGACCTCCACTGGTAGCTAATTTTGCAACTGCTGAGACAGTACACAACTATTGAGATGCATAGACTTTACACAGAAATACCAAAGAATGCACAAATAATGCATTTTTATGTCAAACATTGTCCCACGATCAGATTTAATTTTTATTCATACCAGTGATTCCAGGTAGTAGGTAATAAAGAGCAATTGGAGCAGTAAACAAGAAAAAAATAATTACTCAATAATGAAACAAGACTGGCTTTAGTACCAGATCCTCTTAAATAGTTTCAGATTCAAGAAGCCTTTTAATAAATAGGAACATTTCTTACTCTTGTATACGAATTCATTAATGTTCCTAAATCACTCTGAATAATAAAAAAATATAACACAGAAGACATCAGAGATAAAGAGGTCCCTTAGCTCATCCTTCTTTCCTCTGCCAAGGCAGCCGTACCTACAGCTTGTGCATTTTGCAGTACTTTGAAGGCTGAGGCAGACTCTTCCTTAAATTATCATGCAAGGATCAAGCCTACAAAGCGACAGCACACGTACAGCATTAAGCATTTTTGTATGGATGATGGAAGTTCTCTTTGTATAACAGGCATCAGTTTTTCTCTCCTCAGTGTGAATACATTGCTCAATAGGTTACAACTAAATAACCCTTGCACAAACAAAATGTACACTTACTCTTCCAGTATTTAAAAAAAAGCACTTTTTTTTTTAAATCCCAGTTATCCTAACATTATCCAATGCAACATAGTTTCACAGTAACAAACACAAACTACAACAATAACTGCTTAAAACAGTGAACCTCTGAAGAGCAAAGCTTCTTCCCTCCCTCCCCAACTGAGAAACTTCTGGATTTTCTTTAGAAATGTTTGTTAGTGGAAAACACATTTCTGCAGGAAAGGTCATCATGAGATTCCACATTGCCACTTCCAACTCCAAATCTATGCTCTGAAGTTACAAAAGCAGCACGGTGAAAGACTAGGAACAAAACCAACTAGACAATTCAAACGCACTTCAGGCTAACAACTACAACTTCCCTTCTTTTATACTTCAAGTGTTACCACTGCTCTTTTGATATGCAACGGCCAGAATACAGACACAGAGACACCCATACAACCCTGCCGCCTTCAAACTATGCAAATACACTGACCTTGCTCCTTTCGCACCTGCATTATTAATAACCACTGCAAATCAGCAGACTCTCGTTACCTCACAGTTGCGCACACTCTGCACAGGGAACAGGCACCGCTCCCAAAGCGCGGCTTTGTCAGCTAACGGGCTACTGGGTCACTAAGCAGAGTCCTAAACATACCTCAAGAAAAAACCCACCATTTTTCCCATACCGTTTTTCAGTTGTCCTGAGGAGTATTTCTTAGTGTCCCCAAACAGCACCTATGGGTAGCTGACAAAAGTTCCTCTTCCAACAGATGCCTGTTTCTACCAGGCGCGCAGATTTGTGGCCTGAAAACTACAGCTCGTTTTACGAGGAGCACAAGTAAGCCCTTAGGGGTCTGATTTCACTCGCGTTGGATCATACCCGATCCTATAAATAGCTTTTTGCACCACAGGGGTTTTAAAGACCGCTAAGGCAAACACGGCACAGTGCAAAGCGCTGCTATTCCCAGGACTGGGAATGACGCGACACAAGCGAAGTCAGTGGGAATTTCTTCCCCACGCACCTCGGTGGGAGCGGGAGGGCACCGGCGGCGCAGGGGGCGTTCAGGCGGGGCTGCTGCCCCACAGAAAGCTGCAACGCGCCCTCGAGAACCACGTACCGCGACGTGGTACTGGACTCTGCCTCCGGCTTAAATGGCAGAGCCAGCGCTGCTCTCCACAGCCCGGCGTGACGGGTCGCTACCTCCCGATGAACCCACCCAGGCACCCCGGGCGCTTGTCCCCGGCGGGCTGCCCCCGCTCTCCCCCCGAGCCCTCCAGGCCCGGCGGCCGGTAGACCGACCGACCGACCGACGCGCCGGTACAAGCGCTGCCCACAGCCACAGAAACGCCGGAGCCGCCAGCACCGCCGCGGCGATACGCAGCAGGGGAAAACGGCCCCGACCGTCTGACGGCCACAGCTCCCACACACACCCCCCTCCCCGGGGCCGCCGCCGAGCGGCTCCTCGCCTCACAGCCCCGTTCACCGCCCCAGCCGCCAGCGGCCCCAAGTACCCGCCGTCCCCCAGCCCATCAAGCGCCCTGCCCCGAGGCCCCCGACCCCTCCTCACACCCGCCTCCTGGGGGTGGGGGAGCCCTGCCCGCCCGGGGTGACTGTGCCCCGGGCAGCCCCCGCCGCCCGCCCCGTCCCTACCTGCCGGGTGCCTCTCGGGGCCGCCGGGGCAGCTGAGCAGCAGCCAGAGGTGCAGCGCGACCCCGACTGCACAGGGGCACAGCAGCACCAGCCAGTTTCGCATTGGCCGCCGCAGCCAGCCCCTTCCTCTCCGCGCCGGCCTCTCCCAGCACCTCCGGGGCGACGGGCCGACTCGGCCGCCCACAGCTCCTCCCCGCGCCGCCGCCGCCGCTCGGCCGGGCCGGGCTCCGCTGCCCCGCGGCCGCCGGGAGCTGCAGTCCTGCCCCAGCCCCGGCGGGCAGCGGCGGCGCGGGCGGCGGCAGCGGCCGCCTACAGCCCCCACAATGCTGCGGGGCGGCGCGGCCCCGGGAGGCTGAGGCGAGCGGGGCCGGGTTTGCCGCGCACGGCGGGGCGGTGGCTGGTCGGCGCGGGGAGCCGAAGGGGCGCGCTGCCCCGCGGGGCGGTGCCGGGGGAGCACGGCTTTACCTCACGGTTTACATGGCGGGAGAGCGTAGACTTCGGGGGAGGGGGGTAGTCGCCAGGGGCGGCAGCAGCGCGTTATCCCTACGGATTGCTCCCCTCTGGGTAGCCACGGGGCTTCTGCGACCGCCCGGGCTGCCCTCGGGCCCCAGCCGCCGGCCTCGCCTCCCGCCGGGCTGGCCGTGCCCGCGGCTCTCGCAGCGGGAGCCGCGGGGCTGCGCCGGGGCACCGGCAGGGGCCCCCGGCTAAGCTTTATTTGTGCAACGCTATGATTATCTGCTGAATGCTCCTTCTAAAAACTCATTGCATAGTAACAAAACAGCTTTCCAGAACAATCCTTTACTAATCCAATAAAGAGGAGAGAGTGCTTTGCTTTGGCCAGGAACTGCGATGGCATTACAAACTTGTTTCTGGAGTATTTTATTCCAGCAAAGAACATGTTATTTTACTGAAATTCCAGGGGGGGAGTTTTAGAAAATCAAAGTGTCCCTAACTGCGACTGGATCATGACCAAGAACTGAAGGTACCATTCTTGCAGAAGTACAGTATGAGATGTTAATAACCCAAGCTCAGCTTTGCGCCTTACCTACAGCCACCACTTTGACAAGTTGTGTGGCTACGGGCTGACCCGCCAAGAGGGCAACTGTCTGCAGAATATCACGCTGGCTAAAGAGGTTTAAATAGGATTGGATGGCGAAGAGCGTAAGATTATCAGCACCTTGAGAAGTTACTTGTGTCTGGTCCCTCTGAACACAGATAACAAAAAGAAATGTTTCCTGGACTCCTATAGGGTGAACCTACCTGAAAAAAAAAAAGTGATGTGGATAAATAAGCAGAGGCTTCTCAGAAGTTAAGGTATAAACTAGAAGTTTGTGTGTAATAGCCGTAAGATTTAAATGAATGCTTGCTGATGCTATTCTATCAGAAACGCATAATTTAGTAAAAGAACCTCATACGCATGAAATATGTTTGAAAGAAAGGATTGAGTTTTTAGGAAAAGAAGACTGAAATCTGTTTTTGAAAATCCCCAAGCATGAAAAGTGTTTGGAAAATGCTTAAAGTCCTTTCAAACAGCTTAATTAACATTCATTTTTCATCACCTGCAGTGAGTGAAGGAAAACCAATGACTTTAACCTTTATATACTGGGTTTAAACAGCAAAAGGGAAATGTTTTGGAAATACATCGAATTTAGTTTGTTTGCATACTTACATATATTAAATATGCAATTGAGTTTGTACTTGTCAGCAAATAATAGTGCTAGGAAAAGTATTTACACAAAAATGCTATTGTTATTAATCATTATTTACATTTGACTTGCCTTTCAGCAGGTTCAGCTGGAGAAATAAAAACTGGTCCAACTGCTAATATTATTCTATATTTGCCTATATTCCTTGCAGTCAGTATGTTAGGTTCTCTCCCCAAGCCTTACCCCAGGCCAGGTGAACTGATGGGGATCTTACTTACAAACACGTCTGGGAGTGATGGCTTCCTTGCAGACAAAACGGAGGACTCAAACTCCTTAATATCTTGCTTTCTATACAGTAGTATACTTACCATGCTCAAGGATAAAGGTTATATTATACATATATCACGTACAAAACTGAAGAAATCTGTTCCTGCTTTTATCCTTCACATTACAGAAACAGGGTATCCTGGTCAAAAGGGTGATACATATATGCATTTTTTGTTAGTCATGCAGGAAATGATTAAAAATGCATTTTAGTTGTAGAGGATTGGACTTTCCTACTCCATTTTCTATCAGATTCTCTGCAAGATTTTTGAAGCCAAAGATTTAACCTAAGCCTCCCAATTTCATCAGCTGTAGAAGATGCAAGCCGTGCTTCTCGTGTTGTATATGACACTGAAAGTGTGCACCTGTGTATAAATCAGGAGATGATCAGACCCAGTCATTAACCCAGTTTTCAGAAGTTCCCACTAGCAAAGCAGTTTCATTGTGCATTCTTGAGGGCTTTTATGAGGACTAGTATTTTGGAGAAGCAAGCTGATATCAGAGTGTCTAAACATGGATTCGAGGCATAGAGTTTTAGGCACACTTTTTGAAAAGTCTTGGCCCGTACAAAAACGAGATTTTTTTTTTTTTTTCCCAGAGATTTAGGAATCATGAATATATATGCTATGGAAAGACAAATGGATCTGGAATATAACTTCTAAATAATGTCAAATTATTTTCCTGGAAGACAGCAGATTTTGGTTTGGGTTATCCCAATTCTAGGTTATCATTTACCAAAAATAGACCATTTTAATTGTGCGCTGCCTGAGCAGATTTACTCTTCTGACGTTCGAGACTCAGGTTGTACCTCTGGCACACAAAGTACACTACTGGCACAACATGTTGGGCACAAGAGCTGGAGGATGAAGAGACAGAAATTTTAGTCCCCAGGCTGCTTGCAAATTTAAGATGCTTCTGGTAAATTTGCATAATGTCTGCGGATAAGCATCTCCTGTCTGACACAGAGGAGACACACACGCCTTGATGGATCCCCGAGCCACAGTTATGTACCACAGCTAGCCGGTCCGTAGCATTCAGTTTTTAATATTTGTTCGCCTAATTATTGCCCCGAGTGGGTGACTGGGATTTTTTTAGGACACTAGCAACAGATGAGAAGAGCAAGAAGCAGGGCAGAGCTGCGTGTGTTTTAGCGGAGTTCGACCCAGGGAGTTGTGTGTTTTATTGATCTCCACGTGCTCCATCTGAAAGTAGAGGAAGGACTGGTGAGAGATTCTGTTTTGGGGATTTAGGGCTTAACTTCCTCCACACCTTGCAGTAATACTGATATATTAAGTTTCACAAAAGCATTATGCCTTCACTTATTTAAAGAAAAAATATTAAAAGAGATTACAGATCAGGGTATGGAGGATTTTATTAGAGTTTAAAGGGTTGTAAATTTGCATCCCAAGAGTGCATCTTATTTTTTTTCCAGTGTTCATAACCTAAATAGATTCACTGTCTGTATTGAGGAATTATCAGTCTTTTCCTTACCTTCCTTAGGATCTGTGGAAGAAATAGATTTTGTTTGTTTTCCCAAACAGAAGAGATGTCTCCCTGCCTCCCCTTTCGGCTTTCCGATCTGATGAAGTGCAGATGCAGAGGAGTTCCCAGACTCCACGGCTTGGGCTATTAATGCCGTCAGTGTCGCTGGGGTCTCCTGAGGACACACAAAGGAATCCTGTGCAAAATGATCTCTGGAAAACAGGCTGTCTTGCTGACAAGCCTGCCAGCTCACATCATTAGCAGCAGCAAAGAAAAGACAATGGCATGTGACCAGCCAGCTCGAAGGACCGTGATGGACAGGCACGAAGAGAGATGCTATTAGAAAGCTTTGCGCAGCACGCAGCATGCAGACAGTGTGGCACGAGGCCTGCGCTCATTTGTACACTGAATGGAGGCAAGAATCTAACAAGATTTTGCCCATGGCTGTCTTCCTTAATGGTCTCTTAAGGGAGACTTAAAAAAAAAATCCTTAAAAAAAATCCGGATATGGCGTGACTAACAATTCTATCCTACATTCTTCTTTAAGAGATTCAAAGAACTAAAAAGGTCAAGGAGGCAGTATTTCCTTTAGAGAAACCACATTGATTTGGCTCTTTCCATCATGGCTTCAGGGCATGGTTGCAATGGAACTTAATCTTGCAACCCCTTCACACCAGTTGATCATAAAATAGCCTGTAGCTGGGAACTGTAGGAAGCTCTGAACCTAGAGCACAACGGGGTGTCATAAATTGCACTGTTTTGTTTTTTTTTTTTGTTACGTCTGCCCAGTGCTTCCCAGTTGAAGAAAAGACTCTCCTGAAACTGTTCCACATTTTAGCTCTTTGGGCTGAGGGTTGCAGTGACAACGACCTGTTCCACACTGCAAAGTTTGGTAAGTTTCAGCTAAAATAATTTCATTATTTCTGAGGAGTTAAGGAAGTTAACTAAAAACATTAAGAAAAAAATGGACTTGTTTTGTCTAAAATTTTTTGTCTATTATTTTGCTGACCCTTATTTTTTTAAAATGAAGTTTTTGCATCCTCATGTCTGCTTGGAGCAGTAGCTTTAGGTTTTGCTGAATTAGGTCAGCAAAACAGTGTTGTAACTTGTTCTTCTTCCCTGGTGTTTTCCGTGCAGAAGTTTTAACAGTTTTGGCACATGGGTTTGACCTGTGGCAGAAGCCACAGTTTAGCCTGACTTCTCTGAGGTCCAAGAATATTCTGCAGGGGTTTCCTTTCACTGGCATTGCAAGAACCTAGCAACCAAACCATCGTATTCAGACAAAGATAACCCAACTTTCCACAACTCACTTTCCTTTATGGAAAGGCGGAGCTTCACATTTCATGTCTTCTCACGAAGCGGTCACACGAGCATCCTGGTGGATGACCAAGTCACCATCCCTTATTCTAGAGAGGGGTAAGTTAGAATGTCCTTGTCATCTTCTGGAAAGGAGGGGTTGTTCAGTTTGATTTTTTTTTTTATCAGGCCCAGCCTTACCTGCACAAGAGTTGATTACCATACAAAACTGGCTTGCAGGACATCACAGTTGTCCAAACATACCAATACAGCAATAATAAATTTCACAGTCTTAGTTGACTCCTTGGCACATTCACGATACTCAAAACCAGAAATGGACTCAAAACCACCTACGTGGTAGCAGCTAAATCTTCACAGGCGCATCTCAGGGAGCAAACAGGGAAGTGTCTTGCAGAGATGTAGAACAACACCAAACATCCAATAATCAGGCAGCAGCCAGCTGGTCGGGTTAGCTACTTCATGTGCAGCTAAGATACAGCTATTTTTAACAAGTGGCACAAAGACTCCAGGATGCGGGTACAGAAGAGAATCAGGTTTATAGGAACTCCTGCTGAGACCTACGACAGCAAACGTGCTTTTTAATCACATGCCTGGTAGACAGTTAAACTGTTGGGGGGATTACAAAGCAGATTGGCCACATATTATTTATCATTTCATTATAATCTATAATTGGATAGATAATAGTCATGCTATGTTTCATTAAAAAAAATTACGACTTGATGATATTTTCCCCTCATGGTTCTTACCCTGCTTTAGGATGGACGTGCTTTGCTGGAGAATGCACCAGACGGCTGCTTCATTTGTTGCAGAAGATACGAGTTGAATGAGGTGGAACCATGAAATAGTAGTACAAGGCTAAGGGTCATTGCTGCCCAGCGGAACTGGGTTCCATCATTGCCTCTGTGCGATACCAGGAAAATCCTGAAACTAAACATTTCACATCATTGCTTTTTTCCCTTAGTTTCTGGGTGTTTGACTTGCAAAAGTCACTCCAATTTGTAGGGCTGAGGATTCGTAGCTGAAGCTTGAGCAAATGGGAACATATTGAGATGTTGAAAGAGCAAAGTACCCCGAAGAGGCAGGTACTGACAATCTCACCCGGTCTGTTCAGTCTCTGCCTCACCTTCCCACTGTAAGATGGGAATAGTTCCACCCTTGCAGTCCTCCAGGATACTGCGGAGCTACTTTGTCAAGCAATCCGTGATGAGCACCACAGAGAAGCTCATCAGGGAATAGTTCTACACTGAAAGCAGAAATTTGTGAGTAAATCAGGCCCGGGGCTACACAATGAATAAAGACACCAAAATAGTATCGAGTAACTGCTCATTAACTGAGCATTGCCTACACTGTGCCTTATGGGAATTCCTGCAATGGCAATCTGGAATAGTAGGGCATACAAATGAGAGAGGCAAATGGAAGATGCATAAGCAAATTTAACTCTGACATTTCTTAAATGAGTGCTTAACTTAGCTCCTTTAATGGTCTTTTAATGTATTTTTTGCATTTATTCAAATTCTGTTTAAATATCCTCAAATGTTGCAAGTATTTGTTTAGCTGGTATGGGCAGAACCGTAAAGAAATATAAACACTTTTATGGCCTTCTAATTTCTCATGAATAGATATTTCATAGTTGCTCTCTATAGTTATTTTCCAGAGTCTGAAGCAAACTCCCAGAACAAAACGTGCATGTGCTGCCTGAGAAAGAAGAAAATACCTCAGAGAGGCTATTATCTATAACATTCTTTATATTCTCAAAGTTTCTGTTGATGTATTTTATCATGAGAATCTTAGCATCTGAAGTTTTTTCACTTGATCTTTTAAGGATATGACTAACATATTCGTATCAGCACTGCAGATAGGTATATGTTGGAAATCTGTGTGTTGTGTTCTGATGAGTAGGATAAAAGCTGGTGCACTCTTCAGGGGGAAACCTCTCAGACAAGAAACAGTACAAGAACCATGGTAGTGAACAGGCTTTGCAACAAGAAAGTTAAGGATAATTTTACAGCCAAAAGTCACGTGAGTCACACTCGCCAGAGAAAGGCTGTTACACTGCAAAGATCTTTAAAGTCGCTGCTACTTGAAATGTTTTTGAGAAGCCACATGGGTTCTTTTCTATAAATACAAAGTTAGCAGAAAGTTTGGCTTATTCCTTCCTTTCACTGAAAAAAATTGCGCCTCTCTTTAGGGCGCGCTATAGAAAGAACGAAGGGCTAAAGTGCGCAGCCTAAAGTTCAAAGGCACAACGGGATATGGTACAGTGAGAGGCTACACAAGAAATAGGTTTTGTGGACTGGGTGGTCTTTTGAAACACGTTCTTACACCATGCCTAGTGCATTTTCTGTAAAATGCTATTCTAAGCATAAGCAGTGGCCTAGGTTCTGTTCGTGCTGTGGCACGTGAGGAACTATTTGGCCTAGACTCCAATCATTGGGAAAAACCCCACTCTGAAATAAAAAACCCGCAGCCAGGAGCAAAGGAGGAATGCAAAGGAACAGCGCAGCTGTCAGTCACACGAAAGCCGTTGCACGGTTGTGCAAAGAGGACGGCAAACAGGAGGGATGATGAGCGGCTGGCTGTGCTGGGGGCTGCTCAGGCCTACGGGGTAAGGGGTGGCACAACCAGTGGTGGGGGGCAAAGAGGAACAAGCATCCAAGTTACACATGAAACTGGAAAATGAAATTCAAGAAGGGAGTACACAGCAACTCCAACTGATGCACCCAGAGATGTCCACAACTTTTAAAGTGTGTTTTAGCTGGACACCTGACCTCTTTAACCAAACCATGTGTTTGACTTTTGTCTTTTCCTAAGCAGAGAAGTTTGGAACTGAGGTGTGAGGTTGACCCACGCCCCGGCAGTACCACAGTGACAGGCAGTACCTTACTGGATGCAGACCATGAGAACAGAAGTGCTGGCGCTCTGTTTGTGAGAGTATGCGTATCAATTTAAAATCCCACTTTGAGGTCATCAGTCGGCTGTTCAGCACTGTATCAGTAGGTGGCAGTAACAGACGATCCTGTGCAACTGCTACTTGTAATAGGAATTTGGGAAAGACCCTATTTTAGAGTAAAGCTGCTCATTTCGTTTGTCCACAAGTGTGAGTGGTGTAAATGCACTTGACAAACTCAGACGTTCATCTTCCTCTAACAGACAGAAAAGTTGTTCCCATACCAGTTCTGGTATTTACGGCAGTACTTAATTTAATAGTGCTATAAAGCTGAATTCAATTAGATGCAAATGTACAGTATTTATTCCATAAATATTCTCCCTAAAGATTAAATACACAGGTGCCTGTAACATTTTATATAGCACTTATTCTAGTAATTTTGCCCACTATTTTTCGCACATTACAGTACTATTTAAGTCAGTCTAATGACTTTGAATATGACTAGTTTTCAGTACAAGAAACCTCTATTTCTTAGGAACTACTCCTCCCCCCAAGTTTTCTTTAGTCTCCTTGAAGAAATAAATCTAGATTCTGATGCAGCCCCAAAGGAAAGCCGTAACTATAGCATTTTCTAGAGTTATGTATACAGACTTTTGCCCCTGTACAATGAAGAGATAGGAAAAACTATATAATCAAGTCCTCCCAAAGTACATCCTTTGTTACTCCTTTGATATCAGAAATCCAACTGGATAAACGACTGCTATATTAAAGTTCTAGGCTTTAATATGCACCTTTACAGACTGTCCTTAAAGTGTTCTTTTCTTCTGCTGGAGCTGATCCTATTGTAAGTCACTGCAAAAAAAGCCATTGTCCCATTAGCTCCTTCCTCTTGCTTTGTTACAGTGACCTTCTGAATGAGTTGGCAACACCTTCTGTGTTTACATTTGTGTCACTAACAGCAAAGTTTGTATTTATCTTAATCTATGATGTGACCTAGAATAGCTTGATTTAAACTTCCCTCCATTTTTTCCCCTCCTTCGACCATGATTTTGCAGAGGCTAGCTTAAAAATCTTGCCTATCAGCACCAGCCAAGCACCCTGCTACTAACTTAATATATGGTGTAGGAAGCAAAGAAGGGGAATTTGGTACATGATGGAGAGGAGGGAAATAGTTTTTAGTATTGAAATGATAACATTTTAAATTCAAGGTAAACCGAGGAGATTAATCTGAGGAATGCAAAGCAGCCAGCCCCACAAGTACTACTGATACATTATAGTTTACCATTAATCTAGCATTGGGAAGTCTCATTTCATCAGAGCAGCAAGCGCTAAGATATGAAGAATGGATTCTTAACAATACATCAAAAACTCCTTGAATCCAACTTCTGTTCCGAAGTTCTCATTCCGTTGAGATGACAGCCCCAACTCACCCTGCTAGCAGGGAGCATGCATTATTTTCTGGGCCTGAAATACCAAGCGACAAGCTTAATGGTATATGAAATAAAACTCAGAGAGAGAAGAGTACAATGTTAGGAGGGTAACAAGCCTGGTCTTGTTCTCACTGAAGTTAGTGGGAATCAAATCAGGCAGTTTGATGAAAATAAAAACTCATTGCTCAGCCTACAGGAAACCTTACTGTGAGAAAAGCCACATTTTGGAGGGCATTTTTTTTTAAATCATGCTACACTTCATGATATAACATCTATTTATTTTTAGAAAAATGTCCAAGAATTTTCAGATATTTTTGTGTAGAGTTAGAGGCAAGATATTTGAGCATGAAACTCAACTATCAGTAGCAGATTATCTAAACCACGTCAAAGGTCAAAGCAGCAAAAAAAAAAATATAATGACAAAGACATTTTATGGTTTGGAGGGGTTGGAGGAAAGGACATTCTTTTAAATGTCAATTTGTGGATCAAGCTGGCATACATAAAAACAAATGATGCCATTCTCTTCCCAGTCAATATTTTGATAGTGTTCTTGAATAAAGGCATACATTCATATGTGGCCCGAAGCTGTTACAATTATTTTGAACTGATCTTCCAGGTTTCCCCCCACCCTCCCCCTTTTTTTTTTTTCCCTTCAAATTAGCAATTTGTCAGTAGCATATATTTCTGCAAGGAACTGGTAAACAAGGCCCAATGACATTAGAGAAAGGAGTTATGCTTATACAGTTTAACCTCTTCAGATACGTTATAGACATCTGCTCAAATAAATATGCAATTTACAGTATTCCATGTGTTTTCTTTTTTAAAACTAGAAGCATGAAACCATCCTAGTAGATACAATTTTTTTTACCCGATTAAGTTACGAACTGATGAAAGAAACCACAAACATGGGAGCCAGCTATTAAAAACATAAGAAGTCCCAACACATTCACAACTACTTGAACAAAAATTTTGGAGAAAAAACTTAAGTTTAAAACAATGACATTCCCCTCTTCTGAATAATAATACTGGATTTTTGTAAATGCAGCTCTTGTAACTAGCAATGCTCAAAACTACTGTGAAATGTTTCAACCTCAAGACCTCAGATGCTAACGCTAACTGGAAACAGAATGCAAGCTGTTCACAATGCTGTAATAAGCTGTGGTAATTTTGTTATATTAGATGGGAATGTTAATGATGAGCCACAAATGCAAGTTGTTACAAAGCCTTTGAGAATAAAGCTGTATGCCCTATATTCCCCTCCCTTGCTGTTCCAGCTAAAACCATACATGCGGAAGGACAAATGAAAATGTTGCCATGGTGATCAAAGCAGTTACCAAATCACGTACAGTGTAGGAAGGATTCCCTAAAGAACCTTATTAAGCATTTTGTTGCTCCTTTTTAACAAATATTTTCAGAAAGCCATTTTTATTTCACTGTCAATAAAATAGCTACTCAGTCAGCTAAAGCCTATTTCTCTACCTCCCAAAATAAAGCTGAACACACCACGCATTGAGAAATATTCTTGTTAAAAGTCAGGAATGGGAATCTTAAGCTGAAAACTTTGAAATAGGAACCAAGGATGAACGTAGCCAAGACAAGTCCTGGTCAAGACATTTGAATGCTTTTCGGAATAGGTACTGTGAAGCACCTCTGTGCCTACTAGACTACTGATGTCTTCAGCTGCCAAATTAAACCCCAAACCTTTAAATGAAAGGCATCCCAAAAGCCTTCTGGTTAGAAGGAATATTGGTTTTTTACAATAACATTACAAGAAGTAAATTAACACGGAGGTTCCGTGTTAGGCAGATGTGGTAGATGAGCTGGCCTGCAGCAGAACCACAGTCCAAAGCCACCTGTCCCGTGTGACTAGACTGGTAGCTGAACGCAGTTGGGTATGGCACATTATCCAAGTTGACTGGCAAAGAAAACAGAACCTGTACAATGCAGACATCTTGTATTTCCACTGCACAAAACAGTACAACAAACATTGATGGAAACTGCTAAAAATAAGCTGGAGCAGGTATGTGCACCTTAGGCTAAATGCAAACAGCTTCATTCACCGAACGGCCTTTTTTAATTCAGCATTTAAGTATATCCCAAGGCTCTCAGTTCCTCAGCTGGTCTTTGCCTTGCGGGTATTTAAGATACTCATGGAATACAAGTTTGTGCAGAGGAAGCATGCTCCAGTACGGGCGGCTGTTTGGAGCCTCGACTCAGTCAGACTAATGCAGTTCTCCAACAAAATTGCCTCCCGTCTTACGTGTGGGGCTGACTTCACAGGCATTTCCAAGGAGTGACATTTCCACTATATTGACACACTGTTCATATAAAGTGCTGCAGTGAGGGAATTCTCCAAAAGTACCAGACCAGAGGGGAGCTTTTGCTTTTTTTTTGGTAACAGTTGTTTCCATCGGATGCCTTGAGTGAGCTTAATTTTACTTAATGAGGATGAGAGATCAGTCATATTCCATACCTCATTCTTTTCCTCTTGCTGCACTTTAAACAAAGTCAAACAAAAAACCTCCCAGAAGCTCCACAAATCACTTGCTGTTAACTTATCTCATGACTAATTTGTGGCTTCAAAATATACAAACTTAGGGGCTCTTGATGGCACAGTGGTCTCGCTGCACATTCTAGAACAACATTCACTTACCATTACTCTCCATCCCCACAAAGTCTTGCTCTCACGGGCAAAAGCATGCTTAGAAAATGTAACCCCCTTCCTGTACTGATCAGGGCAGAATTTACACCCTCCACTAAGACCCTCAGGAAAAGCTGATATATTCCAGTTCAGTTTACTTTCTAAAATAATTTAAATCATTATCATTCAAAATAAGATACAAGCAGCCACCTTTTTCTACAGTTTTATTGATACAGTCCTGGTGTGTAACTGTACATCTTCATTTTGCTTGTAGTTACAATGTTGCTTTACTAAGATTGTTTTTGTAGTCAAGTTTATTACAGTCTTCACAAAACATATTTATAAACACCACTTACTGTATAAGACTGATCGTTCCAAACATCATAAATCACTGGCATTTCTTCCTACATAGTGCTACTTGAGGAAAGGTCACACTACTCTTCTTAGATATAAATTTGTAAAGGCTAATTAATTAAATTCACCTTCCAAAGAAAACAAGGACTTTAAAAATAGCTTCAGAATCAGTATAACGCATTTAGGTCTCAGAAAATGATATCTGGCAAAGATATCTACAATTTGATACTGTACTCAATACTTTCATTAAGACCAAAAGAATCTTTATGAAGAACTGAAATTAAACTTGTGCATTGGTCTGAAAGATAAGGGTTACCTTGAATTTTTTAGCATTTTTTTTAATTTTTACTTTTTACCAGAAAATGCACTACCTCCTAAAAATACTGTAGTTATATGCTAAGTATTAACACCTAAAGAAAAAATGCTAAAACAAAAAGCATGCAACACTGATATCAAATTTTAGCAGAAGACATTTTTAATTGAAAACTGACTCAAAGGATAGTACAAAAGAGTTTCTTCTCCCTAAAGGGATTTTCAGATGCAGGCACTGGAATAATAAGGGGATCTTCTGCAATATGAGCATCACAATATGCCAATAAATCTGCTGCAGCCTTGGATACCTAATAGAAGAGAAGAGAGAACTACTGTAACACTTAATTCTGAATCAATCAGCATTGCATAAATATTCTTCATATCACATTTGATAATGGAGGCTACCATAAAATAGGAGTAGAGTGGTTTATCCTTTAAATTACTAGAGACCACAGCTCTGAATTTGCTCTTACTAGGGCTAGTAATCCTTACATACATTTTATTCAACATAGTGATGTGAGATGGTATCAATTTATATGATTCACGTTCAGCTGTTCCTCTCCAGCAGAAGGAAGGTCAGGAACATATATTCACTAAAACATGTATATCCTAATGGCCTGTAAGCAATAGGGATTCTCCTTGAAGCGTGATTCTGTAGCGGCCACCTGCTTCACCTCATTCCCAGTCACTGGGTGTAAGGTTTTCCACAAACACTCTCTGTACCCTTTGCTCCTCTAGATGCAAAACAAACAAACAAACAAAAAGTTCTTTAGGCACGTGACCGTGGGATTAAAAAGAAATAATAAATCAGGAGCAAAACTTGATCGTCACATGTCATAGCTCTCATTTAAGCTAAATATTGCTCTTTTCAATGAAGTCAGACTAATATCTTCTGTTTAGTAAGTTATTACAAGTAGTACTTTATTCATGGCATTAATTTAAACTTGAGCATTCTCCCGCAGCATCCTCGCAGCTAAACTGAGGAAGTGTGGTCTGGATGATCGGGTAGTGAGGTGGATTGTGAACTGGCTGAAGGAAAGAAGCCAGAGAGTGGTGGTCAATGGGACAGAGTCCAGTTGGAGGTCTGTGTCTAGCAGAGTCCCTCAAGGGTCGGTACTGGGACCAGCACTATTCAATATATTCATTAATGACTTGGATGAGGGATTAGAGTGCACTGTCAGCAAGTTCGCTGATGACACAAAACTGGGAGGAGTGGCTGACACACCGGAAGGCTGCGCAGCCATTCAGAGAGACCTGGACAGGCTGGAGAGTTGGGCGGGGAGAAATTTAATGAAATATAACAAGGGCAAGTGTAGAGTCCTGCATCTGGGCAAGAACAACCCCATGTACCAGTACAAGTTGGGGACAGAGCTGTTGGAGACCAGCATAGGGGAAAGGGACCTGGGGGTCCTAGTGGACAACAGGATGACCATGAGCCAGCAGTGTGCCCTTGTGGCCAAGAAGGCCAATGGCATCCTGGGGTGTATTAGAAGGGGTGTGGTTAGTAGGTCAAGAGAGGTTCTCCTCCCCCTCTACTCTGCCCTGGTGAGGCCGCATCTGGAATATTGTGTCCAGTTCTGGGCCCCTCAGTTCAAGAAGGACAGGGAACTGCTAGAGAGAGTCCAGCGCAGAGCCACGAAGATGATTAAGGGAGTGGAACATCTCCCTTATGAGGAGAGGCTGAGGGAGCTGGGTCTCTTTAGCTTGGAGAAAAGGAGACTGAGGGGTGACCTCATTAATGTTTATAAATATGTAAAGGGCAAGTGTCATGAGGATGGAGCCAGGCTCTTCTCAGTGACATCCCTTGACAGGACAAGGGGCAATGGGTGCAAGCTGGAACACAGGAGGTTCCACATAAATATGAGGAAAAACTTCTTTACGGTGAGGGTGACCGAACACTGGAACAGGCTGCCCAGAGAGGTTGTGGAGTCTCCTTCTCTGGAGACATTCAAAACCCGCCTGGACGCGTTCCTGTGTGATATGGTCTAGGCAATCCTGCCCCGGCAGGGGGATTGGACTAGATGATCTTTCAAGGTCCCTTCCAATCCCTAACATTCTGTGATTCTGTGATCTTAATATTTTTATACTTCTAAAATGAACAATTCTAAAGTCTCCAAATTCAGAGCGTTGGTTTATGCTTACAGAAAAGTCCTACAGAAATGTCTGTTGGCATACAAGATATTTTGCATGAAATGAAAAATTAAACCATTTCAACCGTAGCTGAAATCTTGTAACCTTTGCAGCTTTGTGCCGTAAGAATATTGGTGACATTAGACCACTGTGACTCATTTATCTTTTCAAGAAATTAGAATGTATATACAAAATATTTTTGTTTCGCTCAGTTAGCAGGATATTTACAACTATCTGTATCTCTTTGCTTTGTTTAATTATTGTGTTTTCAATATTATGATAGAGTTGAGAAAATGAGATAGGAAGTCTTTACAAAAAAGCCTTTTCTCTGAGCACCATGACAGCTTCTCACGGGTCAAACAGCGAGGTCAGCATGATTGCACAGCTATAGTAAAGAGGAAAAATAAATCTGATTTCTGATATTTTTTCTAGCAGGTGTGTCATCACTGTTAGCTTTAGCTTCCCCACACCCTGCTAGCTCTGGCATGAGTCCAGTCTGTAGCAGGCTTCAGATTAGACCTATGAAGTCAAAGGGTGTTGGGTCAGGAGTCACGTGAAATTTAAATTAACACTTGGAAGAAAATAACTGACTTTTTATTTTTGAAATATCCACTAAAACATGCTTTTGTAGAATGCTTAAAAACCCATAAAGTACTTCTGGTTGGCATCCCAGTATAGATTACCTCCTAGCAGAGGAAGCAAGGGTGTTTAGGTTACTTCAGATTAGTTTGCCTTTGAATTGGCCTGTAAGACAAAAGGGTGGGCAGAGAGACACACTGCGTGTGAACAAGATTGTGGGGCCAATGCAAAGCAGAATACTGAGCACTAAACTGAGCAAATCAGCAGAGATGTTCAGAAGGACCCATGCTTCTCAAAAGAGAAGCAGGTCAAACAAAAATGTGTGGAAAATGACGGACTTCAAGTACAAAGAAAGGATTATTTTCAGACATACTTCAATTAGCTATTTGCTGAGCAATGGCAAAAGAATGAGGCTTAGGGTGTGAGGGCACCGTCTGGAGTAGAGACGTAGAACTGTAATGGCCAAACAGAAAACTTAGGAATCCTATCATATTCCCAATTTTCATTTAAATTCACTTCCGAATTTTTAAAAAGCAGATTCTTGGAAGACAGGCACAACGTAGATAGACTATGAAATTCCTATCAAGCCCAACAAAGATCAAAAGACAGAAACCATACTTTTCTTTGCTAGTGACCTATGCTGTACCTCAGCAAAGTACAAGCTAGCACAGAATGCATCCACTGAAGAGGAGGTTAGAATGTTTCCAGTAATGTTAGGAGGAATGTACCACCACAGCATTTTGAAGAAGCATTTGCAAGTAATTACAATCACCGCTACATTCATAATTATTTAACATACACATTTTCACTTTTCTATTGTCCTTCAGGCTCAGCTGCGTGTCTCAAATTAAAGCAGTCCTATGCTCTAATTAATTTATCATCTGGTCCTGAACTCTTGCATTCAAACAGAGCAAGTCAAACTCAGAGCCACAGGTGCCCACAAAAAAGCACAATGACATTTTCACTGCTGTGTCACAATAAACGTTACTGCCATAAAACCTAATGGAGAGCTAGTCTAATTCTCTGTGTCCCAGAGACAGGGTTTATTAAAGATGCCCAGCACATTTCATCTTCAATTATTAAGCTAATGCATAAGTTATTTTATTCATGAAACCAACAGTCTTTTTAAGTAGCCTGACTCTACAGGAGCAGAGGACCAACCCTAGACTTCAACAGACCAACCTTCCCAGAACTACCTTGTTTCACATATGGATAAGCAACATCAGCCTGAGTGTACTGCTTTTCGTTCAGCGGAAGAGAAGGACAATTTCAAACATCGTTCTTAGAAGGGATAAACCCAGTAATATCATTTTCTAACTATTTCTCTACATATTACTGTGCCTTGACATCATATAACAATAAAAAGGATTTTCACTAGCAAAAGCACAACATAAATTTTTGTGTCTAACTTGTCCTCTAATGCTGGTAGGAATGCCAAACACCATGAAGCAGAGCAAGCACCTTCTTTAACATCACAGCGTTTGAATCACAAATTAGTTTGCTTTTAGACAAACCACAGTACATAGTACGATTTAGTAGAAAACAAACCTGCAGCAAGGAACTGAGGAACACAATCACATTTCAGCATGTCATAAACTAAACCTGTACTAGGCCATGTATTTTCATCCTTTAAAAAAATAAAAGGTTTGGGGAGGAGAAAGCCTCCCACTGGGATTACAGTGGTTATAAAATTGAATTATGGACATTTCTTCCCTCAAACTGGAGTAGCTCAGGCTTGTGCAGTGGAATGCTGACCATTTACTAAGGGGAGTTGAGTTAGCTGATCCCATGCCAGAAGCAATGAAAATATTGGTTCCTGTGGCTGTGAGCAGTGTTGGCAAAGGCAGAACTGTGGCTAAAAAAAGAGCAAAATACAGTGTTGCCTCCAGCAAGTTTCCTGCTCAGCATTACTATTCAGAATAACCGTGGCGGAAGATCTCTGCGCTGAGCATCGCATTAAGGCTACAGCAGAGACGGCTGCTTGAGCGTGTGTCAGCATCAGCGGTTGCCTCATGGCCAGTACTGTGTGGTTTGTCACTATACAAACGTACGTGCTCATCATCCTGTTTGTGTCGTGGAGGAAGTTAAATGAAGGCCACTCTGTCATAGCTTTTACTCACTTTTAGGTTTATTTGTAGCTGAATGCTGCTGAACAGTTTTGGAATAGCACTTATCAAGAATAAAAATAAATGTGTGTAATTTGAATATTCAAATGAAGCTAGCACATTTATCATTTCAGCTCTCCTACGCAATACAGCTTGGTCTGCAGATTCAAAGTAATTTATACATATTGCAGAAGTGGCTAAGTGTGGCTAAGAAGTGCAGAAGCCTCCAGTTTGATTGATGAATTCTAACAGAAAGTTAACATTTAATTTTTTTTAATCTTCTAAAGTGCACAGACAGAAGGCATGGAGTATATAGGTAGCATGCTGATCTCACATTCTATGCAATTATTTTTATTCTGTATAGTGAAAAATACATCAGGTTGTCAAATTACTAAAAGGAAAAAAAACACAACAAAACACTCAACCCTGATGCTTTAAAGAATTAGCCTCAGGAGGACTGTGGAATTTTACCGTGATATTTCAGGATAACAGAGGTGATAAAAACAGCCAAAGTTAGAACATAATCCTGTTAGCTGCACTAATAATTATAAGCTTCAATGACAGGGCAAAATGCTGCAATTATGATGTCATCTGTCTTGTCATGGATTGTGACTAATTACCATCCTTGCTATGACACCCACTCCGCTTATCCTTTACATTTAAAAGAGATTCACACACATTTATTGGCAACTCCACCACTTATCTCCCAGCACTATTCAGAACCAGTTAGGAATATTTTCTACCTTCTTAAGAAAAAAGAAAATGGAATAATAACTGATACCCTAGGATTCTCAAATGTCAGAGCACTCCTTCTTACTTTTCTGCTTGCAGAGAGAAGATTAAATAGTGCTTTATTCTGGGGACAACTGTGATAGAGCACCAATATTATCTTTGCTTTCTCAACTTTACTGCTAGCGTCTTTGGAAGACACATTATTCTATCAGTCATGAGGCCACTGTTCATCTGATTTCATTTGATGTTTCCTAGCTTGGAATCTGCGCCTCCTGCTTTCTACTTACTTCTCCATTATAATTCTAGCTGTTCCTTCTCTGGAGAACTAAGGCAGGTTCAATTTACAATCCTTCTGGGATTCTTATGGTTCACAAAAACCCACCACAGTAATACTCCTTCCAACTACCATTCAATACACCATCAACTTCATCCTCCCCTTTTAGGTTGTCCTGTTTCTTTCACACCTCAACAGCCAGTTGTCTTTGTGGAACCTCAAAACAGTGCACTGCTTCCTGCTCTGCCTGGTTATAGGACTTGATTTTTAAATCAGTTGAAAAATCCAGAACACAGCGGGGAATGGGCAACTATCAACATACTTCTAACTACAAGATTTTAATTGAGCAGACCCAACTCTTGCTGGTTACAGCACCTACTGTGCACAGAAAACAAAGTGCCTCTGTAGTAGAAAAAGCAGCTGGAACTTCTGATTTCCCTAGTCAATAACGCAATGCAGGAACTTTTTAAATGTTAACAATGTGGTCTTGTCTATTATGGGTATAACCACTTGGCTATAGCTACTTGCAAAACAGTGCTTAATTAAATTATTTGGAAAGCACTGATCTTTTGTTAAATGTCTAACTAGTTTAAGCAGATGCAAAACACCAGAAAAAAGGAAGTAAGTTCATTTCTCTGCCTTTACAGTTACGATCCGAGAATTCAAAATCTCCTGTTGAAACCTCTGGAAAGTCTCTTGGTAAAATTTTCCTATACTGAAACACACACTTAACTGTTTCAAGATTAAAAGGCAAAGCAGATCTTGAGGGAATAAAAAGCCAGCCAACCTCTTCTCACAATCCCTCTTATACTTGTTCAAAGAAATTCTAGAAGTCAAGACACAAACATTTTGCAGACTCTATTTGGTTTATGTTAGTATAGGAACCCTCAGAATACTGAAACCCATCAGATTTTCTTTGATGCCTTTTTGGCCCCAAGCTGTTTTTTGAAAGGTGAAATAATTGCACTTTCAAGCTATCTGTTTTTTAGGTCTGCAACACTTGCTACTAACTGTGTTCTTTTTAATTAAACTAACTGTAAAAATAACCTCTTTCTTACATATGTAATTAAGAATGTTATACATCTAACTAATGAAGCTATCTGCATAACTGAGCTAATGATGTGGTATGTGAAAGTTACCACTGATTATATAAAAGCAAGTTTAAGACAATCTACTAAGTATCAACAATCTCAAATTCCAATAAACTGGGCCATATTTTTCCAACCCTTTCCTCTGCCACTCACATACACCCGTTCCTTCTTGTCAGTTCTGTCGTTCATGCAGCTGCAAGATAACCTGAATCAGGGGACTAACCCCATCGAACACTGAAAAGGCAGACCATCCCTTACTGAAGGAAACAGAAGTACCTGTCCCTGTGAACGGGCATCTACTACGTGTTAAATTTGTCAAGACACTATACAAGATAGAAACTACTGTTTTGCAAATTCAGTGGTCTTACAGGACATTGCTAAAAGCCGCAACAAAATGGAGCAACTGAAATTTGTATTTTCATATAAGCAAGATTGACTACTCATGTGAATTGCACTAATATTTCTGAATTATAAATGCTATCTTTCTAATTAGTGAGTTTATGATCTGATATTATTTTAAAATTGTAATTATATACTATTGCCCCCATGCTGACTACACGCAGAATTTCAGCACACAGGACGGATGGACAGACTTAGTTAAGACTACGTGAAAAATTTAATGTACAACATTTCTAAACTGAGTTTGTAACCTCAGCTACAAACAGTTACAGTTTGTAACAATTCAGTTACAGTTGTCTGCAGAAAAACCGATTATTTAAATATATTCCTTTTTCTAGTCTTTCCATCGCTAAACTCTTCTTACTTGTAGAGGCTGGATTTTTCATCCAAACAATTTTCCCTATTTTCAGAGGCAGAAAGACAGCAAAAGACATGAGCATTGCTTTCTTAAAACTTTCTATGACATTATTAGTTTTTAGGTGCTTGATTTATTCACAAAATTTCAGCCTAGTGGAAGGCAGAATGAGAGAGAAGAACAATCCAGAGGCTTTTCTGGTTAAAAATGTTGAGAACCTCTGTTTAATAGTGCCTTCAGTTAAAATGTTTAATCCACGTACATTTAGAGGCATGATAAAACCAAATCTTCACATACAACAGGCTATCAAGTGTGAAGAATCATAACCGAACATTGCAATCATATATATTTTTTGTGCAATAGCGTCTGTGCTAAAACAAAACACAGCAATTCAGCTTGTCTCATTATTATTCAAAAGTATTGCAATATCTTAAAGACTTATTCCCATTCTTAAAGGAGAAGAACGGAGAAACCTGAGCTGCACTTACATTCAGCTACAGGTGACAAAGAAGAGCACCTGTGCATCTGCCAGCTGATTTTAAATATTTCACAGAACACTTTCGACAGATGTAAAAGGCACTCATACAGAAGCAGACTAGAAGCCAGTCTTTGGAAATCGCTTCACTAGAACCAAGTAGTTAGTACGTAACTAATTCACAGTACTGAATATTGTTTTATAGCTCAACACAGATTTTTTACTTCAGCTGATTGAGTCTTTCTGCAATATCAAAGGGATGCTGTGCCAGAAGTTACTAAGTGGATTAAAAATATCAACAATGTCTAAGTTTACCTTCATCCTATCCATGTATGCTTCCATTTTTAATTGCTCCACAGCTTTTCTGGCTTGAGATATATTCACTGTACTGTTTGACACTAGTTCCTTCATTTTGTTTTTCCTAGAAGAGACAAAGTTGAGACAATTTAAAAGTACAGGTAGCAAATACAGCAATTAGTGAGAGGATAGTTATCTGAAATCTAACCAACCCCCACCCACCACATTGACACTGCCAGGCTGTATGTCACAAATACAAATCAGACACCATTTATTTCTGTTCTCTTGTTTAATAGCACCTTATTGCATTATGTATTTGCATCCTCCACTGCCAGTATTCAATCTGAATTCTGCAAACAACATACAAATGCAGAGTACGTGGCCATTATTTCAGTGTAGAAATGGTTGCCCTGGTTCAGATTGCCAACGCAGAACAGCTGTTTGCAAACAGACCTTGCAGCCATTACACAGTTCGGCTCCATACCCCAGTTACACCTAGTAACATGAAAACAAGTTCAGAAATGCGTGCAACGGAAACAAATGCCACACTGCTCTCACCAAGCATCAGAAAGAGAGAAATTTTAAGATAGAGAATGAGTCAAAATTCTGACCATAGATTTAAGGAGTTTAGAAATGATGTAACAGATTATGAAGAAATAACGCAGTGGTTTCCAACTTTTTGCTTACACATCCCCAGTGAACTCTAAAGATGACTAAAAACCAGTACAGTGTGCCATACAGTATAGGAATGCATTGTTTTTTAAGAGATCTGCAGCTCTTGTGAAGGGATATCTAATTAAGGTATGTCAGTGTTTGGTTTTCTTGCATTGCTGCTCCCTGAGGGCTGGAGGGTAAGCCAACTCATTATCGTGCAGTCATCAGCATTGTTACCAGATTAGTCAAGACAACTACATTCGAACCTTGAATAAACTTACAACATATATGCCCTAGGTGGTCCGCACGTTAGTAGACCTCGTGCTGACACCATTATGCACCGCTGGTCCAACACAAGTAACAGTTACTATTTTGAAGTCATTGGAAGTTGGGCTAAGCCCACACGGAAAGAAAGATAAGACAGGATGCAGGCGACCTAGACAGGCCCTGGACTAGTTATACTACCTAGTAAGACTAGGTGCTGAGGTTTCGGTCAGCCAAAACACTCGCCTGTGGTCCTGTATATATGAGTATACATATGTCTGTATATATGACACAGAGTGTGAGAAGCAGATGGGACGCAGGAGAAAACACACAAAAAGAGGCATTTTGTATTGCTGCCAAGAGTTTTAGGCTCAGGTCTTTCCAAATGAATACTTCCAGCTTATTTCTGGACAAGAAGTAAACACCTAGAACTACACCAATTTCCCTTCTTGAACCTCAACAGCTTACCTGATCCAGTCACTGGGGTATAAGATACAAACAGGAAATTAAACAGGACACAGGGAACACTCTTGTAAAAAAAAGGTATATACAATGTCTTAAGCATGTTGGAGTCAATAGAAGGGCACAATCCAGAGCACAAAAAGAACGGAGCAATAACTTTTTAACTGCTTTGATTTCGCAAAACACAGATGTTCAAAGACAAGGCAAAGATAGCTGTTCCTTCTCCTTTCTAAAATTGGTAACCTGTGCTGTAAAATGGGATGGTGGAACAAATATGATGGTGAACCATGCTCAACACTAATTCGAAGCAGCAAAGCAATCTTTTTCAGCCCTTGTATACGTCTAGGCAGGGGAAACGCTACCTTAATATATATTAATTGCGCCAAATAAAACAAGAGCTTTAATATATGCCAAGACAAAGAACAGGTTTTCTGTATGTGTGTGTCATTTGAACGGAACTCAAGTTTCCCCCTTGCATGCACTCTGACGAACTAACATCATGTCAGAACGCAGTAACTTTTTTTTTTTGTCTTGTTCTTTGTTTACAATCTTTTAACTCATATTTCTCATAAGGCACAGGATTAAATAGATGTGGAGGAACTGGCTTTGCATAAAATGCCATGTATGGTACAAGAACCCACAAAGAGCCTACAGCCTCCAAACAATATTCAGATGTGTTTTGACTTGCAGTGGACAAGTCGAAAGGATACGAGACATTCACAAAAGCAGGAGGTTCTGAATTACAGCTCATGTCTGGACTCTTTGTTTGACTCAACCTCCTAGCTTTTAAGTCCTGACCTATCCATAAACACATTTATCTTTGTTTACAAAATGATACTCCCACAAGTATGAATCATTTAAATTTTGTTATCATCTCCACAGCTAGACTACTAATGACCACAGAGCCAAAAAAGTCCAAGCTAAATGAAGTCACAGAGCCATTTCTACACTTGCCACAGCCCAAGTCCAGAGGCAAACCAGAAATTTAGTTTGAAATAATATATTTAAATTAAATTGAATTAAGCTACTGAAACTCCATGAACAGTCCAGAGAATTCCAGATCTCCCAAGCTTTTCTGGCAATTCATTCACTCAATCTGTGAAAGTTATAAACATTAGAATTAAACAATTTGAACTGTCACTGGCTGCATCAAAGTTAGTGAGAACGCTGTTTCTAGTATTTCCAGCTAGTTTTTAAGTATCTACTGAATAAGAGCTTGAGTTAAGACCATAATGGAATTTTGAAAAGGCTATGAGGCCCAAAAATACTTTTAAAAATCCAAACCATGCTTCCAAAACAATGCCGCAAACATAATACGTCCTTACCTATATTCTGAAACAGCAAATGGAGAAAAATTTAAAAAAGAAAATACGTATCTTCTCTGGTAAACCATTTCGCGATATCAGAAAACAATCAGAATAAGAGGCTTCACAAAAAGAATTTTAAAAAAGAAAAAAGCCTGGCACTAGGTGTTTCAGCCACTGGAGAAAATTTCCACTTACCCTGAGTAAGAGGTTTGTTTATACTCTGAAGCACAAACATTTGTTCTGTTCCAAACCCTGCTCCTACCCTGGCCTTTACACCCACTTAAATATTTAACTACCGTATTTCTGGAAGTACTTAGCATCCATTTAAGTATCTAACCTCTTTTTTTTCATACAGGCAGTTCTGGTTCCAGAACTTCATAAGACAGATTTCTCCTGTTTCACATTTCACTTACCAAGCTACATATACCTCTGCCTTCTCTCCCTCTCTGCAAATACAGTATGTATTTGTGCATCAGTTAAGGCCCTGTTACATATGAACTGATGCTGACAATGAGAATTGTACTCACTTTCAAACCAGGCTGTGATGAACTGGTCCTCTTTGCAGACAAAGCTTTGTCTGAGACCTGGTTCTGCTCTCCGTAGGACTTGTGATATTCTTTAATAACCTTAAGCTTAATATTCTTTAATGAAATAATATTGTTACTTAGAAATAAAGCTCTGGATAGAAAAGAAATTTTACTAACAAGAGAGGCTATTACACACCCTCTTCCTGAACAACCATCCCCAGGAACGTGAGGAAGCCTCTTCCTTCAAACACCCTCTTGTGGGATCTCTCTCCGTGTTTCCTTGAGGCTGCAGCCTGTCAAACGGCTCCAACCCTCTCTCCTAAACAGTCAAGTATTCTCAAGGCCTTGAGACCCCCAGGACACACAATTATCTTTGTATTGTATCTGGGGGGCAACCTACAGGATCACAGAATCGTAGAATAGTTTGGGTTGGAAGGGATCTTTAAAGGCCATCTAGTCCAATCCCCCTGCAACGAGCAGGGACATCTTCAACTAGATCAGGTTGCTCAGAGCCCCGTCCAACCTGACCCTGAATATTTCCAGGGATGGGGCATCTACCACCTCTCTGGGCAACCTGTGCCAGTGTTTCACCACCCTCACAGTAAAAAATTTCTTCCTTGTATCTAGTCTAAATCTACCCTCTTTCACTTTAAAACTGCAACCCCTTATCCTATCGCTACAGGCTCTATAAAAAAGTCTGTCCCCATCTTTCTTATAATCCCTCTTTTAAGTACTGGAAGGCTGCAATAAGGTCTCCCCGGAGCCTTGTCTTCTCCAGGCTGAACAATCCCAACTCTCTCAGCCTGTCTTCATAGGAGAGGTGCTCCAGCCCTCTGATCATCTTCATGGCCCTCCTCTGGACCTGCTCGAACCGGTCCATGTCCTTCTTATGTTGGGGGCCCCACAGCTGGACGCAGTACTCCAGGTAGGGTCTCACCAGAGCAGAGGGGGAGAATCACCTCCCTCAACCTGCTGCACAGGCTGCTTTTGATGCTCAAAAGGAATAACTTCTCCCCGTCTTTTACCTAAAAAGCCTTGAACCAGAACTCACTCAGCTGGGTTCACTAACGTTCACTCCTGGTTGTTTTTCCAGCAGCCCCCTATTAAGTTAGATTGATACACATGTGCACAAGTCCTGATAATCACCGTAGTTACAGTAACTATGTTAGTGGTCAGACTACGTGCAGTCTACAAGTTACTGATGTATGCCAGGGGACCTAGATTACATAGGAGCTCATTTTTCCAGTATATTTTTATGCAGCACACTGAGCCCATCAATCTAGTCTCTGCGACTCTTTCCTTTAAGGAGAGCGCTGATCGCGTTAACAAAGAATACTGACAGCAGCTAAATGGCCTTTTTCAGCCAAGTAGTTTCTGCTGACCAGCACACCACACTAGCCAGCCGTTTCCTAAAGCATTGCTCCTGAAAGCTGTAGAGCGACAGCCTCTCAGCCAGCTGAATTTTCTGGGGTTTTTTACCTCACATGAACTTCATCCTTTTCCTGGGTGCAGTTAACTCATTTGTGCCAAAGATCTTAACCTCCAGGGCTCATAAAAATGCTCGTGAAGAGCTACTTTTCTTTATTTGTTTTTAGAATAGATTAGATTGTACCCAACAGCACTTCAAAGGCCAACTTATCTTATGATAACCCAGGAAGTTGCATAAATATTTGCAGGTACAGCTTGACCTTGCTTAGGGGTAAGGAGTGCAACCTACATTTACCAAACTTTACAAATACTTGTTAGTAAAATGCAGGAAAAATCTGAAAATTTGAGTAACATAGAAGCAAAATATAATTTTCAAGCTCTTCTGTACAGATTTCTACAAGCAACAGGGATGAAAAGATGCACTGCAAATTTTCCCCCATCCACTTCCAAGTATAACCTTACAACACCATACTAAGTGATCTGTAGAATTCAATTTAAAAAGCCCTAAACCCAATTGTTGCCTTCTGTTTTCTTTCAGCAATCTAAAGTGATGGACCTGAAATTACTAGACTAGAGAACCTGGGGTTCATGACTCTGAAGAACACCTTCCACACAAGCACTGTACTTCTTGGACCACGTAAAGGAATTCTACAGTTGCTATTTAGGTAAGAGAAACTTAAGAAATACCCCTGCCCTAAGAGCACTAGCTACCTGTGCTAGTATCACTGTCCACATGACACTGGTAATTTCCCGTTCATCCGCAGGGCACGAAGGGGACAGGAACAACCACCCCTCCTAACTCAGTTCTTATGCCAAGATTTACCACACCTGATGTAGCTCTGTAAACTGAGAGGGAGGCTAAGGAATCCTTCTGCTTTCTCTATCCCATGGCGGCATGAAGAAATAATAGAAAACTACTCAATTTTATACTCCATCCAGTAAAGAGCAGCTTAGTAGTACAAGCAGAAATGATCAGATTAAAGGCAAGACTACTGTTCACGGTAAGGAAAGAATATAGTTTTCATTCCACAAATACCGTGACTTCAAAAATAACTGCTGATCATGTAACTGCAAAACAGCCATACTTCCAAGAGCTCAGTTTTCATCTAACACAGGTACTATACCCAGTCCAACTGTCAAGTTCCAAAAAGTTCTTGCCACCATACCCAAATCTTTTATCCAAAAACATCATCTCACATCTCAATATTTAAAAATCTAAGGAAACAATGGCTGAACCAATGTGACATTTCACAAGGACAATCTTTTTATGCAATACATTTACCATCAGCATACAGGTTATGTGCACATTCAGTCCCACAAACCATCAGAGATCTAGAAAGTCTCAGACAGAAAGGTGATTCCTACCTACTATTTTACCTCTTCAGCTAACTTTAAGACAGTTGTGACCTTTTAAAGAAGTATATGGGGAAGTTTGATTATTCCACTTAAATCCTGTTTAAAATATATTTGAACTGAATTGTAACACATGAAGTAGAAAAAACACCTCCGAGAAGCTTAGCACTTCGTTACCTGCAGGACAGAAACGTTTCTCAAGTTGTTATTCCGACTTTTCTGTCTCACTGCACTGCCTTAATCGTTTTGCTGTGCAGCAGTTTGCAGCACCGCACACTAATAATTACCGCCGACAGCAGCTGGGCAGAAAGATTTATTCCTCCATCAGTGCAAACCAGTCAGCAGGAAAAGCAGCCGCTTTCTTGCATCTTCACCCCAGGCAGCTGGAGGAACAGGAGCAGAAGACCCCAGATCACCGCCCGCGGGAAGGGGTACCTGGGGTCCGAGCAGGTGCTCCGGAGAAGGACGATGCCCCCCGAAGACAACAAGGAACCCACAGCCCGAACCGGACTTTTGCGGGTAACCGGGTAACTCCCCGCCGCGCGGCCCCGGCGGCTGAGCGCGGCGTTGTTTACCAGCAGCCGGCGGGACCAAGCGGGCTGCCGGGCGGAGCGGCGCAGGCGGCGGCGGAGCGCGGGTCGCACCCCGGGCGGGCGGAGACAGCCGCGGGTTTCCCCGGGCACCAGAGCCGCCGCAGCGACGGAGAAAGCCCCGCTCCTAGCCCGCCCGCCGGGCTAACGCCCCGACCCGCCCTGCGCGCCTCCGCCGCCACTTCAACCGCCCTCATCCCGCCTCGCCCCACCCGGCACCTTCTCCCGCCTCCCGCGCGGCGGCGGGGTCTCACCCGGCGCCGCCAGCCGGGGCACTCACCGTGCGGGGGCGGCGGCAGGCAGGGATGGAGGCTGCTGGCAGCCCGGCTCGGCGCCCGGCGGCGGCACATGGCGCGGCCGGCGCTGACGGGCGGGGCGGGGCGGCGGCGGCCAGCGGCTGCCACCGCCCTCGCGCCTCCCGCGGCGCGGTCCCCGCCCCTCGGCCGAGGCGGCGCCCCCGCCAGCGGCCTCCCCGCGCGGCCGGTAGCGGCCCGGGGCTCTCAGCCGCCCGCAGGGCGGGAACTGGCCCTGGCCGTGAGTGCAGCTTGAGGCGCAGGCCGGACTCCGCACCCCGCGCCGTCCCGTCCCGTCTTTGAGCTTTACCGTCGTGCGTCCCGGGCAGCAGCAGCCGTCAGCAGCGCGCTGGCGAGCGCTCGCCTCCTTTTCACCGCTGTAGCCACCGCCTTCCCCCATTGCAGGAGGCACGAGGGATCAGTCATCGAGGTAGTTCTAAAAGATGGAACGGGCAAAGCCTGAAGGGCACAGGGTTTTTGGGTAAGAGCCCGCGCTGCCCGTCCCTTCCTCACACACAACAAAGGAAGGATGAAGTAAAAAAAAAAAAAAAAAGCCCACTGTGAAAAGAGGAACCACGGTAGAAAAGGGATGGCTAAGACTCACCTTGTCAAGGCTAGCATGTCAGAATAAACCGATTCAGCTTTATAGATCGATTTTTTCTAATGGAGTATACAAAATTTGAGAGTTAACTGTAAAGGTCAGGGTCAGTTAAAGTGCCAATTAACATTTTTAACTGAAAAATTTGTCTGCCCCAACAATTAACATATTGGCAGGAGTACCATCACTGCAATCTCATTTATTTCGTTCCCCAGTAAGGGGGCTGTTCCCTTTGGACAGCTGTACATTTGTCACCCTGTTCTCTTACCCTGCTGTCAGCACTTTTTCTCATTCCATCATAACAGAGCAGAAGCATTTCCAAGTCACATTTCTTTTCTATATGAAAGAGAACAGGGAAGAGCCCCATTTTTAAAGGTGCTTTGGAGCAAGGGCAGCCTCTTGAAAGACTGAGTCAATGGCTTTTGGGGTGGTGGTTTGGGAGAAGGAAATGAAGCAGAAAGAAGGTAAACATTACCAAATATAAACAGGTAAGTTCATAACCTTACCTCAACCAGAGCTCCAGAAACTGATGGGAAACTTAACTGGCCCATGCTGCTGCTGTTTCATTCACATTTAATTGCATCATTGTTCTACAAAAGGCTCTAGTTACCAGACAAAGGATTTACATGCTATTAGACAAAGAGCACCTGCTAGATGGTTCAAATAATCAGACAGTTGTCAAAATTTACACAATATTTTTACCACTGGATTCTAACAACTTTAAGCTAAAATATAAGAGAGGAAATAGCCATTTTAAAATGTATTTTCATCATATATTATATAGACATGTTTTCTTTTTAATCTGCAAACTCATGTGTTCCACCACAACGAGGAGTCTCTTACCAGAGCTGCCCTAGAGGCTTTGAATGTCTATACCTGTAATAGTTAGCATGAGTTTCTATTCCTTGAACCTACATGAACTAGCCCCTGATGAGGCTTATGTGGGCCTTCTTCAGTTGCATTAGAGAGCATGGATTTTTAAATTTTTTTGTGGGGGAATGCTAGCTCAAAGCTGGAAACAGCAAGCAAGCTCATGTGTTTGCGCAACTGCTTTCTGCTGGGTAGCCTAGGATCGTTTTAAGAGTCTAATCAGACTAGTCATGTGTAGTTCTTAATCCTCTTTCAAAAATGACCTGGCCAAATTGTGAAATACCCAGCACAGCCTGTTACAGAAATCCAGATGCAAAATCAGTGGCTTCCTGACCCCACTCCAGAGCAGTAATGGCAAGTAAATCTCTACAGAGATCATCACTAGTTTGTAACTTACTACAGTAGCAAAGAAAACAGTGCGGTCTGTAGCTCTAGAATTTTAACTAATGTTCTAGTGGATATTTTTCAAGGCAAGTAGGGCTTTTAAAGAGAATCTGTTTTATATCTTTTGTGATAGAGTAGCTGCAAAGAGAAGTCACATTTCCATATACTTATGCAAGAAGATAAAAAATAAGCCAATACAGCTTTAAACAAAACAAAGCATGAAGAAAACGAAAAGCTAAACTAAAAGTTTGTTAGTAGCAAACCAGGTGATACTTTCCCCCACTGCTCTCTAGACTTCTGTCCACAAAATGCATAGTAAAACCTGCAATTCTAGTAAAATCAAGAAATCATGGAAGGGGGGGTGGGGGGAGGCTCTTGCTTATGTGAAAGAAATCTTTCAATTCTTTCTCCGAAAATAGATATGGGTTAGTTAAATGCAAAGCAGATCCTTAAAGTTTCATAGTTGAAAGGGGTTTTTATTTCATCACAGAAACCATTTTTCCTGCAGAAAATTTTATCATGTTTAATTCAGTTCACACATACCATTCTCTACGTATTTTCTTTTGTTTCTCCTATCCATTGCCATGGGTTTGTCTAAACAGTGGATCTCAAACCTGAGATCAGGGTTTCCTTTTTCAGTAATGGTTTGGAGACTCCCTCTCCTCTCCCCACCACCAGTGAGTATCTGGCCATTGCCTCCCCTTCCCTTTCTCACCACGTTATGTCTGCAATCAGAACATAATGAGCTGGGTTTACCACAGAATCCTGCAAGTGGTGTCAGACAGACAGGCCTTGCCCCATGAATCTCTCCCAAACCCTGGCTTCCAACAGGAAGAGCCTTGAATCCTCCATCAGAAGCCTCCCAGTGATCCCAGTCTCCAGTTTCTACCTGGCACCTTTTTCTTCCTCCCTCAGAGAACACAGAGCAGAGTTGCTTTTCTGCCCTTTGTTTAGCTCAGGTAGGTTTTCAGGGAGGAGGCAGGTGAGAGGAAGGGAAATGTCTGCTTTGAGATGTGTGGCTACAATTCACTTCATGCAAATTGTAGCCACACATCCTACAAGGAAGGTCACATGCACACATGTGCAAAGTGATACACCTAGGGCTTCCCACTTCCAATCCTATCCCCCCCCGTTCAGTTTGACAGCCACATGATGGAGTCCGTAAACAGAACTTCCCCACTTCATGATTTTTAAAATATGAAAGACACGAGAACCAGCAGAAATTAATCTGGAGCAAGGTATAAAAGATCCCTAAAAGAAGAGAGGTGAAACTAAGCCAAAACCACGTTTCTTATCATCTCAGTTTGGTACAAAGATCTGTTTATTACCCAACAATGGGACAGTGTATATACAAAGACAGTGTGGAATGTGACATTTACAGGAAATTTCATTACATCATGCACAGGTACTATTGCAATGTTATTTTAATAGTTCCAGAATGTTAAGCTGAATAAATACTCCTTGCTTCAAAAAATCTTTTTTACTTTTACATAAAAATATATAATATTGCACTCTTTACAAGGCCAGCAATCTTGCATATTAATTTGTAACAAGTGGAATTCTACTTTATAAAAATAAGCCTTTGTGAGCAACACCCCAAACCAGGGAGCACAAAAGCACCCCAAAACCACAATATTTGTATTTTTTCCTCTTACATAAAGCACATCACTTCAACATGAGCCAGGAAGCATTTCAGTCTGTATTTGGACCTTACATTAACATTTAGACAGGGAAAAACAGGACTAAAGCCATCCCGTACAATGCTGCTACAATATACGCAGTTTAAAATTCAATTCATACAGTATGTAGCCACTTGCTTAATTGAACCAAAGATCAGCCTTTGTGTCATGGACTATGAGAATATTTCTAAATTTTTCTAGTTTGAGAAGTTCTTCAATCAGGGAGTTGCAAAGAGTTCTGAAGACTGTTTGGAATTTCCAGAAGAAGTGTAAAGATTTCATGTGTGTATGTCACCTTCATCACAACGTGACAATTTCATATACAGTGCTTTGAAGGCAGATGAACCTTAAACATGAGAAGATATAGCAGTTCATCTGTACGGCAATAGCTGAACATGTCAATGATGAAAAAGCAAAGCAATTAAAAGAAAAATGTAACTACATCAGACTTGCGTAGCGTTCTTGTTTCACCATTCACGTGACTAGTAGGCACTCATGCATGGTGTCACGTTTAGAGGTCTTCAAATCCATCATTAACTGAAACATTAATTTTTGATCTGGCCTAAGAATTCAGATCTGTTAAGCTTTTCACAATAGAGACTTACTTTTTTCCCCTCAAAAAATAGCACCTGGGAATAAATAACATATTTGCACAGTGTATCTGTGTAAACTCTTCCAAATCATCAGATGCCTATGAACATTGATTATTCAAGCAGTTAGATTCAAACATTTTACAGTGTATTGAACTTCAACGACACTAGAACAGGAGCACATCTGTGCCTTTTTTAACAGCTTTTTTTAGAGCTCTGGAAGATAAGCTGTGTGTGTATATCATATATTATTCTGCCACAGCGTTGCAATAGCTACGCGTTACAAAGTTAGGGAGTTAACACTACATTAAAAAACAAAACCAAAATGTGATCTAACTATTGCTTCATGATGCCATGACGTGTCCACCCACTGCTAAGACAAATATTTTATTTTTGCCTGTTGTAAAGACTATTACACTAAGATGGCAAAAATTACAAATATAGATAACAGAAATTCAATTTTTAGCATTACGATACCATAAGATGGTGCAAAAAGCACCTACTAAGTTCTTTGCTTCTTAAAAAAAGCAATTTTAAGTGGTCTTGGATTTTTAAGTTTTGGGTTGCTTATCACAGAGCTAACTATACCACGCTCAACTAATCAGATATACATATGCTGACGTTTTAATAGATATATACAGAACTTTACGCTGCTGATATTTTACAACACAAGAGGGGCAATAAGCATTATCAATCAATTTTAAATACTTCTGTCCAAGAAGTGATTTAAAAAATACTATTATGTTTTATATTGCAGCATTTTGACTTGTATGTCAGAGGATTTATGAGTCACTTTGCTGGTATTGGAGTATATGACCAGAGCTTCCTGGTGACCTGGGTATGCTTCAGGTTTGTGCATGCACATACGCAATTTTACAACCACCTTAGACTGCTCTTTTTTGAAATCTATTCAGTCATTCTAGAGACATTCAAAGTACTTCAAAATCCAGTTAAATAAGATATTCTATGATCTATTTTGGATTTAAAGTGCATCAGAGACATGAGTTAGCAGCAAAAATAGCCATCACCCAGCTGCATAGCTGCTAAGGAATGAATAGAACATGGGTAACTTCAAACGCTGCTGGTCCTTGCGACACCAAGCTATAACATTTCCATCACTATTAGCTGTGAACAAGTGATGACCATCACAGGAAAACGTAAGGCTGAAAAACAAGAAGAAAATTATTTTTATATCAGATTTAGCTATTTAAAATGCAAGAAGCCATTAAAAACCTGTAAGAGTATAGCCAAAGATTAGCTCTCGGGGAGACCCCATGAGTACATTAACATAGCAATATGTTTGCATATGCCTGCTTATTAATTTTTGTAACCAAACTGTCTGAACTACAGCTTTGTCTGGCACTTCAACATGCCATGCAATTTAGTACTCGTTTCTTTCCAGCATCAAAGAAAAGTGTAGGATCAGTAGCAGCATCCTACTCTCTCCCTGGGCTGCCCCTTCTACTTCTGAAGGAAGGCTTTTCAGCAACAGAACTCAGTGCCCTCTGAACTTGCTCACTGACAAAGGCAGAAACTAGATCCATCAGATTTCACGGCACAGCACAGGACTCTTGTTCAGCCAGGCACTTCTTGAGCTATAACAGTAGTAAAGCCCTTCAGTCATACCATGGGTAATGTTAGAGAGCATGAAGGTCAGCATCCATTTTCTGTCTCATTTAAGCAGGAAACTTTAAATTATTCAACAGCTACTAAATCATTATCAAATATGCTTCTTAAAGGAGGTAACAGAAAGACAGTAACTGCTATCAGACAATGTTTTTTGTTTCTAAAAAATAGTGATTAGTGGTTTGGTTTTAAATGATATTTCAGCAATGGTCAAAACAAAATTTTTCAGACTGATTTGTTACTATGCTAACTTTAAGATGATAAAATTTTGGCATAACTCTAAGACCTCTGTGCAGACTACTGTACCACTGGGGATATAAAGACTCAATCCTTTGACTGTGTTCTGAAAACACTTTGGCATGAGAATAATTCTGCTCATATAAATCATCAAGGGGACTCAGAAAATTACACAAGAACTCCAAAATGGCAGCTTCCAGGCTCCTCTGAGTTTCCTTTACTCCTTTTCTCCACCGTTTCCCTCCAGCATCAGAAAAAAATGGTCAGGGAAAATGCGGTGTTTTCATTTACTTCTGAGGGAGAAAAAACTCTGTCTATTTGAGTCTGACAAAGATAAGATTATCTCATTATTTTTACAGAGATTCTGGGGAGAAATATTAAACTTAAGAATAGGAAGAGTTGCTATTGTTCAGTTCTCAAGGGAATCCTGCTAATTTCTATCTGCCAGCAGCAGAACGTAGTTATTACTGTCATTACAAATACAGTACACTTGTGCTCATTTTGCTTTCATGAATAATTAGTAGGATTGCATTACTCTTTTTAGACATGGGTGTTTACCTCCTGTTCTCACGTCAACTCCACATTCAACACTCAAGGCTATTTTGTTGTGGTTTTGTTTTTTTTTTTTTTTTTTTTTTTCCCCAAAGAGAAAAATCCATTTACTGTACACTTGAGATCTTTTTACCTTACAATAGGTTTGGCTGACTTCGAAAATGTTATTTCTCGTACTGGCTTCAAGTCCCACGTACTCCACAGTCTGAAAGAAAGAGTCATTTTTCTTCACATTTAATTTTACAATATTTCAGTGATAAACATTACCTATTTAGCAACTACTAAGACTGGAAACTGAACAACAGCTTGTCCACCTTCTTTAAAGCCAAATATCAGCATGACATTTGGCTACATGCTCTCAAACTGTGAGCCTAAGTTATAAAGCATTTTAATAAATAGAAGTTTCAAGTGCTTACCTTACAACTCCATTTTCAAGCCCCCCTGCAATCACGTTGACAGACACTCCTTCAGGCTGGTTAGAGAAAGCAACAGAGCAAATACTTTCCCTGCAGTGTACATGTCCCACGAGATCACCATTAACTGTCCAAAGTCTCAAATCACTACCCCCTCCAACTGCAACAGAACATAGCATGGGAGTATTAAAAAAAATAAATCTAGACCACAGCTAGGTCTACGCAACAGAATCTTTCAGGGTTAAAGAACTCAGCTTCTTGAAAGATCAGAAGGTTTCAATGACTTGGAGTGATGTGTGCTGCAGTAAACAATTACCTCTTCCCTCCTTTTGTGACAGGGAGCAGGCAAACCACCAAGCCACTGCAGTGATTTAGAAGACATCACTTCATATTTATGTAACATTGTACTTACAAAATGCTATACGAATTTACTTTTAATTACCAATTTTTGTGTACCAACAGGGAAGCACTAAGAGGGCATTCATACCATCTACTTTAAACAGCTAGTTCTTGTACCCTGGCTTGCATCTTAAGCAAAATAATTAAAAGTAGCAAGCACAGTTATCTTACCTGGTTATCTGGGATTATTTGATTTTACCAAAGAACTAATAACCCATCTACTGCTTTGTCTTAAAACAGATTGAAACTCATGTCCCTTACCAATTAAGGAAGAATACAATATTTTCCAGAAAAAAAACCCCTGGTTTGTGAGCTACAGAAATTGAGCTGAAAGCCTCCATGTCAGTTTAAAACCTAAATATTAGTTTTCCGAAACTGCCAGAATAATTTTCCCTTGTCCTTTAATACCATAGACTGTGCTATTTTGCTCCTCCCCCCACCCCCCCCCCCCCGCCCTGATTTAGAACAGTGTTAGTTTCAATTCAGTCTATGGAGGACCACAGTAAGAAACGGTGGCTAAAAGGTACTTCAGCATGTAAGACTTATCTTACTCAAGGCAATCAGAAATAAAATTGGCTCAAAGTGCGAATTTGGTCAATAACTGTCTTCTAACAATAAGGATAAACAAAGTTAAGCTCTTTTCCTTCTTATTCTGTAGCTCCTGGGATCAACGGAACAATATTCTGTCATTTCGATTGTCATTGTTCCATGACCATTCCCCCCCACCCCAGTCTAAAGTTAACAGAATACACACAGGTATCCTTATACATAGCAAAATGGTGTGAGGACTCCAATTTGGCCCTGCTTTACTGATACACAGTCTTGCAGCACACAGTCAATCTTCAAGTCAATGAGCATCCTGATTTACAAAATACTCAAAAATCAAATAGGTCTTAACGTTCTCATCCAGAAACAGTACTACGTGGAAAACAAGACACTGCAAAAACCTGCTTTAAAATAAGGTGGGGGAGGATCTATGTTTGCTTCTGGGGATATGAAAGCATTTAAAGTGATAGAGCGAATAACAAAAATTCTGTTGCTCTGTAATACACTGTACTCCCCTGAACTGTACCTTTGACAACAAATCTCTGTTAAAATGAAAGCAGCCAACTTCACAGAATTTAGGTCTCCCAGAAAGCTCTTGAAATCTCAAGTCTTTTTATAAAGAGATCAAGCTGCTAGCTTTTATACCTCTACATTTTACTCAAACGCCTGCCTAATCATTTCCGGAGAAATTTATATGTTACTATGTAAGAAAAAAAAAAAGAAAAAAAAAGAAAAAAAGCACTCCTATTTGACCAAATGCATCCTCAGATGATTAACACACAGTCAGTATCTAATTTAATAGCAAGTCTCATGATTTATTTGGCCTGAGAGTCAAAACAGCTTTCTCAACTGCCAAATATACCTGAATCACAGATTGTTGCAATGTCACCAGTTGTTTCGCTAGCTGAAACTGCAGTCACAGGACTCTTGTGCCCAGCCAGACTCTGGACATAGCACAGCCTGAAGAAAATAAAGAGAAAAAGCCTGAAGTTCATACTCAAACACAGAAAAAGGTTATTTGAGGAAAATATCTAAGAGTTACATTAGTTTAAATCAACATTTTGCAAGATGATGGTATTTTTCATATTCATTCTAGAATTTCAGCACACTTCATGGGAAAAAACAGTAAGGGTTTGCCTTCACATTACAATATACACGAACAGATTCAGTTAATTTTAAAAGGGTAAAGACACCCAAAAGCTGGAAAACAGGTATTTACACGAAAGCCATTGAAAAAAAGTTGCATATATACTTGTACCTGTTCAAATCCCATATGATGCAGGTTCCATCTTTGCTGACACTTATCATTATACTGTATGGTTTGCACACAAACAAGCTTGTTATTTCTGCTGTGTGACCATACAGATGGACCTGCGACTCCATTTCTATCTCTGAAGGCTGCAAAACAGCAAGATAAAACATGAACTCTCATGAAAAAGAAAATTAATGTCTTTTTTTCTGAAAAGGATAAGCCTAGGAACAAGTTTAATTCTTAGATTTCAAAAAATGGTTCCCATTGCTTTTTGTCATCAGTTTAGCAACAATGTTAATGCTTTATTATGTTTAATGCTTTATAATGTGGTAAGCCATACATATCACTAGTGTTCAACCTTTTGCTTCCAGTGCTTTACTCTAAGCAAACATTTTGATGTGGTCCAATGAATCGAAATGAAGAACTACTGTACTACTTCTGTCTCAGTTACACACCCTGAAATCAGCTGATTCGTTTTCTGCAAGACTGCTATTTCCACATGACAGCAAAATGACAGTCCTCAATATTTTAGCATCTAGAGGAAGCACTTGGAAACATAGAAGGAAAACCCAGCTCAGCAGTTATCAGTCTGTGTACAGTAAATACTGGGAATTCCTCAAGTTGGTGCCAAGTCCTTCAGTGACATCAAGTTGGAGAAATCAAGCAGGAAATCAAGTTTAAATGTAGAAACTGCTAGATAAAAAAATAAAGCAGCAAATTTAATACCAAATAACAATTCTTATGCAAGTTGTATCATTTGAAATGATTTAGGCTTCCTGAAAACTGTTGAAGTTGAAGGAGCTGCTTAATCAGAATACTAATACTTTAATTAAGACAACTTGCTGTACAGAGATTAGAATAATCTTTGCAAAAGAAAGGAACATTTTTCTCCGTGTTTCCTCACATGTGTCAGAGCACATTGTCTGCATTTTTTATGAGGGTACAGGATGCATATAGCAGATCTACAAAAAGCTTGAAAGTAGAAACAGACAAGATAAAAATATACATATGCCTAACTCAGTTTGAAGAAAATTTATGTCTTTCTGCACTAAAAGGGACGATATAATATACGTAATATTGCAAAAATCAATACATTTTTTGACAACAGGAAGACCTGCTATTTTGCTCTTGCTACTGAGCATCTCATCCAAGGAAAACACAAAGTATCCAGTTATTCTCTGAACAGTGTGGTATCTCAGATATGCAGATCCTTCTTTAATCCTTGCTCAGTTTAGAGAAAGAAATTATTTCAATTTTTTTCCATAACAGCAACAATCAAGACTTCCGATTTTCTGAAGAACTGATTTTGATAACCCTTTTACTGTGCTCCTCCCATCTCCTTTGAGTGTTTGCTGTTGATCTGCATTTCAACACTTGAACTGAAAGCACAATTCACCTTTAGCAGCTTCTCTCTATATTACTAATAGCAATAGTTTCTTGATAATTACCTCATGCCTAAAATACCACCCCCTTATTTCCCACTTGCTTTTAGACAGCAGCCACTGAAACAGCATCTAGATGTGGAAAAACATGCAGGTATGTATCTACCTTTAAATAGCAGTTCTTTCTGTTGGTTACCCCAAATGATCATCTACAGCACTTGAGTGGAGAATTTAAATGATCACTGCCCAGTTTTACTCAAACAGATCATTAAAGCACTCTCTTTCTGTTTGCAAGATAACTCTAATAGGCAGAATCACAGAATCAATCAGGTTGGAAGAGACCTCTGGGATCATCGAGTCCAACCATTGCCCTGACACCACCATGTCAGCTAGACCATGGCACTAAGTGCCATGTCCAGTCTTTTCTTAAACACATCCAGAGATGGTGACTCCACCACCTCCCTGGGCAGCCCGTTCCAATGTCTAATGACCCTTGCTGAGAAGAAATTCTTCCTAATATCCAACCTGAACCTCCCCTGGCAAAGCTTGAGGCTGTGTCCTCTTGTCCTGTCGCTAGCTGCCTGGGAGAAGAGGCTGACTCCCACTCCACTACAACCTCCCTTCAGGTAGTTGTAGACTGCAATAAGGTCACCTCTGAGCCTCCTCTTCTCCAGGCTAAACAACCCCAGCTCCCTCAGCCGTTCCTCGTAGGTCAGACCCTCCAGACCCTTCACCAGCTTGGTCGCCCTCCTCTGGACTCGCTCCAACACCTCAACATCTTTCTTGAAGTGCGGGGCCCAGAACTGGACACAAAAGTGAAGGCTGGAGTAATTTGTACAACCAGAAACCCTTGGCTGAGGTTTTCATGAAGGTATGACTTGATCAAGATAGATCACAGTTTCAAAGTAGTACTTCATTAGTTTTTTGACCATCTTAAAAGCTAGGAAAGAGAGCATCTGAAGTACAGCATGGAGGTATTTTTGAATTCTGACAGCATGCTTTTGAATTCCCATATCCAATTAACAACATGATATCCATTTTATGCCTATGCACTCAATTTATATAGATGTGAAACAGGGCAAAATACTAATGCTTCAAGTACTGCATTTACAACAGACTGTTCACTGCATCACTCAACAGCTGACAAGATGCATACAGAACAGATGCTAGGAAGCACATTTGCATTCCCTGCAGCCCTGACTTCGGTAACTGACTGAAGAACAGGAGCTACAAAACTGGCACAAGGTCAGACTGCCTGGGGCATGTAAAACTGCAGCACTGAGAAATTCAGCGAAGATGGTCTCAAATACAACATTTGTGCTGCTGACCAAAAACTACTTGTTTCTAGGAAATGCAGGGAACTTAAGAATCATAGCCCCACTACTAGAGTTTCTTTTCAGCATTGCAGAAGGCAAGTATATTGAATTTCTATTTTAGTACCTCAAAAGATTTTAACTGTAATCCAAGTCTTGGTACAGGTTATTTACAATTTCACTATTCTGGTGAGCAGTTAAGGTGCCTGACTTAAGATCCAACTGACTGAAGCCTGCAGGCTTCAAGCTCTACTTCAATTTTTTAAACAAAAAGTGCTGCAGAGCTCAGGAAGTCTGAGTGGCAGATCACCAGAAACTGGAAGAAAGCCAAGGAAGAAATCACTGTATGTTTGTGCCCTTCCAAGTCTAAGCATCTGCTGTTTGCCACTGTTGAAAACAGGAAACTGGGTAGGCATAGCAGATCATACCAAGGTTCCCTCTAGCCCATGCTAATGTAGTGATTCAAGAGCATCAAGGAGTACAATGCTACAAATATGTTTGCCAATACCTGTATCTATATCAAGCTAAACTTAAGAAATCGGTTTAGTTTAGTTGTTGCTATGGGTAATCCTGTAGACACACCTAAAATGACCTGTCAAGAAAGTTGCAAACTCTTTGTTAAAGCGATTTCTGCTAGTTTCTCAGTATCTTCCACTAATGCATTAAGTAATGCAATTTACTTTTCTCCCTTCCCTCCTCACAGCTTTTCCCCTTGGGGAATATCACAAAGTAAAGAGGCTTAGTGGTTAATATATACACTGTCTGAGATTTCATCCTGGCTCTCTGTGGTGTAAAAGTGCCTTCTGCATTTGAAACATTGTTTACTTCGGGGAAATGCATTCTACAGTTTCAGTAAAGGCTTTGAAAGGCTCTGTCTCCTTCACAGAAAGTTACTTCTTAATGTAGGGAGCTTCAATTCCAAGCCCTAGCCTGAATACAGTCAGAGCTGTATGCGTAATCAGTTATGCACCTAGATGATTAGGGCTGACTTAAAGGCTACCAGTATGTGAACAAAAGCTTAAGAAAAACCCACAAATAAACACGCTGAAATAAATCTATTTAACAATGTCAAAGAGGATCCTTCAAAAATAAATACTAAATAAGCACTTGATCTTTTTAGCAATTATCCTGTATATAACGTATTCCCCTTCTCCTGGTTAAAAAAAAGACTGTAATAGTGAATACAGCTAAATCCTTAAATATAAATCCTGTCCAATGGAACTTACCGTATTGCTAGTGAATCTGTTCATATATGCTGTGATGACACCAGATTTACTACCTGTGAACAGCTGACAACTGTCTGGCACCCAAGCGCAACTTGTTACCTTGGAAAGGCAAAACAAAGCCAGAAAACATTAGAACAGAAACTACTCTAACTGCTATTTTCATTATGTCATAGCATTTGGTCAAACTAATTCTTCATTGGTTATCCTAAGTAAAGCCATGTAAAATACCTAAGCTAAAGAAATCCAAGAGTTAAAATATACCTGCTCTAGGTCATATTTGTTATTACTTCAGAAACAAAGTAAAGAGGGAAATTCTGTGTAGCCCAGAATTCACAGCTAAAGAACAGTGAACTACTGCAGACTTCTGTATCTACAGCCCCATCATCAGCCAAAAGTCTTTTCAGTAGAATCTCACCAACCATTGGAGCATAACAGAGATTACGCAGTGTTCCCTAAAAATCTTTTAGACCATCTTTTTCAGAGGAATCCTAAACTATAGTGGAGTTCTGCTTCTAATATAAGGCACCTATAATTTTTTCCTTTATTCATTTTTCTTGGCCCAGAACTTATCCATACCAATACTCCATAGGAGGGAAAAAATTCAAATGGGATCTTTACCTGGTATAGGAATATATCCAGGAATGAGATACACTGGAGCAACGAGGGACACATTCCAAAGGAGAATCAAACAGATTAAAACCAGTTGTATTTGGATGCTCATCTCAAGAAAAATGAAAGCAAGAGTACCTACTGCCAAGTCAGGCCACCACTTAAACTAGCAATATTAAATTGAAGACCAAGAGACTGATTTTTTTTTTACCTGATGCAACTGTGAACTCTGTATAAAATTTACTGGAGGTTCACTTTGCTTGCTTTTCAGTCGTAAAATGTTATCGGCATATCCCCAGCTCAGGATAGCTGACCACTGAATATCAGTACTGTGCATGCTTCTCACACCTGAAGGAAGGCATATAATATTGTGTCACATATGCAACCAAAGAGTTGATCACTTTGACAGTCAATGATAAAAAAAAATCTCAGGTCCATGTTTTACCAAAAGCTAGAACATAAAAAAACCTTAAAGTTTCAAAATCAGATATTTTCTGTTAGGCTATGGCTTAATCAGTAATGTATTATAAACTAACATAGTTTTCAGAAACTATGTAAACATTCAGTATTCTCCAAAGACAGTTTGCAACTTGGACAAAGCTTTTTTGAAGAAATGTTGCATCTATTGGGAGTGGAGAAAAGTGGAAGAGGCTGACAATACTTCCCAGCTAGAGAAATGGTTGTTCATAACTTCAATGAGAATGTTACTTATTTTTGTTGACTAAAACCTTCACTAGTACACATTACAAAGAAAACAAAAGAAGAGTATGAGAACCTGTTTGTATACTATCAATAAGAATCCCTTCAAGGAGTTTATCTGAAAGCAGATCTTTCACCTCTGCTTTTTACTGATAACTTTCCTCATTCTCTGCCTCTAAAAAACGTTCCTTTAATTCTCCTTTCTGTTGCCACATGTTCTTCTTGAACTGAATCTGCTGGCAAGTTCTAAAGTTAATCTTCATGCTTCAGTCACTTTAATGAAAAATATAAACTTAATTACAGAATGCCTCTATGTAGTTTTGAAGATTACAAGTAAAATCCACACTCCAGGAAAGATACCACACATGTGGAAGCTGTTACTGGATTTATAAATCAATCTTTGGCAACAGTGACTAAATTTGGGAAGTTTGCTGGAGAATAATAGTGGCATGAGATTTAAATTTCTTATGACTAATTTTCACATGTATCGTGCATATAGAGAATAAGCACAAATTCATACCTTGCTCCTTGCTATATATCATCAAAAGGCAAAACTTGCGGGACAAACCGCAGATAGCTTTAGTTGGTAAAGCCTGGAGAGAGCCAAACCTTTCTCCATGTGGTTGGCTAAAGCAGACAACAGGATCTGGAGCACTTGGGGAACCAACATATTCTCCCCACTTCAAGCCTTTTATCCATGGTAATGGACTCTAAAACAAGCACAAATAAGGTTCAAATTAAAAGGTGGCAAAAAGTTTTCAGAAAAATATTATGTCATTAGTAAGGGAGAATCATTCATATCACCTTCCCATGAGCAATCACATGGTAAGGACTGCTAAAGTATTCTAAAAATACTAGAAAGACAAGTATGAAGCATTGTATCATCAGCTAAACTTTTAGTGTTAAGGGAGTTCTCCCACTTCAAGGGCTGAGATAGCAAGCTTGTAGTTCAGGTAGTTTAGTGAAAACTACCAATTTCTTTAGATACAAGGATTCACCTTCTCACTGAACTTCAGGGAAAAAAAATGTTTGAAGTGAAGAAAATTGAACTGTCCTACAGACAATGAAAAAGTTGAGGATGGAAGAAAGCACAGTACATGTTTACCTACTATAGGTTTGCACACAGATTCCAGAATTCATCATTGAAAGTACAAAATCGGTTAAGTGAAATGCTTTCCAACACCTATTTGCTATAACCAAGATAAATTCAGATCTTAGTTTGACACAAAATAAGTCACAAATGCATGAAAATAATTTTCACTATCACTTCACTGATTTTGTGTATTTTCTTTACACTACAACATGGGTAGTAAGTTGCAGTTTTAGGAAGGAAACTGTAAACATAAGGGTACAATAATTACAGCATATGAATGTTAATTAAACAATCTTGCAAATCAAAATGACATACTGGATATATTATTTCTTTAGTGTGTTCTCTGGTTTCTCTGAAAGCAAACTGCACTAGTAATCCCATGGCAGCAGGAAGTTCTCCTTCCATGATAAGCCTGGATCCAGGTCTGCTAACATGTGCTGCATGGAACAGCTGGCGAGGTGTCTGCCCATATGTTTTTATCATTGTTTCAAGGGCTCTTCTCTGAACAGGATCCTCAACAGCAGAAACATCCATCCCAAAATAGGTCTAGAGAGAAAAAAAAAGTGAAGGGCAAGAATAAGCTTGTCCAGTATGTCTTTGGGAAAGATTTCTCAAAACATGCACACAAATTTAGAGGCAGATTCTTCAGTTGTTTGGTTAACACATGGACCAGTACAGTAACCTTGTCACCACTTCTTTTTTGGGGATAACTACCACTTTAAAATTTATCATGTGAGCTGCTGCTACATGTATTCCATGACTAATTTCTGTCAAAGAGGTTTTCTTAGTAAACCTTTACTAACCTGTGCAAAAACAGAAGGGTTGCTAATGATAAACAAAAAGTTGAAAGAGTTTTTTTTCTCTATATCTTTTTAATTAACATATTAAAGCTCTGTTTTGGGGTGGGGAAGGAGGAAGAATCACAGAATCAACCAGGTTGGAAGAGACCTCAGGGATCATTGAGTCCAACCGTTGCCCTGACACCACCCTGTCGACTAGACCATGGCACTAAGTGCCATGTCCAGTCTTTTCTTAAACACATCCAGAGATGGTGACTCCACCTCCCTGGGCAGCCCATTCCAATGTCTAATAACCCTTTCTGAAAAGAAATTCTTCCTAATGTCCAACCTGAACCTCCCCTGGCAAAGAACCTTCATATTTCAGGAGAGTGGAAATTCTTTCCTTTCTCTACTTGTCTTTTTCGTGTCTCTGTATACCACATACTTTTCCTCAGTCACACTGACAAAGACCTTGACTTTTCACTTTAAAAAACAATGAACACACTCAGACAAACTTAATATTTGAAATTTAAGGTAATGACTAAGCACCAAAAAAAAAGGAAAAGGAAGGAAAGCATTTGGATGGCTACTTGAAAAGAAAAAGCCACCACTGCCAAACGCTACCGTTTTATTAGCTCTTCCAGCTATAGAATGAACACTGAACACATGGAACACATTTTGTATGCATTTGAAACCAGGACTGCCTGGCTGAGCAAACCTTGTGATAGTAAGGATTGAAGTTAAAGAATACAATCAGAGATATCCATGTTACAATTAAGTAATAAAACTCTGGAAGTCTTTACATTAAATGAAGACTTCTTTGAAATTAAATTTACTGGAGGAGAAAGTGCTCATTAGAAGGACAAAACACAAGATGTACATGAAGGGAAGAACACAAATAATGAGCTCAGGACAAACTGAACTATTTTAATCGTATCAAAAGCTGCAGCACAATCTGCCTAAATGAAAGGCTTCTTTTGAATGAGATGGAAGCAGGTGCACATGAACACAATACCTGTATACCACTACAAACAACTATTCAGAAAGTCTAAACCCCATAACCTGATCATCCCCCATGCCCATCTCAAGGCAAGAAAGATGAACACAAATTCATTAAGTCTCACAGCAGTCCCTGGGATCTTATCAGTTCCGCACTGTAACGGTTAAAGCCTTTCCTTATTCTTCAACACTTCACAAGCAAGGGATCTTGCTTCATGCTGGATGTTTTCCAAGTCAGACTGAACTTTCCCCCCATTAAATTACTAAGTACAATGAACAAACACACTGCTTATCAAATACTTACTGCAGGATGAAAGACATTAATAGCCTGAACAGAGGCCTTGCCTTTTTGCTTATAACCAAACACCAAGTCAATCCAGTGACAGATTGTCTGGGAAACATGGTCAGACTCCAAAGCCTGACGATGAATCAAGATGAATAGACGAGGATCATTACGAGCCCAGGGTGGAAGATTGACATGGTTAACTCTGTCACCATTTTGACGTACTCCAAAATCAAAACCTAGAAACAGGAGAGTAAATATTCCAACATTTTAGTTGACAGTAGCTGCAAAAAGGTCTTTATAGGGCCCTATGAAAGTTAACCATTAAGCACAGTGATTGCTGATCAACAAAGCAGCACCATTAACAAGTCCCCTCCCAAACACATTGAAGCTGTACATACTCATCCAAATGGAAAAGTCAGACAACAGGAAACTCCTTTGCACCTCTGATATAATTATGAAAAAACTTCCCTTAAGTCCTACATAACAGTTTTTAAAGCATATCCCACAAATTCATGCCAGATTTCTCCCATACATCTATTACTTAGTGTATTCAGTCAAGGGATGTAAATGTTCTCAGTTTCAACCCATAGGCTCAGCTGTACAGCTGTTTTGGGTATATAGTTTTGTTATCCTCTTAGTATACCTTCTCTGTTAACTAGAAAGTCAGGAAGATAGAAAAACTCTGGGATAAGCTCCTTTACGTCAGTCATTGATTCATATGAAGAGAGTCGCCAGGTTGTATTGGTAGAGTGAAAAGTTCTGTCTGGGATGTCAAAACTTTGATCTGTAAAGAAATACAAACTGAATTTGTTACATGGATGATGGACACAATAACAGCTGCACATCTGTAACTTGAAGTAGTTAACTGCTCTCCAGTTAGCTGAGAACATTTAGAATGCTTCTATCTCGATTATTATGCATTACACATAGACTGCAAGTCAAATATAGGTCAGCTTTTTATTCTACATACACTAAAGTATGAATTTAAGATGTACAGCTTTATGGACTAGCTTGATAATCTCAGAATAGGTCTACTATGAAAACATACCAGATTTAATTTTACTGAACTCAGCTATTTGGAATTGATAAACTATGCTAATAGGTGTAACATATAGCATCCCTGGGTCATTGGGACAAGGCCCAGATGTGAAAGGCAAGTGCAAGCAAAAGTAACCTCACCTTGGTAGGCTAAAAACATTTTAGTAAAAGGTGGCAGCCTAACTAGGAAATGAAGCACAGTTCCACTGTTGGAATAATGAGATCCATAGTGATATGGTTGTACAGGGGGCATTGGATCATCCTCTCGTGCTCCTTTACGGTACTCTTCTTCCAAATACTAGAAAAGTAGTAGGAAGAAAAAAAAAAAAAAAAAAAAAAATCACAAATGTCCTACTTAGACTGAATTCCAATAACAAAAATAAGAGCTTGCCTAAGTTGTTTAGGAATAAAAACTTTAAGGAACAGAAATTTAAAAGTGATCTGGAATCAAATACACTTTAATTGTCTAAAGACATGTAATCACTTTTACAATCCAGTTAGGTATCAAAGTCTTAAGCCAATTTAAATGACCTGTTATTTATTACTGTTGCCCAACCCCCACATTATTTTCTAACCCAGCAGAGTCATTGTACCAGCTTTTCAATACTAAATGGAAAAAACAATATTTGCAAATAATACACTAGACCATGATGACATAGATATAAGTTTGAAGGTCCAGCTGCAGATGCTTTCATTCCCCAGCAGGTTGTTATTTCCTATAGCCTTTAAAGCATTCTAAACAGCAAAAAAATCAAAGAGCACTGTAATCAGAGTAGGGCATGTTAAAATAACAGAGTACTGAGGGAAAATAGCTTTTCTGTTATCAAACAGAAAGAATAGCCACAAGTTCCACTGAATTAATTTTAAATAAACAGCAATAAGTTATCTTCCCGATCTTTAAATATATATGTGATCATATGTAAGAAGATACCAATTTAACCTCCCCAGCAGTATCACACAAAGACTAAACTGATTTATGATTTCAGGTACAGGAACAGACAAACACAGGTTCCAAGAATGTTAATAAAACAATTCCCAGGAAATATAACATACAGGAAATGAGAATTCCATAGATATAAAATACTGAATTTGTGGTTTCTTATCCCCCCATCAATATATGTTAAAAAAATTAAAGCCTCCATATCATTTATAGACAGGAAAAAGGCAAGAAGCAAAAGTTATCCAAATTACCTTATAAGTATCCACATAACGATCCTCTTTTTCTTTAGACTGCACAGCTATCGGTTTGACCAGATTTCTGTAAAAGAAGTAGTACTGATATCTTGTCATTTTTATAAAGATGTTGATTCACATCATTTAACAATGCATTAAAAATAACGCCTTTAATATCACGAAAAGGACAGGCAAAACTTAACAGAACTTTACAAGAGAGCTCAGAAAATAAAAAGGTCACTTTTAGTTACTGCTAAAGGCAAACTCAGATCCACAGGCTACTCCATTGCACAGTAACAAGCAAGCAAATGCAAGGTTCCTGTCAAATTGGAGGCATCACATAAAGGCAAAGGCTTTGTGCACACAAATGTTAAATCGGCTTAACAGAAGTTTATTAGGGTGGGACAATTCACTTGGATCTATTCACAATGAAGATAAAATGATTTTGTAACTGACCAAATAATTTACAATATTATTTCCTTCTCTATTTAATTTTTGCTAATTGGCCTGGAAGTCTTTAATCACATGATTTAAACATACAGCTTTTATTTAAATCTGTGGACTGTGCATATCCTATTAAGACAGTATGTAAGTCCAATTCATAGCATCCTTCGACTATACACACTCATAATACTAGGCATTTTATTTAAATATCTGAGGTGAAGCAGCCACTTATTGTAAAAAGCCCAAGTTGTTATGGATGAGCTGGTCCCTGAATAGTTCCATTCAAGTATGTGTGCAGTTTAGTACAATGAAGTTAAAAAGCTATACTGGATGATCAGTTCAAGTATTTGGAAGTAACCAGTTCCAAACATTTCATATTACCTATATACTGATGGATCATTTAGGTCCAGCGTTTCATTGGTGTAGTCAGAAAGTATAAAAGGAAATACTGGATATTGCATGAGATCATTGAAGGAACGGCCCGCATGTTTGTTTAAATGAGTCAGATATTCAAAGTTAGTAATCTGTCCTGTGCACCACAGGTGGGTCAAAGCAGTAATGTTTCCATATTCCAAAAGGTTAGGCAAATTGTTAGTTAAGATGTTGTGGTATACATCATCACGGACCTAGAAGAAAATACCATAGATTTAATCATATAATTTAAAAGAGCTTCAAACTACCAAGACTTAGTAAGTTTCTCTTATTTTACAAATTTCCAGATATCTGCTGTAATGGAATAATGTTTAGTATTACTAAGATTCTTCAGTGTCTTAATACATTAGAGACATGTTTTACAACATGATTATGTTTGTCTAGAAGTCTAGCTGAGCAAAGTTTTTTCCAAAGGTATTAGGCAGAATTTAATTAGTCCATGCAACAGGTCTCCTTAAAAACTAATGCATGAATGTAGTTATGAAGACATACCAAAATGCTTTGATATATTTATTACTCATGAGTGCCACATTACCTTTGTATTATCAAAAGCCAAGAGTAAAGTTCTGCCATTTGTTAGAAATATTTCCACAGCATTGTCTCTTAACTGCCACCAGCGCTTATGAACTTCCTTAATTTCCTCATAGGTCCAAGAAAATGATGCTGGTTCAGTTTCTCCATGAAAACTCTGCAGAATTTGCAATTGAAAAAGTTATTTTAAGTAGTAGATTTTCCAAACAAGAAACCCTTCAATGTGACCAGTTTATAACTATACAGCATATCATAAGGCAAACTTCAATTTTGCTGTGATGCTTTAAGACATTGTTGCCATTTTCTTCATACATGTTTCCCATCCTCCACTCTCCTCGAGGCAGTGAGCAGAACATCCTGCATGCTCCTCAGCTGCTCCAGTTCCCTGTCCAACACCAGCACACGATACTACACTTTCACGGGCTCTTAAGCTAAAATACTGGACTGCCATCCACAGCGAGCAAAACTTTGCCATGAATCCCAATTCTGACAGTTCTATGAAGGACAAAGCAGCAGAACAGCTGGTAACATCTTAAACCACACGAGCTGTGTGCTTAGTGGACACAAGGAAGAGCTCCCTGAAAACAGTTTAAAACTTTCAGCAGCATAACCCGTATCTTGATTATTTTTATAAATGTCTGTTGGATGTATAAACTTAAATAATACATCAGAGCCTTTGTGTATCAGGATTAGTCAGTTCCAGTTTCCTCCATGAAACAGTCCTCCCTTCTATAGGATAAGGGGGGAGCTAGAACGTCCTACAAAACAGAAAATTCAAGAATCAAATGCTGTAGAGTACAGCACAATTCATACACTTGTGAGTTTCTGTACTTCCTAGTGCTTCAACTTCCAGTAAGGCAAATCATCTCAGGTGCAGACCAAAGCAAGCTCTGCACACTTATGCTGATGAACTCATAGCACGGAACAGCAAGGTGCAGAGGCTCCTCACATAACCCCCTCCTCATTCCCTCCCAGTCTCAGGCCAACATCTTTCCTGTTTTCTGCTATCACCACCAATTCCACAGCCAGGGGCAACAGAAGCAACACTGAACCCAATCTAATCAGTTTGGCTGGCCTTGTCCAGAGACCTCTAACTCTAGTACTCCAGCAATCTCAGTGGCAGTAGACAAAAAGCTACTCATGGTCATAGTTTGGAGAAATTAAAGCTGGACAATATGCTCTAATACTTACTGAATTTTCAATTGTGTCAGAAGCATTGTCTTCAACAAAATACATGCCACATTTTCCTGCAGGAAAAAATAGTTGCAAAAAGGCACATGATATTACTATTTGTATAATACGTCTTAGTGTTATATAAACAGTGTCTGGGAGTTAAGAATACTAAGAATAGTACCTGGGCAAGACAGTACTTGACAGAAATAGCATTTCTCTTTCCACATCTTTTAGCAAGTGGTCTGCAGCTTTAAAACTTAACTACAGTCCAAATAGCACTCATGCAAACAGCAGGGAAGAGAGGCAAAACTGGTCTATAAAGTATATAATCCATAAGAAGTCAGTCAACAGCTCAATTACTTAAAAATCAGCCAAGCCTAGCTATACAGCAGAACCTTTTACAAAAAAGATATTTATGAGGACTGAAAATTCTACTTACCTAGCAACAGTTCACCAGCAGTTTCTCTTGAAGGTGCTACGCTTATACATCTTCTATTAACTCTGAAATATTTCAAGTGTATCATTGTTTATGGATTTATGTACCTTTCCGCACATACCTAAAACTAACACCCTCAAAGGCTGTAGTTGAAGAAAGACTTTTCAACACCATGACTCTAATGGTTCATATCCCAAGGAGGAAAAGAAAATAGAACCTCAACTTTCTAGACTGGCACATTAGTGGATTTGTATTTATTTCTCTGTGTGTTCTCTGCAGTTATTTTAGGCAGTATTAGTACCTGTAATACGTGGTAAATTGACACAACCGCAGAACTGAGTAACACAATGGTAAAAGCAGAGAGGATGAAAACACAACTGGCTTTTGAACACTGATGGAAAGACCTACCAGTTCTAGTAGCACTGCCTGTCTTAGATATTTAAGGGACAAATAAGTAAAGAAATCCCATCAGGTTATCCCACAGAAGTCCCATCCCCATATCACACCAGATGATATTTGCTTTTACTGATTTTTCGAGTCATGGAAATAGACTGTTTTAAGACTCAAAAAACATACATGGTGGTAGCTGTGATCTTTTACTTCTGAGTACAGCAAAAAAACTACCACTTTTGACATTTGTCCCTTATCTCACTTGATTTTTTTTATGTTTATTTAGACAAAAAAGTGAGGAGAACGGTTTCTTTGGAATGGGAGAAGGTGAGAAAGGGAGGTAAATGTTACCCAAACCTTACCTTATATGTTCACTTGCAGCTTTGTCCTTTACAGTAGAAGAGTGAGAAGAATGTGTTTTGTCTTCAAATAGATAAGATAATGGAGTTTTTATCACACCTATAATAAAACCATAAATAATAAGACAGTAGTAGTCATTACAATTTAGAGTCATTACAATTCTTAGAAGATGTTATAATTACCTTCCTGTTTCTGCCTGTCTGGGAGAAGGTACTTGTTTGGAATAGTTAGGTAGCACCTCTGCAAGCGGCGCCTCTCTCTGTTTGGGCCCTCTGTTGGATCCAGTTGCCAAGAAGCTGGGTAGTAGACTGGGTCATACCAGAGTGCTCTGAAAAATAATCAAAATATGTTGGAGTTTGGCAGCAGAGAGAGTATATATGTTTATTGTTTGTTTTTTTTTTTTTTTTTAAATAGTTGAAAGGCAGAAGTTTCACAGTAGTACACTGGGCAATTATTTCTGAAAAAGTATCAAAAGACTGAGTTCTGTATTTATTTTCATGAGCTATCCCACTGACTGACTACTCCTGAGCTACTACTGTTAAGACTGCTCTTGAAGTTACTAATTCTGATGAAGACAGCAACACCATGCATCCAATACTGTATTTTGAAAACTCAGCAGCTGCAAACATGACATAATACTAGTTCTGCAGTAGTAAAAATACCATTGTTTGGTTTCTTGTCAAGACTTAACATCTTTTGTTCTATGCAGAGCAGTGAACACAGTATCTGGATGCTCATGTGAATAACATTACCCAAAAAATATTGTTTGTTGTTGGGTTTTTTTTTTTTCACTCCATCAATGTAATGCAAGATATGAAAGCTTTATGACATACTTCATTCTATCAGGCACAGCAAAATGTAGCTGACAAAAAAAAAATCTGTCTAAATGCAATGGCAACACTACTTGGCTACTCACCCTAAAAAATAGGAGAATAAATCAGGTATTTTACAAGTCTTTAACCGTCAGATGATCAGCAAAAGTGAGTAATTCTAGTTTTAATATCATCTACATTTCACGTGCCTCTAAGCAGAATGAGAAGTGCATTTCAGGCATTGAGTCTCTCTCGCTTTTTCTCTGAGATGGAAGAACAACTTACCGATCATGGGTAAGCTGCTGAACAAGTTCCTGCCAATGTCTGCTGGCACTTAGCTCTGCCTTATACATCCCCCTGATGTGCTGGATTACTTTCTTCCTTTCCATTCCTTGTGACAGAGACACAGCTTGTGTGATGTCTCCAGCTATTTTAGAAATGTCTTTAGATTTTGTATCCAGACGTTGAAAGAGACTGAGGAAAAAGTTGTGTTTTAAAATGTCAAACAGACTCACTGAAAAGGGAAGGCAAGACACCAAAACCCCTTATAAAATACAATCAGTTTTTCAGTAGATAACCATAGTTCTTGTTACAGCAGATGCAGAGCAACTTAGCCTACAAAGTTTTCACGAGACTCATGAATACGTTCTGCTGCTTAGCCTTCAGAAAAGCTATTACTTGTGGCCAAGGACAAGCCAAGCCAATCAGAAGATCAATGGCTATATATTAGCATGCTTTACTAGTTAATGTTTATTCATTACAGTAAAAAAGTGAAGTAAGAACAGTAATTTACCACTGCTCAAATCTCATAAGTTATTCAACATAGTGAAGTCTTATCACTTATCTGGACAGACTTGACTAAGTTGACCTTTACAGCTACTACAGTTGCCTACGTTGAAGCATGTTGTGTGTGCATCTCAGATCTGATTTTTATGGCAAAGCCTGAAATGTAAACTAATGGAAAGAACCTCTTAACCTACCACAAGCTACCAAAACTTACAATTACATCAAGAAGCAGCAGTCTACATAGCTCACAAAAGTGTCGAAATACTATGCTGAGTATAATGATATTTTATTCTTTGAAGATCAGTGTTACTTGCACGGACATTTGCCTTACATTTAATTGCACAGACCACAGCAACAGGAGAGGTGACTGGACAGATACAACAGCTGTAAAACTAAGGGTGAAATGCAAATGCACAAAAACCGATTCAGTATTCTGAAGTTCACACGACGCCATTTATTATACAACCTATCAAAATGCATATACCTACAATCAAGCTGTTTTTATAATGGCAAAATAAAACTGAAAGCTAGCAGTGCTGTTAATTTGAAAAAAACATCTACAATAATCATATAGGCAACTTTGCAATGGGGTGTGCTAAACAGAGAACATTCTTACAGAGTTCTTGCAGCCCCTTTAAGAAGGCACTTACTTTTGCCAATTATTAGCCATTGTCTTCTCCCAAGCAGCTTTGTTTACACCTTCTTCTATCTCATATTTCTTCTGATCCTGAATGGAAGTTTTATACATTACTTTTTTTTTTCAGATGGACAAAGTAAGTAAGCAGAGGCTAAAAGATATGTGAATTTAAAAAAGGAAGACTGACAAAACTGTTAAACTGATACCTTCACAGCATTTAAAACCATCAAGACTTCATTTCAGTTACTGCAGTTTTATTATATTTCGATACAGTTTTATATTTTTTTTGCAAGGAACCATAAAGATTATTTTTTCCTGACAATGAGAGATACTAGTAGCTTATTATGAACTCTCACCTTTGCCTGGGTTAAGTAATATGCTTAACCAAGAAGCACTAACATGTGAGCTTGCTGTGAATCGTTGAGTATGCAACAGAAATATTCAGAACCCAAAGAGAAACCCCAAAAGTGTAAGCCATGCACCAAGAAAAGGAAACCACTATCTGCAGTAAAACTCTGACCCCATATAACAGGCAATTCTCTCAAATATACCCAATTTTTGAAGTAAAGTTTTTATTCACAAACCTCTTTCAAAGCTTTTATTAGATCTCGTTTTGGTCGTGGGCTCAGGGGAATGCATTTATAGCCACAACATTTTAATGTATTCACAAAGTCTCCTGCTGCTCTTTGTTCTTCTTTGGTCATTTCATCACTATGGTTGTGCATTAACTCATATAAATAAAGCACTAATTTAGGTCCATGCTAGAAGATGAAAAGAAGGGAAGAGGGGGAAAAAGATGTATGGTCACTCTCATTTCCACAATACAACATTGAGCAGTTTTCTCCTCCAACTTTATTCCCTTTTCTAGTCAGGCTGGACAGATTTCTCCTACTAATTTTTCTGTGATTTAAAGAAAATGGCTGCTTTGATGTTTGAAGACAAACTTTTATAAAACTAGAAAGAATATGCTGAATTTAATCTTCCACATGATAAAATTTCCCCCAGCATCTTATGACTTTTCAAATGGCTTACAGGAAAGTGAAGTTTCTTTTCCAAGTACTCAGCTCCTGCAGCCTTGTTTATACTTCAGGAAATATGTGCCAGAGACTCCTAACTTTGGCTGCCAAGAATGCTACACCTTATTTGATTAATCAAATTAGAGCTGACAGATACTGAAGTTAAGCAGACATGGGCCATAAAAGCACTCAACATAACACTCTCCCAAAGAAGCCATTGCTAGCAAATTAGGTCTTTTCTTACTGGTGAAAGTGTTTATTTAATTGAATAATGTATATGTGATCAGAAATGCTTAAGTGTTATACGTTCATCCAATAAGTACTTTCTCTCCTTAGTATACAGTGACTCAAACTGTGGCATGCCTTACATCGTTTATTTCATTCTTGCAGTTCCTGAAGATCTCAAACAGCAACATTCCTACCTGATTCCTGATCATGGCTCTAAGAAATGCTTTCTTCTCAAGCTTGCACTAACATAGGGTACAATCAAAAAGCTTTTTCCTGACAAACCCAGAAAAGCAGGGAGAAACTGCTCAGCTGTTTAAGTTAAGAACAAAGAATACACAATCCCACTTTAAGAATTAATAGAGGCTAAATAAGAAAAGATAGAGTACTGCTTTGATTGAAGACTGACTGCCTCTTAAAATCTAGTGGCAATCAGTTCTTGAAAATTTCAGGAAGTTTGCAGTTAGAGTTCCAATGCAAAGGTAATTCCTTCATTCATCTGATTTTTCAGGGTACCTTGACTTCTAGCATCCTCAGTAAAATTCTTCATGTTAAAACTAGTACAATCTTTTGTTTCTGCACTACACAGATGTGATGTTTGATGTGGTACAGAGTCAACATACCAACATAATCCTATCTTGCCTCTTACAAAACTATCTACCCTCAGGATAATATAGCAATTGCAGAAGTACACACAGGCATTTGGTATGACATAACTTTGTCATTACACTAAACATTGCTAAAACAGCAGTGAACAACTTTAGTCACATACAGTTCTAGCTAATCGTAAAACGTAAATAAAAAATGGAATACAAGTTTTACAAACTTCTCTCAAATACTCTCGAGCTTACTTGCAAAGTTGGACTAAGACAGTCACGCATAATCTCTTGATGGTTTACTTCATGTATCATCTCCAAAGCCTGCTTTCTCTCTTGCAGTGGCCTTGCCGGAGACAAGTTGTGTACAAGAAGCCTCCCCAGCTGCGTACGGAACGTGTCCTTACATGACAAGAGGATTCTCTTCCACTGCTGCTTAGGTGTGCTCATTCTGCCGGTGCCCTAAGTAAAAGAGACAATTTTTTAATATTACAGGGTTAGGGCTTCCTTTTACCAAGTTTTTCACATTACAAAACAAACACAGTTAATATGATCAAAATGTAAGACAATAAAGATTGCTCTACCAAAATAAAGCATTTAATTTTAGTTTACTGATTATTATTACGAGTTAAAAGGCGTTCTACTAAAAATAAAAGAAATGTTTGTTCATTCTAATAAAATAAGCATTTTTCTCTCAATCTGCCAATATTAGGAATGCAACTCCTAGCTAAACTGGATATTCAGTTAGAGGGACTATACAACAATCCAAAAATGGAAAATTGTTATGTGGAGGGTTTAAAAAAAAAAAATCAAAGGGTTTTTTTTGCTTGCTTACTTTAATAAATAGCCCTTTCACATTAATCACTAGTTTCTGAATAGCTTACCTTAAAAGATTAGAAAACAGACATCGGATTGAGGTGCTTGTGCTCATGAAAAAAAACCTGCCATCTTTGAAAAGTACCACAAGTATGGCATGATGGAAAGATAACAGACCTAACAAACTTAATTTTCCAGAGCTAGAAGGAAAATTAAGTTGAGCTACTTTTTATAAAGATGACCCAAGAGAAATAAAGAGGTGAGAAGTAGTTAAGTTTTCCAATAAAACCATTTCAAATTACCCAAGCGAAATCTGATCACCTTGGAAAGGTTGACAAGCTAACACCTGTATGCTAGAAAAGAAAACTCTCAGCCCTTTGGCAACAATTGAAAAAGAGAAAGCTCCCCTTCCCCCCCAGTTACATCACCAACTCTAAGATATATTATAGATAACAAACTTCTCAGAAACTCTCCATCATTTGTGGATGCACAGCAGATCTTGTTTTATAGGCTCCAGCAAACCTAAACCTTGAGGTTTAGAAGACAAAGCAAGATTATGGACTATATAGAAATCTATTTAATCTTTGTGTGCTCGTTCGACAAGCAGATTTTGCTAAATGTTCGGGTAAAAATTAGAACAGATGCATTTATTATTTTCAGCTGCAGAATAACTGAGAAGCTAACAGTTTTTAATGCCACAGCTGAATTGACAGAGGCAGTAAGAAAAGCATTTATGGACACAAGACTTCATGCATAAAAAGTTCCTAATAAAGGAACCTTATGAAATATACCTTAATGTGGACAACATCTAATTACTTACAATGGATACTTTGATTCCTTCCACCAACATTTTGAACATTTCTTTAAGAAAAGGATTTGTTCTGTTAGGCAGTTGTTGCTGGCTTTCCTCTTCAGGAACTTCCAGCTGGGATGCTGGAAGCCTGCTTTGACTTGTGGTTTCTGTTATACCCAGTACATCAAGACACTCTTCAGTAGACGCTTAAAATTTAAGAGGCACATATTGATCAGTACCACCTCAAGCAAGACAATCCTATGATCCTTTAGTTGGCATTAAATCAAATATTGCCTTTACTACTATACTTACTATACTTTTTATAAAAAAAAATATAAAAAAAGTATTCCTTATTTCAATTCCCTTATGAACCAATTTATTCAGCATCTACAGTGAATCACAGAGCCATTCAATTCTTAGTCCCACATGCTAAACTTTCTCTTGCTTCTGTGGAATTTGAACTAGCCCCCAAAGTCATGAAGTCTTGCTAACAAATGTAACCATTTCATACAAACATGCAAACTGATGCTTTTTAAGAGAGCAGATGCTCTCTTTGGCAGAGTTAAATCTTCAGGTAACAATTCAGGCAGTTAACACATGAATGGACTAACGCAGAATTAAAATAACTTGTTCAGTTCATTCAGATAAAAACAGTATCCAGATTGTCAGTTACATAATACTGTGAGACAAATCACTGACAGAATGATGTTTCATGGTTAAATCCTTTAAACTAGCATCAATGGTATTACTTTACTCTCAAACACTTCAACACTCCAAAAGCAAAAACACATTTTTCATATAGCACTACACTGGCTCTGTCGAAACAGAAATGAACAAAAATAAATCCTACCTAAATAAATGAGCCTGTTAACAGCTAGAACAGTTAGCCTCTGTAACCTTTGTACAAACTCAGCCTCGGTGGCTTGGATAGGATTTTCTTGGCTCATTCTCCGCTGCATCATCATGTTGAATTCTTCACTTGCTAGTGAGCGCATTTTCATCAGCAGAGCATCAGACTGAGCAAGTGAAAACTTTCTGGAGCCTTTAAATAGAGAAGCATTAATAGCATCCTACTAAAATGAACAAAAAATTAAACACTGAGCAACTGCTTTCATCCGAAGAGTCCACATCATTTAAGGAAACAAAAAAATCTGAAATACATTAATATTGAAGGGAACATAAGCATCATTTGGGTGTTTGTCTCTTTCTTTTAAGAGTTTTTCTATTTGAAAATATATAAAATTCAAGAAGTGATACCAGGAAATGAGTTAGTCTCAAGATCAGATTTATTGTACAGCTTGCATATTTTTGTGTAAAGCAGATTCTAAAAAGGTTACTTTTATTCCTGTTTTTAAAGGATTAAAAATTAATGATACAACAAAAAAATACTGCATATTGGAAACTAGCTTTATCAGCATAAATGAGTCAGTTATGTTAACAGCTTATAAACAAACATTTTGTACCTTACCCATTGCTACTGGTTTTGATAGAAGTACTATTTCAAACTTATAATATTCCTTAAAATTTTATGGAAATGAACTGGTGGGCCTTGACTGTATTTGCTCCTTTCAGAAAAAACTATATTTTATTTATCTTTAGTGCCTCACCAGATTTACTAATATAAAAATATTTTGACTACATTTACTAGGCTGATGGAGAAGGGCCTCAAAAGCTGACCATATCAAGAGAAACATAGTAAACAGGGAATAATAGTGGTTTGTTTTGGTTTTTTTTAAACAACTCAAACACATTTCAGGTTTTAAAATTGTATCTTCTACAAAGTCTTAAATGCAGCTTCATTTATATGAGAGATATACAAAATCAATTTCCAGCCAGAAGACTCCAAACCCTTTGATTCACAAAGTATCAAATACAGAGAAAGTATTACTGCTAAAGCTAGAACTGCACAAGTGTTTTACAAGCACAACCACAGTGGAATCCAGGAATCTCACACTCCCAACTATTAATTTGGAGTGCCAGGTGTTTACTTCAGGATGATCACTAATTAAAAGTTGTGCAACAATACAATCCCCACATCATAGCTGTGTTAAAGTTACAAGCACTAACTTTATTTGTATTTCCTTACTGCAGTGAAGCTGGCTATTAAAACCACTATTAATTACTTAAAAACATCTTTACTAAGCAACTTGTGAATTGAAGAGAATCTCAAAAGAAGGTAGTATCTGGCTTTAGATACTGAAGTGAGAATAAGGTGACCTAGGTTTCGTTTTCGTACTCCACTGCCTCCTCCTAATACAAAAACCCCACAACTTCAAAATGGCTACAGGCTACACTATTCTAAAATAGACATACTGATTTATAAAGCCAATTCACAGAAAAAGGAAAGCAACAGGACCTATTTGTTGTATCACAGTCTGAAAGTAATATACACAGGAGGAAGTACAAGAATACTGCACTTGTGCTACTCACCAGCAATGCCTTTACGCTTTTGAAACATTGCATGATACGGTGCAGATGGTGATGGGACTGAACTGGCCTGCTCCTGAGCATCTTGGTTTGCTGTAGTTTTTATTAATTCAATAGCTGCTTGAAGAACTCTTAACTGTAGAACCACTGCTATATCTACAGGGAGAGGCATACAAAGGACACATTACATTCATTCTTTACAAGTCTTCAAGAATTTTTACCAGCTGTTTGTAAGAAGTAAAAGAACACAATAAAATGTGTCAGAGCTGTAAAATTCTCAATTCCAAGGAAGTCACATAGAAAGTCACCTCATGATTCCAGAGATACAGACAGTACACAAGTGAGTTCTCATGGAAAAGCCATTGAATTTGATTACTCTGACATAAGCTAAATGAAACTGTATAGAACATTTCTATTTAAATACCCTTAATGAACTTTTACAGTCAGTTTGTTCAGATTAGCAGTACACAATTCTTTACCACGAGGCAGGCTCCTGAGGAAAATTACTACTTTGAGAACCACTTAGAAGAGAAAGAAGATCCATCATCAGAAAGTTCCCTCCTTCTCCCTCAGCAGAAATATTTAAACAAAAAAAAAAAAATCAGTGGGGAATGGATTTACTTCTCCAGTCCCATGACCCCAAAAATAAGCAGATAACTTACTTTGCATCCTTGCATTTTTACTATTTTGCAGATGACCCAGCAGCACAATGAGGTCTTCAATAACACGAAAATATTGAGAACCTGAGGAGCTGCAGGCATGAATTGCAACTGCTACCAGCAGCTGTTGTATATCGCATGCAAGTAACTTGTAGTCATTCAAGGGAATGCTGCAAATAAAGTTGTAGTTACCAGAAACATGACAATTCTAGTAGATTGTAACCCATAACAAGACCCATTACTATTCCCCTTGCTACTTCTGCCAATCATACCTAATATTATATGGTACTTTATGTAAAAATGTTACTGCTGAAGGCTAGAAAATTGTAATCAAAGATACTTCTTTAGTGTTAACTTCTGCAGGTTGGATACCTGCAAATCTTTGAGACATTCTAACATCAAGATTGTAACAAAGTTTTATTGGAAAAGCAATGATGTATTATTGTCAGATTTCTAAGTTAAAGATCACCTCTGACATACAATATTTCTCAAAAAAAAAAATCAGGATATCTCATTTTGTAACCATGCTGAATTAAAACTATACCAGGGTAAAAAAGCAATCTGTATTTCTTCAGGATACCAACTGATGAAATAAACAAACAAAACCCCACCTCTCCTTCCTTCACTGCATAACCTTTCTTAAAAGTACAGAATGTTTTTAATTACTGAAGTCATTTAAGTTATTCAAAATCTCAAATATTAAATCACAGGCAGAACAGGAGAGACTTTTCCTGCAGTTCTGACATTGGCTATAGATACAGCAGAATACTACCATCTCCTGGGCCTTTATCTTACTGTTCAAGTGAGCTTCATTAGGAAAAGCATCCAAAGTGCACACAATGTGACAAACTTGCATTTTAAAATGTTGTTTCACTTGAAAATTTAAGGCATGGAAAGAGCATTTTATATCCAGTGTATTCTATTGTTTGAACTGAGTATCTAAACATTAACTTTCATTTACAGGTATAAAACCAAAAACCTCAAAACCAGTGCTAACCAGATCATTTTAGAAAGTAGTAAGAATATAATATATTAGATTTTGCTAGACTTAAGGTTATGCCTGGGGTATTTTATAGCAACTGATGCAATACTCACTTTGTTTCCAGTCCATTGAGAGCAGCCAGCGTATTACACAACACGTAGAGCAAACCATTATCAAGCAGTAGGTTTGCAACTTTCGAGCAGGAATTTATGATTTGCAGCAGGAGACAGAAGCAGTTATGCAGCAGAACATTATCATACAATGAGTTCTCTATAAGACCCAGAACAGGAATAACACACCATTTTTGAAAGAGTCCAACATTCTTGACATCTTCCAGATCAAATCTATTAAAATAAATATAAGTGAGTGACATCCTTAAAATAGCAACCTGGTATATGCAACTAGTATATACAACTGGAATACCAGTCTATGCCAGTATTTTGACAAAGATGTAGATGGCAATTTCCTAAATTTCACTGCAGTAATGACGCCTGTCTACTAAAGGAAATAAGAGCAAAATAAACACTTCAAAGAGCCATAAGGAAATGAAGTGACTAAAAAGTATATCTGAAGCTTTGGCTAACTACCAACTGTCTACAATATAGCTTTCATGAAGACAGAGGTGTTTTTTTAATCAGTGTAGAAAAATATGAGTCATCATCTTTCCAGTAATAAGTACTACAACTGGCACAGACACTATCAAGAAACCAGATACAGCTTGGCATCAATATAATAATACACTGACTGACAGCAGGTTTGGTATCCTATATCCATTACTGCTCAAGTTTTAATTAAGTTTGGCAACTTCTGGATATTGCGATTGTAGAACTTGGAACAGTGCTTCACACTTTATTACTTGTGCATCAATAAATTGGATTACTATTCTAAGGTTATCAGCCTATCACACGACTATTATACACAATTCTAGAAGAATCTGAGCTACAAGAATTACCTTTCCAGCCCCATGGTCAATCCTGAGGAAATAAGAGTTCTGTGTTTTGGGGCTAGTTAAGCAGACAGGTTTTAGTCTTGCAATTAAACAGGAATGTATTTTGGGGGGCTGAAGATCAGGCCAACGGGCAGAAGTAATTTGGCTACAAATCCTGCAAAGGCAGCAACTGAGAAGGAGCTTTTTGCAAGATTTCTGCAGTGCTGACTATACTTAGATACATGTTCTCCCTGTACAATCATTAAGTAGTCACACTAATTCTAAAAAATATAATTTACTTAGATAATTGTCTGCTTAAAGGTAATCTCATTTCCTGTCAACATGAGGTGACTCTTTGGTTCAAGGAAATGGTTTATCTGTGGGATTTTCCCTAAAGGAATATGGATCTAAACTCAGGGCCAAGCCAAGGAAGCAGCTGTGGCATCAAGCTTTTTCTTTAATCACCTACCAAAATCCAGTAGCAGAAGTCTAGTGACTACTACTTAAAACTTCTAAGGATATAAATCAGAGTTTCATGTAGGATCAGAAAGAATAGGAAGAGTTAAACTGATCACAGGACATTCAAAGTGCAAAGGCCTCTGAGGCCCCCAGAAGTGCTGAGGGTTTAGAAGATCCCAGCTGACAGCACCCATCAGATGAAGTTGCTTACAAACAGCTTAAGGGCCACACAATAGTCATAAGAAGTTTAATACATTTACATGTTAAAGCTACAAGCAAAACATTTCAAAACTGTTTTGAAGGAACGTTTTTATGGCTGATGACTGCTACGAAGAGAATAGTAATTAGAAAGCTATCACATCCTTGCCTCCAGTATCAAAGTGCGCTGCTTGTAGTTCAAATATTAACTTAAAGGACAAAAAAGAAAAGCATTACTTACTCTTCGTCCAAGCCAACAGAGCGGCCAAAGAGCATTTCCAAAAAGCACTCTACAACTTCCTGAGTCCCCTGGTGAAGGTACAGCTGGTTGGCTAGCAAGGAGAAGCCACGATTCTTTAAAAATTTCTCCTTCTGCTCTCTCCTTGCTCTGTTGAAATATGCATCCAACAACTAAAAATGAACATGTAATTATGATGTAAGATTTAAGCATTTAATATAACTCCCTTAAAGTTCTTGTCCAATTTGAACAGTTTGAAATAAAAATTTTCACAATTCCAGATTGAAAACATCAATTGCACTATAGCAACTGCAATCTACACTGCTCTTGTTACAACTGACAGCTGGCTTTCTCTTCTTAATCTGATGACTCTTAGGGTTTTAGTCAAGTTTGGGGGAGATGAAGTCACACACAACAGTTAGAGAATGCATACATAAATACATTCAAACTTTTTATACTTGTTAAATCCTGCACTTTGGCGTGTATGCAAGTGCATGCATGATTTTTTGGATCATTTTTGTTAGTAAAGCCATATAATCTTATTCTTCTTCAAATTAAAATGCAAATCTACTCGAAGTTTTTCATCTACATAATGTTATCATCCAGGAACATTGACCTTGTCAATGATACAAAAATCTCTGAAAAAATTTTGAAACCTCAAGTCCATGTTCAGGTCACAAATGTGCGGATGGCTCCCCAGAATAACTGAAAGTCAGCTGTGTCAGAAGTTAAAACCTTAATTTAACATAGTGCATCTGTGTTTCACATTGAAGTGATGGTCACCAACTATTCCTGCGTTGTTGCTTCCATTTACATCAGTAATGCTGTCATATGCTCCTAAGCCATCTGCCTTACATCGTTGACTATATTTATCTATTGAAAGATTCTATGTTTGTGTTGTTGGGTTTTTTAAAATCTGTGGGGGTAGAAGCATCTTAAAATTCAGAAGTAAACATAGAAAGCTAGAAAAAACAAGCAAAATAAAAAAATATTAACAAAACTTCATGTTTCCAACATGTTAGCTAAGCTAGTTCACAAATTTTTAGCTGAACACATTTTATGTAGGCCTACTTTAATGACGCCTTGTTGTATGAGAGGAGATGGGTGGTTCACAAGTACTGTAAGATAATCAGGTTGGATAAGTTTGTCCATCACATCTTCTAGCATGATATCTGGTAGGATTAGGAGAACTCCACGCAAGAGGTCATATAATCCACAACAGATAAGCACAAGACAGTCTTCTGTACATCTGAAACCAGACAAATATGTTTTACCACAGTTTGTTGTCTATAATGGGAAACATTAAAAAAATGCATAATTGTTTGCTACTCTTGGGTGGGGAGGAAGAGGAAATCTGGCAAACATTTCTCTATTACTGCTATTACTACTCTTCATTAACACTTATTTTTGGATGGCAGATAGCAAAAAGGATAATCTGACCAGAACTACTTGCTTGAGGTTTTTTTGTGAGCTAGCATAACAAGTTCCCACTGCTGCCATAGATAGCAAAATTCCTGATTTTTAAAGTTTGCTATGTAAATAACACAAATCTATAGAGTAAAAGCTTAATGAATTGGTTTATGACAGCCCTTGAAAACACTTCATTATTTTTCAGGCTTCCAAATTTTGTAGAATAGTAATCAAGACCAAGAACTGTGAAACTAAAGCTCATATACTGAGCTACTCCTAATTTATTATTTTGTTTATCTGCTTACCTGTCATCAGGGCTTTCAGATGGTTTTTGGGTATTCTCATTAGCTGAAGAAAAAGCAAGACTCTCCCAGTCTTCAGGAAGTGCATTCTTGTCAGCAAAGTTTGGCCAGCAAGCAATGGCTGATGATCCTCCATGAACAGAAAATGCTAAGCCCAACCCTGCAAAATTACTCTGACTCTTCTGAAATGAAGGCAGTCCTTTCAGATTGTCTGGACGACGTAGTGATGGCTCAGCTGCAGCACCACCACCTTCATTACATTTCAGGTCTGCATCTGCTTCTTTATTTTCAAATGCATTTTCAGATAACTCTTCTTCTTTCACAATATCTTCAAACGTTTCGGCAGATGTTAACTCTGAGTCACAAACTGTTTTTGCAGACTCACAACTGCTAAGAAAGAGTTCTTCTTGTACTGTCTTTATGGTTTCAGAGCTTTCTACAAAACCAGTTTTACCCTGGAGATCAGTGTAGTCACATTTGCTAATAATCTGCAGGTCATCAATGCTCCTTCCCATTCTTTCGGTCAGTCTTTTTTGATGAATTTTAGGTGAGGAAGTAGGAGATGCTGGTAAGCTTTTGCAAAGCCTTTTAGGTGCCTGAGAGCTTATCTTCTGCTGGATGCTAGCCTTTGAAGTGTTCCCTAGAAAAATAAGGGGTATCTTTAACATTCCCTTTTTCACTAGAAACAAGCTTTTCCCTCAATGTTACACTCCACATACATTTAACACAGCAATGGCCCAAGCTAATTTTATGTGGCAAAACTGATTCAACACTTGGCATAGCTCAGATTTGGCTGAGCAAGCAGAGACAGGAAGCTATTATGAAACCATATATTTAGCCAGTCACAAACAAATCTGAAAGATACATAAAATGCAAAATAGTTTTTTTGCATATATACTGGAGTTTCTGGATTTACATTATGATCCTCTCAACTAACCCTCATCAGGAATTTGTACATAAATCAGAGGGTGGAAGGCACCTCTGGAGATTGTCTAGCCCAACCTCCTTGTTCAAAGCAGGGTCAAATAGACCAGGTTTCTCTATTTGGAGCTCTTGTGTAAGAGGTCCAATCTACCAACATGTTTCAGTGGACACTGAAATACTATTCACCAATTCTTTTGCACTAAGGCTTTACATGTACTTCAGATTTATAACAAATTACTGCATATTTTATTTAACATGGCTTCCTTTTAAGCGCACATTTTTGACCTGAACAGTCAAACTTTTAGAGCACATTACAGATGTCTTCATAAAATGTATTTTAGAGGAAAAGCAGTCTGTATACAGACTGGTAGAGAAGCATTTGTTAGTCGAGGAAAGGAGACTTTATTCATTCTGAAGTATTTTGAAAACTATGCATCAATTAGTACTAATGCAATGATGATGCATTAGGAATTTTTTAATGAGTGAGATATATATAAAACAAATATTACATACACACATATATGTGCAATATAGCAGACCAAGCTGGCCTTTCAGACAAGAGGAAGAATCTATGTAGCTGCAAACATCTGCAGGCAAGATTGGAAACACATTAGCACATAGTGCAACCAACTGCAACCCATAGGTAGCAAGTTACCTAACAAACAAACCATTTCAAATATTTTATCTAAATTTAGAAATTCAGAATCACAACACTCAAACACCTACTTTCACAAAAGATTATGTTGAGTATCCCTCTGGCACTCATGAATAATCTTTATTCAAGAACAACAGTTTGGTACTATTGATATTAAAAAGTACTCTGTTTAGAAGAATAAGATTTCATAGATAATCCATATAGGAGAATGACTAATTCCACACACAATTTAGTACTGTGGTCTGCTCTTCATATCACTGCTTTTAGCAAAGGACACTTGAACTAACACTGTTTCAACTGAAGTAGTGCTTGAAGACTCAATTTGCTTTTTCTAAGCAAAGCAGCAACAAGACACCAATTGTAAAAGGTATTACATTGGTGATACACAGAATATAGCCAAGTCATACATGATCTGAAATCCATAGCAGCTAAGTTAGAAATCAGAGTAATTTGTTTCCACTCCTATTCTGTATATATTGGTAAACTTGCTTAGAGTATGCATTTTTATTTAGAATTTATTTTATTGTCAATGAGCTTAAATAAAGGCTTAGGCACAAGTTATGTGTTTTAGCTTTTGGTTTACAGGTGGTATTTGTTGATTGCCTATGCAAATCTGTGTAAAAAGTACAATTAAAAATCTAATTCAATAATGATGCAAAGAACATCACACTGACAGCACGTCAACTGAAAAAAGTTACTAGTGTGAAGTTATTAGTTCAACCTATTTCAGCATCTATAGCAGAGGAATTCAAAACTGATTTAAGCAGTTATCTTTATAGGCCCTCAATGCTCGTTTAGCATGCTACATGAGATCATTTCTAGAAAACTATTCAATTTTAATTTTTATAACAAAGGTATTTAAGTTGTTTTTTATAAGATATACTTTCCTATCCTCTGTCATGTAGAAACAGTAAATATACCTGCACTATAACTAAATGCCAATACTTTAATACTACATTTGGATGGATGTTAACAATTATGCATAAATAAAAGTATCAGCTAAGTGCTTTTTGAGCAGATAGGATAGCTGCTTATGGCTCACTATTGCCACAACCAGGCAATAGTTGAATTCTCATACATCTCTAGCAGGTCTGTTTAACTGCTTGAATCGTTCAGCTATCTGGTCCACTTCACTGCCTGAGCCATCAACGTGACATTTGTCTCAACTTGAGGATGAAGAGCAGTTTAGATAGCATGTTCAATTCAATCCTTCTTATGCTGCTGTTCAGGCATCAAGTTCCAAGGGGCAGGGGGAGCTTTGTAAGAAGCATCTGTGGGAAAGTAACACTTTAAGGCACTCGAGTCATCTGCCAAAGGACTTAATGTTCTTAATGTGTCTTAACGCTCTTATGTTTTTCCAGCATTGTTTTACCTCCCACTGGTGAAGCTGTAAATCCAGTTGGAGTTGTAATCACAAATGCAGAACTCTCTATCGACTTCCCACCACTGCTGGAATTTCTCAGGTACATAAGTGATTCAACTTTCTCCTGAAAAATTTTGCCATCTAGAAAGAAAAGGGGAAAATATACATAAAAGCTTTAAGTTTGCATTCTTGATATATAGACTCATAGTAGCCAGGTTACATTGCAAGCTGATCACTGGAGGCTAATGAGACCTACTCTACTCATGAGCATCTGAGAAAAGGCATGCGAGAACAATTTTTTGTTCTAGTGATATATCTTTAAAATTTACTTCAGAACACTGAAAACATTATGCTGTTCTAAAGTAATCATATTTAAAGATGATCCTTGCAGGCATACAGCCAGTAATAACTTTGACTTTTTGCTGTGTCAAAAACAGGCGACTGTTCTCAAACAGGTTCATCTAATAAGGCTCAAAGTATCAAAAGTGCATTCTACTCTTACTCAGAATTTTACATCTATTAGTATTAGAGGACAGATACAAACAACTGTACTGCCTTTGAAACTGATTACTAAAACTGGAGGAACACAGGCATCTGCAAAAGCAGAAAACATTTCAAACTCGGATGATGCTTTCCACATTTACATAAGTTATGGCTAAGGTTGTACAATGCTAGTATTAAATCATGAACTACACATCTACCAGTTTCTCATTTTGTAAAAGAGCAAGAATTTTTAAAGCTCATAGCACTCATTTTGCCAAAGCAATCATGTAGTACAGATATATTAAAGGCAGCTGTTGTCCTAGATCTGCACCCCTCAAAGCACATAGGTACTTTCACTAACTTGTACGCAATGCACTGATGGTGTCTGCCAATGATGTCTTCCAGTGCAACGGATCATTTGCTAAAAATGCTCCTCAGGCCTTTCATTTTTCTAGAAATTTAGTAGCAGGAAACAAGAAAGTAGAGATGGAGACAGGACTATATGCACATATTTCTGAAGAAGCTTCCTTTACAGGTAAGTTAGACATTTTTCTCTAAGATACGCCCACAGGCAAATGTGTCCACACAGGCAGCTAATGTTATACATTCCATTTGGCAGCATCAAACTTTAAAGAAAGTTAAAGACATAACCGCCAGAGATTATCTAAGGCTACAGACAGAAGAAAGCTCTCCAAGTAAGCCAAGCAGACAAAGTCTGACTATGTCTCTCAATACTGTAAACTACTTTTTCTTTACTAAATCCCAATAGTTAAATAACTTTTATATATAGTTACTACAATACAGCAATTAAAGAACATATTCATAGAACAGTAATTTATAAGAGTGAAAGAGGTTTTTCTAAATATTAACTTCTGACTAGATTTTTATCTTATTGTTTATTTCTAGTAAAATGTGACATATTTACCTATGTGCAGGGAAAAGTAGAAATTGGTAGGATTGTGACAAACATATGTATTAGTGGGAGGGTGAACTGCTAAGAGGAAATTGAAGACCAGTGTCAGCAGTTCCAGGTCTGGGGGAGATCCAAGTACTTCTTCAATTATTTTCACAAATGATCTACAAACCTCCCGAGGCAGGGATGCAAGGTGCCCTTCTTTATGCTCCTAGAAAGGAAAAGCAGTACAATTAAGTTATTTGTATTTTTAATTTGACAGAAGTTGTCTTTTTTTTTTTTCAATTCTCATGCTGTAGTAGGAGAACAGACAAGAAAAAAAGCTTAAATAAAGCCTGTATTCTTTAATTTGAGAGGAGCTACTGTACCTACTCAGTGTTACCCAAGTCCAGCACACTCAAAATTCAGGCACAAACAAAATATTGCAGATGTTATGCAATTTTATTTTTAGAAAATTAACATCTTCTGCATACTACACTACTCTGACTTGAAATGCTGGAGCCTTAGGACATGAATCACCATTGAAAGTGTAGTTTACTGTCATCGTATTACATATTTGTAGAGAAATTAAAATAGTTGCCGATACTAACATTTCAAACATATTATGAACTTTCTGAACAGTGCTATACTGGGTCTTCTGTATTTCCACTTCAATGGTCATTTTTATAAACATACACATTTGAGATTTCATTGATAATTGTATTTATAATTTCTGCTTGATCGAGCATTTATATAGTTTAACAATGGCTATTAGAAAAAAAAATCTAATTGAACAATGATTTTAGAACAGGACTTCAAAAAACTTGTGGGAAACCTCACTGTAATGTGAGCATGGCAATTAACTTGGGGTTTTTTTGCCTTTTTTTGTTACCCAAGCACCTTAACTGAGACTGCTGTATGAAAAGACTAAGTGAAGTTAAAGTGAGGTTTTCAAAGAGAATGGTTTATATAATTTTATCTTCCATTCCACCATCCCCAAAAAATTGCCAAATTATCAGTTTACAGCAACAATGCCTGATGAAGAAAATAAGGGGGTCTGGAAGCACAGAGAACAGTCTACTGATGTATTTTTTTCTATAGCATTTAGTCTCTTCCCCCACCCCCAGTAAAACTGAGTATTTGCCAAGAACAAAATAGGATTTCAGAGTAGGAGTACCTGCAGAACCTGACAAGTTAACAGGAAGTGATGTACCACTTGAGCTTTCAATAGCTGTTTAATGTTAAACATATGTTGGTGATGGTTAGCTCTGATAAGGATTTCTAGAGCTGCTAACAGAGTTTCCCAGACACCTTGCTGAAAAACAAAACAAAACAGGAATACGGCTTCAAAACTGTATTTCTGAGTCTACGCTGAGGAATAAAAAAAAAACCCAAGAGTTCAGGAACATAACCATATCAAGTTAGTTTTGCACCTAAGATTAAATGACTGCAGATGGTCAAGTCAGAAATAAAAACTATTAGAAAAGTTATGCTCATACAAAGTTAAACATATTTTAATGATTAAGCTACCAAAAAATTACTACTTCGCTAAAACTAGTTTTATATACTCTGCTGTATTAACAATGGATGGTTATTTTCAACAGTTTAACTCCAGATGGAAGCAGGTGGTCTTCCTCAGTCTTAACAAGTTTTCCTTAAAGATCACTCCATTCAACTAACAAGTAATTTATATACATTACATTTACAGAATTTAATACACTAAGGCTACCCGCATCATTGATAATAGGAGCTTGATGCTACTACCAGCTATTCAAAGAAAAATAAGGACCATTAATTTTAGAAATTACTGACATCTAACTGGGGTAATTAATTTCAGACCTCATAATACTTTATCACTTTTTTTTTTTTAGTATTGACTTTTAGACTTAAAATCTTCCAAAAATGAAAGTAATTACCTTTGCTTTAGACCATATCTTCCAGTCAAGCAGCAGCTTTTCTAACAATTGAACATCTTGGATAACTGCAGTAGAATCTGTGTCAAGCATGAATTGTCCATTTTCATTTATATAGAGAATCTCATCACTGCAGCATCCTTCAAGGAGAGTCTTAAAAGAGGAGAAAAATTTTTTTGAATGTCATGAGCACAAAGCAGTACAGTTGTCCTACCCAATTTACCAAAAAAAAAAAAATCTTTACAGAGACATCAAACTCTTGATGGGGAAGGCAGATACCTACCTGGTCAACTTCGAAAATAGTTACTGAGTTTAGTAACCCCACTGGAGGCATTTAAGAGGCTTCATTCTCATAACAGCAGTACAAAAATTTGAAAAGATTTTCAAGTGCACTCATATTTTTATTAATTGCTTACGAGTTTAAGTTTACTTGAAGATCTTTGCTCTCAGAGAAACAAAGCTGCTTTTTTTCCTCTCCTCCCATCTCCTCTGAAATCAGGGTCTTTCAACACTTTCTTTTTCTCTTCTTACCTATCAGGAGTTTCTAGTTCAAGGCAAAACGCTCTTAGACTGGACTTGCTCCAAATAACTGTTCTGCCTTTGTGAAGACAGCTTCAAATGTAGAATTAAAATCACAGAGAAGTTTCTAAATTTGTGCTAACATTGAACAAAATATCAGGTTTAAAGAGCACTCTACCTTCAGCATGCAAAATCCAACAATGCATTTTGGTTTGATCAACACTCGACGAATCATAGAATAACCATTACAGTTGTCCATCTCCTGTATCCTCTGTTGATTGTGTTTTGTTAAAGATAGTATAAGTTGTAGTGCTAAAGCTTGAGTTTCTTCACAGCTGCTAATCTCTACAACCTGAAGAAAAAAGGCAAATTTAATAAAACAGTTTAAACAAGAAACATTTAGAAAAAAGCCTTAAAAATGTTTTGTTGCAGTCTTAAATTATAACTTCTGGATTAAATCTGTTTTAAAGCTTTTGAGGTTATGTACACAACCTTCATTTTTGCTTATGTGTGTACATTCAGATATCTGAAGTGATAATTCCTACTGTGGTAAATGATGAACTGCTAAGAAAATAGAAGTCCCATTGCAAGAATCCATTTTTTAAGAAAAAATCTGTTCTAAATAAAATTTAAGTAGAAGGCACCAATTTATTCTTGCTAGACTACAAAGTCACAAGGTCATGAAACACATAAGCCATGAATAAGAATAAACTCTGTTGTTTGCCCTGGAAGAGTATGTTTCCTAAATGTTTAAGGAAAGCTTTAAAATAAGGTTTCTGAAGGTCTAGACCATCTCCACCTGGAAGTGTCAAACATTAAAGTTTTATTTTGTCCATAAAGAAACAAACAATTTGATAGATCAAGACCATAGACCGTTCTCTACTTTTGCTTCCTACAATTCTTGAATCCCAAGATAGAGCAAATAGTATTTTTTACCAAAAATGTACAAGAAGGAAATCTCACATGAATGGAATTTCAGTTCCTATAGGTTCTGTTGCTGTGTACCTGTTAATTCTGCTGCACTTACAGTTATACACATGTATACCTGTATTGTCTGACAGCTGACCTATTGTTTGCTTGCTTTAATGATACAAATAGTCTACAGTAGGATCTGTAGCAGGTACTTAGCATAAATTTTCATAATATAACATGAATAAGGATTTTCTTCTCAGATTTCACTATCAATGCTAAAATTACAATAGGCAGTGTCTTCACAACCAGAAAAGTCTGAACACCTGACTGTCTTGAGTCTAATGCGCATTACTCTCCACACACAGCTTTCAGAACACTACCATGGCCAGAAGCATACAAAACAAAAATTTTAGGCCTATATTAGTATTTTGAAATCAGCTTGTAGTACTTCAGAGGACTTCTAGCATGAATATTATCCTCTCCATGTACAAGTCATAGCAAAGTAGTAATTAAGTTAAGGCTCATAGCCTTAATATTTTTGAAATTATAATTTTTCTTAGACAGTATAAGCCTTTGAACATATGGCTGAACAGTTCTCTCAAAAAAGCTCTCACTATTTATTTGATAAAATTAAAGCTTTTCACCCTACGTAGTTCTACATTTATTCATACTTGCATTGTAAACATCCTGTGTTGAAAGTGTTAAAGAGATACAATGAATTTAAGTGCCTTTAAAAATACATTAATCACTTAGATTTAACAATTAGAGACCAAAAATACGATCAGTCCAACAACACTCAAAAATAATCTCTTTTGACATTTAGAAGCCCCATCACTAAATCAATGTAACACCACATCGTACATACTAGCAATATTATAAAAAAAATTTACATAATAGAATTATAATTAAGTTTCCAATTTAAGTACAACCTGTGTGATGCAGTCTGTGTTCTGCAACAGATATTTTCCACAAGTTTTCTTTATAAGAAAAAAGAAATCACATGCAGACTTTTAATTAATATGAATAAAGCAGCTGGGATACACAATTTGCTACCCAAGATCCACACATCCGTGCACCTCCCTCCTCCAGCCCCCTTACCCTAGCGAAGAGGAAAACAAATGCACCAGTTCCTCCAATTTCATGTAGTATACTCTGAAGAGTTTTATATTCAACAGGCTGAAGTGTTTTCAGGTGATGAGAGTCCAATACATTGCTCTGAACTTCTTTTGAACTGAAAGGTCTCTGAGAAGGTACAGTTTTCACTTGACCTTTCAGTCTAATAACAGGTTCATATATGGTGTACTGACCAGGACAGCATGTGGTGTACACAATAGCAAGACTCTCCTGAAACAAGAGAAGTTTACAAGTTTTTTTCAAGAAAGTTTAATACAAAAAAAACCCCCCTATCAATCCCCATAACACAAAAAGCCACACACAAAAGCCACCTAACAGCAAGTAGCAGCAACTTTGGCAGTTCATTTCTACTTTACCCTTAGCATGCTCTTCGTGTAGATGCATGTGCACTAACATGCAACAGGATTCCTAAATTTTAGCACATGTATGCAATAGCTACAGCACAGAAAGTTAAGAAAGCACTAAAAAAGTCCACCAAGGATCCCCCTCTTACCACCTCAAGAATTACAGCTATTTTGCATAAAAACAAAGTTACTGACAAATTTAAGATAAAATGGGCATAAAGAGGTATTGGGCAAGTTATTTCCCTTTCTACAGTAGCAAGTCCAAAATAGAAAGTTACCTGCTATTTTTTTTTCAAAATTTCTCCAATTTTGTTTTAAGTTTATCCTTTAAATCAGCTTTGCCACAAGAAGATCTTAATAGAAGTTTCATTACTGAAGAAGAGAATTAGACCAAAAGCAAAGCTCTTATGGAAAGTAACTGACTCATTTTTCACAGAAAATGTAAAATGATCATATTTGGGAGGTTATTTAAAATAGAGAAATAGTTTCATTTAAGGCACTTGCTTTCCATGCAAAAGCACAGAGATTAATTCATCGCTTGAGCACATACTTCTCTCTGGTTACCTGGTGTTTTGTAAGGCAAAATAAGCTTAAAAGTTGCACGACTGATTTGTTAGGCTTTTTACTTACTCCATTCATTCCTTCTTAACCTATTCAAAATTTGGCACTGTTGTTTACAAGGATCACGTTGAGACAGAATGACCCTTTGCCCACAGCTACAGAGCTGCTGTAGAACAAGATCAGAAAAATCCCTCTAGTGGAAACAATTCATACAGCAGGAATTACCAGGGCATGAAGACAATTTCTCAAATATAGCAGGCTCCATTGATAAGAAAGTTACTTTATTCTTCTTCTAGTGTCACTGTATTTACACCTGCATCTGGCATGGCTGTTTCAGTCAGGAAAGATGAGAAAAGCTAAGATCTGCCAGCTGGAAAATTACTTTTAAGCCAAAATTGATGTAAACCATCCCAGTTCTTTGAGGGTTTTGAGAGGGAATAAGTCTTTTGCTTCTTGTTAAAGCCAGGTAAATCCTCCTCTCTCCTCTCCTCTCAATTTTAATGTTAAAAGGTTAACTAAGCTGTCCTTGGCTACCTTTACACTAATGGAAAAAAGAGCTATGTATTCATCCCAGGGCATTTGGAGGTGCCTGCTCATCTGACAGATTAAATATGCAGTATTATAGATGCTGGAATATCTAGAAGATGTCAGAATCTGACCTAAAGCAAGATGAAATGGCCACCCTGTGTGGAGTTCAACTCCCATTGAAATAAGTGGGAAGAACCCTGCAGTGATTTTAATGAGAATTGGATTTGCTCCTGCCTGCTTTGAGAAAGTGAAGCACTTTGGGAGACAGCAGGAAATGTGTTCCCAGTTTCTTAATCAGTTCTAAGAGATTAAGAACCATTTTTAAGTAGAAACTTACAATTAAAGGCCCAACATCCACTTCCTTTTTTGCCATAAAGAGCTCCTTAATTTGTTCACATTGTAGAATCTCTTTACTTATGTACTTAGAGAAATCAGTTGATGTTTTGCCATATTTACAAGGCATTACAGATGTGAAGTCTGGCCCACATGTGTATAAGTAAAATGCTTCCTCTGGTCCAATCTTTGCACCTAAAATCCAGAAAAGAAGCTGTTAACTCTTCAGTATACAATAAAGCAAAATTCATACGTTGGCTAGTAGACTGCATCAGACTTTACAAGGAAGATCACTGACTGTTTTTCATAGGTCCTGCTGACAAGAAACAATCAGTATATAAACAAATGCCTGCTATTAGCTACTGTAGATCAGTGACTTCTGACACATCACAGGCCAGATCAATGCAGGGGCAAAGGCAGTTGAAACCAAGTCAGGAAAATAATCTGCGTGAACTGAAGACCAACAGCTCTGAATAATCAATTACACTTCTGTAATTCACTGTAGATTCACCAGGTGGAGCTTACATCTATGACAAACATCTCACCTATGACCTGTGCAAACACACTGTATCTACACACACAACACCTGCATGCACCACACACCCTGGCAAACTGTTTTCACTTGTGTAGCAGTCTTGACTGGGCCACTGCACATGAAGACATGCCAGATGACAACCAGCATGGTTCCAGCCTTCAGCACTAAGCAAACACCCAGAAGTCCTGGACAAAACTTTCCAAGGAGGAAAGAGAACTATGCGTATAAGAAAACCCCAAAGTAACTTCAGCAGTTTCAGAAATAAGCATGCTGAACTCAGTATGCAGTGGTTCAGATTTTGTTTACTTTTTAATATGCTTCAAGTAATTTGAAACTAGTAGTTTAGAAGCAGGTAAGTGAAATCAAATTTCCATCTGGGAAAGACCGAGTGCTTTAAGAAAAAAACAGAGCAAGCACCACCATATCTCCATCCCCTACCCCAAGTTATTATTTAAAGAAACATTAAAGAAACTGAAATTGCCAATTACAGCACTAAAAAGAAAACAAGAGAATAGTGGCAGAAGGACACGTTAGGAAGTATCCAATACTGAAATATTTTCTCACTTTCTCCCCGATATATTATGCTGGTAAAGAATGTATTGTTGCTTTGACTGTAAAAGCTTGGCATGTTAAAAAAAAAAAAATCAAATTAAGCCTTTGATCTCAGAGGGGGAAGAGGAAATGAAGACTTATTCAGGAAAAAAAGCATACAAAAGTACCATTAAATAGAAGCAGATTTCCAAGATTCCATCTACCCGACAAACGAAGCAATTCTTCTTGAGATGATATACAATGGCCAATCATACAAAATGTTTTATTACTGTCAGATGATAAGCTTGATTTCCTTGGTAGTGCGTAATCTAAATTAATCTCACATTTCCTAAAAATACATATAAAGAAACAAGTTTAAATATTAAGAAGTGATCAAAATTGTTATGTAAGGTATTCAGCTTAGGCTTAAAATAGATTTTAATATTTAGCAGATGAGAAGCCATGTTGTTATCAACATTAAGTTAAAGTCATCTTCAATTTCTAGGCACCTTAAAACTCAGCTACATAATGATGTATGTATTCAAATACTGCACAGAATAGAGGAATAGAGTCCCAACTAGGGCTGCCATACAGTCAAGATTTCCTAGATCTGAAATTCCTTCCTCCTTCCCTCTGACCTCAGAGAAGAAACTGTATATAACACTATACACGCTTCTAAAATATCACAACTTTTCAAGAATTTCTACTATACCTAAAAAGCCAAAGGCCTTTGAATATGCTAATGCACATCATGAAAACTGTGGTTCATATATGCTGAAAAAATATCATATTGAGGATTTACTTATACCAGGGAATATTGTCAGAGTTAGTGTGCTGTACAGCCACAGGCAATAAGCCTGATGCTTCCAGAAAGCATCCAATTAACCTTATGTGCATTTACATAAGCAGACCAATTGGACTGTAAAGGTCATCTGAAGCTTCCTGGAAGAGCCTAACTATTAGCAAACTGGCAACTAACGCTATATATGGGGGGGTCTCATTAACTGCACATGTGCAGAACACTATTTTTAGTTGCCCCCGTGTCTCCATATTTGGACTTTATTGCACAGCACACACAGACTGAACAATTGGGGCAGGGAAGAAGTAGAGTTGCTTCAAAATTAACTCCATGTAGTTTCAAGAACAAAATGAAACAAGTATTATACTTCACAATTCCAGGCTTAAATGCAGGAAGAAAAACTGTGTGACAGCTTTTTTCCTCCAGTGCGTTGATGATAACTTTCTGATGCAAATGGTGGATGAGCCAACTAGGAGAGGAGCGCTGCTGGATCTGATCCTCACTAACAAGGAGGGTCTGGCTGAAGAGGTGAAGGTTGAGGGCAGCCTTGGTTGTAGTGACCATGAGATGGTAGAGTTCAGGATCTCATGTGGCAGGAACAGAATAGCTAGCAGAATCACAACCCTGAACTTCAGGAGGGCCAACTTTGGCCTTTTCAAGCAATTGCTAGGGGAAAGCCCATGGGACAGGGTACTAGAAGGTAAGGGGGCCCAAGATAGTTGGTTAGCATTCAAGGACTGCTTCTTCCGAGCTCAAGATCAGAGCATCCCAGCAGGTAGGAAGTCAAGGAAGGGTACCAGGAGACCTGCATGGTTGAACAGGGAACTGCTGGGCAAACTCAAGTGGAAGAAGAGGGTGTACAGATCGTGGAAGGAGGGGCTGGCCACTTGGGAGGAATATAAGTCTGTTGTCAGAGGATGCAGGGAGGCAACTAGGAAAGCTAAGGCCTCCTTGGAATTAAACCTTGCAAGAGAGGTCAAGGACAACAGAAAGGGCTTCTTCAAATACATTGCAGGTAAAACCAACACTAGAGGCAATGTAGGCCCACTGATGAATGAGGTGGGGGCCCTGGAGACAGAGGATAAAAAGAAGGCGGAGTTACTGAATGCCTTCTTTGCCTCTGTCTATACTGCTGGAGGCTGTCCTGAGGAGCCCCGGACCCCTGAGGCCTCAGAAGAGTCAGGATAGAGGAGGAATCTGTCTTGGTTGATGAGGGCTGGGTCAGGGACCAATTAAGCAACCTGGATGTCCATAAATCCATGGGCCCTGATGGGATGCACCCGCGGGTGCTGAGGGAGCTGGCGGAAGTCATTGCTAGGCCACTCTCCATCATCTTTGCTAAGTCGTGGGCAACGGGAGAGGTGCCTGAGGACTGGAGGAAAGCGAATGTCACTCCAGTCTTCAAAAAGGGCAAGAAGGAGGACCCGGGTAACTATAGACCGGTCAGCCTCACCTCCATCCCCAGAAAGGTGATGGAGCAACTTGTGCTTGGTGCTGTCTCTAGGCACATCAAGGATAGGGGGATCATTAGGGGCACTCAGCATGGCTTCACCAAGGGGAAGTCATGCTCAACCAACTTGATAGCCTTTTATGAGGATGTTACCCGGTGGATAGATGATGGTAAAGCTGTGGATGTGGTCTATCTCGATTTCAGTAAAGGGTTTGACACGGTCTCCCACAGCATCCTCGCAGCTAAACTGGGGAAGTGTGGTCTGGATGATCAGGTAGTGAGGTGGATTGTGAACTGGCTGAAGGAAAGAAGCCAGAGAGTGGTGGTCAATGGGACAGAGTCCAGTTGGAGGTCTGTGTCTAGCGGAGTCCCGCAAGGGTCGGTTCTGGGACCAGTTCTATTCAATATATTCATTAATGACTTGGATGAGGGAATAGAGTGCACTGTCAGCAAGTTCGCTGATGACACAAAACTGGGAGGAGTGGCTGACGCGCCGGAAGGCTGCGCAGCCATTCAGAGGGACCTGGACAGGCTGGAGAGTTGGGCGGGGAGAAATTTAATGAAATATAACAAGGGCAAGTGTAGAGTCCTGCATCTGGGCAAGAACAACCCCATGTATGAGTACAAGTTGGGGGCAGACCTGTTGGAGACCAGCGTAGGGGAAAGGGACCTGGGGGTCCTAGTGGACAACAGGATGACCACGAGCCAGCAATGTGTCCTTGTGGCCAAGAAGGCCAATGGCATCCTGGGGTGTATTAGAAGGGGTGTGGTCAGCAGGTCGAGAGAGGTTCTCCTCCCCCTCTACTCTGCCCTGGTGAGGCCGCATCTGGAGTATTGTGTCCAGTTCTGGGCCCCTCAGTTCAAGAAGGACAGGGAACTGCTAGAGAGTCCAGCGCAGAGCCACCAAGATGATTAAGGGAGTGGAACATCTCCCTTATGAGGAGAGGCTGAGGGAGCTGGGTCTCTTTAGCTTAGAGAAGAGGAGACTGAGGGGTGACCTCATTAATGTTTATAAATATGTAAAGGGCAAGTGTCAAGAGGATGGAGCCAGGCTCTTCTCAGTGACATCCATTGACAGGACAAGGGGCAACGGGTGCAAGCTGGAACACAGGAGGTTCCACTTAAATATGAGGAAAAACTTCTTTATGGTGAGGGTGACTGAACACTGGAACAGGCTGCCCAGAGAGGTTGTGGAGTCTCCTTCTCTGGAGACATTCAAAACCCGCCTGGACGCGTTCCTGTGTGATACGGTCTAGGCAATCCTGCCCCGGCAGGGGGATTGGACTAGATGATCTTTCGAGGTCCCTTCCAATCCCTAACATTCTGTGATTCTGTGATTCTGTGATGTAGTTTTAGGAATGTCTTCGATAACTTTGCTTGTTTACTGACCAAATTCTAGGGGAATAGTAAAGAATTTTTGCGATACATCTAATTGTTTTAGAACATAGCATTTTGACCACCTGCTTCATATTTGGGACACAAAGGAAGTCTTCATAGTCTGGACTTCTAGGAAAAAAGGATAAAAACTGGGATATTTAATAAATTCCTTTTTCTCTAATCAACAAATATTTCATGCAGGCACAGGCCCACCCAACCTAGCATCAGGTACCTCATTCAGAAGCATGGACCTCAAGTTTTCAGAGGAAAAAGTAGTGCTTCCCACTGTCAGTTCAGATCTTGTCTGAAATATTTTAACTTCTCCCCTCTCCATTTCTCTTAGTGGAGCAAAATGATTGCCTTCTCCCCATCTCCTCTTCATTCTTACTTTCAACAGTAGTGCCAGTACCTGAACTATACCTCCTTAATTCAGATTCTTAACTTAACCAGAGACATTATGCCTACTGCCAACTTCATGCCATAGCTTTTTTTGGATCTTACTCAAAATCTTGTAGTACTTACCTCCTTCACTTATTCACAATAGAGAAAAACACTGATGTCTCCATTGGTCCACAGTATGAACTGAAGATTCTCAAAGCAATCAAGGCCATTCTGGATATTTCTAGGGAATTCCTAGCAGTGTAAGATACCCGTCTCCTACCCCCAGAAGACTACTCAACCGTAACTTCATCTTGCACCAAAGCAGTGCAGATGTGTTCCTACCAGAGAACATCTTTTTAAGACAATACATATCCACGTGCAACTTCTTATACTTTACCTCTGACCAGAAACCCACAGCAACAGCTTTCCATGGATATTTTTCTTGCCTTCTGGCTGCTGCAGATATGTTATTGCCAAATGCTGCCACCTGCCCACAAGGAAAATATTCTGTGGAGATTCAGCCTGTGCCAGCAAACCAGCTTTCATCTCATCATTTGGATCCATGCACATACTATGAAAACAGAAAAGGAAGAACAAGTGTGTGAGTTTGTTTTCAAATTTGCAATTTAAGCGCCAATTTTTTGGCCTTCGTTACTTTTGAGATTGCATTCCTTACCTTTCTCAGATAATTTTTTTAAATCACAGTGCTGTATTTATAGTGCTCAACATAAGCTAGGGAAATCCGCACATTACCGTTTCAACTTAGTTATTTAACTCGTCTGTATGAATCTGCTTACGTTTAAGATAAGGATATTATCTCTATGTTATAGAGAAGTTAAGTTCAGTTTATTGAAAAAATGCAGGTACTTTGAACGCTGTGAAATAAAGTGTTCTACAATCACAGCTTTAGATCCATTTTAAGGATACATTACTTATGAGAACTAAATTAGGGCTAAAATGTGTTCAGAAGATTAAACCCAAGATTGTCACAGTAAGTATTAAATAACAGCAATTTTCACACCCGAGGTGTGAAAAACTACAGCTACAAAAGCTTTTGCTTATCTTCACACATTTATTGTGTCATTTCATTAATACTTGAATTGTTACCTTGCATTGCATTATGTTTGTGACTGATCTTGCATCTTACTTTGGGCAATTATTTATATATGACTACATGAAATATGCAAGACCAGAGACTAACATCTTATGCAAGTAATCCTGCAGATTTGTATGCAATAAACTTACTTGCTGTTGCCATCAGTGTGCAAGATGACTACTACAGAAATTAGTTCTCTACTCTCCATCAGTATTCTCTGCAAGCTGTACTGAAAGTAACAATACATATGTTCACAAGACTGCTTTTGGACTAATACAGCATACCGAAATATGAATGCTCCAGTGTTCAAGTCTGCCCAAACTTGTATCATCAATGCTTTGGAACCCAGTGAAATTATATGAATACATCCATCTTCAACAAGTTTATCTCCCAGGCTTAGGTATTCCATTCCCATAGACTTCATTTCTTCTAGAAATATAAACATGTTTATACACAACTACAGTACAATACAACAACAATGCCTGTCCTACCAGCTATCAAGTGTGAAAAGAAATAGTTCAGGTACTGCATAGAAGTGGGTTTTTTTGTTTAGTTGGGGGTTTTTTTTGGTGTGTTTTTTTTTTGTTTTGTTTTGTTTTTTGTTTTTAAAAGTGAGCTGACTAATATGTGCAATTCTCTGAAGAGACCTAGGTCTCATACTCAAACAGAAGAGCATGACATTAACTCAGCACTTCACATGTTTTTGTTTGTAATCATGTAAACCCAACTAAGCATGAATACACTCTATCTCATTCAATGATGCTTTCGACATGTCACATGATATTACATTCTTATGTTGAACTGGCAGTCTTAATGTGCACCAAGAAATATTTAGATTTTTCTTCACAAATCATAGTACCCTTTAAGCATGATCTTGCATTCAATATTTTTACTTTACCAAACAAAAGCACACACCTTCTAACAAAAGCAACTCTAATGAGTTCCAAGATTCAGGATTGGGTTTTCCCCCCTTTTATTCAAATACAGTAAAAAAGAAAAAAGTACAATAAAAGTGTTGTGATTGGGAGGTATTTTAAATAACTTAAGGAATTTTTCCTCCTACAAATTATAAACTGAAACATTCTGCTCAACAGAGTTTGGGAGCAGGTGAGTCTGTACAAAAGTATAAACAGAGAAATGTTGTACAGCTATTGACATTTACAACGGCACACACACAAGGAAAGTTAGAGGATTTATACTAAATCAGCCTCAGGCTCTGACTTGATGGATTCTGAGCATCTTTCGGCTAAGAGTTCCAATATTTTAATCCTAAATCAAAGATTTACTAGCTCTCTAATTAAAGAGAAAGATCACAAAAGCCACTTGCTTCATCAATACATGAGACCAAACCAACTTGAGAGCAGTCTTTTCCCATGACCTTTCAGCTGCTGCATTTGATATTTTCTTCAGCATACCATGAAGTAGCATAAAATCAACCTTTTGTATATGGCACACCAATTAGTAATACTTCTAACCAGAATCCTTCAGTATTACCTAAATAGAAACATGAAGTATTGTATCCTCACCTGTGCTGTCAAAGCTGTTCTCTCTTACAGCTGCCAGTCTGCTTCTTCTCTTGATTTTTTTCCCCTTTTCTGTTGAATTTTCTGTTTCATGAGCACACTCCAGATGAAACCACAGTGAGACACTGAAGCCTTCAGACATGTGTGGCCAACAGTTTTGTCCAACTAAAGGCAAGTGAACTGGGGCTACATGCCAAGAAGAAAGCAGCTGGTGACTCAAATTTTCACCATCTGCCTCTTTCTTACTCTGTGAAAATTTTGTTCTTTTTAACAGTCCAGCAGTTTTGCTGTTGGAAGTGTTAGCAGATTTTTGTGAAGAACTACTACTCAAATTTGTGCTGTGTAGCAAAGGGAAGGCAAGGTACTGTAATGGGTTCATATAAATATCAGTTTCTATAATCTTCAGTACACCCTTGAGTAGTACCTCCTAGAATAAACCAAAAAAATGAGAAAAAAAAATTACTGTTTACACCATGTAGTCAAGTGTCATCTGACTAATAAGAGCCCCACTCCTCATTTAAATTTGTATTCATGTTTTCCCAACAGAGGTGGACTTCCATATCCAAACTGACACACATTTACAAAGCATCAAGTAGCGACTTCAACAGACTATGGCCAAACAGTTTTGGGGATTTAGTCAGGGCAGATTAGTCTTCAAGTCACCTTGCTTAGGCATCAGCTGAACCACAGCAGGTGGTCACTGCACCATCTTATCTCACATTTGTTATGTGCCAACAGATTAACTTATACCTCAACAAAAGACCACACCTTTTACCCCATGTTTGAGGCTGGTTAAGAATGCACACACAGACCATCACTTTGTTACTGCATAATCACTAACAAACTAGCTGAGCCTTTAAGCCAAGAGTTTCTCTAGTTACTTAGCCAATTATTGCAAGCTACCTCTGAAATATTGACTTGTGTCTCCTTGTTTGGTTTGGTACTATTTCAGACTCCACAGTATTTTTTAAATTTCCTTCCACTTGTTTTTTTTCTGCAGACTCCCACACAAACCAACAGATAGGTATTGTAGCAGTATATCCCACACAAGCAGTAGATTCCAGCATTCCACAAACCAACTTAAGACAGTTTTGAAAGTAATTCCTGCTGCTAAAGCATTCCTGAAATAGCGAGACGCTTTATAACTTTATAGGAATTACTTCAAATTTTACAGTATTAGAGTGTTCTGTCACCCATAACCACAATGTCAGTCTCCTCAAAAGGAATCTTGTTTTCTTGTGCAAATAGAGTTCCCAGGACTCTAATGCACACTTCAAAACCTTCTCTTTTCTTATCTCTTATTTCTTTTTCATGTTTTGAGAATTAGTTATTTCAACAACCAAACTTTATTTGCTCTGGTCAGTTAGAATGTTGCTGTTACAGTCTCCTTATTTCTCAAAATACTTGGACACAAAAGGATTTTCTTTTTGCTTAATTTTTCTCATTAAGCCTCTGAATTTTGCTATGTGCTACTCCACACGTACCGTACAAGGCGTCTTCTCCAAAAATACCCTCAGAAGAAGAGTTAGTTCTTCTGAACATGTCTGTGAACTCATCAAGGAAACTAACAGGTCTACCAGCACCATCTGACATGCTAAAAATAAGGAGACAAAACAATATTCTTAAAAAGAATTTTTTTAAAGCTTTAAAAATTAATGTTCCATACTATTATGAGGAAAGATTAACTTCAAATTCAGTGTGTTTTGCGAAAACATTTCCAATTCAGGAAGCAGTAACAATTACAAGATGAAATCTAGAGAGATCCAACAGTACTTCCTGACACTATCATTCAAAATTTCATTGAACGAATCTACATGGCTACAGCAAGTCTGGCTCCTAAGTTTCCAAAGTGGAGTCTGAAAGTCTGAGAACCTAGCATCTACATTGCAGAGGCTCTCCCCACAAAGCTGGGGATCAAAGTCCTGATATGGGTTTACATCATCTCCTGCTGTAGAGGACTCATTATGTGAAGCTACATTAGGGCAAGCATTTAATTTGCTTCCACATTCTTGGATTATCTAGCTGTTTTCCAACTAGAAACAAAACTCAATCAAGACATCACTAAGACCTATGTTAGAAAGAAATCTGAAATAAAAACTTATGTTGTGATGGAGTCAGATTCAATTAAGTAACATAACTGCTATTTTTCCATGCAATGTTTATCAACACTGTCACACTAGGTTTGTGATTTCAGCTGTCATTCTTAGGTCTGACAGCATGTGTTTAAATAACAGATTTCCACAGCTCAGAAATAACCTTGTATTTACACATAAGTTAGATACTTGTCACAAGTTAAAGCAGCTGCATAAATTCACACATGCCAATGAATTTGCTTTGTCAATTTTGCATTTGCATTGTGAACTAAAAATTTTAATGTGTATACATTAAGTTATAAAAAACGATATTTAAGTTACTTAGACCTTGAACTCACCATGAAAACTAGACTCCGTTTGTGTCAATATGTTCAGAAATCCTCCCAAAAGATGTTTAACAGCTCCCTGTTAAAAAAAAAAGAAAACAGGGAAAATTGATATCTGAAGAATATACACCAGCTCAAAGAACTAAGAAATAATTTATTTCAATCTATTCTTGTCTACTATTGATTTTAAAGACAATTCCAGTTACTTTAAATTATGGAAATATTTTTTATACTTGCTAATGAACATTCTTTCATGTTCTGTACAGTTCAGTTGCAGAAGAGAGACTTTGAAATCCAAATGATTCCAGAAAGAAATTTTTGAGCCATTATCAATTCAGCAACTGAGATCTCCCTTGTCTTCTCCTCCATAACAGAATTACAGGATTTGACAGGTTGTGACAAAATACAGCATGCTGGTATATAGTGATGCAATACTGAAAGCAAATTCAACCTTTCCCCAATCTTTTTATGCAAGATTACTTTCAAGAGTACTGACAAAAAAAAATATAAATCAAAGCTGTTTACTTATGAGCATTCTTCACAAATGCATCTTAAAGGTAATTTGAAAAATCTCTAATTAAAGACATTCAACATCTAAATTGATTAGTTCAATAGATTACTATTGAATATTGTTTAGAAAGAGCAATGAAAATGAGATTATTTTGAATTATAAGTAATTTCATGTATTGAAGTTGAGAAAAAAAGAAATACATGTGTGCCAGTCATTTAAAGCTAATAATTCACATAAACAATTGGAGCACTGAAATAAAACAATGTTTTCCTTTCCTGCTTTTGGTTTAAGCTGCAAAAGCACTAACTTTGCTTTTTAGTCATATGATTATATAAACAAGCACTTTAAGCTTAGATTACTTAACCATATTTTCCTCTTTCGCAAAAGAGGTGTATTCAATTTAGTTATTATAAAGCAAAAAACAAGCTAACGACCAGAAATCCTAAAGGATCATGAGGACATCGACATGTGCATAACTAATTTCTAATATAAACTTATGAAGAATAAAAGCAGGAAATATTTTTGAGCTACCTCAATGAAAGTTTCTAAAAGTACATATTGAATACATACACATTTAGAACACTCACATATATACACATAAAAAGATATTTGCTTTTTTTTTTTTTTCCAATGGCCTAACAGACATTAAATCTGTATCTATAGCTCTAGTGATTGAACAGTCTTGATAAAATAAGGCAACTGTGAAATTCAAAAGCTTTGTAGGTCAAATATCTTTCAACACATTACTTAACTACAGTTTTTGGCAACATAAATGCAATGAAGCTGGCAACATCAGTCATTTACATTGTTTCAGGTCTTATCAAATGCCATAACAAGTGAGACTATTTTTAAGATTACTCTATTAGGTATACTAGTACTATAAAACTGAAGAAAATAAGATATACAACTGCTAAGCTGTTGCCTTTGTTTAATAACATTTTTACCTGTTCTATAAGTACAGTGGCATTTCTCTCCTTCTGGCTGACAATTTTCAGGCAGCTTTGGAATACATGAGCAAGCACATCTAAACTTGCATTACCAGCTGAGAGCAAGTTTAATTCTAACATGCAGATTTCAGGATACATTAACTCTCCTTGACTGATGTTTTCAGGTAGGTCATTAAAATAACCTGAAGGACCAGTACATCCTGGTTCTGCCTTTGTGTCTGCTCCTGAAAGAAAACATTTGTCTTACTGAAACTTACTCAGCTGAATATAGTTTGCATGATTTAAGCAGAATATCCAAGGACATACTTTCCCCAACCTTCTCATAGGTACAAAACAAAAATAATCACTAGCTTATAAGCAGTTCCCAGAAGTTAATACAATCTTCTATTCTGCTTCAGATTTTCATATTTTCCTGCCAATACAGAAAAGCAAGGATGTAGTTTCTCCTGTTGCGTGCTCTTAAATTATGTGCCTTCATTTCACAGAATCACAGAATGTTAGGGATTGGAAGGGACCTCGAAAGATCATCTAGTCCAATCCCCCTGCCAGAGCAGGATTACCTAGACCATATCACACAGGAACGCGTCCAGGCGGGTTTTGAATGTCTCCAGAGAAGGAGACTCCACAGCCTCTCTGGGCAGCCTGTTCCAGTGTTCAGTTACCCTCACCGTAAAGAAGTTTTTCCTCACATTTAAGTGGAACCTCCTGTGTTCCAGCTTGCACCCGTTGCCCCTTGTCCTGTCAAGGGATGTCACTGAGAAGGGCCTGGCTCCATCCTCTTGACACTTGCCCTTTACATATTTATAAACATTAATGAGGTCACCCCTCAATCTCCTCTTCTCTAAGCTAAAGAGACCCAGCTCCCTCAGCCTCTCCTCATAAGGGAGATGTTCCACTCCCTTAATCATCTTGGTGGCTCTGCGCTGGACTCTCTCTAGCAGTTCCCTGTCCTTCTTGAACTGAGGGGCCCAGAACTGGACACAATACTCCAGATGCGGCCTCACCAGGGCAGAGTAGAGGGGGAGGAGAACCTCTCTCGACCTGCTGACCACACCCCTTCTAATACACCCCAGGATGTCATTGGCCTTCTTGGCCACAAGGACACATTGCTGGCTCATGGTCATCCTGTTGTCCACTAGGACCCCCAGGTCCCTTTCCCCTACGCTGGTCTCCAACAGGTCTGCCCCCAACTTGTACTCATACATGGGGTTGTTCTTGCCCAGGTGCAGGACTCTACACTTGCCCTTGTTATATTTCATTAAATTTCTCCCCGCCCAACTCTCCAGCCTGTCCAGGTCTCTCTGAATGGCTGCGCAGCCTTCCTGTGTGTCAGCCACTCCTCCCAGTTTTGTGTCATCAGCGAACTTGCTGACAGTGCACTCTATTCCCTCATCCAAGTTTCCTGGGAACTGGACACACATAGTAATGATGAAATATACAATTCATGAAACATGACAGTAAAATCATTGTAACAGAGCCTCAAGCTTCCATACAGAACTCTGAGCCTGCCAAGAACAGAGATAAATTTAAATTATTTTATTTCATGTTAAAAGGTAGGAGGAAGCAGTTTAGTTATTCAACTCAGAAAGTGCACATGACAGAACATCTCCACAACAATAAAAAAAAAGCAAAAAACCCCCACTTAAGCCTCTCCTCTTACATCTTGGAGAGACGTTAAGTATTTTTAAGAATACTTAAAAAAAAATCATTTGGTACAGACATGTTTCATGTAAATGTTTCACGGAAATATTTCAGATTAAATTTTTAATTCAGAAATGCTTTTGAAGTGTTATATATCTGTTGATAAAGCCTAGTCACACAGGTAAACAGCAGTTGAATGCAGTTCTATTAAAGGCAGTTACTGCTCATGCTGACCTCATACAAGGACATAAGCATCCAGATGTTCAGCACAAAGGAAAAAATTAAAGCATATTCATGTTCAAAATTAATTACACAAACAGAATACAGCATAAGATGTGCACATCAGTCATTGAATGACTACAAAGGGATATAATTAGACTATCTAATTTTTACCAGATTGTTATACACTAAATAAAAAAACTGAGCATTGATTTTCAAACGAACTACTCATATGCATAGAATCTCTGGAGAAAACTGCTTCTAGACCACAATAATACATCTGAGCAACATGACTTTAAAGCAACAGTCACAAACCAAGAAAACCAAGACAGAACAGTTAGTGACTCAGTAAGAATATTGATCATCTCTCCGTCTGTACCAGCACCCTACTGAAAGTAAAAAAGTTAAACTTTTTCTATCTGTTAAAGGTCTCTGATGCTCACCCTATTTTTGTACATCTCAAAAGATAAGCAAGCTTTGCTACATCATAAAGACTGCTTTGTATATTCAGAAAGTTCACATTTACCTTCATTCTTGGTGTCACTATCATCAGGGTTACTTTCACTATCTGCTTCATATCCTTCCTCTTCAGCAAAAAGTTTAAGACTACAGCACTGTGATTCTTCAGTTTCTTCAGAAATATCTCCAGGTTGTGACACAGGCTCCTTTTCAGCGTAATGGGTCTGTATAACACAAACAAATTTACCATCTTTGGTCAGAAGAGCAGGTAATTTAGAACCTTCCAGATGCCTATTTTCTCCAAGCCCATTGGCAAAAGAAACAAATCAATCACACACTTTCAAGAAACTTGAGATGCTTTTTATAGATACTTCATTATTACATAGAAAATGGATTCTGCAAAGATGGATTTTTCTTAATTACTACCTGACCAAAGCTTTGGTAAGCAGGCAGCCAATGCATTAAGCATAACTGTTTCCAAAATCACTTATCACCATAAACATGCACCTTGACATTCACTTTAAGGCAAAGATATGTCTGCAGTCACTAAGGTCAGTCAACATCCCTGTTTGAAGCTCTCCCTTTGAGAGATTGTCACTCTGTTGGGGGATGAAAGAGTGAAGAGAATGTCAGGTTTCAGGTGTGGCCATAAAGCATAACACAGCTTGCTCCTTTTTAGGGCATGACTCATTTCTGAGCAGTAAATGTGGGGAGCATATCAATAAGCAGCATTCAATTCTCATACAAGAATCAGAGAATTAATCTTCAGCAGCCACAACAACCAAACACATTTAAACATGTCCTATTGAATTTAAAAATAGACCCAAACAACAAACCTGAGCGAGCAAACATTGCAGTATTTAGAGTACTTAGTTGGTGTTTCTTACCTTTTCAATTTTTTCTTCAGAATGATCCAGATCAGCAGAAAAAGCGCCCAACGCAACACGAAGCAGTGAATCAAACAGAGGCTTTGCCAAGTCAGTTTCTATCACTTTTGATTGAGCAAGCTGCTCTCTTATTTGAAGCAAGATATCATCCACACAGGTATTCTGTGTTTTGGGGGAGACAAACATTTTGATTCATGTCATTTTGTTTTGGCTAACAGAAACGGTCTAGTACTTTTATTTAAGAACTTCCCCTCCCACCTACACTAATCTGACTTCTCAGCAAAAACCATCAGACGTCATCCAGTCTCTTGCAATAAGAAAAATTCATCCTGTTTGTCATAACAGATTTAGTTGGTTAAGTAATCTGCACACTGAAAAAAAAATCTGGCAACATGCTGCTTCCCAAACATTGGGAGTGAAAGTACTGTTTCAAAAATAAACATCTCTGAAACAGTTTTGAGTACACAGTGCATTCAGACCACACCACAATATTACTAGAGAGGTTAACAAGACAGAGGGTGACGTGTCCAAATTCACAAAAATAGCAAGTGGCCCAGACAGAATTCCAGTTTCCACTTCTCTCCTGTACCTAACGCCTCCTGCTTTTGTAACAAACGGCCAAGTAAAATTCAAGATAGCAATTAAAACATTAAAGCACAGTGAAGGTGTCTTCTATAAATGAAGAACTTTGTAGAACACCAAATTAGTTCACCTCTAAGGCTTAAGTAATATTTTTTCAGATGTGCTTTCAGTACCTGTGCCCATAATACTCCTCTTTCTCCAGCACCATGCTCTGCTCAGAACCGTCAACAGAAACCATGTGTGAGTCACTATGTATAACGCCCACATCTTGCCTACACAGCTCTCCTTCAATCCCACCTCTGTCACACACATTCTCCACTCAATACTCTTTCAAAAAAAACCCAAGTCTTTCCCACCATTCAAATCCCATCAGCTCAGATAGCCTCTGGAGAATGTGGGACTGGACAAAAAGACTACTTGGGGAAGAAACCAGAAAAAGCAGGCCATAACTGACCAGAAAAGAATACAGGCACAGTCAGCCAGCAATTCATAGTTGTCAACATCCACTACTGCCTTTGTAGTCAGAGGAAACCATCCTTTTCCTCTCGTCAGGATCATTTTATGCAGGAAAAAAAGACAAAAATCTTCATCTGCCAGGATCAGTCTTCCCTGGGACTCAAGATACATTAACCCAGAAAACAGCATTTGATGTTGAGTTCAGCCCTTAGCCATACAGTCAATATGCTGGCCAAAACTGTAACAGATCCATGAAAAATAAATCAGAAAAACAGTTCAAAAAATGTGAGCAAGAAAAATCTCATCCAGCCTGGATCAACCTGCCATTCTGGCAGGCTCTCTCCCAGACACCAAGAAGCAGGCAACTGGCATGAACAGGGATCCAACCCAGAAGAGAGGACAACAAAGATCATTTTGGAGAACAAGCAAAGGGGTGCAGGGTCCTTACCAGTATGTTACTCAATACAAAAAGCGATAAACTGGCACATGGGAAGATGCCTCCTCAAAAACAGCAACTGCCAGTTTGTTCATCCACCCACTCCCATTCTTTCACTACCCTGACTACTAAGCACATCATTTAACTGTATGCTTTCCGTACTACACAAAAAATACGGGTACCATAACAAGAGCATAAGCTTTTTTCATCTCTAAGAGAACTTTTGACTAAATTACTGTTAAAACAACATTGTATGTAACAAATACGAGTAAAGCTATGGGAAGTTGCACAGTACCTGGTGAAACATCTCTGCTTCCATCTTCTGCTGCATGGTGCTTGCACTGTGTAGACAGATTGTCAGCAGAGCTTCTAGAAGTCTGATACCTTGAAGTGCCCACTCAGTCTCTTCTCTTACAGAAGTCTTTATCCCTTCAAGATTGGCAACTGAAGTGTGTTCCCTACTCAACGAGCTGTCATGGGACACACATTCAGGCACCAGCTGTTCTGCACCAACAAGACTGTCAGAACTATCGAGCTCCAATTGTGTCACCTCTCTGCTTTTAGCCAGCTGAACAGAGTCATCCTTGTTGAGAAGTTCACCACGAGGACTCCCATGTGAACTTCTGCTGCTTTCACTCAATACTCTCTCCTTCTTCTCTTGCTCCTTATCCTTATTTTTCGCAAGTTTCTGAATTATCAGGATTAGTAATCTATGGCACGCTTCAAAGCCTCCAAGTCTATGGAACTGTCTCTGGAAAACTGAACTATACAAATAGATGCAACGACACATGGACCAAATATCTGCAGCCCTGTGAATATGTTCCAGGGAGGGCAAAGTAAGGCTTTCCAGTGACAGATACGGTAATTTGTGGCCTAATGGCTCACTAGCTGTACTATCATATCCTGACGTATCTTCAGAGTCATTAGCTGAATCCAGATCACCATCTGCTTCTTTACTTACACATAAAAAAGCAACACAGAGGAACAGGTTTATTGTGTTGACGTGAATGTCTTGGCTCACAAACTTTTTCTTTTTTGGGTAAGCCTCTTTCAAGCCAGCATAAAACTTGCTCAGGCTTTGAGGAACTTCTGAAACAGCATGCTGGCTACAAAGAGAAGCAGGCAACTGAGATGTAGACTCCTTTTGTTCACTGTTCAGGCCTTCAAATTCTGGCATTGCTTGGTCTTTCTGCTGATCACCAAGGCAGAGTATCAATGTCTTTAACACTTTCAAAGAATGGCTTCTTAAAGTATCTAAGTAATTTAACTCAGTCATTTGATTCACTCCGTTACAACTCAGAAACAAATCTCTAATCACCCTGCAAGAGAAAGCATAAGAAAGTTACCTTATAAATCAGCCACAAACTCATGTAGCTCAGATGACACCTTATCTAAGACTAACCCTGTTCTACACACCTGAATAACACCAAGGACTGATCGTATTTTCAGTAATTGCTATAAATTACTGTAAATTAAAGAGAGGAGGAACTTGTTTGCAGTACTGCAGAATCCCAAGTAAGCATCATCCATCTGGTAGCACAAAATTCAGGGTTTTTGCAATATATCATGTAGTAAATATTGATTAACCTTTAAAATGTAGACCACAAAGATATATGATGTTCAAAGCATTACAGGTGTTTAACTAACTTTATTTATGACATTTGCTCTTTAGTGGTACTTCCCCCTAACTTTTTATTAGCAATTGGAGCTAGTAAACATCTTTATTTCTCTCAGTTCTGCAATTTCACCAGAAACTAGAGATTCCTCCTCAAATAAACTTGAAGTTTTAAGAAATTTTACTAGCTATGTCTATTAGTTGCATGAACAATGTATTTCAGATAGAATTCAGGAATACCTTTCAAGCACAACTTTTTGTGCAACTCTTATACCAGGAGTCCAATGTTAAAAAACCTTTCAGTATATTTGTTTCCAAGTATATTTTTCCCTTCTTTCTACTCCCCAAATGTTACATAGAGTTCATACAGAATTTGTGGTATGGATCTGTAGCTTCTTGGTGTACTATGTTTGCTTGTAGACATCCACCTTCCTTACCCTCCCACCTCCTTCCCACAGGGTCAGCTTTTACTGTAACAGAGTTACACACTCTAGAATCAAATGAATCACATACTTGTATAGTCCGGTCTTTAAGCCAGTAGGAAATAGGATATCTTAAACTTTTTTAATCTAAACTTTACTTCTCTTGCCTCTTTGCCACTAACTGCATTTTCAAAAATTAACAGTTTCTGATACAGTTTAGGTTAGAATATAAGTTAAAAATGTAGTAGACAATCCTTTACATAAACTGGAATACTAGTCTATTCTTTGTAATTGTCTCAGATAAAATGAAGTGAATTTAGTAGGGTTATCAGGACTTCTACACAAGAGACCATAATCTTTCCTAGATAAAAGTACACATTCATATTCTGAATGAGCTTGCATATATTGTATTAAACAACTGTTTTGTCAATTCAACAACAAACAGGAAAGTTTCTATTTCATGCCTTGGAAGAATGTTTGTGGTTTTTTTGTTTAGTTTTTGGTTTGTTTGTTTTTTTTAATGTGTTTAAATGAACAGGATTTTGTAAATTAGGAAACAGTTATTTCAGGACAAGCAACCTCTCAGGCCTTATTTTTGAAAGGTGGTTTCTATGAAGACCATTCTAGAAGGAAAAGGGAAACAGATCAGAAAACTAAGTAGTCTAATTCCAACAGAAAAGTGACATGTCAATCTGTTCAACATTCCTGACTCACTTTAGCATAAGGAATGAAGAGACAAATAGCATGTCACATCGGACAAAGATTTTATTTGTTTCTACACACTTCAGCTTGTTAAAGACCATAGCTCATTGGTAGAGAGCCCTCACTTTCTATGGTTTATGAATCTAGGATTAAATCTTATGTTACTCAAGCATTTATCTTGTTGCCAGCCCTGCAATATCCAAGTGCAGCCCACAGTCCAAATAAAACTTATGTTCTGATCAGTAACAAATATACAAAGTTCTGTACATAATTAGCATGTTTTCTATTAATAAACAGAAAATCAACCAACCTGGATTTAAGCAACACAGGGAGTGCCTGCAAATAAATCTGAAGTACTTCAGAAGGCAAACACTGGCTATAGTAACTGCATGTGTGTTTATCAGCTGTAGTTAGTCCAACTTGTTGAGCATGGCAAGCTAGCTCAACCCCTCTCTGAAGCACAGGATTATAAATACAGTTATATAGTTTCCACTGGACCACTGCATTTCCCTTTTGAATTAAGTGGCAAATATGGCTTGCAATCTGCATGCCACGTAGTTTGTCTTCTTCAAAAACAATGTCCTTATAAGCCTCCAGTGCATCCCATCTCAACAACATATCTTCAGATCCACTGCTAGGCAGAATTCCTTGAACTCTGCAAGAGGAACTAGATGCAAGACCAGCATCACTAGAGTTGCCCTGCAAGGCATCTTCCAGCTGAGCAAGTTGATCACAGTCAACAGTACATATATTGCATGATGCCTGGATAATTTTTGGAGAAACTTCTGCTCCACCCAGCTGATCCAATATAAACTTGTTAAGGATGTTCAATATGTGCTGTTCAAAGCTTTTTAATATTGGTAACTTGGAAGCATGAAGCAGTGGGATGATCACAGACTTTGGATCCATACAACAACATATTCCCACATTATGTACACCTGAGAGAATCTGAATACAAGTACTGCTCAAAGAAACTTGTTGCAACAAGTGCAAACACTGGTGTGCACAAACAGCAATGCAACAGCATCTGTCAGGATAACGAACTTCTCCATCAGAAGCTTCAAAGGGGTTTTTGGAAGCTTGGTTTTTAAAAGCAGATACAGAGAGCCCAGAGAGATCTCTATGGTGATGCATGAAGTGAGAGTACTCACATCGTCTGTGCCGCTTTCTTGTACACATTGATTGATGGAGCTGCTCTGATTTCACTTTTTTGACAGTGCTGATGATTTTCATGATGCTGTTGATTAGGCCTTTCAGATGTTCTGAGGCTTCCCCAGTTACTCCTTCATTCTTCATACACAGCCATTCCATTTGAAGCACAGTTACTTCAAACAGCTTAAATCCTTGATGCTGTATGAACTCATGAACCAGATCTATAGCTTGGCTAAAGTACAACGGATTGGAGGCTGCACTTTGTAGGCAGCAGATCAAAATCTGCAAGACCCCTTCTATAACCTCAGGTAGAAGCAAAGCTCTGTGATGATATCTAGAAAATATGAAGTCATCCTGAACCAGCTGCTGTAGTGTTTTCTTGTATCCTGGAGCAAAAGGATCAGGTTGGCTTTCCAAGCAAATTCTGATTTTTAATGCTGCTTTAAGTAAGTCTATTAAATTTCTTCGTAAATTGTCAGGCATTGTTTCTGTATTGCTAATATCTAAAGACATAAGATGCAGCACTGTTCGAAAAAGCATCCTTTGGATCAGAGCCACAGGTTCTTCTGTCCACCCTGCAGAAACAACTTCATTTTCTGTGTTACTACTTACATTGCAAGAGTCTCCAAATCCTGATAAGAACTCAGTCAATGTGGGCACCACACTAGCTGAAAGAGCAGAACTGTGATTCAAAGTAATATCAAATTTGCACACCTTCTCTAGGAGTGACAGTAAGACACAGCATAAATCAAAAGGAGAGTGACCCATATTGTTCTCAGCAATTCCTGCAGCTGGCTCATTCAAAGTCTCTGGGTTTAGCTCATGTGATGGAATAATTTGGTTGGAATTTTCTAGATTAGGAGCATCAGGATTAGAATTTGGTACTGTTTCCACAGGTAGGCAATCACTTCCACCTACAAGGTAGCTGTCCTAACGGATATGTTAAGAAAGGCTGCAGTAACTGGGAGCGTCTGTGTTTCATTATTACAGTAGTCTTGTCATCAGAATTGCCTTCTGAATCTGAAGTGGAAAGCTGAGATCTTCTTGCATCTCGCACAGAGTAACGATGGGTGGTTTTGCGCAGACGTCCACTTTTTCGAGACCGAGGATTTAGTTTTACAGAAGTCTGGAGAGATGAACGAGTGCTTCCATCTAAGCCTAGTTTTTCCTGAGTAGATTTCATGGAACTTGAATTATTCTCTTTGGTCAGGCATATGTCTACTGTACAGGGTATATTAAAATCTGTTGAAACAGAAACACAACAAAGGAACATTATAATATGTAAAGCATTTTCCCTAATTTTACAGTTTAATACTTCCAGCTTAAAAAATACAAAAATAAATTCATATTTAATAGGTCATGGTTTTGCATATACCTATGTCTGACATTTTCAGTATTAAAAAATGTCAGCAACAATTAATGTTTAGGAACCATACAGGCTAATTTCAAAGCCTAGACAAATCAGTTCATTTTTCTAATTAAGGCTAGACAAAAATGTGCTAGAGGGTTTCCTAAAACCTTTTTGTAGGCACAGCTATTCCTTTCTCTTAAGAGAAGGCATTATCAAGGTAAATGAAGGGACTTTTGGGGAAGCAAAGGAAGAAAGCTAGTCTGAAAAAATCTTTTGGCCTGTTACAGATAGGATATTAAGGAACAATATAGCCACAAGTCCCTAGTTATATTTAATCTAAATTTGAATGTTACACATAATAATACAGTAGAAGTAAAAATATTAATCAGCAGGATACCAACTCTGAGATCTCTCCTATTACTTAGCTATGGAAGCAGTTTTAGGTAGGTACTCAAGCAATGTTTACTTTGCACATACCATTTGATACATTCAAAGTCTCACTATAGGCCCAAATGGCCGTATCCCACACCAAGTGAAGAAAGCCTCTAAGGGGAAGAACAAAGGTCTTTTTGAACTTGATGACCCATTGTCACTTTTTGCAACTCAACTGCTATAGGAACTGGGTGCCTTAACTCACAGCCCTCTTAGAATACATGAAGAAATTGTTAGAGTACTAGTGGTAATAAAATAAATTTCTCTACTTAGAAACAGTGCAGATCTTCAAGTATACAGACTTCAGTCTTTACTTCAGTGTTAACTATTCCAAACAAAAAGCAGAAATAAAAGTTGTGGATTTTAAAATAGTCAGGGACAAGAGGGAGATGGAAAGGAATAATGTTTAAGGTGCTGAGTATTCCCACAAAAGCCAATCCAAGACAAAAATCCTTTCAAGTATGCAGTATAAAATAGTGAATATAAAATTTACATCTGATTCAATGGGCAAGAATATTTTGAAGAATAAAATACAAGTATTGCCAGTTCATTCGTACTGGTAAACTCAGACCATAAACTGTTGAAAAAGCAGGCAGAGAAAAAAGTCTGTATGTTTCTTAGATAAATCCATTGTCATTTTTAAGTAGTGGCAGAACTATAACTGGATGCTTATGGGCAGTAAAATATCTACCATAAACCAACTGTAAGTATCCACCATTTAATAAGTTTAGTATTTAGAAAAATGTGATATTTAGCAATAACAGTGCCCCCAACCCCACAAACTAGCTATAGTCATTAATCAAACTGAAAGAAACGGCACTTCCATGTGCAAGCATGACTATGCCTTGCTGTTTCATAGAGTCGGAGTTGTGATGCTTAAGGAAGAAACATTATCTGCTTTGGAGGCAGGAAATTAACCAAAGTACTTTTTATCAAACAAAGGGTATTTCCTGTACAGAAAGAAAAAAGCTCCCTGATAGAGCTGGATTAAGATATACTTTATTTAAGTCCAAGGAAAAAAAAAAGTTCTTAGTGCACAATGGATACATCATGTTTATTACGTCAGTACTATGAGATAGACATTTGTAGAAGCAAAAACTGTACATTATGCAGAGTGCAAAAACAGAACAGCTTAAAACCTAGTTATACAACAGCATTTTACACTAACCCTGGAAAAGCTACTAAGCTCTCATAAGATAACCAAAATGTTTCTTTAATCGATCATGTTTACAGGAACATGAAAGAAAGATGCAACTGAGCAAGCAGAAAGTTAATGATATAAAAGTGCTATAAAACTACTGGCACTTTAAACACCTCCAAGCCTACAACATTAGAAAAGCCTTCAATTTGCAGGAGTTTAAAGTAGCTAAAAAAAAGATTGGGAGAGCATCAGGTGAGAATCCTTAGGAAACTCTCCCAAACAAGACAGGTAACCTTCATTTGTTTCATCCTCTGTTTTATCTCTAACAGGGAAAAGAATGCATCAGACATATGCAAGTAGCCCAAAACAAATAAAAAAAGAAGAAAAAAAACCCCACTGTCATTTCCTGGTTCAGTTTTTGCACAGTTTATGTTGTATCATCCCTTTAATTTCTGTAATTCACTTTAAACTGACACTTTGGCAGTTGAACCTTTGTGATTTGATTCCTCAATTATCACACCAATTTCTGACACAGAACATCATATTTTCTAAGGAATGCAGCCTGGTTCTGCTCATAATCATGCCAGTATTATCCTATTTTCAGGCCCACATCCCTGACAAACATTGCACTTCTTTCATACTCTGTTGTCATTGTTTGGCTTTAAGCATATTCTCTACTTCCCATTTCTTCAATTTCAGAAGAAAATGTCTGTCTTATTTCTGTCTCTGACAATCTAGTGTCAGCATGTATCACTTTTTTTAAAAAAGAATCAATATGTTTTCACCCTTCTACTCATCATGAAACACTTCACAATTAGCAAAAAAATAACAATACTTTTTCCAAATCTCTTTTCCCCTCAAATCACCTGAAAGAAAGAAAAACTCACCACCATCAAGTTCAGCTACACAGTATCATAAGCATTGCCTTTCACACTGACCAAGAGCCTTTACCTTCTCTGTACGATCTCGATCTTCCTTGTATGCTGACAGAACACTGGTATTTGAGTTTAAATTCTTTGCAAAATCCACATCTTCATTCTACGTTAGGAGGATATGTATTACAATGAACTACTACTCTTTAGTCCGGGAGTCCTAAGCTCTGTAGTAATACACAGATCACTTCTTCTAGGTCCTTAATACCATAAGTGATAAAACATACCTATTGCTTTTTCTTCTTGGACAGGGATTTTCCACACCAATGGCAGAAGTGACAGGAGGAGGGTCAGAAGTTCTTCCCGACATGTCAGCTCCTACGTTAGACACAAAAGTTTTTGTACTTTTAAGAATTTCTTTATTTTACAAAGCTATCAAGCCTTTGATTCCCTATGCCTTTCTGCTGTTTTATGCACTGAAAAAATGACCTAACTGCAAAGAGTGCTATAACCATTAACTATAGCCAATCAGAAAGCATCTAAGATATTTATTACACCTCTGCAACTGTTTCTATACAAAGCTCTCCTAATCCTTCTTGATGAAGGAATTCCTCAAAGAACAAAAGCAGAAAAGTCAAAAGCAAATATCTTGTTGATTTAAACAAAGCCAACATGAAGCCCAAGACAAGTTTGAAACTTCTGTGGTTACAAAACTGTAACTTTGAAGAACTTTATGGGAAACTTTTTTCTTTCTCCAAAATGACACCTTTAAGCAAATGAAAAAGATTACATTGATCAAGTAATGTTATTGACTCACAATAGAAAGGTGAAGTTTTAGGGAGGAAAGAGAGAAGGTTACTCCTAATTTAAAAAAAAAAAAAAAACAAAAACCAACAAAACCAGAATAATCACTAAAAAAAAACCTCACTCCTACTGGGATTCTAAGACTTCAACACTAAGAATTTCAATGCAGAGAGGAGCAGCAGAAGGCACAGAACTTAAACACAATTCCTTTATTGGGTACTATGCAGCACCAGCAGAACTGTTTCAGTTCTAATGATTAAAAAGTCTTTTTTTTTTTTTTCAAACACAAAAAGCTGACGAGCGTTTTGGCAGTTATCGTCATTCAGGGATATGCAGCTGAAGCAACATCCTTCTCCAAAAATTCAAGGTAGCAATGAAATTAAAATGTATGGAGATAAGCAACTTAAATAGTTATAGTTTTATATATAACGAATACATACATACAGTTATAGAGCTACATATATAACAAATAGTTAATATTTGCCTGATGAGATTATCAATTTAAATTAAACTTTTAAAAGTCTAACATTATTGATACAATACAATTAGACCTGAAAAGTAAGCTTTTGCAAAGTTATTCTCCCAATTCTCTTCTGCTACTAAAGGTATTTTCAGCAAGACAAATTAACAAGGAATGGGAATGATCAATACAGCATTCAAAGCACAATAAGATTGGAAAAAGAAAAATATTAACTTTTCAAATTTCAGTGGTACACTTTCAGAATTTGACTTTCCTCATTAGTTAAGCTCTTCCTCCTCCCCTCTTAAACATATTTCCTCAGGAAATAATTGCTGAATTGCTGATGTTTCATGAAGAATGCCACAAGCTTTTTTCCCCCCTTCTACTTCAGAAGTGGGTTTTTATTGAAGGTGGAGGCACATGGAATGCCCCATTTTCTTTTTACATGAAAGCCAGGTGTTCTTGCAGAAGCTCTAGTTCTGAAGCCTCTATTAACAGCAACTATGCAGAACTCAGGTGACATCTACAAAATCCACAGCTCTGGAACCAGTAAGGATTCTTCTTAGTAATTATGTATAATTGCAGTCTTGTGGGCTTACTGTTTAGTCAGTACACCTACTGGAATGCAGAACCAAGCCAGCAGACCTGACTGGACTCTTCGCACAAGTCACCTCATGAAGGAAATGCAAGCGTTTGAGAAGAATTTGACCAGGATTAACAGCTGACATCATTTAAGACAAGGGCTGAGTAAACTCAACCAGGATTCACTTGGTTCATTATTTTTAAACACTGGGACCTGCAGTTTCAAAGCACAAAGACTTAATGCACATCTCATCCTACCCATTGCTTAGTACATATCCAATAGTGTTGAAGAAGGAGAAGAGAAAGAAGAGAAGGAAATGGACATTTGTAGCTACAGGGATGTGTGCTAGATTTTTTTAAATATAAATAGCATAAACCGATCACCTCTTCTAAAACGCTTTCTCTTTTGAGCTAAAATTACAAAATATTTGCTTTCTATTATGTTCAAGAGCAAGTTACTTAACACAGAGCAAAAATATAACTCATGGTCCATAAACAAAATAAAAAGGTGTATATTTAATTTTATTTTATTGCCTTAAACCAGGAGGACCTTCTCAAAAACTGTCAGTTCATACTGCACCTTCAGTAAATAGACTCATTTCTCCTGAAAATTCTAACCTATTGCCTCTTTCCACCTAGCTGCTGCACTCTAGCTTCAAACATGCCTTAACTAGTCAAAAGTTTAGTAACCATCAGTATCAGCTGGCAAACAGGTACATGATTAACTTTTTTCTGTTCTTGCTGAAGAACAGAATGCAACTGCAACATATCCTTTTGAACTTCTAGTCTTCATAATTAACTCATACACTTTACCATCAAAAGGCAAGGAAATCAGCACCAAGAAGAACATGAGCCAGGACAAATCCCTTCAACACAGTCAAAGCTCAATACAAAAATTATAATCAGGTAAAAAAAATTATTACCTGATCAATAGTTGAGTTCAGTGTGGTAAGCAAAATAAATCCACGGCCTTGAACCAAATATTGTCCTAGCGCTGCCATATGAGTTTCTTCCTCTTCATCTTCCTTGGCTTCTGCCCTCTGGACCACTGCATTGCACAGTCTGTTGACATCTGTCAAGAATTCCCGTGCCAGTGAGTTACTGGCACTGCTCATGTCTGAGCTGTAAGTAGAGGAAAGTACAGAAATTAAATCCATCAGAAAAACATTTGTTATGGAAAAGACTGGGGGAAGAGAGGAGCATTTCTTCCCTATTCCCCACCCCTGCAAAGGATGGAGTGTATGTAGGACTGAGGAATCAACATACCAATGTGGGGTGGAAGCGAATGAGAAGGATGAGCTTAGAGGATTTCATCTATTTCAGTGAAACTTAGCTAACAGCCCACAACCCCAAACACTCATTTTACAAGCCTATCAGGTAAAAGCCTGTGACACACAGCATTCCCTCCCACTGCATACATGAAAGTTAATAACTTTGTTTCAGCTTTTCTTTGCAACCTAGATGTGAGCTTCAATCTTCATCTGCTTCTAAAACATATTTGACCTGAAGCATAAGGGGAAAACACGTAGCTCTTAAAAAGTATTGCACAGAAAACTTGTTCTTTAATAGTTTATTCGAACACATTATCTTCTACCATGTTATATATTCCAATAGTACGCAGATTGTTTCAAAGAGAAAAAGAAAAAAATTTATGAGGTAAGATAAATATAGGAGTTTCATAAATACAATACTTTAGATTTACCAGCTCTCATGGTGTTCTCCTTCAAGCAAGACTGAGTAGGTAGCAGTCATTTCTATAATGTACTTAATTCAAGATACGGTTCTATTGCACATGTTCAAGAGAAAATATCAAAAGTGTTGGTACTGATTCCCAAACTGATTAATTTTACTTTAGATAATGCACACAAGGCACTCATACACTTCATCTATTCACCCAAATATTTTCACCATGTCCAAGCATAGAACATGCAAAAGAGAGCCAAATAACTTTCAGAATAACATTTAAATATAACAGGTGAATTAATACTGCTTGGTCAAGAAACATATACATGCAATTATTAGAAAAAAAAATAAGACCTTGTAAGAAAGGCAATTTTGTTAGCACTAATGGTACAAAAAGCTCCTTTAATTGGCAAGACTGAATACTTAGACATATGACATTCACTGTAGAAGTAACAGGAAAATTCTTACCAGAATTATTATGCCAGCTTAACACATTTATCTTCTATTTGGAAGAAAAAACAAATATATTCCAGAAATACCACCCTTGGTTCACCTGTTTTTAAAAAGGAAAAAATACATCATGATTAATATGCAGTTTCTTTGTTTTTAAAACTCATTTTATGATAGCTATTTGAAGTTTATAAAGAGCCCTTGAGGGTTTTTTTGACCTTTAGAGCTCTAGTTTTCACTTAAAGTTTATGATTGTGCACCATCAAAATCGTATTACAGAGAAAAATAATTGGTGCATATACGGTAAGTTAACAATAAAATTCATTTGTTTTTAAAACATAAAATGAGCTAGGTAGGCAGGTTTAAACATTTTCCTCTAGAAAGAGTATCAACTTTTAGTGATCAGTGTCTGCATACGTAATACCTGAGGCACTTGCAGCTCTAGGTACAAGTGGTAGATAGTATGAGAAACTGAATTGTGCAGTCAGGTGCTGATCTAAATGCATTTTAAACCTGTCCTTCTATTTTGTCCTGACAGATAATCAATCCTTATTACTTTAAGCACTGGGGAAGATGTAAGTAATAAAATTGGAAAGAAACAATATTGTATCTGCTCTGTACAGTCCACTAAAGCCATTTAAGAGTTATTCCTTCTCTCCTACCCCTTTAACCCCCTCCAGTCCTAACAGAGGAGCAGAACAGGCAATGCATTTTTTCTTTTCCCCCTAAAAGAAGTACTTTACTCAAAACAGTATCCCTGTTTTGAGCTGTAATTAGTCACGAAAAGACTAAGATAACAATAGGGAGAAGCAATCTCCTAATTTGCTCCAGAATGGCCAGAAATAGCAAGAGTTACCCCTAGTACATGCTTTGGCAAAAGTCAAACCACCACAGACACCAGCCCTGTCTTGGCGAGCTCTGCACAGAAGGAAAAAAGATTCTGTAACAACTCAAACGAAAATGATTGCTACAGAGAATATGCATTCATAAATCCCCAACATCCCATATTCCTCACCGTAAGCTAAACTGTCAAAGGGATTATTAACTTTCCATTTTAAAACTTGGAAGTTTCTAGTTATCATGCTTCACAGAATCACAGAATCACAGAATCACAGAATCACAGAATCACAGAATCACAGAATCACAGAATCACAGAATCACAGAATCACAGAATCACAGAATCACAGAATCACAGAATCACAGAATCACAGAATCACAGAATCACAGAATCACAGAATGTTAGGGATTGGAAGGGACCTCGAAAGATCATCTAGTCCAATCCCCCTGCCGGGGCAGGATTGCCTAGACCATATCACACAGGAACGCGTCCAGGCGGGTTTTGAATGTCTCCAGAGAAGGAGACTCCACAACCTCTCTGGGCAGCCTGTTCCAGTGTTCGGTCACCCTCACCATAAAGAAGTTTTTCCTCATATTTAAGTGGAACCTCCTGTGTTCCAGCTTGCACCCATTGCCCCTTGTCCTGTCAAGGGATGTCACTGAGAAGAGCCTGGCTCCATCCTCTTGACACTTGCCCTTTACATATTTATAAACATTAATGAGGTCACCCCTCAGTCTCCTCTTCTCTAAGCTAAAGAGACCCAGCTCCCTCAGCCTCTCCTCATAAGGGAGATGTTCCACTCCCTTAATCATCTTGGTGGCTCTGTGCTGGACTCTCTCTAGCAGTTCCCTGTCCTTCTTGAACTGAGGGGCCCAGAACTGGACACAATATTCCAGATGCGGCCTCACCAGGGCAGAGTAGAGGGGGAGGAGAACCTCTCTCGACCTGCTGACCACACCCCTTCTAATCCACCCCAGGATGCCATTGGCCTTCTTGGCCACAAGGGCACACTGCTGGCTCATGGTCATCCTGCTGTCCACTAGGACCCCCAGGTCCCTTTCCTCTACACTGGTCTCCAACAGCTCTGTCCCCAACTTGTACTGGTACATGGGGTTGTTCTTGCCCAGATGCAGGACTCTACACTTGCCCTTGTTATATTTCATTAAATTTCTCCCCGCCCAACTCTCCAGCCTGTCCAGGTCTCTCTGAATGGCTGCGCAGCCTTCCGGCGCGTCGGCCACTCCTCCCAGTTTTGTGTCATCAGCGAACTTGCTGACAGTGCACTCTATTCCCTCATCCAAGTCATTAATGAATATATTGACTAGTACTGGTCCCAGTACCGACCCTTGAGGGACTCCGCTAGACACAGACCTCCAACTGGACTCTGTCCCATTGACCACCACTCTCTGGCTTCTTTCCTTCAGCCAGTTCACAATCCACCTCACTACCCGATCATCCAGACCACACTTCCCCAGTTTAGCTGCGAGGATGCTGTGGGAGACCGTGTCAAACGCTTTACTGAAATCGAGATAGACCACATCCACAGCTTTACCATCATCTATCCACCGGGTTATGTCCTCATAAAAGGCTATCAAGTTGGTTAAGCATGACTTCCCCTTGGTGAAGCCATGCTGAGTGCCCCTAATGATCCCCCTATCCTTGATGTGTCTAGAGACAGCACCAAGGACAAGTTGTTCCATCACCTTTCCGGGGATGGAGGTGAGGCTGACCGGTCTATAGTTACCCGGGTCCTCCTTCTTGCCCTTTTTGAAGACTGGAGTGACATTCGCTTTCCTCCAGTCCTCAGGCACCTCTCCCGTTGCCCACGACTTAGCAAAGATGATGGAGAGTGGCCTAGCAATGACTTCCGCCAGCTCCCTCAGCACCCGCGGGTGCATCCCATCAGGGCCCATGGATTTATGGACGTCCAGGTTGCTTAATTGGTCCCTGACCCAGCCCTCATCAACCAAGACAGATTCCTCCTCTATCCTGACTTCTTCTGGGGCCACAGGGATCCGGGGCTCCTCAGGACAGCCTCCAGCAGTATAGACAGAGGCAAAGAAGGCATTCAGTAACTCCGCCTTCTTTTTATCCTCTGTCTCCAGGGCCCCCACCTCATTCATCAGTGGGCCTACATTGCCTCTAGTGTTGGCTTTACCTGCAATGTATTTGAAGAAGCCCTTTCTGTTGTCCTTGACCTCTCTTGCCAGGTTTAATTCCAAGGAGGCCTTAGCTTTCCTAGTTGCCTCCCTACATCCTCTGACAACAGACTTATATTCCTCCCAAGTGGCCAGCCCCTCCTTCCATGATCTGTACACCCTCTTCTTCCACTTGAGTTTGCCCAGCAGTTCCCTGTTCAACCATGCAGGTCTCCTGGTACCCTTCCTTGACTTCCTACCTGCTGGGATGCTCTGATCTTGAGCTCGGAAGAAGCAGTCCTTGAATGCTAACCAACTATCTTGGGCCCCCTTACCTTCTAGTACCCTGTCCCATGGGATTTCCCCTAGCAATTGCTTGAAAAGGCCAAAGTTGGCCCTCCTGAAGTCCAGGGTTGCAATTCTGCTAGCTATTCTGTTCCTGCCACATGAGATCCTGAACTCTACCATCTCATGGTCACTACAACCAAGGCTGCCCTCAACCTTCACCTCTTCAACCAGACCCTCCTTGTTAGTGAGGATAAGATCCAGCAGCGCTCCTCTCCTAGTTGGCTCATCCACCATTTGCATCAGAAAGTTATCATCAACGCACTGGAGGAACCTCCTGGACTGGGGATGGCTGGCTGAGTAGGCCTCCCAGCAAATATCAGGGTAGTTGAAATCCCCCATGACAACCAGGCCCTGTAATTGAGAGACTGCTCTCAGCTGCCTGTAGAAGGCCTGATCACCCTCCTCATCCTGATCTGGTGACCTGTAATAGACACCCACAACAGTATCACCCCTGCCAGCCTGCCCCTTAATTCGCACCCACAAACTCTCAACTCGCTCCTGATCCGCCCCTGGACAGAACTCAATACATTCTAGCTGCTCACTCACATAAAGAGCAACTCCACCACCTCTCCTTAGCGGCCTGTCTTTCCTGAACAGGACATAGCCATCCATGACCACATTCCAGTCATGCGAGGCGTCCCACCAAGTCTCTGTAATTGCCACTAGATCATAGCCCCCCGACCGAACACGGATTTCTAACTCCTCCTGTTTATTCCCCATGCTGTGTGCATTGGTGTACAGGCATTTCAGGGAGCGAGCTGGGCACACCGATTTCACCCCAGGGGGATGGGAGGCCTCCTGGTCTACCCCAACACTAGAGCGTTGCCCCAGTGGTGCAAGCCCAGCTACTACCCCATTGCCCTTCGAATCTAGTTTAAAGCTCTCCGAATGAGCCCTGCTAATTCCTGTCCCAGAACCCTTTTGCCCCTACGACATAAACCTTTCCCATGTATCACGGTCACGCCTGGTGTCTTATAAAACCAGCCATTATCAAAGAACCCAAAGCCCTGCCTGTAGCACCAGTCTCGTAGCCAGGCACTAACAGAGAGAATCCTACTATTCCATCCCACGTCATCACCTGAAAATGGAAGGAGGGAGGAGAAAACAACTTGTGCCCCAGATTCTTTCACCAACCGTCCTAGGGCCTTGTAGTCTTTCTTCATCCCCCTCAGACTACGGGATGCAGCTTCTTCCCCACCTGTCTGGAAGATCAGCAGGGGGTAGTAGTCTGTGGCCTTCACCAGGTTGGGGAGTTTCCTGGTGATATCCCTGATTCGAGCTCCAGGCAGGCTGCAGACCTCCCTGTGATGGGGGTCAGCTCTGCATATTGGGCCCTCAGATCCCTTTAGGAAGGAGTCTCCAACCACTAAAACTCTTCTCTTCTTCCTTGTGGAGGAGGTAGCTATACACCTGTCAGGTTTTTCTGACTGTGGTGGGACCTCTGATATAGGTTGCCTCTCCACCACATCCCCATTGGACCGGCTGTATTCCACTAGGGCTTCATATCTATTGCTCAGAGGCACCTGTGGAGGCAAGGTAGGCAAGGAGGGCACATCTCACATCTTTAGAGTGTACTCAATCTAAGAAAAGGGAAAAAAAAATAATCTTCCTGAAATACTCTTATTTACTTAAACAAGACTGAAGAGCTCCTTAAACACGATTTAAACCCTAACATATGGTTTTGTCTGACTGGCTGAATACTTTCTCTGCTGTTTCCTAGAAGAGACACACCAATAATTGCAGAGGCAATGTTTATTTCTGAAACCTCTCCGCATTTTTTGCTACTATTTTCAAATCTTGAACAAGTGCAAATTATTTAGCCATTCAATGGTAATAGGACTCCTTATCAGTCTTCCTTATAGTTAACTCCAATTTTTCACACTAGTGTTAGAATATTTGTGTTTGGTGTGATTGAGTACATTTTAACTGAGCCCAGTTTCTAACAAAGCCCTAAAATTATCAGCAGTTGTATCCACTGGCATATTAGGCATAGGCAGAGATGAACTGTCCAAACCCACGTTTACTGAACCGTCCACAAATTAGACTAGCTTGCAACTGGAGCAGCCCAAGTGTTAAAACCTCATTCTCTAGACATGGTAAAAAGCCAAAAATGCATTTGCTATCAACGGGAATGCAAAGGGTATTAACCAAGAAAAGCCTCAAACATTCAACTACAAAGGTGTCTAGGCAAGCGTGCGCTCATCCAGTGGGGAAAAAAAGAGAGATGGGGATAGGAAAAGAGAAAGAAAGACTAAATTCATTATTTCAGTATTCTCAGGTAACAATTAAATTAGAAACTTCAACTTTAAATTTAAAATTGTGACAAGCATGAACATGACATGGAAGACCTCCTTAAGGAAGGAGGAAAACACTGTAGGTTCCCCAGGCAAGCTCCTACTAATTGGCCTCCCTTTGAGTGCCTGGGAACAATATGTTTCATCCACAGCCTCACAGAACACCAACTTGTCCATACAGCTAACATTCACAATTCATTGCAACTGAATAGCTTAAGCAGCTAGCAGTTTTGCAGTTGTATCAGACTTTATTAGATGTAAAAATATGCTGTCCATCATGTTTTAGTGTCCTTCTATCAGTCTCCAGGTTTCCTGCATTTCTTGTACTGCTACAGGGATTTAACATATATTGCCATATTCTAGCAAAAGGGTGAATTCTCAGCGTCACTGGTACAATGTCATGGTTTAACCCCAGCCAGCAACCAAGCCCCACACGGCTGCTTGCTCACCCCCATCTCTGCCCTGGTGGGATGGGGAAGAGAAAGGGAAGAGTAAGAGTGAGAAAACTCATGGGTTGAGATAAAGCCAGTTTAACAGGTAAAGCAAAAGCCGCGCACACAAGCAAAGCAAAACAAAGAATTCATTCACTGCTTCCCATCAGCAGGCAGGTGTTCAGCCATCTCCAGGACCGCCAGGTTCCATCACGCCTAACGGTTACTTGGGAAGACAAACGCCAACACTCCGAATGTCCCCCCCTTCCTCCTTCTTCCCCCAGCTTTATGGTGTGGAATATCCCTTTGGTCAGTCGGGGTCAGCTGTCCCAGCTGTGTCCCCTCCCAACTTCTTGCACACCCCCAGCCCACTCACTGGTGGGGTGGTGTGAGAGGCAGAAAAGGCCTTGACCCTGTGTAAGCACTGCTCAGCAGTAACAAAAACATCCCTGCTAGCAACTTTTCAGCACAAATCCAAAACAGAGCCCCACACTAGCTACTAGGAAGAAAAATTAGCTCCATCCCAGCCAAACCAGGACATAGGATAAAGTACTATTTGTTGATGCTAATGCAAAAAAACATCAAGCATGTCTTCTTAATGCAAGAATTTAATATATAATTGGTAAAGAATTAAGATGTTCTCATTCTACAGTGCAGAAACATTGTAAAGAGATATCATGCTGGATAATGAAGCACTTCTTTTAGAAGGACTCATTCCAACAAGTGCTAGCTGCTTCTCAGTTGTACCTATTTCTTTTTCTGCAATTAAGTTCTGAAACAGACTGACAGCACAAACATGTCTTTGGAAACAATTTCAGATATAACCTCATTATTCATCCCATTTTGAAGCTAAAGACAAAGAGCAATACAAGGAGAACTGAGAAATAATTAAGAAGCTTCCAAAAAACTGCATATGTGCAGACAACCTTCTTCCCTCTTGTATTTGTTTCCTGACAAGTGATTTGAGCACTTAAAGCCCATTGCTTTTCAAAGAAGCACTCAGTGAACAACTTGCCCTACTGATGTTATAACAAAGCAAACACTCTGCAGAGGTGGTTTTTTTGGGCTTGTTTTGTTTTTAAAAAAAAAATCCACCCTACTCTAAGGTTTCAGCTAGCTTGACACCTTCCTTCTGTTGCAGATTGTGGCATACTGATACTACACACCACACAGCATAGCATTTTATCTCACTCCAAGAAAGTATGCCAACCAATTTGCTTGACATAGAAACTACTCTACTGCAGAATTCCTCTTTTGTTTAAAGTGACACATCTTTAACAGCTGTGGTGCCTGGTAATATGGAAGCAGATGCTACACAAAACACCTGCACTGAGGTAGAGTGCCTTCACCTCTATTTAGACTTCAGAGAGGTCACCTTAACTTGAGAAAAACCCCAAAATGCAAAACATCACACGAACTAAGCCATAAGAGAGCAGAAAGAAACCTGTCAGAATCTCAGTTTACCACTGCTGTGTACAGTCTTAATGGGACACTTACAGTTGTGGAATACACAATGTGTCAGGGCTTCACATAGTTAGCCCTGAAAAAAAAAATATCACATTCTTTAATTCCATTTCACCCCCTAGAAGAATATGATTATCATATTTCATAAAAACCACCTCTGCTAGATAGTATTTATTTCTAAAAGGAAAAAAATCCACAAGCTTTAGAAAAATAAATCACTTAACTGTGAATGATCTGACGTTCAGATATACTCTGCCTTCTTCATGCCCATCTTTATCATCCTCATAATTCAATCGCTATCACATCTGCCCTCTGGCCCCTTTCTGCACCAGCTCTCAAGGGACTTATTTTCTATTTACTGTTGTGGTATAAATCCATTTCCTGCACTTGAAACTTGTATTCTCTCTGGACATCTTTCCTTTTTTATGGAGCTGCTCATCAGCTGAGCAAAGTACAGAAATGCCTTGTACTTACTTCAGTGGTCTTTAAAAGAGAATACCAAAACCGTTCTTTAAATAATTTAAAGGATGGAACTTAAAAATAAGACCAAGTTAGCAGTCTTGAATACTGAATCATGAATATATTAACTTTATATAGTGATAATGATTAGATGGTATTATCTCTAACATCAGCACAACTTCGGGAATGAAGAAAATGCAACAAAAGCTTAGGGTCAGAGCTAGTACTCTGTATGTGAGAGTGAACAGGGCCTTTTCCTTGGTTATGTTTTCAGCAATGCATTGCCCAGAAAGGCCTGGAATGTCCAGTAATACAATAAAAAGGTAGTAATTACTAAATTACTACAGCAGCTTTGTAATAAAATACAGTACTAAGCCAAATGAAATCAAAATCCCATAATACTAATTTAAATTATTACTTTCAGTAACTGTTGCCCAACAGCTACAGCAAGAGCAACAGAGAGGCAGAAAGTCTGGTGGTGGTATCCAGTTCACACAACAACCTAAATTAGTGCTCTAATAAATCTTTTTTTCTTTTTAAAGTTTTTTTTTTAGATGTTAATTTTATAGTACTAGCAAAAGAGGAACTACTTAAACCACCTCTATTTGTTGTGAAGTAGATGTCAATAAATTTCTTCAAATTAGTCAGTAGTAAATAGTTATATCAGTCTAAAATGAACATGCTGCTGAGTGCTGTTCATACAGCTGCATAGTCAGGCTCGAGTGCCTGAGTAAAACCAAGTGATAACATACCTAAGAGGGTATGCACAGCACACAGAAGCCACCTGCAAGTCTTAATTTGCTGTAGCTCACTATGTTATCTTCAACAAAAGCAGTCTTGTCTACTGGGTTACACAAGTATCTTACTGCACTAAAGGAGTGACAGCCAATCTCATAAGAAAAATAAACTTACGAGAAACTATTTTACAGATCACGCAAAGAGGAGTACAGAATGTGTAGCTACATTAACTTGTTAATTTATTTACCTTCCCTAGTTTTCTGTTTCAGATAAGGGACAAACATTGATCAGGCATGGCATTGCTACAAGTCCTTTTGAGTAGAGTACAATGAAGTTGCATTTTTAGTAGGTATTAAAATTAACACTTTGGAAAAAAGTGTAGTTTCTATAAGCCATTGTACAATCCAGTTATTTCTGGCCTCCAGTTCAAAACTTGTAGCCCTTTTACCCATTCTCTAAAATAAAGTATATGGGAATAGGAGTCACCACTGGCCAATGAATGCTACATTTACTTTATACAGTATTCATTCAATTTAGCAAATACTTGTCCCAGCCTCATTGCTTGTACTTCACATTAATGCTCTGGAGAACATTCCTGTGACCTCTTCCATGATTTTAACATTAATACGATTATTTCAACAATTACTTTATATCACATTTACTTCAGGGTTAAACTTCTAGTTTAAGCTCAAGCTTCTGTTAGTAGAGGCCAACAGGCATAATGAAGAGCACTGGCAGGTTACTGACACTAAGGCACTCCATAACAGGCTTTTGCAATTGTGGCACAGATTGCTGGGTTTATTACAGAAACTAAGTTTCTCTTGTTATTAGCAGACACCAAGTTTGATTGCCTTCTGTTTCAAGGAATTTGTCAACAATAAAACTAAAGGAATACTACGATTAATTCCTCTGTGCAAACTGGAGAAGGAAAAGAAAGAGTGTGAGAGAGCACCATAGAGAAATACTTAACTTGCACAAAACTGGAACATATCCTATAGTGCTGCTTGAGGTCTGTACTTGGTGGTGAAATGCAAGTAAAGACTCAAACTAATGTGTCACTGAAATCAGCATTCTTCCTTTTCTGTCCTTTTGATATTCAAAACTTTCAAGAGGCTAGAAACAAATACCCAGCTGACATTGCCAAAATGGGTTACGCAGCAGGAGCAACACACAAGCCTTTAAGAGAACAGGTACCTGCAATTCAAGCAGAGCATCAGCAGAAAGCCTGAGAGCTTTGATGCCTTGTTTTACCAATGCAAGGCAATCAGCCAAAAGCATAGCTTATAAAAGGCAGTGAACATTTGCTAACCACCCAACAACTCTGATAGTCAAAACATGAGCAAACAAGAACAAAACCAAGACACTTCAGATTTGGTTCATTCTCAAAACAGACATACCACACAACACTCCAGGTCTACAGAAGACCTCCTGCTTACTCTTTATTTCCAACCACTTTCTGCTCTGTCCTTTGCTATTATTTAACTATCTGGGGTTACAGAAGCAGACAACCTGTTAAAATATACTAAGGCAGTGTTGCTCCAGCCATTAGGCTGCACATGAAAAGCAACCTCTTAACGTACAGAATTTATCATAAGACTGCAGGTAGATGTCAGTTTTCTCGGCACAGTTCTACTTCTGACCAAGTCCTTTATTTCATTAAGGATTTGAGTAACTAGGTTTTAGTCTTCTGTGCAATCTGCTAGATCAATATTATTTCCAGCCAAGTTATTTGGAGTCTCTCTCTCCCCAGAATAAAGAAAAAAGTGAAAAATAAAAGTGCTTAGTACTTTTGGATAAATAACACATGCACCATTCTTTTAACTAACCAGGGAAAAGTGTTTCAAGTTCACAAGATGGTAAATAAGTATTATTTTAATGAACACTGAAAAGTATGTTGAGACCTTCAGAGCAATGGTGTTGCTGTATATACAAGTGTGTTCACGTATGTATAATCCTACTAATGCCACTTTCATTTAAAATCAAAAGTATATTTAACTCCCACCTCACCTATGTTGGATGCTTGTCTTGCAATACCCGAAGTCTGAGAGTCCTGCTTCTACAAGTATCTTAAGCCTCCTATAAGTATGTCATCTATTTATGTTCTGCTGCCTAGGTATCAAAACAAAACTCAATCTGTGAAGCTCAGTGCTTATACAAGCTTGGAATTGAAAAATTTCTACTACTAAGTGGATGTGAAAGCATTATATCTTACACTGAAAAAAATACAGAATTTTAAGGAATCATTATCTGTGGTTTCTGAAAAAAACAGTCCTTAAAGAAATAAAAATATTAGTTTTCCTATTGCGTATGGTCAGGAAACACTGTGACATGGATGGCTAAACTAGCCATTCCTGTTGTAGAATACGAATGCCAAGGAAAAAAGCAAAGAAGATCAAACAAATGCTTTGCTAGATTTCGCCAAATTAAAGAAACAGGCACTTTCCAAAATACCTGTCAAATATATATATAAACAAGTCAGCAAACCTGTAAGTAGCAAACACACCCAAGGCTACAGGCACCAAGAGATATACAAAGTGGCATTACATGTACAGGCAGGTCAACTTCTCAGAAACAGTTTCAGAGATGTCATTCTTCTGACTGAGACCCCCAGACCTGTGGTGCACCACCCTGAATGTGAGGTAAGTGAAGGAAAAAGAACCAAACCCTTCCTTACCCCCAAATTATTATTTGCCATGTATTTTCAGGCCTCAGTGCTTTTTGACAGTTAGAAATTAAACTCATGGGTAATTTCTCTATGCACAAAGTTTGTTCCAGACAACACTTCCCAAACACGGCCCACGTATTTTTTCAAAGGTAACTTAAAATGCATTTGCTAGCGTTTAATCTGGTTCCTGTGATATATTCTGACCCGTAAGTGTTTAAGTCTGCTCTTCCCAACAACAGGACTTTTTCTGGAATCTTGCTTTTCTCTAGCATAATTATGATTAACAATCTGAACAAATGATAGAAGCACAACTCAAAGTGTAACAGATTACTATATATAATATTCTTGTTTACATACAACTAAAAAAAGTCCAATTTACCCACAATTCAGTTTTCCTGTTCTACAGTTTCCAAAGTGTGATTGTAGGACATTACTTCCATTAAATGAACTCTGATTCACACCCTAAGTATTTCCACTGTGTGCTAACCTAATGGTGCTGAAGTGCATAAGCTTGTCCTACAAGGCCAATGGAGACTATCAACTCAAGAGAGCAAGTTTCTGATTTATTAGCTGCCACTGACTTATAAAAAGACTGTAACTAGTAGCAGCACACAGGGGACTGGAAACCGAGGCAAGTTATAATAAACCGCATTAAGAAGATTAACCAAACAGGGACTACCAAAACCAGAAGAGAACTTGGCAAGAAAAGAGCAGGTGATACAAGATCTGAGTGCCCTAAAAGGAAACCAGCTCATGTGCAAACTAATTGCAGACTTTTCCACATATAAGCCATGCACCAGAGATCTACAAATAAAATTGAGCATTCGCAGCTTGCACGATGTTTTAGGTCTGTAATTCCAAAGGTTAAAACCTTAATCATTATCATTATAATGAATATTCTACTTCTGACACCCATCATGATGAAGCTACTGGTAAAACTTAGGATTTCAGCAACAGCCATAGCCTACCAGGGCCTCACAATTCAGGGAGAGAACACACAGCAAAGTCTACTGGAGTATGGTAGAGGCCAAGCTACATATTACTCAAACCTAGCAAGCTTTAGAGAACGAGAGGGCTAACGTACTCCTCTCATCCTAGTTCCTCGAGTGTTAGTTGCCCTCACTCACACATCTGCAAGCTAATATCCTCTGGAACATGGACAACAGCTTTCCATGTCTTACATGAAATCCCTAACATAATTCAGTATAGCAACTTTACTTAATTTAGTTAATTGTTCTACTTTGTCAGGAGAATCATTTTTAAGAAAATCTCATTAAGGTCTATGCAGTGACTTTTGATGCAGCTTTTGGTGCATAATAAGCTACCAAAACATTCACAGCAGTGAAACTCAAACAGCATTTAATCAACATTTAAGTTAAACTACAGCTTCTTGTCCTACCTGATTGTGAAGCATTCGTGTCATGATTTGTTCTTCATAATTTTAAAGTCTATTTGCAAAAAACTAATTTGTATTACCTGTTTAACTCATGACAAGACTTTTACAAGTAGAGTTTATTATGTTGCTGTAATTTCAAGATGCTTAAAAAGCAAATTTGTTACACTTAAGCATGTTTGCTGGTGCTATATGTGTTAATACTTACTTCTTGGAAAATACTATTACCTTGTGGACTACAATTAAGTGTCAACTGTCTACTCGTACAATAAGCATTATCAAAAACTTCAAATACAGGTACCATAATGTAAGGAAAGGGAAAGGAAAATCTGTTGGCAGAAAAATAGCACATTTTAATGTTTTAGTTTTATGTCTTGTCCTATGTAGATTTCCACATACAAATACCTACTTGATATATCTGACTCCTATTTGGAAAAAATATTAAATGAGATTAAGATTTTTAAGGTCTTTAGCGCAAAGTTTTAAGAAATGTTCACTGTAATAGTGACCAATGCAAGCTGTCATAATGGAACAGAGCAATGCAACACCAACTGTGTGCTAAGAAGGCGGCACCAGAGATTACGTGATCAATGCTAGGGAAGTTCTTGCTAAAATTCAGCAGGTTGCTATCAGGTTCTGCCTTGAGCTACGAAGATCTGTATCCCCTTTACAAATTACCAGATTATCAACAATTTCCTCCTTTTGAGTCTGGATGAATCACCAAGACAGAGATAATGACAAAGAATCCCATAGGCTAGCCACATATTATACAAGTGCTTTGGGACAGCTTCTCAACACAACATGGAATTTTATTTAGTCATCAAACAACATGAAACACCTGTGAATGCATTCTTGTTAAGCCTGAAATCAAGTTGAAAGATGAGAGATGATTCATCTACAAGATAAAAAGTACAGCACTAATGAAAGACAGGCTTTCAGACAACCACCTACACTCAAGTAATGCATTAACCCTGAACATACAATATGCTTGTTTATGCTTAGCTTGTGGTCTTATACTATCCAAAGTCAGTAACTACAATATAGTTGTTAGCCACATTAAATTCAATCCAGTTTATTTAAAATTTGCATATTTCAGACCAGTGCATCCAGGTACAGAGAATAAGCATTCCTTAGAATAGGCATGGGGAAAGCTGGGGGCCTTCAGAGACAGTCATTGCAACATTAACTATGTTAGAAACAAATATGCTTGCTATCATGGGAACCAGCTAAAATGTACTGAAGGCAAAGAATACCAAGCAGTTACCAATACCATGGAAATGCTAGACAAGCTTTGTTAGTATAGATGAAGACAAGGGTCTGTTCCAGATCTTATCTGAAGTGCTAGGGGACACCACCTGTAAGAAACACATAGTACTAGAGAAAGGAACTGAAATATTCCACCACAAGACAGAATCTATGTAGGAAATAAGCTATGAAAGACCAGTAAGTTCTTCCAAAAGAAAATTAAAGGATGAAGATCTGTAAAATATTCAGCAGTGAAAAGGCTGAAACGGTACAGCTCCCAAGAGAGCCTTGTTCTGAACACTACTTAAAGAGTGAGAACAAGTTCTTCCCCAAAGTAGAATATATACAGTTAACCCTCTTAAATATCTTCTTCCAAGCTTGAGGTTTGATACTTACTCCCAAAACAGACTAGAAAGCAAGCCTTGACATACATGGTTGCATAGTCATGGCTAATGACTAACTCTAAAGATCAAGACTAACCTCCACAGACTCTGTAGAGCAAAATGGAAGAAGCCATCTACTACAGAAGGTAAGTCAGAAGATCAGAGCCTCTCCAGTAGAGAGCCTACATAGACCAGCCCTGCAAGACCAGACTGACTTTGTGAATACCCTCTTACATCAATCTGCTGTACAGCAGGTAGTGTGGTCTCTGGTACAACGGGGAAAAACGCTGTAGTCTAAGCAAGTATGCAGACCACACTGCATCTACCTGGAGATTACTTTAAACAACAAATGTACCACTCAAATTGTGAGCTGGAGGACCATACAAATCTTTTTGTAATTTATAAGATTATAAATTTTGATTGCACTAGTACTCAGAGAAATAGAAGAGGCAAAAAAAAGTGAGGCAGTATCTTGAAGCAGTCTTGCTGAAGGGATATGAATGAGTAAAGGCTATTCCTGAAACTGAAAGCATAGTAGTTAGAGGATTAGCACTAGAAAGTGCTTAAGATAAATTTTGGCATTATGTAAAGTACCCACCAAGAGCAGATAACTACGAGGGGAAGGTCAATGATCAGAGTTAAAAAAAAAAAAAGGTCATTAACGGGCAGAAGACTAATTCTGCTTCTGTGACTTTAAAACTGGTCAGTGAAGTCCATATTTTCTATCAGTAATCAGATGCAGACAAGACAGCAGGTAGCAATTCTGAAGGTGGTATTAAAAAAAAAAATTCATTTACCTAAAGGTCTGAGAGTTTCCTACACTGTTATTCCTGTTAAGCTCAGTCTGCCAGCTTCTTTACAAAGAGCAAACAGCTTTGGTTGCGTTAGGGAAGCAGACCCTGTACTTCTCCCAGGCTTTACAGCAAAGAAGTATTTGTTCCAGCTGAACTTACCCCTCTTGCACTGAACTGGCCCCCAAAGACCCAGTCAACAATCAAGAGAACTACAGGACTCACATAACATCTCACTTCAGGTAGTTTTTCTCCCCTGGGAATGCAAATAAGGAACAGCTAGGATTTTTATTGTATTCTTGAAGTCTAAACAGCACTCGGCAGAATTAGTCAAGCAGTATAGATGCCAGAGAAACTACAATCAATAATTATACTTAATTTCATATAATAACAACTAAGAGTATGAAGTTTCTCAGTATATCTATTACTAGATAGACAAATATTTAAGAAAATCCTGAACCACTGGAGAAAATACTAAATCCATCCTCGATGCAAAAAAATATGCAAACTTTATGTTTAAGAAGTCCCCAAATTATAAACATCCATCACACATGTACACACAAACAAGATTTCACGCTGCCGAGAGACAGTTGGGGAGATGAATGAAGTGTACCAGATGAAGACTACATACACAGCCAAGCAGTATTTTCAGAAACCAAACATCATACGATAATTTTTTTCTGCAAATGCTAGGGATTTAGCGGGACTCCAATAATCAAATTGGCTTTGTAACAGAAGTAAATTAGGCTTCTAAAAATAGTTCTAGATTCATTAGAAGTACCTTCTGGAGTTGAAGAGACCCCACACACAGCATTTCATCTATATATCCAGACACAAAGGAAATCTTGTTTTCCTTTGTTCTTTTGTTAATTGAAACCTACAAACAAAGAATGAAGACTGTGTAGTTTCAGAGACTTAAAGCCCCCCCTTATAACTGAAAGATGCAAGGAATACAAAGATAAATATGTACCTCAGGCAGCACAAAAAGTTTTACAGTTAGGGGCTTTTGCTTTGTTTTCTCTATAGCAAGTCATAAGAATGTTTGCTCTCAGTTCTTCAGAATTAAGATTAAGGTCTCTTGTCTCCCAGTAGGAAGAGAATAGGAAGGCAAGATCTACATTTTTCAGTTAATTTTAAGACTATTTCAGTGTCTGTTTGAATTTTTGAGTGAAAACTGGACAAATTTCAACTCTTGAAATATTATAATGAAAGCATATTGCTGGACTTTATCAGTTCCTGCAATACAATTATGAACTATCAGGAATAGTTGCTTAAGTAGTGAATATTTTCCTAACTAATTCACTCTTTTCCAGAATTAAGACATTGAGAACTATTCATCCCTTCAGACTGCTGTTTCTGTTATTCATTCCTCATCTGGTTAATACACTAAAGCCAAATCAAATCAGTTGCTTACTGAGGTTAACAGATCTAGTTAGATGCTTTTTTGCCATTTATCCCCACCAAGAACACAAATCTTCAGTAAATGCCTCCACAGTACTAGAGAGGAACAGCTGAAGTCAGGCATTTGTTGAAATAAAACTGGACAAAGTTAACACCAGTTTTAATGCTTCCAATGAAGCCTTGCATTTGGCACTACCTGACAGTAATTCCTTCTTATATTTCACCTTCCCAGTTTTCTCTTGGGAAAGCAGAAAGGTTTTTCTCTATTGTCAGAAGGCTGAAGAACCACAAACTCTCTCACCTCATGTTTAGTGCTTCATGCTCCCACACTTTTCCATGGAGCATGGTGATGCTTTTAACTGAAGTCAGGCAGCTCAACTTTCTGGGTGCAGGAAAAGAGCGCTAAGAATGCCTAAACACGAGGACTAGCTGAGATTGTCAGATGCTTGCTCAACCACTCCAACGCAGATACAGCCTAACATGCACTAGTCTTCCACCATCTTTTGCAAACCACCATTCATCACTTTTCCCCTCCACTTCCCACCTTTCAAAGTACACAAAAGCGCAAACAAGCTCTTTCACAACGTAAGTGAGAGTAATTCTCACAGTACCTCAACTCCACGTGGCTCAAAAACCCTATACGAACACAAGAGTCACAAGGCAACCCCCAGATGCATGCAATGAACTACACAAGCTCAGAAGTGCAGAAGACAACCCTTTCAGTCCTTATCCAAAGTGTGGCCACTGCGAAATCCCACCCACAGTAACAGCAGGCAGCAGTGAGGCTAAGAAATAAAGTCAGAGAAGCAGAACAGTGGAAGCCCTGTTTTTCTGTAACACACCAAAACCACAAAATACCTGAGCTACAAAAGATGAAAGATTAAATGTGCAGTGGTGACTAAAAAAGCTAGTGAAACTTCAGAGAAATATCCAGAACGAAAATACAACAGAAGTTGCAGCACTTACAGGTACCAAGATATAGCACTATTCCAGGACTTCACTACATTGATGACAGCATTACACAGCTATCCCTTCTTCAACATACATAAGCTAACAAATTTTGCATTTAATTTTGTTCCGTCTTGCTCTCACACTCAGAATCAGATTTGAGCTATATCTGCACACAGAGCACAGAGTAGTTACCTAAAAATCACACTAGCAAGACTCACACTTCTACTCTAATAGTTAGTACCAAAACAAACTGACTTCCCAGAAAAAAAATGGGATTTTAATCAGACTCCAGGCTGCAAACATGAACCATAAGGAGATAATAGCTTAGAGAAAGAAAAACCTCAAGACTGCACATAGCATCTTTTCCTCTTTCCCTTCCCCTTCGCACATTCCACTATCACTTCTGTACTGAGTGTTTTATCTGAAAGCAAAACATTCCCTTGCACCAATTTCAACAAGTCCCAAAAGACATGTTCAAATGCAAGACCTGAATCTGAACAGAGGAAAAGAAAATCTGGATCTAGTGCATACTGTGCTGCTTTATTAGATCCTCTCAAATGACCGTGATAGCTGAAGCAGACACACTGTTGAGTCTAAGCAAAAGCCCCCACCTCCTGTGGGGCAGCTAGGGTACAGCAGTTAGGTAAGACAGCTCAGCCCACCTGACAACTCATGACTAGCACGAAGGTGTTTCTGTTCCTCCCCAGCAACTCTTCCCTTCCTCTTCCTCCAGCATTGCGCTCATCCAATTCCTTCTCGATGTGACTCATCTCCACAGGTTTGCAGAAGACTAGTTTTTTTCAGCTGGATTTTTTTTGTTGTTGCTGAATTGCCATGTTGAGGGATCAGGCAGTTGTCACTACCAGCAAAGGGAAGAAGGGAGGAGGGAGATCTCCCCCTTGAGCAGTAACAAGCTGCTCGATAAGCTTAGCCAGCTCAGATAAATCAGTCCAGGTGACAGAACAGAAGCAACCACAGATCTCTTCTACTTGATCTTGTCCCAGTCTAAAAATGGGTATATCATCTCCAGATCAGTGCTATCACAGGATCTGATAGCTCTGATGACACCAGCTCAATTACTTGATACTACCTAAAGGTCTATGAATCTTCATCAAGCAATAATTTGCCAGAGTAACTGACATACTCACAACCATCTCTGAACTGGAAAAGAAAGCAAGAGTCAAAGTAATCCCAGACATATATATATATATGAGACAGAGAGAGAGAGCGCGAGAGCCCTCCCTCCACTGCATATTACAGTCCTTTTCCAACATTATAATCCAATTTTTCAACAAACATAACAAAAAAGATGACCTTAAAGTTGAATCAACTACATGAAGTAGTGACATCTCAGGCAACAGCTACTACAGTTCTTCACTAAGAAAGCCCACGGAGCCTGACATCTCCAAAAGGAATAAAATAGATATTAGTGAGGTCATGTCAATGACAGCTGTTCACGCCAAAGAACTTAAATTCACCCGCAGAGGACAAGCAAGCATGTTCTGGACAGCAAGCGCTTCCTAGTGCGACAGAATCCTCTTACAAAATAATCATTTCACCCTACGTTCCCTCTGCACCCTTCTGCCTGCAAAAGACGAGTATCAAAACCAGTTTTGCTTCACAATTCCTCTGCGTGCAATGTTATCTTATTTGAAAAGAGACCATCATGACAATGGCAAAATTCTTCAAATACAAATGAAATTAGATTCCTGCACAAGCTGCAAGGGTGTATAATTGTATATTAATAAGGATGCACCATGGTCTATTAAAGACAACACTGACAATAAAATCACAGAACTGATAGCTTCCTGAAGCGTTTGTTCATATCTCATAGTATTTGTTTACACTTTTTGAGCTTAACTGTAAAGAGAATTATATATAAGCAGCAACTTACTTTTAGTAAGTGCTAAGAATGTGGTTTCTCTTTTCTAATGTTTGCATATCAAGTATCTTACTTTCCAACAGATCCTATGCTATTGTTCAAGGTGCTTACAGTCTTTTTTTATTGTCTTAAACTGCACTAAAAACTGATGTGGAAGCACAGGAAAAACCTTCCAGGGACTAAGAGAAAGGAGGAAGCAAAAGAAGCACTTAAGAAGAATCTTAATGTAGTGTTTACTAAACTAACAGAAAAACTTCTTACAATTAAACATTTTTAATGCAAAGCTGTCTTTGAGTACAGTAAAAAAACTAACAGAGGAAGGAGAGAAGCAAAGCAGAAAGGAGTGACATTAAAAAAAGCTCCTCGGAGGAAATCTGCATACAGTCTTACAAACCAAGTGACTGACTTCCTGAGATCTCATTTACTATTAACTTTGGTTTTAGAAGTGAGGCACTGAAAGCTACTTGCTCTTAGCTTTCAAGGTTCTCTGTCCAAAGCACAATGAGGAAGAAAGAGTAAAACTAAAATACCCTAGAAAAAGCTGGTTTTTTTCTTATCTATGACAATATAGGAAAGCATTGTCATTCTTCATTCACTCTATTTTAAACGTCCACCAGAAACTCTCAGAGGCACTAAACTACAGATTTTCTAAGGTATCCAAGAGAATACTTTCTCCTTTGCACTACTGGTCTGTGAGCCTACAGTTAAAGGCAAAAAGGAGACGCAGAGTATTTTCCTGACTCCTTAGCGTGCTGTAATCCTGTTATGATAAAAGCTCCATGCAGACATGGTCTCTTGTCCAAGCAAGCAAATTCAGATCCTTCAGGATCTTCCTTCAGGAAAAGTTAAGTGTTCCAGACATCTTTTTCTGCTACCTAGCATAAGATTATGATACACACTACTAAAACAGATCTCCTTGCTGGTTTTTCTGCCAAAGGTTGTCCCACCACCTCACAGGCAACTGTATGATTCTGTTAGTGACACAAGCTTATGGATTCATGTGGCATTACAACTAAAAAGGAAAAAAAAAAAAGTCTCCCATGCAGATTTTCTTCTCTAGCCAGTTCCCATTTATAACCCCATTCAGATGCTTTTCCAGCTCCTAGGCCACCACATTCAGTCATCTGATCCTCTTTCCAAATTTCTTCAATTGCTCTGCTTTCTCTTACACAAGAAGTTTTATTCTCACTTCCAGCGATGCACCTGCTTTCCCTGCCTTCTCTCTCACTGTACAGGTAAGTAAAAGGCAGCTCTTTAGTTCATTTGGGCATACGAGGTAATGTCCAATTCTTAGATTTTTTTTTTTTTCCTCAGAAAAGTATCTTCACACATCCTCCCCAGGCTCATAGAGCATCTAGAAGAGTTCTCATTGCTCCTCTGTCCAGTCCTTTTAATAGGTTAAAAAAAAAAAAAAGCAGCACAGTTCAGGTGCTGCAGTGCTGTCACTGTTGCGTTCCACGTCCACCAATGTTATCGCGTTTCCGCGAACAGCCCACATTTGCTTTTCTTCAATTGTTATCTCCCATCGTCAACAAACGCCTTGTTGACGGCGAGGCTTTGTGCTCCGGTTTTGCACAAACGCATCGCAAAGCGCGGCCCGCCGTAACGCGGGGCTCACAGCATCCCGGTAACACGGGGACGAACGGAAAACAGCCCCGCACACACCGCCTGGACACGCACACGGGGCGTTAAATGTCGCCTTTCGGTAAAAGCGGAGGCCACAAGTTCGGAAAAAGCACTCCTGGAGCGAAACTGCCTCGTATGAAGCCACGAAACGCACGGAGCCAGCCCCGACTCCCGCCCCTGCGAAACGCGCGGGCCCTGAGCGCGTACCCACCCCTCCCGCCGCCGCCGGCACCCACCGTGGCCCGGTCCCCGCCCCGGGGAGCGGGCAGGGCCCCGCCTGCGCCACCGGCAGCCGCTTGTTCCGCTTCCCACAGCCTCCGCCGGCGCGCCCGCCAAGCTGCCCTGAGCCACCAGCGGGCATCTTCACGCGACCGAGGCGGCAGGCGCCGGGTGACAGCCCGGCCCACGCACCGCGTCTCCCGGCGCCGGCCTCGGCCCGCAGCGGGGCACCCCCTCGCCGAAACCCGCAGCAAGGCCTGCGCCCGCCGAGCTGCCCGCCTGCCTCCCTGCAACCCGAAGCCGGAGGCAGCGGTGCCCACCCCACCCTTACCCGCTCCTCGCCCCGCCGGAGCCGGCGCTTCCAGCCGCCCGCTCCGCTCTTATCCCGCTGACAGCGTTCCTGCAGCCCATGGCGGGAGGGCCCTGCCCGGCCCGGCCCCGCCGCGCCGCCCGCCCCCGTCGCTCGGGCAACGCAGCGCCCGCCCCGCCCCGCCTCTCGCCCCACCTGCCTCTTCCGCTCCCGCCGCCGCCGCCCCGCCAGCACCGGCGCGCGGGTGGGCAGCGGGCGGTATCACGCGCGCACCCCCAGCCAATCGGCGCCGGCGCCGGGCCGAGCGGGGGGCGGGGAATCCCTCTGGGCGGGGCCTGCTTTCCCCGGGCTGCCTCTCACCCGCCGCGCCTCGCCCCGTCGCCGCGCCGGGCCCCGCCCACCCCCGCCACGCTCCACCCCCAGCGGCCCGGGCGGCGGGTGAGAGGCGCCGGGGCGGCGGCGGCCGGCAGTGCTCGGCTGCCGCAGCGGGCTGGCGGGGGCCGTGCCGCCGCTGGCGGGGGAAGGGGACTCCTGGAAGCGCCGCGGTGTGGCTGGGGCCGGCGGCTCCCCTTGCTCCCGGGGTCGGGTCGTGCTGAACCGTGACAGCGCGTGCGCCCGGCGGGTGCCACCGGGGCAGCCTCCCTGCCCGCCTGCTCCTCCTGCTGCGGAGCCCACCGGGCAGGGGCCCCCACCTAACCGGCTCAGCCGGTTCAGACCACCGCCGCCCCCTCAGCTTTAACGTCAGCACTTGAACAAGCTCTTACCGTGCGTGTCACTCGTTCATACCCGGTACGCACGTTGGCATCAGCTCCAGCACAGCCGGAGCACGTATCTGGTGCCGCCCGGTTGCTGCAACCCGCTTCCCGAGTTTCGCTGTGCTGCGTTACTCGTTTCACGACGAAGGGCTCTGGGTACGACGGGCTCCGCAAGCAGCCGGCGAGTTTGCCCTCTGCTTTGGTGTTCGCTCTGAGTAAATTCTTGGAGCAGATTTACGGCTGCGGAGCTGGGCTTTGGCACTTGGCTGAGGCGCCTGGAAGAAAGGATTGCCCCGAATGCTGCTCTGGCAGCTCCCTGTCTGAGCTGGTTCACATGTGCAAATAAATCGATAATGTGCCCTGACTCCCTGTCACTGCTCTCGCCCTCTCCAGGAATTCATCTCGCACAGCCGGGGCACATACTACTTTTTTGAAAGTGAGAGCAATATGTTACAGGCCATGTTAACAAGCACATGCTTTATATTTTCATACATGCCGAGGCTGGGCATAACCTTCCTGATTCTTGAAATCAGCAAAAGGCACGCAGGGCGCACGAGGGTCCTTACCTTAGTGCATCCTTCTCACATCCTCACGCCTCTCCCTGGTGCGTTGGCCTCCTACTCCCTGACCTCTGCTGCCTTTCCCGGTGAGGACTTGCTTCAGCTCTGCTGTTGCATTTCAATTACCATCCCAGGGTCCGCTGGCTACCTCAGTGGCATATTGGGCTTGTCAGAGTTAAGCCAGGCTGCTTGCAAGGATTACACAGATGGACGGAGCCAGATCTTGGGAATGCTTCAGACAGCAGGATCCCAGGACCCACCTGCCAAAGTAAGTTTAGATACACACGAGGTAACAGCGGTTAAGTCTTTTGCAATCTGCCTGGGTATTCCCTGTGTACACCCTGCTTCTCATACTCTTGCCCACGGCATCTATTTATGGCGATGTTTCTTATTTTTTTCCTCAGCACCTGCTTTGGCTGCTGTTCATGCTAGTCGTCACCTTATCGGCAGGAAGCAACCTTTCCCTCTCAGAGGGGTACAGGGCTCCATGGACCTCTGGTCCCAGCCAAAAGAGCAACTTCACAGCAAGGGCCAGCTGTGCAGACCCCAAGACAGTGCCTTTCTCTGGAAGTTAGGCACCTAGATAACACTTCTGCACTTGAAAACGTCTTAAATCCCTGAAAAAATAGTCCTAGACAAGTGACATCGGTATTTCACTAAAACCAGGAAGGGCAAGGAGCCGGGCATGCTGCTCTGCTGCTGAGCGAGGCTACACAGCACAGCCACAGAGCTGCAGGCATGGGAGCCCCAGTGGCACCTCATGCCCCCAGTTAGGTGCCTACCCTCGGGAAGGCCAGATCTCAGCTCAGAGAGACAAGTGTCCTTCAAGGGCACCCAGCTCTCTTCAGTGGCCACAGAGACAACTTAGGTACTCTGGGGAGACTCAATGCCCTGGAGTTTAGAGGCCAGTTAGTTGCTAATTCAGGCAGACTAAATCCTACTTTTAAGCCAGTTTATTTTAAACTCCTGGAGAATATGATAGGGTTTGGTCCGGCCTATCCCAGCTGGCACTTTAGCTACTGGAGAGGAAAGTGAGCCAAGATTCCCACCCCACCCCTGGGCTTGGGGAGTTCTTGCTCTGAAGCAAACTCCCTAATGCTTGCGTGAATCCACTCCACTTCCTGCAGTGAGAAGAAAGAGAAGTCTCTTTTACCTCTTAACCAGGGCTTCCTGTTTACCAAACAGAAGAGATAGCATGTTTTATCTTTCTTTCAGATCTTCCAGCTGCCGAAGGATGACTACATGTATGTGTCCCTCCTTGGTGCTGGCCACGGCAGGAAGACAGAGGTTTCTACTGGCCTCTCCCATGGAACTCCTGCCTGCCAGTAACTCCAAAGGCTCTTTGCAGATACCTCTGCTGCTGCTGCCCAGTTTTCCTCAGCAGCAAATGTAGGGCACAGCCAACATGGTGCTTGACATTTACACGTTGTCTATGGTTTTCTCAAGAAGACCAGCGAAACGAAGCAGCCCGTACATTTCCTTGTGCGGTTGAATGGCAGAACGGAACCAGTAGCAAGGAAGAATGAAGTCAATGGCCAACAGTACATCAACTCACCCTTGGAATATTAGCTTTTAAAGTGCAAAAAGCAGGAGCTTTTCAGATTGATAACATAAATTTTACTGAAACTGAGAGTTTTCAGATGAGAATTGGCCACCACGTACAAATATCTGAGTGAATTTTTGCAAGTAATCTATTAAAATCTTTGGAAGTTAGCCATAACCTAAACTGAAATGCACTGAAGCAGTTGTCATGTGTGTGCTAAAAAAAGATTATAAACAGTTTGGACCAAAAAAAGTTGCTGAGAAAGGTAAGTAGGTGCAATTAAAGATTTTATCAGAACGGTAATGTTCTTCTCTCTTGAATGCTTCAAAGTGCAACCTATCTTTCAGCTCATGCGGATTTTCTTTAATTACAGTAATTAAAGCTCCTCCTACAGATATGACAGCGTGCCTGTTGTTCAGTATTAAATCTTTTTCAGTAAAGTACTATGTATTCGGAATTTGTGTACGTCAATATAAATTTGCAGCAGCTCCACAAAAGTGAGTCAAATGACACCAGTTCATGCCAGCATAACTTTCAATCAAGTCTGGTTCTTTGTGTTAACATTGGTATATTGATAACTCCCTCTAATTCTACAAACAGTACCCGAATCTCACTTGAAATGTGTAAAGTTTGCAGCAGAAGTCTTCCTGAATTTCTACTATAATTCTCTCTATTCTGCATACATGCAGAAGGTAATAAGATGGAAAACAAGCAAGAAACAAGAATATGAGTGGTATTTCCCAACTGTTCTCTTGTCCAATAGAACAAGCCTACAGCACTGAGACCTGCACAGGTCGCATCAGTGCTCAAATTCTTCAGTATGTGGTGTTAATGTTCACAGACACTAGATTTACATCAGCAGTTCCAACATTTTAGGGGTCAATGGACCACTGTCCATTCCCAGAACCTCTTAAGTGCTCACTACACATTTTTCATAAGACACCATCTTACTCTCATCATCAAAGTTTCAGATTAAAGCATTACGAAGATAACATAAGGCCCAGATTTTGTGGGCCATTTCTACAGTCTCATTCTTCTCTCTCTCCTTTCAAATAAGTATTTACCTGTCTAGGAAAATTTACCTACGTTTTAATGGTGTAGTAAAGTCAGTAATAAAAACTGTGGAGTGATACATATAATATGTGATCTGTCTTGAATACACAATCTTAAATCAGAGCAGTTTGCGGAAAGGACGTCTTTTGTCAGCTGAGATGAACAGTCTTTCAGCAGGGAATGAATAACTGGTCTGTTTTCCCAAGGAAGCACATTACTCCATTTTTTTCCTATGCTACTGTAAAAAATCTGAAAGAGTGAGTAAAATAGTGAAATAGTTTTGCACTTGGAGAATCAATGAATGGTCTGAGGGATTCATTAAAATAATATGCTGGTTTAGATGTGGGTCTGTCTATATCATGAGGGGAAACAGTCTGTGAGTAGCTGCACTTCCAGATCAATGTTGAAGGAGATAGATGTTGAACAAATTCAAGGACAAATCCAGGCTGGTTACATTTCATTTCTGGGTTCTTCAGGTTTGACTAGTTGACTACAGTGGTATAGAAAGGCCAGAGAGAAAAGGAAAACATCATTTAGTGGGTAGAAAGCAAAAGGAATTAACTGAGGTTAAATGCTTCCAAAAAGAGCTTAAAGCACAAGAGTTGTGGGAAGTCTTCCCTACTTGTTGGTAATCCTTGTTTAGGCTTGCCTACTGCAAGCAGGACTTGATTCCCAGTGGCGCCTGATTTTTCATTGCAGTAGTTCCTGGTCAGCACACACTGATGTAAGGATGTATTTACTGATGGTTCTAGTTCCCGTTTCCAGAACAGAAGAGCAGGTAGGCAGATAGCCTGGCTGTCACACATTGCATGACCCCTAAATTTGTCCAGTGTCTAATCTAGATGAAAAAATTCAAAAAGACTTGCATCATCAGTTTTGAATCAGTGAGTCTACTTTGACCAGCCTTGGCTTTCCCATTTAGGAGGAATTCATCGAGTTTAAAGTTTACTCAGAAACAGTTGAGGTAAATCACTAGTTGCACTGCATGCCAAACGAGAATTAAATTGCCTTTAGTGCAGTGAGTTTGGATGATGTAACAAAACTTGATTGAAATCAGTTTCTATAGAAATGATTGAAGCTAGATAATTCCCACTACAACAAATGAGAGAAGCCTACTGAGAAATGCAGATGGTATAAATACCTGTATACAGGACTTTGAACTTTAATTTGCACCTTCTCATGGCTCTCAAACATATGAATTACACCAAATTATAGTCTCTTACAGTTGCACGTTGTCATGTGTCTGTAACGATGTCTAAAGACTCACCCCTGTTCTACAGTAAATAATCAGGCAAAGGATGTGTTCTTGAACTGAGTCAGTTCAAGAGGTGAAACTGAAGTGAAATCTCAATAAAGGCATGTCAGGCTGCAGTTTTCACATCTTATTAGGTCCATCATTGTCTTTAGCTGGATCTACTACCTATGTGAAAATACAAGACCTCCTTATCTTCCTAATCCACTGCAAAAAGCATATCTGCAGTTCACAATAACAAATACTTTATCTTTTCCTGATAAACACTATGAAATAAGCTAACTCGTAGAAAGAAGTATTATTTTTTTCTTTATTTCTTATTAGTGCTGTTTCATAGGAAAAGTCCTAGTAGATTTTCATTTTCACTGCTTATACACTATTTCTGAAATTTTGCCCTGCTCTTCTTAAAATATTAAATTAAGATTGGACTGAAAAGTTTAGGATGGGTGGTTATTTTATAAAGAGAAAGCAAAACCAAAATTAGGTAATTCACAAAAGCACGAGGAGACCCCTGAAAATGACCATGTCGCCATATTCACGTTTTTGTTGTAACTTGCTGATCCATTGATACCATAATAAAGGTTATCCCCGAGAATTTGTCAGGATAACAATCTGTTGTTTCAAGGAGCATATCATCAGAGTGGTAGATCTGGGAACTGCAGGTCTAAACACCATTGACTGTATGGTAGGTGGATAGGAGTTTGTGCTTGTGTGGATAAAGCTTAGGCAAGCTTTCGTGTTTGAATCCTTTCGCCCTCTTCCTGCCACTTCTGGCATATCTCTCCTTTTCCCTTTTCCAAGAAAACAGACTCGCTTTACTTATTTTGCCTGGACACAGTTGAAATAGTCTGATATTGCTCATTATTCTTATGACAGCTAACATTTCTTCATTGCTGTTTAGTTTGACAGGGGGACACTTTTTGGTTTTGTTTCAGTGAAGATACCTCCATGGCTTTTTCACCCTTTCAGTTTCCTGCTGCATTCCACTCATGTCTTAAAAATGGCCACACTGGGTCAGACCAAAGAGCCATTCAGCCCAGCATCAGTTGCAGTTCCCTGCAGAAAGATAGATGAACAGGGCAAGTGTACAGTGACACTTAGTACCTCTTCCAGCTCACAGTGATCTGCAGCTCAATAACGTCCCAGGTCAGATGTGCTATCCTCCTGGTTTGTGGACTTTGATTAATTTTTCTTCCATTGATTTGGCCAGTAGCAGTGTGAGCACACATAAGCCTTTGGCATCCACAAAGTTCCACAGTTCAGTTACACACAGGCTAAAAAGTACCTCTTTTTGTTTGTTTTGGACCTTTTACCCACCAATTTCTCCTGGTTTCCTCTAGTTCTTCTGCTTTGTGAAACAGGGAATAATTACTCTCTAGTCCTCCCTCTCTCTATGCTGCTCATGGTTTCAAGACTCATTGTCAAATCTCCCCTCTGCTCCTTTTGTTCCACTCTGAAGAGTCCCAAACAATTTAATCATTTGCTGTGTACCAGTTGCTTCAGCTTTCTTACCCTTCTTTGAACCTTTTCTTGTTCTTTTTAGCATGAGAGAAATGGAGCTGCAGACAAGACTCAAGACGCGAGTTCACCATAAATCTCCTGCTACTATGCTTATGTTTTCCCCTCTGTTCTTTCCTTAATAATTCCTAGTGTTATACTCGCTTTCCTCCTCCAACACTGCGCACTGGGCTGACAACTTCATAAAACTGTATGTTGTAATTCAGGGATGTCTTCTACCCAAGTATGAGGAGAAAATTCAGCACTGCTCTCTCTGCATGCAAAGTTAGGATTGTTTTGACTGGGGTGCATTCCTTCGCTGTTATCAACATTGATTTTTTTTCTGCCATTTTAGTCCAATAACTCATAGCTTGAAATTCTTTTTCCAGCTGACTTTCATTTGCTACCTAGAGTAACTTACCATCAGGAAACTCACCTCAAACTACACTGCTTTTTCCAGACAGCTTCTATGTCAAACAACACAAGCCTAGGGACAGATTTCTGAGACTTCACTGGTCACTCTCCTTTCCTCCCTCCTCCCAAAAAACTCCAGTAGAGCTATGAGATATTTTTTTCTACAAAAGCTATACTATTTTTTCCTCATGATCTCACATTTGTTCATGCTAATGACATTACACAGCATAGTTTCTACAAATTTGTTCAATATTTCTGCAATTCTTTATGATCACTCCAGGCCAGATATCAAAATATAAACATAGAGCATCTGTTGTTATAATCCGTATTTCTTTTTTCTTTTAAAGCCTGGCCTTTGTAAATTTCATGAGTTTCATTGCAGTCAACGTAGCATTAGAAAGATTCAGCAGCAAAACTTTGTCTTTCACGAAAAAAATATGTCACTCTATGTAGATTAGATTTTTGGTGTTTTTTTTGAAAAGGAAAATAGATAAGCCAGACCAACAACACAAAGTTGTTAATCACAACACTAAGAATAAACTATGAGACAAACACAATCATTTTCTGGCAAACTGACCATGATTTTTACAAATATATTATCCCTACATAACAACAAACACACCAACCTGTTTAAAACCTTTCTGCTCCTGCATGGGACTCATATTGCGTTTCTCCCTGTGATTTCTGATTAGCAATCTGATAGTTTTGTTTCCAGTGCAGCCATGAATTTCTTAGTGAATTATCTTTGTTGGAAAAGGAAAGGTAATTCACCAAAGGTAAATGTTCAATGTCTGCAAACACTTTTTTTCTGATTAGAGCATTGTATGTCTCCATCTTCAGCAGCAGTAACCCACCTCCACGTGCAGAATGCTAAGGAGCATTCAGGCGCTCCTTAGCTGCCAGTAAAGCAGACACAGAACAATCACAGGGCTGCTCTCAAATACTCCTCCGGCACTGGGGGAGCTCGTAGATGGCTGTCCCTCCAAGCAGGAGGTACTGGTGTGGTGTCAGGGGAAGGTGAGGGGCTGGTTCAGTGCCTGTTCCCCACCTGTCACGGTGTTCATGGGAGCCCGTGTCAGCATTGCAAACAGGATGTTTCCTTAGAGCTGCTCTAATGGGGACAAACTGCTCCCCCCCATCCCAGCAGCTCCTGAGAATGAACATTTAGAGGCATTTGTTTCCCTGTTGGTACGTACCCCAGCTTCATTTCTGGCACGGTGGGGGGATCTGACAAGGAGAATGATGATGCTGAGCAAGTGAAAGGGTGCAAGAGAGCCAGCGTGGATGGTATGCAGGGTTTGCATCGCTTGCTTTGGAATAAAGCCGGCACATGAAGTAGTCACTGTAACAACACTCGGCCTTTGTGCTTTTCTGCTTTTCTTTAGGTGCCTCTGTCTCCAGATTAGCATTTTTGGACAGGCACTAGCTCTGAAGACACAACAGGGCACAAAGCACGCTCTATTTCAGACGCTGTCATTTGCCCACGGCCAGCAGCAGTCGATGCTTCGGTCTGAACCTTTCCGATAGTGTTATGTCAGTTCCCCTCCATGCCCCTCTTACTACGTTTTCTGTTCTTTCTCCAAGTGTCTTGAGCATTGCTCCAAGCCAGGCATTTGATGCTATAATGTAGCATTCAGCAAGAGAAAATAGCATTGATTCAAGGCAAGGGAGTGAGCCAGTTTTGCAGTTTTATGTAACTCAGTGGAGCTCAGTAGTTATTTAGTTGCATTGAATAATTCAGTGGGGAGGCTGTTTGAAGCGCAACAGCTTCTTTGTTTCCTATGAAAGTTGATGCATGCTCGGAGGGCTTCAGACATCTATCCAGCAACCAGCATAGACTTTTTAGAAACACATGGCATTTCTACACTCAGAAACTAGCTCCCAGCACCCCTCCAGGCCCTCTGCCAAATCTTCTCATTTTCGCCTTATGAGGCCAAATCCTGTTCACAGTTTTGTCAGCATTACTCTACTGCTTTCAGCAGAGTCACCCCACAGTCACACTCGTGCAAATGGGTTTGCTATAATCTTCAGTGTTTCCCTGACCCAGCACACACCATCCTAAACATTCTCGCCCACCTGGCAAGTAGCGCTCCCTTGCCTGCTGACCTGACACACAAGCTGACGTGCAGATACCAAACCACAAATACCAGTCCCCAGTTCTGATCAGTCCCCAGTTCCGATCAGTCCTCAGACAAGCACCAAAACATGTGTGACAGCTGCTACTCACCCCTGAGCCCTTACACCCTGATCTCAGGATCCCCACCACTGGGCTGCAGACCTCGCCAGAAACCTCCCTGCCAACCTGCACCCCAGGCAAATGCTCCAGCCACCTCTGCTCAGGCTAATTTTCCTGCATCTCCTCCTGCAAGAAACCTGACTACCACCACTCCATGGTGAGGGGAATGAACCTCCTTGGGGACCTTCCCTTCTCTCATTAATCTTCCCCATTTCCATGCAGCTTACACTTCCCTTGTAAATTAGGCATCATCCTTAGAATAAAAACTGTTTAAAAACCAATAGAGCATACCTGGTTTCCTCAGAGAGCTGCAGTTAAAAAGCAAGGGGGCAGTGACACAGAATGACATGGGCATCCTCCTTCTGAGGACTCCTCTGCTAGCATTTGACAGGGACCCGGTCAGAAGGATGCTGCTGCATCTGCACAAACTGCTGCAGTGGAGCCCCGGAGTTTCTGTCAGGCTGCTGGATGAAATCACAGCTTCCTTGCTGGTATGCTCTGGCTCCTTTTCAGCTTCACACAAGCAGCTTGTCCTGCAGAGGTTTGGAATCTGGAGGTTGCTTTGGTTTGTTTTTCTTTGAGTCGGTTGTGCTACTGTGTCTGCAGTGCTGCTGGAGAAAAAAAAAAGGAAGGGAAAGAAAGAAAGAAAGACAGAAACTCATTCAGGCTTTTACTGTCAGTGGTGCAGGAGGATGAGTAAACAAAGCAGACGGCTAAAAAGATTGTGCTAAGTGGTGCAAGAGGCTAAAAGCTTTCCAATATGCCATTCTATTGTGTTTGCTTGAGTATTTTATATAGGCATATAAAAAGGGAACAGTTCAGCCTCAAGGCCACATTCACCAAGTGAGACGACTGTGTGAAGAACTCTAACTCTGTCCTGTTCTGCCAAAAAAACTTTCAATGAGCAAATCTGAGCTGATTTTCAAAAAAAAAGTTTCTGGTCTCCAATTGGTTTTACTTCTCTAAGCACAACATTAAAAAAAGAAAAGGGTGATCAAACCATGCAATTCAAAATCTGCACATACACCTCTGAGCCTGCAATTTTAGAAGTCTCCTTTTTAATTTCCATCTGCAAGGACAGCAAGGCCAGGATGCCCTTATTCTAGTCACAATAGAAAAATTATATTTGTTCTAAAACACCAAATTACTTAATCTAAATGTGAGTGATCCCAACTGCATATGCACCAACTCTCTTATGGCTGACACTGGCGTGCTGGTTGCAGCTAAATGGGAAGAGATCCAGAGCCATGAACCCTTAAGAGAGTGATCTGCCTTTGCACTGTGTATGTACTGGCAGCAGCCAGGTGCCAAAAGCACAGCTAGAAGTGAGAAGTCACTAACTCTTGATGCACGTTTCTGAGCACTGAGCTGAGCTGTCAATGCAATATTTGTGTTTCTCATGAAGAATTTATGTTTTAAACTGCTTCTTTGAGCTTCCCTGCCACATATCACCATGCCAATTTACCCGTTAGTCTTAATATACTGAATTACCTTTTCGGCTTCTTCTGTCAGTACAATGTGGTCTTGGGATTTGCCTCAAATATTTGCTGGGCAAGTTTGTTTTTTACTTTCTGCATAGTCACAGCTACATCTCAGGGCACAGTTTCACTAAGCCCAGATGCTGGAAAGGGAGCGCTGGTGCTTGTCTGATCTTGCAGTCAGCTGGATCAGCCCACTGACCCAGCTGAAAAACAATCTGCTATTTTTCTAGGGCAAGTTTTCAACCAGATCAGCTTGCTGACCTGTTTGATGGCATAGTCACAAGAACTGTGCCAACACAAGGGAGGAGGGGGACACGCATCTGCAAGATGAAGGGCAGCACCATCCATTTTGATTCCAGCCTGCACGTCAGCCTCTGAAGCCTCACCATGAAGGCAAAGTTTACCATACACCCACTAAACAACACAGGTGCTGGCTAAGCACAGTTGTATTGTGCTTTTGTAGTCACCAGAGCTATACCACCTTAACTTCAGAGGATTTGCTCTAAATTGAGGCAATCTCTGTGCAAGGAGCAGCTTGTATGGAGAAGAAGATACAGATCACCGCCAGTGCAATGTTGCTGAAAACATGTAATCACTATTAATTTGACTTCTCAATTTTGGCCAGCTCTTGGAAATTCTCCAGACATAAAAGTCCTTCCTATTCTTATAGCAAGAGAAAGCTGCTTCTCAGTTTCAAGGAGGCAAAATCTGGCACAGGAGACTATGAAATACTATAGCAGAATTTTCTGTCTGACACAGAAACCTAAAACAATTCCTGCATTGGTGCTGTAGTATCTCCGTGTCATAAAATAACCAGGAAATCTGTTTGTACATCTGCCTGGGCATTTATAAAAACCGTGATGGCTCCTTAGAGTTTTGCTTGGAAGGTGGACATATGCACTAGGCAGATGAGGCATGAGGTTTGTCTCATTTAACTTCTCCCCCAATAAATTAGACACGCAGTCTGAAACAAAATTCTTGTATGGTCAGTGGGGAGAGATAGGAACCTCCAGAAGACAAATCAACCCATCCTAACACAGGTATGCTGCATAAGTGGGGTGAACTTGTCCCTGAAAACGCCCCTCTCCTTCTCTCTCCACTGACAATAGAAGCAGCCAAGGCAACTGCCTTAAACTGAAGAAGGAAAGGAACTCTCCACGGCTCACTAAAGGACTGATAGGAACCAAAGGAAGCCCAGATTCATGAGGATGAAGTGGGCTGTGAGGGTAATCTACAGCTGTGTGTGTCAGGTGCTGTCTAAGCTATGCACAGGTCTGTCAGAAACTTGTGCAAGCCTATTTTCTTCTAAATTCTTGAGTTATCATTTGCCTATGGAATGGGAAACCAGAGGATCCATAGGGTTGGAGGTCTGGGACAGGGTGTTCTTAGGCCACCGGAAAGTCCCAGGGCTCATGCAGTTGTACCAGGGTGAGAAGGAGGGTCTCCTCTCTCAGGTAGGTGACTATTGTGGGCAGAGGAACCGCGTGCTGCGCAGGAATGCAGAGGGTCAAAGCCAGGGTAGAGTTTAGATCCTGCTCACCCTGAGGGTGTGCCCAAGATACTGGGAGACAAGCACAACCACCTTATGAAGGTCTAGCAGTCTGCAGCACCTTAAAGTCTGGAAATGCTCTTCTGGCAGAGAGTGAGAGTGTCAGGCTTTCAAGTCTATATGCATGTTGCAAAAGTCAATTTGTCACTTGCTGGCTCTAGTCCAGGTAGGACATAAATCTTACCATGAGTACAACTTTAACCAGACATTTCTGCTCAGACCAAATTGCAAGTATGTGTAATTTGGGAACAGAAAAGCCTAAATGCTGCACACACTCCGCACCAAAATGGTACCATTTCCATGGCCTGCATGTGTCACAGCTGACGGCAATGGAGCCTGAGTGATGGAAATGGCTTCCTCCAGGCAGAGCAGGTTTGTTGCTATGCCATTTCCGAGCCCTCTGCCTATTTCTGTTACTGGAAATGACTTACATTTGTTTCTAAATATGTCTCTATTGATTAGCACTTAGTAAGTGGCTGCATGGCTTAATATAATGATCATAGCTCTTGCTCCTTTTGTTATTCCTGATGCGCAGAAGGCTGTTCTTTCTTTTTTTAGTTGCAGGATGTTCTTTGTTAGCTCAGCTTAGCACTGTGCATACTTCACAGCCCAGGGTATTCAGGATTTTCTTTTGAAGTATTTTACACTGACAACAAATGGAAAACAAAGAGCATATTACTCATTTTGAATGAAGCTATAACTATCTACCAAAACATTAATGGGGTATAAAATATCACATAACTCATCATTTTTTATTGCACTAGGTATTGTGTTGGCTATCTTTATTACAGAAAATGCTTGGTTTTCCCACAAGTATTTTAATTACACTTAGAAATAATTTTGGTTTGCACTGCTTGTAAGTCTATGCTTTCACTGAAAAATAAAGTTGATCTTTTATCAGAGTAGTCCATTAATATTTGCCTTTAAATGCATTCATTGTAAATATCACATTATACAATTACCATTACCTGACAAGCTGCTGGATTCTCTCTGTACTGATTTCCTGACTGTGGCATTACACTTTTTGTGATTATATCTCTGAATAACTTTTACTTAGCTCATGTATTCCAGCTTCTTTCCTGAGGAAAACTTGGTATCAGATGTCAATTATTGGTTACAGAAATTCATTCAGCCATTTTCTTCAGCACTTTCTACTAATTTTCATCCTGGTAATAGAGTTAGTTGAAAACACAAGTAAAATTACACGTGGTTACACAAGCAGTCAAAAGTAATTCTCGTCAATGTTTGTCGCATATGTTCAGTCAGATGCTCAGCAAGACAGTAACAATAGCTCCAGTGTAGTTCAGTGGAAAGGGAGTATATGGACTATTATTGTATGCGGTGTGTCCAGTCATGTGATATTCATGTTGCAGCCCTTTCCACAATAGCCTTCTAACATCTGCATCACCACAGATCGGTACAAGTTATGGTTCTCCAGAGTCTGTAGGGGAAAAAGATCAAACAGACGGTTTAAGTTCCTGTTGAGGTTTCTTAGGGAGCTCATCTACCTGCATTCCCCAGGAGTGCTCCTGTACCATTTGCCTTTGCCTCCAAATGCTGCAGCAGTGCCCACTGCAGGTCTCCCAGCCACAAGCCACTGTTTGAGTGATACTGCCAAGGGGAGAATAGAAGTTTCCAGGTGGCCACCACTGTGCTCCTTTTCAAACCAGCATAGCTGTGATACAGTAGTGGCAAGCTCCTGATAGGGACACGGATACACTCATTTCCCAGTGCAGCAGTTCTGCAGTTGCTCTTCTTCATTTTGGGGCTCAGGAACACCTGTTTATGGTCAGAGCCTGGATCTAAAAGAGGTTGCAAAGAGCTGCTTCAGGTGCAGCATGGAGCAATCCCCTCAGGCTGCCGCTCGAAAGCGTCTGAGGATAACATCATGAATTTTGGGAGCCATCTTTGAGTCTCTGGCTCTCCCTACACAGTTCTGGTGCATCCTGAAATCAGCTCAGTTATGTCTCAACTATTCATTTCAACTAGCAGGAAATGAAAGCTGATCATTCACCTTCATCTCTGTTCTGAGAAAAGGACTTTAAACTGGTGCTAGCACTGGGGAACTGAGTGGAGCAGCCCAGCAGAATATAATAGTATTCCATCCTCTCCCACTCTACAACAGGGCTCCCTTTTGAAAACTTACAAGAAGCTACCGCTTCAAGTAGCTCGGACTGGTGTCCAAGTCACGATGATTATAGACAGAATTGATATGAACACCGTGGAGACAGAAGGAAGACCCTTGCATCTGAAATAATGTGCTTGCAGTGCAACAGTGAGGTCAGTTTTGCTTACACTGGTGCTGACTTGCCAGGTCAGTTCTTGAATATGTATTTTCACAAGGCAACACTGGCGACCAGAGGCCCTCCATGGTGGCGTGCACTCTGCATACCAGCTGCTTTAACACATCCTACTTGTACTGAACGTGCTCAGGAAATCGTGCTCTAACACTTTGGATGTTACAAGAAGTCACCTCTGTATCACTAATGCTGTCCTGGCCAGTGATAGCAATGCTAGGCCCTTTAAGAAAGCTAGATGTCTATTTCTGTTAACACAAAATCTCTAAGAGATGGATGAGGAAGATTACAAAAGTTAGAAGATAATACTAACGTAGAGAGCTGATGCTGATTTAGCTGCTACATACGACAATTTTTAGTCATCCTTCAAAGGATGCTAGTCTTTATCTTGGCAGGCTGATAAACAAAACCACTATCACAGGATACACAAATGACTCATCCGGAGGGCTCTGCTTCTTCAGTGCCAATGTGATGTTCCACCTAAAACACATAAATGCAGAACATCATTTAAGAGTCAAGAAAGACTGGGGGTGGTATCCTCGACTGTACGCTCCACTGCTCTTGCAACAGCCTCGCTCCTGACCCTGTGTACAGTGTAACAGCTCCTATATTCTGCTCATAGGACTGTAAGAGAAACACAATGCAACTCAGTCACAGATGGAGGCTGTCATTTCAATAAAATGGCCAGAATGAAAACGTGCACGGTCAGAGAGATAACCATTTTGACAATTCTATGATTCTATGATTCTATAAAAAGTTCTCTTCCTGAACTTCACCCTTACCTAAATTTAAAACAAACACCAACCCACATCCTTAATCTTAATATTTAAGCACTTTCCAATGAAAGAGAGACAATTTTGTCTCATTTCATTCTGGCTTTGATTGCTGCATTTTATTACTGAAATGGGAGGAAGGATGGTCTTGTGATTATAGTCGCAGGCTACGAGTCAGGAGATCAACGTCCAGCTTTTCAAAATTATCCTCAGTAGCTTTGGTCTATGATCGCCCTAGGAAAGAGTGGATGACGTGCTTCCTTAGCTTACAGGATTATAAGAACTTTTAAGATGCTAAAAATGCTTTCAAGGTCTCTATCCACAATGTCAAGCCTTTAATGTGGCAAGTCCCTTGTTTTCCCAAGCAAAGTTCTCACAAACAAACTACTTTGGTCTGAAAAGGCAGGCCTATAACACAGAAATTACAGGCAGAAACGTGTATGTTCGTGATTCAAGGGAAAGGAAAAGCCTGTCGTTCTTTGACTGCAGCACAAATGTGCCAGGGGAGTTAGTTGGTGGAAACATCCCTGGTGATTCTATCACCAAAATCGGTGTCAGAGGTGATGAAGACAGACCACGTTGTGATCAACACTAGGGAAACAGAGCTTATATACAGGACCTATCCAGAAGCCCTTGGGAATCAGCATAGTGTAATGTCATTGCCTGTTATTAATCTGCTCAGTCAAGCCAAGACCTGCCATGTGTTTGGAGACACACATTTCCCATGGGAACACGGTATGGTGTCCTCTTCCCTGGACGTTATCCATCCTTCATGCCTAGAAGAAGGCTGAATTGGGGTTAGTGCTCTAACTTCACTACATGCCCTTGCCCTCCAAGGTTTGCCTCACAGACTTACAAAGAAATGTACACAATCATTCAGGGTCCCCTCTTGTCCCATCCCTGCCTGGTCTGGTGCATAAATCCTAACTACAGCTGATGTGAAATAAGAAGTCACTGTACACTGTCCTACACAAAACAAACATTTAAAATTACGGACCCAACATTCTGGGTTTTTTCCTGCTTTCTGTAATATTCCTCCATCGTTGGCCAAATTGTTCTTTGAGTAGATCTTTGAATTGTTCTTTCAATAGAGCTGCAAAATATCAGGAGCACCTCTGATATATAAAATGCTGGATTTAATGTTTGATGATTGGATCAAGTTTGGGGTAACTAGGTCTAGTTACATTTCCAGCAGAAAATTTGACTAAATTAATGCTCTGTATGCATCTAAATCACTGTGGCTACTCATCTGGCAAGCGAGCTTGGGGTAAGCATTCAGTGGCATACCAATTGACGCATGGTTCACGTATGAGACGCCATTTTCAGGTCATGGCTGTGTAAATACAAAAATGCCAGTTCCCAAATACATTACAGGCTGAGCTTTTCCATAACAGTGTGACATGGAAACACCAGGTAGTTTTACTCATGCAATCTTGTCCATCTATTAACACTTACACTGTGGTACTGCCTAAAGGCTAGCCTTTTCAGGGTCTCATTGTGCCAGGTGTGGTACAAATATATGACCTCCTTCCTTAAAGTAGGTTGCAATGTTTGGAGGCAGAGGACATCTTGCTGCATTTATTGTGGAATTACATGCTCCGTCTGACAATGTTCACCACTTTGTGGGACGTTTGCAAGGAGAGAAACAAACACAGCAAGCTTGAGCAGAAAGGGCTGCTGCTTATAAAAGCATTGCCAGTCAGATAGGTGACAGCCCTGAGAGTGAATTCTGGCTGCCTCAAGCTGTTGGAAACTTCTGAGAGGGCAGGCCATGGCAGGAAATAAAAAAGCACATTGAATAAATCACTTGATGCTCTGATTAAGAGGCATGGGACTGTGTATCATGTGATAGTTAAAGCCATAATCTCCAGCCTTGAAGATATTATTTGGTACACGAGCAGTCTGAATGGGCAGATGGTATTCATGAGCAGGATTACTATTTCTAGCAAAACAGGTCAAACCAAGTCACTTAGAAACGGAATTAAAATTTACAGATTGTTATCTCTGAAGGTGTATGGCTTTTTAAAGAGAGCTAATGAATGGGGCTCATTCTAATTGCATCATTTTAAACAACAATATCATTCTGTGTAATAGAGAAAAGCTTTGCCTTTGTTTCCTTTCTGTCAGCTAACTACACACATATTTTCCAGCACGAAATTTGCCTCCAAACAGGAATGGATCAGCTGGCTCGTACTGACCCAAAGTATTCATTTTCCTAAACTACCCAATACAGCCACAGGCGGAGGGACATCGTATCATGAGGAAAAGCAAACGCTACAAATAAAGCGTGTTTCACTTACAGCAATGCCTGCCTTTCTGAGCAGTACCCAGCCTCACTTTCCTATGGCATTTCTGTAAGCAGGCACCTTGATGGGTGGCTGCCTGCTCTGAGCCAGGGGTCAAAGCAGGTTGCACAGGCAGCTCGGGAACGAGACCCTCTGCCCCGCAAAGGTACGGAATCGTTAAAATCACCTACACAGCAGAGGTGCGAGACTGGCATAGGGCTCATGTTACTTCTTATGGCAACAAGGGGACAACTTGGCTACCTCTGGTTGCTAGCTAGTCTGGAGCAGAGGGTAGGAGGAGCCTCTTTTGCAAAGACAGGTTCCAGCAGCCCCTCAAAAACCCCTGATCTCCCCACACTGAGGGAGGGGAAGCAATGGAGATCCCAGGGTAACAGCAAGAGCCAGGCAGCTGCTTACAGGGGCAGGATGACAAGCTGGTGCAAAGTCCCTGCAAAGGACTGGAAGGTGCTTTGGAAAGGGTCTCAGGGAAGGAGGCATCTTTCTGCCTTTTCTACATGAGCATCAGCCCTCTGGGACTATTTCTCACAGACCCATCCCCAGCATTTTCCCTTGCTGTAAGACCTCCAAGCCCCAGCATATTAGCAGAGTATTTACTAATCAGGAAAACAGTATCTTGATTGATTTTAATTGATGAAAAACACCTGGGAATTTCAAGTGCTCTGCTTCGCCTTCCTGGGTGAGCAAGACCCTGCTCTGCCCCCCGCCATGTTGCTCAGTGCCTCTTCATCCCAGGAGGAGTCTCCAAATCTCCTCGGCACCGGCTGACATCCAGCTCCCAAGGCAAGCCTGGGAAGTCTTGCCCCAGCCCACGTCTTGCCCCAGAAGCCTGTAGACGGGCAATGAGCAGCAGCCAGCACTGGCACACAGCGCCGGGGGATGAGAGGCAGATCTGGCCCCACAGCTCGCAGGCGAGGCACTGCCAGCCCCTGTCCCCCAGCGCTGCTCTGTCAGGCTAGGCCAGCTGGGGCTGTTGGATGAGGCAGGCAGCTCCCTCACCTTAGGCAGGGGAGGAGGCAGGAGGCAACAGCCTCACAAGCTGGAGCAGAAAAAGGCCACGAGCCTGGGGGAGCTCTACTCGCTTGTGAGAAACAAAGTGGCTCTTCCCTGCTCCTCCCGTGCTACTTCGGCATCTCCAGTCCCAGAAGCGTGAGGAAATTATGCCTGGGGCTGCCATCAAGCCCATAAAGGCTTGGGCAAGAAAACAGAGAGCACCTTGCTCCACTGGCTGTTGGCGATATGGCATGGACAAGCCATGGAGCTGCAGGAGAGCAGAGATGGGGTAAAAGAGAGAGGTGAAGACTTAAGGGAGTTGTCACAGAATTAATTACTGCTTCAAGAAGATGCTAATCATCAGCCAGCTCCCACATGAGCCGTGATTTCAGCTGGGCCTTCAGAGACAGCATCTGCAGCACAAGTCAAAATCACCTTGTTACGTCCACATGGGAGGGAGAGCAGTGCTGCCCCTGTAAAGGAGATGGGCTGGTTAAGCAACACCAAGGGGACTCAGATTGCATTGGGACATTTGTGTGGTGGGCACTGCACAAACTCACAGTAAGGCAGTCTTTGCTCCAAGGGGCTCGTGCTGAAGGTAGGCCCGCTGGCAAAAAGTACAAGAGAGGAGACAACAGACCGTTGCAATTTTGTCTGGGGGAGGAAAGGAAGTACAGCAGGAAACAAAGGCTGAAGGTGGTAAACCATGGATGAAGAACAAGTGGAAGAACAGGCAGTGAATCTGGCTGGAAGTGAAGGGACTAGGAGGAAGGGATGGCAAAGCGTTTGGCTTGATAGCCAATCTGCAGAGGAGGTAACCAGGGACACAGCACAGTCCAAGCACTATGTCAGCCGGTTTTGCCTCCCTGTTTCAGCCAGCTCTGCCTCTGGTGCCAGAGAGACAGAGGCTGGTATGTGCAGAGCAGATGTTGAGCAGCATGACCCTGATGAGAAAGATTGTGTTAGATCAATATCACACCAATTTCTCTGCCAGGTACAAAGAAAACAACTACGTATCTTGGCTGATTGCTATACATAAAAGATACAACCTTGGCCCCAAAGCAGAGGTATAACTCATTCTGCAGTGATACTTTTATTCCAAGCCTCAGACTCTTCTGCAACTAATTAAAACATGCTTTGTGTTTCTTCTACCCATGCCCACATACGAATTTAATATGTGTGATGGTAACATTTGTGAGAAATACCAAACCGAGGCTTTTGGAAAGTAAAGCCGTGCATTTAACCACAAGACACATACAGCGTAAGCAGGGCCTTTAGTGTGCCTCACTTGGCTTCGGGGCCCACGGAGCACGGGGGCGGAGGCGCAGCAGCACTTTGCCTCTCATAGGCACATGATACTGCTTCTCTCTGCCCAGCCCTTCAGCGAACGTGGCAATTCTGGCAGCTCTGGCAGCGCCTGTGCAGCGTGCATTGGCCAATGGCTGCCCTTTTTAAAGTTTCAGCTAAAGGACATTAATTGATTCTGTGTCTCCTATGTCTTCCTATTTTTTTTGTTTTGTTTTGTTTTGTTTTTTATAGGCTGGAAAGCAAGGTACAGAGAGCAAGAACTACCAAAGGGAAATTAGTGACATTCCTTTCTGGCTCATGGAAACCCGAAAGGTTGCCAATTTATAGGCAAATATGCAAAGAACTGAATCTAAGCACCCTCATCTGAAGTCGTAAACAGGATTTAAATGCTGCATTGGCAAAGTGACTTCTCTTTTGACTTCTACTATCCATAATGCATTATTTGTTGCATATGACTTGTCTGTCAAATCACATGCATGATTTCTGCTACGCACCTGCCTGCTAGTGAGTTTATCGAAAACTGGCCTATGAAAAAAAGCTCCCTGAAACATGAGTAAAAAGAAACACCTTTTCCAAATGTTGGTAAAAAATAAAAAGAAAACAGAAGTAGGGTAAGTTTGAGCAAAGGTGGCTCTTGGATGGGTAAAAGATTTGGAAATAGTTTCTTTCCTTTTTCATTCACGTCCTGTCAAGCTATGCCAATTCACCCAGAGAGAGACTAGGCACAAGAGATGCAAAGGTTATGTCTGATACAGATAAACTTCTCTTTTATCGCATTATGTGGTCAGTTTCTGAGCTGTAATTTGAACCATGGATCAAGTAAACATAACAAAGACACAAAGCATTAGTCAGACTTCAGCAGGCACAGGTCCTGAGATTCAGTTTCCAAACTTTCCACCTCGTGGCGAGCATCAGATATCATAAGCCTTACATCTATTCTTTTAAAAGGATTCAGTTGTCCAAATGGAACATAAGAATGCCAGTCACCAATCACAACATGCAGGTTATTAGGTTTGCTTGCTCTTTTTTCCTCCTTCCTCTATTTTTCAGATTTTATTGTAAATTCTAGGTTGTCACTTCACGAGCACCTTTATTTGACAGCCCCCAGCAAAGGAGCAGTATGTGATGGTTTGGCCCCAGCCTTTCAGAATGATAAAGAGTAGTTTGGGCTTTGCAGACCAGATGCCTGCTACACGGGTGCACCTTCATGTGGTCATCACCACATCTTAATGCTGGAGTGATTCAGAGAGGCCTTAGTGTAAGTAAGCACCAGGCTCCGTTCAGCAAGATGGCCAACATGCAAATGAAAGATAAATAAATGACAAACTGGTACAGCTTCAGCTTGCAGAGTGTCAAGTAACTCTTGGAAAGTGTTTAGCACTTTCCACTTCAGTTAATTTCCATGGAAGCTGAGAGATTTCAGCATAGCCAGGATTGCTCTGTTGCTTAGAGAATGAGAGGAGGGAGGAGCTGCAGAGCCCCAGGACTGTGGGAGCTTTGCCTGTGTGACAGCTACAGGCACCGTATACATGGCCCTGGCCACGACTCCCGCAGCCCGTTTTTCTTCTGTGGCAGATAAATGGAGGCCTCAGGCACTCTAGCCTCTGAAACATTACTGAATAAATCTAAGGCCGTCTCTGTCTTGTTTAAGGATTAAATTCTCATTTTTAAGTCTAACTGTCCTGAGGAAACCCCTCCTTTCCTACAATTCCACAGTGCACGCAGTGTGTTAGCCTACAGACCTCTTATGTTATAGATATCACTATCATGGCAAAGGTGACAAGTTTACTGGCATCTACTGTACACAAAAGGAGAAATTTCCCCTTACTGTCTCTGCTTTTAATATCTGTACTAATTTATGCTAGCTGGTCAGGTTCATTGAGAAGAGGTGCATTTATCAAAGCTAGTAGATTTAGTGAATATTTACATATGTACTCCCATAGCAGTTGTGTACGTGACAGACTAAGTATAATCAGCTTAAGAGCCCAAACAGAGCACAAGACGCAGCAAAAATAATTCTCCAGGCTGTGCTGCCTTGCCCCAGCACAACCCACATCACCTTCTTCAGTCACTCTGATACTCAGTAACTTCCTAACTTTGTTATGCAAATAATTTACAAAGAAGTTGGTGCTTTTAAGTTGCTTCTCTTCAAAAGGTTTATGTCAGTGTCTCTCTCAGGCTGGGGCTCAGCCATGTGCTGCCGTGCCTGCAGATCCCCAGGGGTCATTTACCTGCATAGGAGCCACTGCAGGAGCTGGAGTCACGTATGGAAGTAATAGGCTATGGGGTCAGCCTCTGATTATGGTATTCCTCTTCCCTGCACTATTGCAATATTGTAACACTGACTGTGTGCTGCACTTCAGGCTGAGATGCTTGGGATTTCACTAAGTGGAATTGCAGAGATGGGATAAACTAGTCACTAAGCATGAGGAGTGCTGCTCAAGAGAGAGAGATTTAACAGTGCCCAGTGGAGATGCCTCATTAAACTGATACAAACCTAATAAACAGAAGAGCTGCTAACTATCAAAAGGAGTTAAGCAATGAAAAGGGGCAGAAAGCCAAGCAGCAATACTGAGTCTTCTTAATGCAAAGGGAAACTACCCAGCAAACCCACAGTTTGTAATACAAGAGGGAGGAAGAGACAGATACCTTTTAAGATGATGACTTGCATTGCATTAGTAATCCTTTCAAGTATTTTTTAATTGAAGCTATTTATATAAATCCAGTGGATGAAAGATGGTCACAGAAGCCATGTTGTTTTAAAAATATACTTTGGAAGCCAAGTGCTTCTCCTTTGGAAATAAGAAAGATGCTCTAATAGTGTATAAAAAATGACAATGGGAACTACTTCCCATAATCCTGCTGTACTCCATGGTTACTGGAGGAGAACATACAGGTAGTTTCAGGAAAGGGAACAGACGCCACAGAAGACAAACATTGCACATGCACTTGCATTTCTAGCTGCTGGAAACCCAAGACACCAGGACCGAGCTGCTCACTACGGTTACAGACAGATGTGAAAGCTCCCTTCGAACAGACCATCAGCTGCTGCTGCTGAGGGAGGCCCACAGACAGGCTATGAAAGTTGGGAGGGACCCAGCCCGCAGAAGAGAATGCCCATGGTGGTTCAGAGGTCTCTCAAAACCATGCCCTGCTAAGATGGGGCTAAAATTAGCAGAAATACTGCTGTCACTGTGCTCTCCCTGCACTCTCAGGGAAATAGATAATTAACAGACCATGGCAGGGCTAACACAAATGTGGCACAAGTAGTGGGATTGTCTCTGAGAAGCTGATCTGCCTCTGATGCAAAGGCAGGGAACAAAGTAGGCATTAATACGCAGCCACCGGCACTTAGGCAGTGGCCATAAGCAAAGCAGCCATCTTCTTCAGAGGTGGGGCTGAAATGGAGATAATGACTGAACGCCATAGGGCCACATCCCAGTGCAACCCAGTTCTCTTCTTTGCCTGTACTCTGTATAATTTAGTGTTTGCATAACAAAAGTGTCCGGTCAACACAACAACATGCAGGGACGTGGATGTTCCTGAGTCAAGGACTCTCTAGCATAAGTTATTGCTCTCCATCCAAATGTGGGTAGGCAAAGATTAAATCAAACCTACCATGACTGGAGTGAATTTTTTCTTTATATAACACTGGTTTTTGGTAGGAATCATTCCAAGCAGTACTCCCCTGTGTTATTTGTGCAGTGAGTCAGGAAACCTTGCACGCCGCTTGTGATACTCTGCCCACTTCTCCTTGGGATATGTCTGTGTATGCATGTGGGTATCACGCATCAATTTACGAATTGGTCTAGCTGCACTCCCAGGGAAATACATCATTAACAGTTTTCCAAGTCTTGTTATTGACTTGGTTAATCATTAACAGAATCACCCTTTTGACAAAGTCCTCACAAAGTCCATAAAGTGTATGTAAGCACAAGAGGCAACGTTGTTCCGCTCAGCACACCAGGCTCTGGTCTTCACGGATGCAGGTGATCAGTTGCAGACGAGTGAAATGTTGTTCCATTTACACATGTGAACTAGAAATATTTAACTCTTTGCTTCATGCAAAACTTCAAGAGCCCTTGGGCAACCCTTTTGCACCCCTACATAAGCTCTCAGTAAGGAATGAGGAGCTTTGGGTATTATTTTTATGAACCATGTTTGAGCTTCTCCAGCTTCCTGTGTGCTTCTGGATGGGGGAGGGGTGAGAAAATAGTTAATAACTAGCCTTGACTGTAGAAAGTGAAATGTGGGCAAACAGTACCCAGGGCAGGCTCTGTCAAGAGCTGAATGGGCTGTTTTCCTAATGGAAAAGCACCATGGTGGAAATAACAGAAGGTCCAATAACTGAGGAGTAATTTCAGTAATTAAAACTTTGAAAGGACATAGCTTAGGAGGCAAAGATGCATAAGAAGAGGCACATAGAGGGAGAGAAAGCAGCAAGATGTTTCCTGGGAAAAGCAAAGCCTGTTGCGTGGCTGCTCCTGCATCTGTAGACATAATCTGAATTTTGACTCAGGTCTCTAATCAAAGGACGCTGCCAACTGTGTTCAGTGAACTAACGAATGCTGGCTTGTTTTGGAGAGAGAGCTGCATCACTACAATTATTTCTGATAGTACTACTTGCCTGGTAGGTATGTGCCTTAAAAAACAGACTCCTTGGCATGTCCATGGAAATGAGTAAGAGCTTGACTCACAGACCTTGTCTTGAGGGATCAGTTGGACCACCCCATGAAGAAGTAACATTGTCTCTTGCTTTAGGGTCTATTTGGAGAGACAGTAAAAAAGGCTGGGATCTTGAGAAGAAACTGTGACAACTTTTTCCCTGAGGAGGAATCTATCACATGCCTTCAAATCTCATTATCACCCAGTTCCATTTCCCTAGTCTTCAAAAAAAGTTTTTTTGTATTGTGTGGCAATGTGAAAGGCTCATCGATTAACCAGCCATGGGATGGGAAAAGTGAAACTTTGGGTGAAGCTATGTGCCTTATGGCTTTGGCACGAGCTGATCTCAGAGCCATCAAAAGGGGATGGCATCTTCTCCCTGCCCCAGCTCTCCCTTCCTTCCTCCTCTCTGGCTCTGTGCTGTCAAGCCACCGGGCTGCCCCAGCTCCCTGACCAGCCCCATAAGTAGCAGTGAGCAGAAGAGAGAGCTGGGGACAGGGCAGTGGGAGGGACACAGAGAGGAAGACCTCTCCTTCTGCTGGCAAGGAGGTGTTGCAACAGCTTAGTCACAACGTGCAGCTTTGAGTGCTGAGAAACACACAAACGCGTTTGTAAATGTATGAAATAAATAGTCAGGGTCACAGGGAAATCACTTCTTCCTCTAGCTGGCTTCAGTTGCCACACTCTGAAGTAGCACATGAATTGTTGTGAGAGAAGGTTTGCTTTTAAGCTGCAGGCTTCATTTCAAGCCCAAGGTGAGAAACCTCCATAAAATGACTTATAATTTGGAAACCAAAATTATGCCTTCGAGAGAGGAGGATATCCTGTCACCGAGAGACCGTACCACACATGCTGCCTGGCCTTGGCTCTGCTCTGTCCCACTGCCAGAGGCAGCCCCCCCAACTCCAGGGGTGCTCTCCCTGCTTTGCAAGGTGCGAGCCACTCTAAGACCTGGTGAAAAATGCCAAGCAAGACTCTCCTTGCATTAAACACAATGTATATTGAAGTAATATTTACAACTTGCTCAGAAGAAAAAAAAAGGGTGAGGTTTCACAGGCAATAATGAGCAAATACAACTAAAAATGCAGACTAAATCCAGAGAAAAAACAGGTGCCTTTTTCATACACTGTGTCTTCCTAGCCATAGAATAGACAAAGCATCTGTCATTCAGAACAGAATAAAGAAGGTTAGAAGCAAAAAATAAAAGCCATAAAGAACCATTTTACATCTAGAAGATGCAGGCAATAAAGTCATGACTCACCCTTAAAAAGTTCATCTGCTATTTTGTGACTAATGCATTAAATTATATAATTCACAAATGTCCTACTCTTTAGGATTTTACTAAAAGCTATTTGCTGAGTTAGAGTTAGAGATAGCAAAATGAAGTGAAAAAGCAGGGCCTTTTAGAGAAAGGGAAGCAATCAGCACTAATGGATTTATTGTGCCAAAGCCCATGTGGTTGAAAAACCATGCACGTACAAACACATCTGGCTGCTTCAGCTGTTGGTAGTCATGAATATAGCTTGCTGATGCCAAACAAAAATCCGAACCAATACAATAATTTATTCATTCATTTTTATAAAATAGATCTCAAGATATTAGCCACAACTGTAGCAACAACTGAAAACAAACGGCTAGGTTTTGCAAGAGAAAGTTAAATTTGAATGAAAGTTAATCAAAGTCCATGCTAAACAACTTAGCTAATAGATTGTCAGGGCTTACCTACTGAGTCGCAGAGGCATTGCTCCAATATTTACAATGACAACAGCTGGGATATCACTTCCAAAAGAAAGGAAAAGCTCTTTCCCTTTCTGATCCATGATTCTGACCCCTGCATATAGGTCAGAAGTGCATGTACCTTTGTTACTGCATAAGCTCAGCACATTGTCACACCAACAGCATATTTATAGAAACTATAACCTTAGAGTTAGACACACATAAGTACCAAATCTTTATCTAAAAGACCATAAAAATAAAAGTTTTGAGGAGCATACAGGTGGTAAGTGGATATAAATTGTCAGATAGACTAATTAGGTAAATAAGCTAAATTACCAGATTAGGTAAATAAGCTAGATATCTGCCCAGCAATACAGACAAGCCAATCATGTTTAAAAGGGTGCATGTAGGAAACATTCGCTTGGTGCCTTCAAGGAAAAGGAACTATTAAGCTGAACTCTGGATGCAGGTACTTGGCTGTCAGGATGCAATGCCAGAGCTCAGAATTATTTGTCTTCCCTTTTGTTCATTAGCACCTGCTACTTCTCAAGCTCTAAAGCTGTCCTCTCAGCCATGCTAGTTCTGATGGGTACATCACTAGTTTCATAATATTGGATTATCTTTCACAAAAGCCCAGCTCTTGCATTTATGTGGTCAATGAAGAAACTCCACTTCCCCTTTAAATATTACTCCTACCCTCAGAGTTGCAGATCAAAGCATGGAAAATGAAAGTGGTAAAGTCTCAGAAAACAGAAGGCTAAAAAATAAATTAATAGTTAGCATTTTCAGAAACATTACCAATTCTAAAGCAAATGTCATTATTTTCTATAGGGGGCTTGTGGGGCCCTGGTATTATATGCAGAAGCTTACACAGCCTTCCCCCGCCAGGAGTAAAGAGGAGCTAAATCGTTCTCTGTATTCTGAGGCCAGTTAACATCACACACAGTCCAGCAGGACTTTTCCACCAGAAAGATAGCTGATGACACATGGCAATTTTCTAAAAAATGAGAATTTACCATAAATATACATTTCCTTAAAACTTCCATGTTACTGAAGAAATTAGGTTCATTTATACTTCGAATTTAGTCGTGCTTTAAAAATCTGCAAGGTTTCTTTTTTTTGTTTGGATTTTTTTCCCCTCTACTTGCCAGCACTGTTTGGCAGAGGTGATCAGAGGAAGGCTTTCAGAAGATTTCAGCCTCTGGTTAGTGCTTCTTAAATATAACTCTCTATCTTTAAAAATCACATTCTTTAAAAAAACACCACAATTTTTTTGGAAAATCTTTGAAAAAAATCAGTATGCTTCCAAAATTAATGTTGAGAAGTGATCCTGAACAACAGTTTTTAAAAGCAATGATTTCCAACCAGTTATAAAAATTGCTTAAGGATTGCACAGTTATTCCCTGATTAACTAACTGAGACCACACCATGAATAAACCAGGAAACTTTATGGAAAAAATAAGTAATAGATTGTCAGCTGTAATGGGAAAACTGTACTTTCAATGGTTTCTTTGCAAGGATTAGAAACCTGCTGTGAAAGGACAAGTGAGATCATTTTACACATTTCTTTTTCTTCAAACTAGAGTTGTGTGGAGGCTTGTCTTGCAAGCGTGCAGCGTCTGGCTCTGATAACAACTCTGGGCACCCACAGAATTTGTCACTTTTAGATCAGCATGGTACATTTAACACAACAGGACACATCATACGAAAAGCAGAATGTATTCATTTCAACACAGAGTGGGTAGGTTGAGATGAGTTAAATGAAGCTGTGACTCTATCCATGGTACATTTTAATTGTGTGCTATGCCTTGAATGTAAAAGAACACCTAGTTTACCCAACATTTATATAGCATTCTTCCTCATTAAGAATTTATTAACAGTGTCATCGACACTGAAATCACAAGAAGGAGGGGCGGGGGGGGGAAGTCACCCATTTAAAACCACTAATTAGCTGGGCAATCTGATTATATGTTCACAACAGCTGTTGCCTTCTTGGGGGTTCAGTGATCAGCTGTGAAAAAAAATGCACACTGCAACATATAAAAAGAAGGAAGAAGCTTATTTGTGATCAAAAAAAACCCCCTCAAATGTGGAAAAATTCCATGAGGGTATGAGTACACAAACCTGCACAAAGTTGTGTTTAGTTTTCCTGGGGAGTATTTAAAACATTGAAAATGTCTCCTGCTGCTACATGATTTACTTCCCTGACAAAGAACACTGAGTGCTTTCCTGAATCACAGCCATGCGGGGTTTTACTGCATACTGCAACTCTTTGTTTCATTTATAATTACCTGATAGGATTTGCAGCTTTGGCCTCTGTTCCCCCTGAAGACAAAAGGAGCCATGTTATTGATTTCAAGGAGATGGAAGTGTCAGCAGCTTTTCCATCCGTAGCAAACACACACATGCAAGAACATGCCATCTTAGGTTCCAGTTACTTACTTAAAAGTTAAATATACAGGAAAATAGTACATCTTTAACCACTCCTTACTTCCTGCTCCCAGTGAAAAGGGCTACTAATAACACTGACTGCAATTTCCCTCATTGTCTTATGACATCAGCTCTTATGCCACCACTACCTTTACAGAGAAACAGGTACTGTTACAGGTCCTCTGCTACTGCTTAGATTGGGAGGACTTTTTAACCAAGAAGGTTTCAAACCTGAGGTCATCTGAAGGACAATGAACTTCATTCATTTTCCCTTAAATAGAAGGTGACTGATTTAATTCTTTTGTAAGCTGTGGTTGAGGAAAAGTGGTAACTTCAGCCAAAAACCAATAGCCAGCTAGTGTAAATCACACAATGCTGATATAATGTGCTGCTTTTAACGTAATTTTAAAAACAGTCTGCTCATGCTATACTAGCATTTGTGTCTTAGCTGGTGCTGGAGGTAGTTCCTCATAGATTGTTTCATGTCTGTTCCAGAGGGAATGTGAGTCACTATAATAAGATCCCAGTCTGCCTTCCATTCCTTCAGATGATCAGAGTTTCCAGGAAATCTTTTTCATGTCATCCCTAGGTAGTAATTGGAGATCAACCACTGAAAAATTCTGAAATCCCAGCTCTTCAGGCAAGACCGTAGAGCTGGTGAGTCATATTTACTCCAAGCATCTCTAATTAATGAGCAGGGTTGGAATCCAGTAAACATATTAGAAAGGAAAATAAGTCCCAAAATTGCAACCCTAACCACTGACTTATGTATTGTGGCAGCTTCCACAGGGAAGGTGTGTCCACTCGTTCCTCATTCATCACAGAAAAGACAGAAAGAACTACATTTTGGCATTCAAAAGAGCAATGTTTTGTCCCCAAAGTTAGGAACTCTGGCTTTTAAAAGCAAGCTTGCGAAAGAGTTTGATGTTTACTGATATTATCTAATTTGTTATGTACTAACATCAGAGGCTCAAACTGCTCGTCAGTCTGTGGGGTTTTTTTAAACTCTTGGTTGTAAATTATTTATTCTACAGGCTGAAAAATATTTAAGTAGTAGTTTTTATATAAAAATTTTCCTAATTATTTCTGAAATGAAAGTATAAGAGCTGAGTATACCATTTGGTTTCTTTTCAAAGAGAGTACGGAAATATCTGTGAGCGCAATTATACATTCTGTTCCTGATAGTTTTAGCATCCCTGTCTAATAATACAAATAAATATTTGTTTTTGTTCTCTCTTACCTTCTGTTGCTCTATAGGTAATGATGTTGGGTGTCTTCACTGGTACTGTATGAAATCTGCAAGTCAAAACAGAAAGCAGCTAATTAGCATTTTGCTGCCTTTCATATTTGCTCAGAGTTTTCAATTCTGAATTTTCAATTTACTTGAAACCAAACACCCTGTGATACACCTATTCTGTACAGGGAAAAGCCACAGACCGGCTCCCTGTGGATGACTGCCCTGATCCTGAGACTTTCTAGAACAACTGCCTCATCTCCAGTCTCATTATTTTTTTTTATTAGCATAGAGGAAGGAGACCTACATTTTATTCAAAAGTGAAATAAATTAATCTAAAATGCTTCATAAACCGTTGCTACTTTCTGTTATGAAGAACTCAAGGTTATTACAGCTGTTTCATGTGCTCTGATAGAACTGCTTATGTTGGTACCACGTTTCTGTTACAAACTCAGCAGACTTTAGGTTTGTTTTACAAACATATTTGCTTCCAGTTGCCAGCCTGGTCCACGAAATAGAATGTTCTACGAGTGCAACTTAAAAAAAAAAAGAAAAAGAAAGCAAGCAAAGATAGCATTTTGCAGCCAAACTAAACAAACAGTATGCATTAACTGGTGTGAGAAACTTTGTCATTTAAAAATCAATTAGTTGTTCAAAGTAAAAAAGAATAACATCTATTCACAACAGGGGTTAAAATTCTTTGCGACATGGAAGAGAAGAAACCAGACATATTATTCTGTCAGGAAGACTGGCTCCTAACAGTGCCCAGTAACTTCTGGCCAGTGGAGGTGCCTTAGGACTGTTAAATGTAAATGCACAGGCAGGTGCACTGATAAGTCACGCTATACTTTAATGCGTTAGACTGAAATTTCACTGATTATCAGGTCGATAATATGTGAACCCTATCTGCATCATCTGAGACCATCATAGCCAATGAGACCACAGAAATTGGTCACGCAGGCAGTTAATCTTGGCATCTAAGTCAAAACCCCCAGAGGTTTGAATCTAGAGCTGGCTAACAACAGCAGCTTGGAGTGAACTCCTAAACTGAGGTCCCAGGAGAAAGAATAAAACACAACTGAAGACAAAGACCCTGCTAAGATACTGAGTTATGTAGTTACAGCATTTAAGGAAGCAGAAGAATAACCCAATTCTGCTAATCACTCAATTTCTGTTATGTATGAAGTGGCTGCAGTTTTCTACTCCTGCTTTATAAAAGAATTTCTTTGCAAGATGTACTAGAACTAAAAATATTATACATATTGTTGCAAAAGAGGAAAGTATCATGATATATGACCTATGGCACCATATATAATTTGTCATGCATTAGGACAACATGACCTGCATCTAAAATGAATGGCTTCTACAGGACTCGTGTGTGAACAGCACTTGAAATCATCATGCAGACTGTCTTGATATACATGAAACCCACCACAGGCTCCTAAGAATTGCCTTTTGTCTTTTCTCAACCAGACAAAACTCAGGCCATTAGAAATCAGTGTTTCTCCATTCTGAAAGCACACATGGGCTATGGCTCAAGTGAAGAACAAGAGAAAGCTTTTTCAAGCTCTCTACCATATGTTACAATGTAGACAGAAAAAAAAATCACAAAAGCTGAAAAAATATGAACAACGCCTTGAAATGTTCAGAAGACACTGCTTCCACATGCGTTATGTGTTATCCCTGTAAACATAACCCCAGAATACTACTTAGCTGGACTTCTCCGAGAAGGTATAGTGAAGCTGGAGTGGAAGGCTGAAGGGTCCCTGAACAGGTCACAAGGGCTAAAGAAGCCATTATTTATCTGGTCTTAGAAAGGGGCGCCCAAATTGAGAAGTACAGCCAGAGGACAGTGCTTTGTCTCTGTCTGGATTCAGTAGGTCTTTTAACCCGTACAACAGAGACAATGAATCTGTGATCATGGCATGCAAGGGCACCTTCCAGGGCACTTCAGCTTTCTGTATGCCAAAAATCTTGCTGTGCTACTCAGCAGTTCTGCCAGCTGACAGTCAGACTGCTTCCAGTTACCTGGGAGACAGCCATGTGTGCAGAAACAGGTGGGTTGCAAAGCTCTCAGCTGCATTTGTGTGTCCCCTGCAAGAGCCGTGGGACTTAATGATTTCACAGGTGAAGCTTCACATGCCTTAATTACTGCTTAGACATTGGATAAAATAAATACTTTTCAGCAAGGAAAAAAAAGTCACTTTTGTGTTTTTTCATACAGAGCTTGTCTCAACTATCCTTGCTGAAGTTGGATACTGAAGTCCTTCTCCAAATGCAGAGTCAAAAGACAGCAAGAGAAAGGATGAGCAGTGTAGTGTCTCCTACAGAGAGGAATGCCACAGCAGAGCTCCCCTCAAGGGCTGCCAAGGGTCTGCTCTGCTGGCAAGTAACAAGCCTCTAACAGCTCAGCAGAGTTTATTGTGTAATTTTCTTCTGGCCATAATGTTTCTGTGGTGTGCACATCTGCACGTTAACCACTAACTCGTTTTGTGTCATTGAATAGCAAGAAGTGGATAACAACTCTCTTTTTCACTCTTTATCTCTACTAATGGGAATGCAGAGCTGGACTATCCATGAACCAGCTTGTTTTCAGCCACAAGAGGAAGAAGAAGAAACGGTTTTACACTCTAAAGTAGGAACAGGGAACATATATATATAGCCAACATCTACCACCCACTATAAGCAAACTGTGCCTTGAGATAAGAGCGTATTTCTGAATAAATCCCCCAAAACTTCTTTTGAAATGAAGAGGTGGGAGTTCACAAAGTGTAACACTCTTCTTCCTCTCTCTGTTTGCCCCATAACTGCATATATCACCACTGACATTTCCTGACTATCTGCAAGTAGATTTTCATGCAAAGCACTTTTAAATTGAGGTTTCAGATTGATATCATAGGAAATGTAATTTTTTAGGTCAGAAGCAATAAACCAGATTTGAAGCAATGTATGAGAAATCCTAAAGCTTCAGTAATTGGCAAAACACAATACTACTCAAGGAGGAAATTTTCGCATAAAGCACTGAGCTAAATTTGTAATGACATATATAGATGAAGGGAAGAAACCTGATGCAATCCAGTACATCATTATCACACATATAACTGAGTAGGGAAGTGAGCATTTTGGAAGGGAGAGCCACCCTGCAGGAAGACCTGGATAGGCTGGAAGAGTGGGCTAACAAGAACCTTATGAAGTTCAACAAGGACGAGAATAAGGTCTTGCACCTGGGATAACACAATTGAGGAATGCAGCACAGGCTGGGATGTACCTGGCTGGAGAGCAGCTTTGTGGAAAGGGACCTGGGGGTCCTGGTGGACGAGCTCAATACGAGTGAACAGTGTGCTGCTGCGGCAAAGGAAGCCAACAGGATGCAGGGTTGCATCAACAAGGGCATCATCGGATCATCGGCAGAGATAAAGAAGTCATTATCCCACTCTACTCAGTGCTTGTCAGGCCATACCTGGAATACTGTGTTCAGTTTTGGTTCTCGCTGTACAAAAAAGATGTGGACAGGCTGTAGAGGGTCCAGAGAAGGGCCGCAAAGTTGACCAAGGGACTGGGAAGCCTGCCATATGAGGAAAGGCTGAGAGAACTGGGTTTGTTCAGCCTTGAGAAAAGAAGGCTTAGGGGAGGCCTTATCACTATGTTCCAGTATTTAAAGGGTGGCTACAAAGAAGATGGAGACTCCCTTTTTATGAGGAGTCCCGTGGAAAAGACGAGGGGTAATGGGTACAAGTTACTCCTGGGGAAATTCTGATTGGGCACAAGAGGAAAATTTTTCATGATGAGAACAACTAGCCACTGGAATAATCTCCCCAGGGAAGTGGTGGATTCCCCAACGTTGGACACTTCTAAGATTCGGCTGGACAGGGTGCTGGGCCATCTTGTCTAGACTGTGCTTTTACCAAGGAAGGTTGGACCAGGTGATCCTTGAGGTCCCTTCCAGCATGGTATTCTATGATTCTGTGACTATATCTGTCAGCATATATGCAGACAGACGTGTTATATGTATTGTTCAAAACCCACGTTTTCCGTTCAATTTCTTTGTTTTTCTTAAGAAAAATAAATAAATTATTATGTGATATTTGTTACAAACTCCAGTCCTAAATAGTTTTAGTTAGCAATAATGATCCAAAGCCCGTAAAAACTATTAATTGTTTTCCTCCCTAAAAATAAGCAATCTATTAATATTTGGGAGAGTACAAGGTAAAAGTTATCTGATTTCTTTTAAATATTAGAAGTACATCAGAATCTTTGAAAACTTCTCTCTCTAAAGCTGGTGGTGACTGAAATCCTAAATTTCTTTGCCACATCTCTCAGGTTATTAGAGACATACAAATACTTTTCCCTATTCCTTCATCATCAGCATGACAGTGGGCTGCAACACGAACAGTCATGCTCCTAGCTGCAGTGGAGCAGGCTGTACACAGAGGAGAGAAAACAGTTGGCAGTGGCTGACCAGATCAGAGGAGAAAGCTCATGAGTCATAGAGTCTTTGTGGATTTGGAGATTAAGTTTATACTCTAGACAAGAAGGATTCTCCCCCATTCTTTGCCCCAGGAGGAAAACTAAAACATGAGGAGTGTGAGCACTGAGAGAAAGTTTGTCATGCAAATTGTTGTTAGAAAAAGAGAAGAAACCGTGTGAAAGTGGTTGATCACAACGACCATTTTGTTAAACTAGAACTTGCTTTTCAGTGCTCAGTACCATGACCAGTTTTACCTTGACACCTCTATTCACTTTTAGAAACTTTTTAAATATAAAGATTGACATTTTCACTCTTGTTTTCCATATCTTGACTAAAAGCTGCTCACGTTTTTTGGACCGAAAGTTCCCCAGTTTCATTCTTACTGAAAAGTACAAGCTCAATAAATTATCTGTGACACCACAGTTTAGAAGACAGAATCAAAAAGCACTAAGTTTTTCTTCCTGAGAATTTGCTATCACGTTGGCCAGAGGGTCAGTAGCTCCAAACAACTGACCAGCAGGCGAAGCCAGAACAAGAGGAAATCTCAACTACCCAGATGAAGAAGTGCTGAATTTTATCACCTTTTCCAGAAATTTACTGGAAAAGAAACTGTTAGAATAAGACAGCAAAATGGAAGTGATCGTCGCAAGTCTTTTCAAAGACAATCAGCCTATCTGTAGACAATCAGTATCTGTAGACTGCCTAGAGATACAAGTCTTTAGTAGGTGAGGGCAGGGCTGTGGATGTAGTCTATCTAGACTTTAGTCTTAGTAGATGAGGGCAGGGCTGTGGATGTAGTCTATCTAGACTTCAGTAAGGCATTCAACACTGTCTCCCACAGCATCCTCCTAGACAAACTGGCTGCCAGGGGCTTGGATGGGTGGATTCTTCAATGGGTTAAAAACTGGCTGGAAGGCCGAGCCCAGAGAGTGGTGGTGAATGGGGCAAAGTCCAACTGGCGGCCGGTCACTAGCGGTGTTTCCCGGGGCTCAGTTCTGGGGCCGGTGCTGTTCAATATCTTTATAGATGATCTAGACGTAGGGATTGAGTGCACCCTCAGCAAATTTGCAGATGCCACCAAGCTGGGTGGGAGTGTCGATCTGCTGGAGGGTAGGAAGGCCCTACAGAGGGATCTGGACAGGTTAGATAGATGGGCCGAGACCAACAGCATGAGGTTCAACAAGAACAAGTGCCAGGTCTTACACTTCGGCCACAACAACCCCATGCAGCTCTACAGGCTGGGGGAAGAGTGGTTAGAAAGCGGCCAGGCAGAAAGAGACCTGGGGGTGCTGATCGACAGCCGGCTAAACATGAGCCAGCAGTGTGCCCAGGTGGCCAAGAAGGCCAATGGCATCCTGGCCTCTATTAGGAATAGTGTAGCCAGCCGGTCTAGGGAAGTGATCATCCCTCTGTATTCGGCACTGGTGAGGCCGCACCTTGAATACCGTGTCCAGTTCTGGGCCCCGCACTTCAAGAAAGATGTGGAGGTGTTGGAGCAAGTCCAGAGGAGGGCGACCAAGCTGGTGAAGGGTCTGGAGGGTATGACGTATGAGGAACGGCTGAGGGAGCTGGGGTTGTTTAGCCTGGAGAAGAGGAGGCTCAGAGGTGACCTTATTGCAGTCTACAACTACCTGAAGGGAGGTTGTAGAGAAGTGGGAGTTGGCCTCTTCTCCCGGGCAGCTAGCGATAGGACAAGAGGACACAGCCTCAAGCTTCGCCAGGGGAGGTTCAGGTTGCATATTAGGAAGAATTTCTTTTCAGAAAGGGTCATTAGACATTGGAATGGGCTGCCCAGGGAGGTGGTGGAGTCACCATCTCTGGATGTGTTTAAGAAAAGACTGGACATGGCACTTAGTGCCATCGTCTAGTCGACAGGGTGGTGTCAGGGCAACGGTTGGACTCGATGATCCCAGAGGTCTCTTCCAACCTGGTTGATTCTGTGATTCTGTGATTTATAAGATTCATCCTTCCTCCATGCTTCAAAGGTATGAAAGAGATTGCTGCGTGACTTACCTTCTGGCAGCTCTTAGGTGAGACCTTAATAACAGAACTCTTTTTACTTCTACACAGACAAGAAATACCTGGTGTTATGTCCACAACTGTTAAAGGTTTTCCAATGCCCCAAAGTACACAATTTAGGCTGCTGCCCTCTTCTGCAGGATGACTTCAGAAATGTTGTGTTGTTGGTAAACAGACTTTTACTGTACTACCTTTGAAGTCAATGTATTTCCATTTGTCTCTGTAGAAATGACAGATAGCCAATTTCTAGTAAAGCACTTCACCCTCTCCAAGTTGAATGTTTTAACAATAAATGCTAAAATGTGAAAAGGTCAAAAAGCCCCATGCTTTAGGGACTAAACCAATCCCAGTTCCCAATGCTTAAGAGAAAAGATTGTAACAGAAATGGGTTACCCCACATCCACCTGTTGCTGCTTCTCCACTCCTAGCCCCCGCTGTGAGGGAGGGAATGATGGAATAAAGGGGCGACAGGACTGGACTCCTCTATCGCAACCCTTGGGAAAGGCTTTGCAGGCGTGTGAAGTATTGTTTCACTAACAACTGGCGTAAATCAGTGTCGATGACATCATACAGCTGTAAACGGTGTCCATTAGGCTGCCTGCTTTCCTGCAGACACACCATCTGTTTAAGTCAAGGGTGCTGGAGGCTTGAGTCAAAGCCCATTGAAGTTACTGGAAATATTCCCATGAATCTTTGACTCTGTGACTCATCCGTAGCTTATACAATGCACAAAATGTCAGGCTCACAAACTGCACTGTGCAAGCATGATAGCTAAGGCTTAAACAAAACACAAAGCAGCAGTCAGCCCTCTCACACCAACATATGCCAGGATTTGATCTGCTGAAACTATCGCAGTTGCAGTAACGTATAGCAGGAGTAGGCAAGAGGGGAAGAAAACTCTGAACTGATACCTTTTACTGGCATGACTTTAGGAGACAAGAAGACTCTCTGAGCCAGAGGAACCAGTTCTGTTTTCATATCTCTGGGGTGATATTACCATCAGTGAGGATGATGTGCCTAAAAGGAAAAACATGGGCCATGATGCCTGAGGAAATCAAACACCATGGGAGAGGTGGGAGGAAAGAATCTCTGGAAGAACATTAAGAGTAGACAGAATTCAATGGCAGTGAGTAAAATGGGAGGATGACATAAAAATAGCCAGCTGTATCTGCAGATTGAAGTTGCCTTCCTTAAGTAAAGATGACGGCGCTTTTCTTTCCCATGATTATATAAAGGGACCCAGTTCCCTGCATGGAGCTCCCACTGAAGTCAGCGTGAGTCACTTGTGCACGCTGCTGGAAAGTACATCCCCAGGAGAGCTAATTATTGCATATATCATAACAAGCTTGCAGAAGAGGTTTTATAAACACCTGCCACTGTTTCATTATCTCCAGTTCAGGAAATAGAACAACTGTCAGCCTAAATGACATGGTTTGGTATTTTTCACAAATTCTGAAAATAAAGTAGTGAAGAGCAAGTCCTAACAACACCTTCAGTTTTGAAGTTATTTTCAGGTAAAGCCTGTATTTTAAAAAGTATGCCAAGTTAATCGCCAGTCCCCATAGGAACATGCAGTAGTTAGGACCTCTTCTCTCACTTTATGAACAAGAAGAAGAGAGAACCAAGTGTCCCAAGTGCCTGATTTCACTCTTGGACTTGCATAAAACAAAACACTCTACCAGTGCTAATTGTTCAGCAGAACTCAGTCAGATGAGAAAATATAAAATTTCATTCTATAAAGCCAGCAGCACAGAAAGGAGCATTTATTAAGGATAACGCTTCTGTGTTGCAGTCTGTAGATTAAAAAGTCTATTGGCCTAAAATTGCACATCGCTGGAAAACAAATTTAGGACTACAACCTGTCCTGTCTACAAAGACTTACTTATATTTTTATTTATATTTCTGGGCCTTTAAAGCATGAGTCTGCTTGCGATTTAATCAAGATCTTTGAGTGATCAAATCCTTTGTTGATCAAGTACTGAACATGAGCCTCATATATGGCAACTGAGATCTCTGTCCCAGCAACAGCAGAGGCTCTATGACAATTAAGAGCATTTAGCTCTTTCCTCTAGAAACTGCAGTGAAGGGCACCAACTCTTCACTTCTTTTACACTTTCTCCTCTTGAGAAATAGAGACAGAGTAGACACAAAAAATTTGTTCTTACTTTCTTATTCCAGGAGAAAGATTGAGAGGCTGGAGGAAGGCAAAAGGAAAAGGACTTCAGAAATCAGGGAGATGGAAAATGACGGGGAAATCTCAAGTAGAACACCTAATCCTGAAACAAAACCGTGGGATTGGCAGCAGAACTTTTCAGGATTAGTGGTTATTTATGTGCCTCATACTCAAGAAAACCCTTCTCCTGAGGGACTTGCCTTAGGTGGGTAAGCAAGAAGGTGTTATGTGAAACTGCTTTTCTCAATATGGTCTGCAACATACTGAGGTAATCACATCTCCCACTAGGTACAGCCTGCTGAAAAATATGGTTGCGATAAATACTTGCACTCATCTTCATTATCCTGTATCAGACAATAGGGGATAAAGAATAATAATTAATAACAAATATTAAACAAATATTAAAAAGGAATAGGGATCATGTGATTTTTCCCAGGCTGACAATGTTTCTCTGAGTCAATCAGTTGTTCTGTGCAGACCCTCCTTTTATATACTTCCTCAAAATATGTCAGAGGAAGATGCAGCTACGTACCTGTCCCCTGTACAGCTTGCCTTTTAGGCAGTAGAGCCTCACACATGCAAAGCAGTCCTCATTCGGCAGAGCAAGGCAACAGAATGGATTGACTGGCTCAATACCTATTTAGAAAAAAAAAATCACAGAATCACAGAATCAAATCAAGATGATCTATTTAGTTGTCATGAGCTTCAACATCTGGACAGCTTTATCTTTTTAACACTTCATTGACTTATACAGCAGCAAAATAATACAGGAAAGAAATGCAGCAAAACTGGAACTTGGTACATAAACGGAACAGAAAATACAGTCAAGGACTAGGATGGCTGTGGGTACCACCTTTTACTGACGGTCACTTTAGACTGAGCCACATCATTAGCTTGAAAAAACACTGAACTGAACAAAATACACTATTTGCTTTTTGTTTTGTCCAAACACTGTTTGAAGTCTTTCCTGTATCCCTACATTCTGACTGTACCAGTGCAAATGAGAAATTACTCCAAAGAAATCAATAGTTATTAACTGGAATAGGCAAAATGATAACTAAGTTCAAAAAAGCAGTAGCCGTATACACCCTTAAATCATCTCCAACACAGGAACCTAATGGTGTCCTGTCAAACACCATTCATGGGCGAGACTTCCACTCTACTTCCATTTTGTCACAGACTCAAAATCCAGCAAATACAGAAAAGCATTTTCCCAGTTCCAGGAAACTCACTGGTTAGAGCAAGTTTGGCTACAATTCAGATCTGTCTGTCTCCTTTAAATAATATTAATAGGCCTAAAATGTCCTAATTTAAAAATGATTCCAGAGTGAAAGTTTCATTCTGCACTAGGTAGCAGGGATCTCAGACCCTTTGTTATATTTTTTACTGCTTACCCAATCCACATGCCTCAAAATTACTTGGGAAGCACTGGCATCAGACATTTTCTTGCCAAACTGGAAGAACTCCAAGTCCTATCAAACATATAGCACTGGCTGCACCTAGTATTTTGTGACTGTATTTATAGAACAGGGATATGGAAACATTTAATAAAGGAAAAAACACCCTCTCATTATGGCTTGACCAATTCAGAAATTATAGAGTCTATACTCACACTGCTCGAAGGATTGTCTGACATGGCCTGTCTAAGGGAAGATGCCTGGAGCTGAATTTACCCCTTAATCCCAGTTCTTTTAATTTTAATTTTATTTTTTTTTTTTTGCCTCCAGCTTGCTTCCTCAGCAGAAGGGATGTAATGACACAGGACACTCAGCTGAGCTGGGCTGGGCTGGGCGTGCCTGGGATGACGGATAATGGGACCAGTTGCCAAAAGCTCGCATGCACAGCAGCAATCTCACAGAAAAGCCCTGTGCCTAAATGCCATGGTGTGAGGCACTGCCTCGATGAGGCTTTTCCAGAACAAAGCACAGCATCGTGGCCCCCCCATGTTGAGGAAAAATGAATTCATGTTGGAAGGGGTGTAGAAAAATACGTTGGGAATCTAAAACTATCTTATAAAAGGAGACTAAAACAGCCAAGCTTGTTTCATCTAACAAAGTCTGGGAGGGCATATGATCACGTTTTGTAAAAACAATGGAAAGAAACACAAAGAAAGGGAAAGAGCAGTTTAAGCAACGGGATAGTGTTGGCACAAGAACACATGGCTGTGAACCAGCTGCTTAAAAATTTAGACTGGAGTTAGACGATTATTTCTACCCATCAATAAAGTAATGCTCTGGAACAGACTTTCAGGCAGGAACAGTGGCTGCAAGAGGCCTAATCATTCTTAAGATGAAGCTTGGTAAATCTGATAAAGGGATAATAGGACAAGGCCGCCTGCACAGCAGACAACTGGACTCCCTGTTTTAGAAGATCCCTCTAAGCGCTGAGCTCCCAGACAAATGTGGCTGTAGTTTCTCATGCTATGAATGTTTGCTAAACAGTATATTGAGTCCACTAAACTCTGTGCAGTATTTGGCCTAGAAACATATCCTTAACTCAGGTCTTGGCTTAAAAATATTGCTATTTCCAAGTGCCATATATAAAAGGCCTTTTGCATAGACAAGAAAATTAAACGGCACATTAGTGTTGAGACAGAATTATCTCAGATCTTCTCCATTTGTATCATCCCTTATTTTCAGATACTTAGATGACCCTGTTATTGTAGTTTATCTTTTCATTATTGTTTTGCAAGGTGCCAGTAACTACCCTCATTATTTTGTGGCGTCAATACAAAACATTTAAAACCTTTTCCACAAAGGGGTCAATTTATTCATTAATTAATAAAGCACGCTGTAATGCCTGGACCTACTCCATATGAAAGATCTTTTAAATCATGGATAGAGTACTACACTCAGAATTTGGAACCTCTCCCTGAAACACTGGAGTGGAAAAACAGCTAGGCCAGATATCTCAGTGCTGTTCAATCCCTGGCTCAAGGACCAGTGTTGATCCTCCAGAAGAAGGAGATGTTTTCAAATTTTTATTTTTTTGAACTACATTCCCATTCAGTTGGCTTAGCTACTCCAACAGCCTTGCAATCCCTGCCTGGTGGAGGAAGGTGTCTGAAAATCTTGGGAGACTTGAAAAGCCAAGGAGATGTAAGGTGGGACAGTATTCATTACAACAGCTTCCTGATAAGCACATTGGTCAGTCCTGAACAGGCACCACAATTCCTCTTCTAAGGAAGATTTTGGATTTTAGGTGGGTTTTTTTTTCAGAATTGGAACAAACAATTGGAGATAAGAGGTTTAGCATGTGAAAAATATCTTTTGGAAAGATTCAATGTCGGATGAGTTGCAGATCTGGACCTTCTCCCACAGTCCATTCCAATGACTCTGCTGTGCTCTGGGGTTGCCAGTGGCCAGGTACTCCCTGCTTGACCAAGGCTGTGGGGTATGTTGGTAACCCAGGACACCGACTGCCTGGCATGGCAGCTGACCCCAGTGGGCTGGCAGGCAGATGGTCTGACTGACAGGCCCCAGAGCGTGCTAGAGGAAAAATCAACCTGTTGGAGTTTGTTGCATGTTCTACTGGAATAAACATTTTTCATAACAGGTTGCTTTGTTGGAACTTTGTTTCCATGGGGAACTATTTAATGAGAAGATCACTGACTAGCCCCAATATTACTGCTGTCTGTTACCAGTACACAGCACATCTAAGGTTATTTCACAGGTCTGAGCTTCTCTCTGCCTGCACTGTTTGAGTGTCTCAAATTGAACCTTAACATTGGCATTCATAATGCCTTTGTTCAAGAAAAATAACAGCAATTGCTGAGGTATATATTACTGACAGAAGTGAACTTAACTCTATTTCAGTGCAGCTTTTTGGGCTTCATGCCTTACTGCACAGTCATCTCAGTAGCATGACAGCAGCTAAGAGCTCTAAGAAAATTTAATAAAATGATAGCAGCTTCCTTAGAATAACTGTTTTCTAGTAACCCAGAAAGCCTGTTTGGCACAGTGCCATACCAAGGGGTACGCCTCACCATGCTTGGCCAGATTACAGCTCGTCTCTGCTTGTTCTGCTTTTCTATTTTTAATGGGAGGAAAAGGGTTTCACCCCCAGAGCTGGCTGCTCATCTTTTTTTGTTCCATTTTCTACAAACATTTTACTTTCCAAACCTTCTGTACTTCCAGGTGCTACCCTTCAAATCCCCAGTCACCACAGGTTTTGCAGGGAACATGAAAAGATACATTCCTTTGTAGTCTAGGCACCACAGCAGAAGTCCTGCAGGTCCAAACTGTGCCCAGCCTCTCCCCCTGCTCGAAGCCCACCCTCACTGCCCCTGCTTCGGGTTTGACAATCTCGCAGCTGGCGGCGGGGGGGAAGTAAAAAGCCCTGCTGTGTTGGTACACTACCACCTAGTGGTAAGTGCTGCTCCCACCCGGGCTGCCGGGGGTCAACTTCCCATAACATGCTCCATTCTCAGACTCCTGAACTTTATCTTACGGTTTCAGGGTGAAGTCCTGAGAAATATGGCTCATGCTGTGCCCAGGCACCGGTCACACAGCACCATCGAGCTGCTGCTTTCTTGCTGATGCTACTCTTTCACTAGGCCACCGTGAACAGCAGCATCGATTGTCACCATCGCTTCTTTGCAAATCGGCTGTCCAACGCGCAGAGAGCTCTGCCCAAACCATCAGTCCTTCCATCACATACCTGCATCAGACAGGGCTACATCTACGTTTAGGCAGAGGTGTTTAAGTACCGCCTCAGTAGAAACTGCTGCTGTCTGGAGTTCAGCTCTCCTCTGCCAGGGTTAAGTAGGCAGCTCCGTTGTTGATCTGCAAAGATGGATGCAACCTTTCAAAGTGACTCTGGTTCTTTGGGGCAAACTCCAGCTGTGGCCACCGGCTCCCCAGGCAGAGACCCTGTGCCTGCCCTCAGGAACAGGACCCTTCAGCCACTGGCTGCAAAATCACCACCACCCAGCTTCAGAAGGCAAAAGTAGACTCCAGGTAACACCTTCATCTGAAGAAGGGCTCCTTATCTAACACAGTACTCTCAAAAGCAGTTCTGCCTCTACTCTTCAGGCCTTGCTCCAGAAGGTGTGGGAAACACATTAAGATCAAGACATTGTAACATTTTAACCACCACAACTCTTTGAAGATTTGAGAATGCTAAGCCTTACTCTGATGCTATGCAGGCCCTGAGAAACCAGAGAACGGGGGAAGTGGGGGGGGGGGTTGGTGTCTGAAAATGCCCCCCCCCGAATACAGAAATGAAGAACATCCCACAAAAAACAAGTGTCACAATAGGACAAAACATTAGATCAGATTCTGCTCCCCAGATTTATCAGCGTGAACACACAGTTGCAGAGCACTCACATTTGCTACTGAGATGAGGCATGCAAGTACTGGCCTTAAATATTTCCTTTCTGACTAAAATTCACCCTCTTTCCTTTTTGTTTGCTAGCTAGCAGATTTTAAAACTGAAAGTGCAAAACAAGTGTTAACTCTCCCACTAGCTAAAATATGTGGTGAAAACATGCAATAGCACAGAGCTCTAACCTCAGCATTCCTTGGAAGGAAAGTAGAGAATTCTTTGCAAAAGCTCTTGACATTTTGTTTCAGCTGATTTTGCAATTTGGAAATTTTTCTTCATCCTTCATCCAAGGATTACAGCCCACTACTTGGGGATTGCAGTGAAGTATGGGACAATAATTGTTTAGCAATTCTTCATGTAAAGTATTTCTAAAACTTGACAGGCTGCCTTTTGCATACACTGTGTAGGAAGGTTTCCACTTGTGGAACCCTTTTAAAGGTGAATCCTTGTCAAGTTCCCAGAGATTAGTTGTACAGGAGTGGAGGAGGAAAGAAACAGCACTTCACATTTGAAATGCTGTCTTGACCTTAATTACAATTCATTCTAAACACATTAACAGATAGCTTTCTCTGTCACTTATACTGGATTATGTCAGACAAACTACTTAAAATTCTAGATTGAACCCATTATTTATATCTTTGTCCCATGGCCACTATGTATGTTACCTTTTAAACATTTTGTTCTTCCTCTTGTACGACTCTTCCATTAACTTCCTTTAGTGATGCGTATGTGATTTTTACTGTTGCATTCAGGTAATCTCACAATGCTTAGCCTTGCCTGCTACAAAAACCATGTCTGCAGAGCTTCACACAAAAAGCAAAACATCAGTTACAGAAAAGTGTTGTTAAGCCCTTTCACTCTGTCCTACAGGGTCAGAACACAATATTGAACCTCCCTTCTGAAACCTCCCCTTTTTCTGTCCAGCCAAGCCCTCCTTCCGGCCAGCCATATCACCATTCAGGTCCATAATTAGTGCTGCTAAACTTGTCATCCAAACCTGTTAAGCCCCTGATTTGACAACTCATCTACTCCTTGCTGATCCAGATGACTCTTCCTCTGGGTTGTCCAAACTGTCACAGGTAATCTTCTTGATACTCTCTCTTATCATCCTCAACTTTAACCGTTTCCTGTTGTCTCTGGTACCGAATTCTTGCGCTTTCTTCAAAAACTTTCAGAGTCTAGTTCTACCCTAGAGCAAAAGGCTGATTTTCATAGAAACATAGAATGGCTTGGGTTGGAAGGGACCTTAAAGATCATCTAGTTCCAACCCCCCTGCCATGGGCAAGCAACCTGGTCCACTAGGCCAGGTTGCTCAAAGCCCCATCCAACCTGGCCTTGAACACTGCTAGGGAGGGGGCAACCTCACCTTCTCTGGGCAACCTGTTCCAGTGTCTCACTACCCTCACAGTCAAGAATTTCTTCCTAAGATCTAATCTAAATCTACCCTCTTTCAGTTTAAAACCGTTACCCCTCGTCCTAACACTACATGCCCTTGTAAGAAGTCCCTCTCCCACTTTCCTTAGGCCCCCTTCAGGTACTGGAAGGCTGCTATAAGATCTCACTGGAGCTTTCTCTTCTCCAGGCTGAACAGCCCCAACTCCCTCAGCCTGTCTTCATAGGAGAGGTGCTTCAGCCCTCTGATAATCTTCGTGGCCCTCATCTGGACTCGCTCCAACAGCTCCATGTCCTTCTTATGCTGGGGACCCCAGAGCTGGACACAGTACTCCAGGTGGGGTCTCATGAGAGCGGAGTAGAGGGGCAGAATCACCTCCCTCGACCTGCTGGCCATGCTGCTTTTGATGCAGCCCAGAATACAGTTGGCTTTCTGGGCTGCAAGCATGCTTTGCTGGCTTGTGTTGAGCTTCTCATCAACCATCACCCCCAAGTCCTTCTCCTCAGGGCTGCTCTCAATCCATTCTCCACCCAGCTTGTATTTGTGCTTGGGATTGCCCTGACCCACATGCAGGACCTTGCACTTGGCCTCATTGAACTTTATGCAGTTTGCATGGGCCCACCTCTCAAGTGTTGATGACTTTCTACTTCTCTTCCTGCACTTTCACACTGCCTCCCACGTTACCCCAGAAAAACCTTCCTCTTGCAAGTCCCACCACTGGTATACTACTGGTTCCTCTTCAAAAGTATGCCCTTCCCTAACGCATCCTGTTAACTCCAACCCAGTAACAGAGATAAGCAGTGAGGCCTATGGACACAATTTTTACCTGGCTGTTTCTGTTCATTTGCCCCAGATCCAGCCCACTCTTTGGGCTCACCTATCTATCACACATCTTGTTTCAGCCTGTAACCCTCCATGGATGGGGCTGTCATTTTTCTGATGTATTTCTTTTCTCTCACATGCATATATACACAGGGTGGAATTTAAATCAAACCAATTCAGAAAAAGCTCCTCTTTGCCTTAAGTTTGATAACCTTTTTTATAGGCAGCAAAGATATGTTGACAAAGCATTCTTCCAATCTTTACTTTAGAGAACGGTTGTGAAGAGTTCTACTTGTTTAAAAATGCAGAAGGGCCCAAAATTTCCATCATCTGCCCCTCCCTCATCTCCATGAATCTGGCCTTACCCCCACCTAAGATATCTTAGTGAACAGCTCATGCACAGGAGTAGAAGTCTTGCACTGTGGTGTAAATGAGGAACAGACACACTTACTGAGTGGGCAGCAGAGCTGTGGCCCACTACTGACACTGGAGCAGCATATGTGGTCAGACCTATGCAGCCTTCCTCCTCATCCACCTCCCCACATTAGACCAAGGCTGCATCTGCCCTGGTTCTGTCAAATGACAATTCTGTAAACCTTCTTATACTCATGGTCTAAAGTTGATCCTGACAGCAAAACCATGAGGTGAGAAGCTATTATCTCCCCAATTTCAAAACAAAAGAACTAAGCAAGTCATAATATCTTTCTGTCACAAAACTGACAACAGAAAAGGTTTGAACACAAAGCCTTGTGTTCAACCTTCGAACATGGGATGCTCAGTGCTCTCTTCCACACTTGACTTACACAAGAACTAAGACATGTAATATTTCTGAAGTTGCCAATTATTTCTTCTCAGGCCTGCAAAAGTTCTACCATGCACAGCTTGCAATACTGCACACTATTCAAGCAGAACATGCACCCACAGAAGACTGCAGAGCAAAGCGAAGAAATCAGCCAGGCCCCTATGCCAACCCCCAGCAAATGCTACAAAACTTTAACCGACTCCATGACCCCCAACCTCCCACCTTTCTCCTCTCTAACAACCTCTGCTCAGGAGGTGCCAAACACTCTTAAATTCAGAGCATCTGCTTCTAATCCATAGTTGAAGTAAGTTACTTCTAGTTCACACCTGTGACTTAAAACTATTTCCCCCCAGCTGTTTACTCTAATAAATCACATCTTCCCACTAATCTGACTTCTTTCAAACAACAGGGATGTCAGCAATTTCATTTCTGTATCAGATCAGTCTGTTCACCGAGTTCCTCAGCCAAAAGCAGTATCAAAGGCAACTTTTTAGAGCTGCGCAAAACCAGACAGCTGCCAGTGAGATTATGAAGGGAGAAGGGGAGACCTGGTGGTTGCTGGTGAGTGAAAACCTGCAGCTGTTGGGGCGGTGTAAGGCTGATGGTGTATTGATGCTCATTTCCTAAGAAGGTAGAAAAGGTAATTCAAAGTGCTGGCAGCAAGTCTGAGTACAGTGTTGAACTGGCTGCTGGGTGGTCCCATAAGAACTGGCTGAGGATAGGTTTTCACAGGTGCCTCTTAGGAAAAAGCAAGGGAGCATGGTATCAGCATTGGGCTCGTTGCTACTTGGTGCTTCAGATATTTTTTCCTAGTGGTAATGGGACTTATTAATAGCAGGATTTAAGAAAACCCATTTGTGTTTCATAGAATCATAGAATGGTTTGGGTTGGAAAGGACCTTAAAGATCATCTAGTTCCAACCCCCTGCCACAGGCAGGGACACCTTTTCTCTAGACCAGGTTGCTCAGAGCCCCATCCAACATGGCCTTGAACACTGTCAGAGAGGGGGCAGCCACAGCTTCTCTAGGTAACCTGTTCCAGTGTCTCACCACCCTCACAGTAAAGAATTTCTTCCTAAGATCTAATCTAAATCTACCCTCTTTCAGTTTAAAATGATTACCCCTCGTCCTGTCACTACTTGCCTTTGTAAAAAGCCCCTCTTCCGCTTTCCTGTAGGCCCCCTTCAGTTACTGGAAGGCTGCTAGAAGGTCTTCCTGGAGCCTTTTCTTCTCCAGGCTGAACAAGCCCAACTCTCTCAGCCTGTCTTCATAGGTGAGGTGCTCCAGTACAGTTCCCGTATCAAGGAATGTAGAGGCTATATTTTAAGAGTTTTTCAGTAAAGATGTGCTTTAGCTATACTAAATAAAGGGTTTAAGTTTACTCCACTAGTTACATGAATCTCAACTTTTCATGTGGTTTGTTAGAGACACTGGATAAAGCAGGACTACATCTACTGGGTTTTCTCATATATGACTGTTGGTGCAAGATCTCTCGTTTCTTCTGCTTTTATGTGTACTACTTGCATGTTTCAACACATTTACTTCAAGACAAATGTTCATGTCTCAAGTTTTCTGTGCATAGCCTAAAGCTCTGGTAAAGTATAAGGGTCTTTTCATAAAAGAGAATGAGACCCAGCTGTGACGTTTCGAATTTCAGCCCCTCTCCAAACATGGAGTTTGCACTGGAGTTCACAGTTCCTAAACTCCACTTTTCCTACCTGGAGACTATAAATTTACAGCTGGTCTGTTCTTTGGAACAGCTCTTTATTGTGCTCAGTAGCTCAGCAGCGCTGATATTAGATGCCAGTTTAAGACCTTTGGGCTTCAAAACAGTGACCTTGTCTTTCACTCAGCTATTGAGGAGTGAATGATCATCATAAAATGAAGTAAAGGAATTGAAATACATTGCTAACAGGCGACACCTATTTGTGTTGGGAGACAGCTCCAGTGAGCAAGGTGTAAACTCTGTATCAGCTTCCTGTGCCTGAAAGAAATACATATTTTAGAGAAGAAGGAGATGAATTTCAAATTTACTGTTATTCAGTTTTACCTTCTTTTGACAAATATTCATTCCTGACTGACAGGCCTTGCAGACTTCAGGAAAAGAAAGCACCTAGTCCTGTTCTCAGTTTTAACACCTACTAACAATATAGAACCACTCTGTATAATTAAGGTTGAGACTTGTTCTTTGTTTTTAAATTTGGCTTTATTCTGCTAAGAAGAGAGCAACACAAGGAATCCACACTATCAGCTGAGAGCCTCCACAGCTCATCCATCATGCTGTGCTAGCCAACACAAAATTAGTTACTCAACATCCTGTTTGCAGCCTACAAGCAAGTAAAAAAAAAAAAAGTAATACCTTATTTACAAAAAATGGGCAAACACAACTGAAGTCTTAACGTTTGTTTGTATAAACAACATCCAATCCAAACACTGAATGATCTTTTGTGTTTTTTAGACAGTGCACTCTCCAATAACCTCAGAACAGCTGAATGTGTGAAGTTTTAGGCAAATATTACGCAAAACGTGTTGCAAATACTAAGCAGCACTTCCCTTGCAAAGTTGTTCTTAAGCTCTGCAGTCAAACAGTTCATGCTTTTAAATCAGAGCAGACAAAAAAAACCCCAAACAACTCACAACCCAAACAAAACCCCATGCACACCTATGAACCAACTGGTTTCAAATGCATTACTGAATTCTACACATCAGACTACTCCTAAACAAGATACAGATCGATCATAGTTGTTGGAAAATAATTTCAAACCATAAATACACTGGTGATGGTTGCAAACTATTAATAGATGACTTGACAAGAAGCTGACTTTTAATTTCCTGAGTTTGTGAATCACTACAACAAAGACATATTTGGTCTGTGATCACAGAAAGATCTTCAGCAAGAAGATTCAATATATTGCCCACCGTAAGCATTTGAATAAACCCCAGAGAATGGATCAACACACGATTGTAATCAGAATATTTTTGACCTTCTGCCTAGATGGTGTCCAGTTGCATGAGCTGTAACCACACCTTCATTCATCAAAAACCAACATTCAGAGTTGCTGAATGCTCACTCTTACAGCTTTTGCTGATATTCTGGGTAAGCTATTTTCCAGGGAGATTTGGCTTTTCAAGTCTTACTTTTGATCTTGTAAGGTCTTTTAAACAGAGAATGATGAAGTCTTTGATGTGGATTCTTGCATAAACAGAAGCAATGAACTACAGAGCACCTAACTGCAACCAAGGAAATGTGAGCCAGGGTTGAAGAAACGCAAAATATCCTTTCCAAAAATAGGGGATAAACAGAAAGTAGAAATGCAAAGGGGAGTCCAGAAAGCAAACACCACCACCACTGTCCAACTGAGCAAGCAACAAAGATTATAAAAGCCAATCTGAAAAAAATGAAACCCTTCCCGGATGTTGTGGAGCTTGGTACCTCTCATTTGAGAGTTACTATAGAGCCGTACCATTGTGAGGAAAACTGCAAGAAAAAGAAAGGGTGCGAGAGCACCGAAGAAATGGGGGATCCAGACACGAATGTGTACTGGAGAAGAGCATTTTCTCCTTTGCCTTTACTCCTCTTTCACCCGTGTAATTAAACACAAGGACAAAGGGAAAACTCTTTTACTGCAATGCTTCACTCTGTTCCCAGCTCTGCTAATAAATAAGGCACCAGGGGGCCTCAGTCATTCACGTGCAAGAAAACCAAGGCTCATTAACTCTTTACTTGCTGAACTAATACACTCCAAAGTCTTCATTTAGCAAGAGTAAAAACCAATGTCTGCAAGGCAAAAGCAGAAAGAGCAATAGAAAAGGAGCGTTAAGCTCATCTATGCAGAAATTTGCAGTAAAATGACCAGAAAATGTGACTCGAACTCGGGTTTACTGTCAGCATGGCAAATCTGTGACAGCATGGTTTCATGGTAGAAAAACAACAAAACCCCCTTACTTCCCAGTGTCACAATGGGGAATGGAGTGATTTAAAACTGAATTTAAAAAAGAATTCGTTTGAGACCTTTTGATCAGCTCTAGCGATAGATAATGAGAAGTGTTTAGAGCTACCTATGCTGTTTATGAAGGAAGACAAGTCAGTGATGAAACTCATGACTTCAGGGCTGTTTAGCTGTAAGTTAAGAGTTCTCTCTTTCAGCTTTTCCTTAGAGTGATACCTGCAAGTACAAGAACAAATTATACTCTTATTCTGTAAGAGTATTACAAATCAGTGCGCCCACCAGAAGTAGGTTTCACTGATGTTGGTCAGGTTACATGTAGTCTTTCTCCTACAGACCTGGGGCTTATAACTGCTAGTGTACTCTAAAGCATTCAGCAGCTGCCTAGCAATCATATTAATTCAAAGTAACTCACATTTTCTACAGAATTACCTTCATTTTACTTTTTTTCTTTTTTTTTCTTTTTCTTCTATAAAACACTACAATTACAGCCATTTGAGTTGCTGTAAGGGGACTGCAAAGCAAAGTAACTGGTCTGTGGGATCCAGACAATTACAAGCAGCCTAAAAAAAACCCAAAACTTCTCTGATGCCCGATCTATTTTCCATTTGAGGCAGCTGCAGCTGGATTCATCTTGGAGCTCCAAGCAGCACACAGATCCAAGATACAAAGAACAAAAGATTGTTCTCTTGCACAACTCTGGGAAGCCTCTCAAACCATGAAAATGGACAAGCGCCTAAGGAAACTGTACTTGGAGCCTCTCCCTTTGGAATTAGTAATTTACCTAGCCACCCAAAATGCTGAATCAGAAATTACTACAACTTAAGTGATATTGGGCAATTTTGCAGTAAGAAAATGATACAGAATCACAGAATCAATCAGGTTGGAAGAGACCTCTGGGATCATCGAGTCCAACCATTGCCCTGACACCACCATGTCAACTAGACCATGGCACTAAGGGCCATGTCCAGTCTTTTCTTAAACACATCCAGAGATGATGACTCCACCACCTCCCTGGGCAGCCCATTCCAATGTCTAATGACCCTTTCTGAAAAGAAATGCTTCCTAATGTCCAACCTGAACCTCCCCTGGCAAAGCTTGAGGCTATGTCCTCTTGTCCTATCACTAGTTGCCTGGGAGAAGAGGCCGACTCCCACTTCACTACAACCTCCCTTCAGGTAGTCGTAGACTGCAATAAGGTCACCTCTGAGCCTCCTCTTCTCCAGGCTAAACAACCCCAGCTCCCTCAGCCATTCCTCATAGGTCAGACCCTCCAGACCCTTCACCAGCTTGGTCGCCCTCCTCTGGACTCGCTGCAACACCTCCACATCTTTCGTGAAGTGCGGGGCCCAGAACTGGACACAGTATTCAAGGTGTGGCCTCACCAGTGCCGAGTACAGAGGGACGATCACTTCCCTAGACCGGCTGGCTACACTATTCCTAATAGAGGCCAGGATGCCATTAGCCCTCTTGGCCACCTGGGCACACTGCTGGCTCATGTTTAGCCGGCTGTCAATCAGCACCCCCAGGTCTCTTTCCGCCGGGCCGCTCTCTAACCACTCTTCCCCCAGCCTGTAGCGCTGCATGGGGTTGTTGTAGCCCAAGTGTAAGACCCGGCACTTGTTCTTGTTGAACCTCATGCTGTTGGTCTCGGCCCATCTATCTAACCTGTCCAGATCCCTCTGTAGGGCCTTCCTACCCTCCAGCAGACTGACACTCCCACCCAGCTTGGTGGCATCTGCAAATTTGCTGAGGGTGCACTCAATCCCTACGTCTAGTGTCAAATGCCTTACTAAAGTCTAGATAGACTACATCCACAGCCCTGCCCTCATCTACTAAGAGGGTCACTTGGTCATAGAAGGAGATCAGGTTGGTCAAGCAGGACCTGCCTTTCATGAATCTGTGTTGGCTGGCCCCAATGCCCCGATTGTCCTGCATGTGCCATGTAATGGCACTCAGGATGATCTGTTCCATCACCTTGCCTGGCACCGAGGTCAGGCTGACAGGCCTATAGTTCCCTGGATCATCCTTCTGGCCCTTCTTGTAGATGGGCGTTACATTTGCTAATTTCCAGTCAGCTGGAACTTCTCCAGTTAACCAGAACTGCCGGTAGATAATCAAGAGTGGTTTGGCAAGTTCATTCACCAGTTCCTTCATTACTCTGGGGTGAATCCCATCTGGGCCCATAGCCTTGTGGGTGTCCAATTGGCACAGCAGGTCACTAACCGTCTCCTCCTGGATTATGGGAGGTTCACACAGGCCCCCGCCCCTAAATTCAGACTCTGGGCGCCGAGTCTCCTGAGGACAACCGGTCTTGACATTAAAGACCGAGGCAAAGAAGGCATTGAGCACCTCTGCCTTTTCCTCATCCCCTGACACTACATTACCCTCCTCATTGAGCAAGTGGTGGAGGCTCTCTTTGACCCTCCTTTTGCTGTTGATGTATTTGTAGAATCTTTTTTTGTTTTCTTTGACCGTAGCAGCCAAATCAAGCTCTAATTGAGCTTTGGCCCTTCTAATCTTCTCCCTACACGACCAGGCAACATCCCTATAGACCTCCCAAGTTACCCGACCCTTCTTCCAGAGCAAGTAGGCTCTCTTTTTTTCCTTAAGTTCTAGCCTAAGTTCTCTGTTTAACCAGGCCGGTCTTTTTCCCCGACGGCTTGTCTTCCTACACACCGGGACAGCCTGCTCCTGAATATTTAGCAATTCCCTTTTGAAGCACATCCAGCCTTCTTGGACTCCTTTGCCCTTCAGGACCAACTCCCAAGGGACTCTGTCCACCAACCTCTTAAACAGGCTAAAGTCTGCCCGGCAAAAATCTAAGGCAGAAGTTCTGCTCTTGCCCCTCCTTACTTCCCCCACTATCGAAAACTCTAACATTTCATGGTCACTATAATGATACCTGATCCATACACAACACTATGGCTACCTCAAGGATGATAAACTGTGTAGTTAGGTGGCTATTTAACTATTGACACTAATACAGTACTTAAAGTTTAAAACATTGTTTGTGCTATGCCACTTGATGATGTTTGTGCTATGCAACTTGATGATATACCTTGACATGTGTGTCCAGCTGTGGGGCCCCCAACATAAGAAGGGCATGGAGCTGTTGGAGTGAGTCCAGAGGAGGGTCACGAAGATGATCAGAGGGCTGGAGCACCTCTCCTATGAAGAGAAGCTGAGAGAGTTGGGGCTGTTCAGCCTGGAGAAGAGAAGGCTCTGGGGAGACTTTCTAGCAGCCTTCCAGCACCTGGAAGGGGCCTACAGGAAAGCGGGAGAGGGACTTTTTACAAGGGCAGGTAGTGACAGGATGAGGGGTAATGGTTTTAAACTGAAAGAGGGTAGATTTAGATTAGATCTTAGGAAGAAATTCTTGACTGTGAGGGTAGTGAGACACTGGAACAGGTTGCTCAGAGAAGTTGTGGCTGCGCCTTCCCTAGCAGTGTTTAAGGCCAGGTTGGATGAGGCTTTGAGCAACCTGGTCTAGAGGAAAGGTGTCCCTGCCTGTGGCAGGGGCGTTGGAAACTAGATGATCTTTAAGGTCCCTTCCAACCCAAACCATTCTATGATTCTGTGATTCTATGACATCCAGGACTAAGTTCTGTGACTTGCCTGAAGGCATATTGCACTCAGCTGTATTTTGCTGCTGAATGTTTTGATATCTTGTGACTGGACTGACTGTCTTCTAAACATCCCATGAGATCATGAGACCAATGGCAGCTCACAGTGGAACAAATGCAGAATCTGAAATACAGACAAATACAGAAAAAAGATATCTCATCTCCGACAGCCTTCTGTGACACACAACTAGTTCCACATTCTCCAAGCCCATTATTATATTTCAGTTGCTACATTAGAATCGTTATTTTGTTTGCATTCTGCCTTGTTGGTAACTGAAGCGACAGAATCTTTACTTCAAATGGGTTTCTCAAGGCTCCCTTTCCTATGACAGCATCAGTCCTGATTTCAACATAATATAAATCAGTTAGAGGCAGGTCCTTCTTGCCCTACTGATCTTTTGAGAAAATGCTTAGCCCCCGCCGCCCCCATTTGCAGCACATATATCTTTGCAGAAAAGTCTGAGGGTTGTGCTCCTGAACTTCACATTTTAAGACTACATCCTGACAGGTAGCAGACCTGCTGACCTGATTCCTATGTTAATAATCTTGCTTTTAACCACCTAAAGTCTGGAAGCATTCACATCCCACTAGTGAGTTTGGAGGTGCTGATATCACTTTATACCAAGTATTTATAAGCAGACAGTTGATTTGGCACAGAACATCCCTTGACACTGAATGACACCAGTAGCCATCATTGCTCAGTGAATCACATGAAAGGAATGACCCCAGAAGGGGTCTTACTCATTATAGCTGTGGCATCGAGACTCTTACATCCCCTTCTGCATGCTCAGTCACTGCAAGGTCCAAATTTCAGCTGGTGCATTCCCAGCTCTATAGCTTAACCCTGCCCAATGCCTAGGTTCCAGCAGAACTTTAGATGAGACATTTCTTTGCCTGTCTCACATCACCCTTCCCAGTGAAGCTCCCTCCAAGCGCTCCTGCCCTTCTGTACCCAAAAGCCTTTCAGCTGCATTTTGACAGTAAGAAGCCTCCTGTGTTCACACCAGTCCTTCTAAAGTTGCAGTTTGGTGGATTAATTCCCCTCACACATGGAAAACAAATACAGGTCTCATTTTCCAGGACTTCTGTCAGTCCCAGGCTTTCAGTGGAGAGGGGTAGTGGTGCAGCCCCTCTGTGTTAGCTCTAAGAATTGAAAACAGGACCAACAAATGGATAAATACCTATTTTGTGTGCTGGAAGGGCACCTACAAGACAGAAATGCAAAGAGCCATGAAGAATAACATGCTTTCAGAATGCCCAGGAGAAAAAACGACACCAATCCTCCTCGCTCCCACTCCAAAGGTAAACTTAGTGTATGAAACCAAAGCCTCTATAGACAGTTCTTCTTAAGAACTGCATTCACTATTGCCCACCCCAAGGATTAAAGTCAAAGCCCTGGTCAGGTACAAAGACAATTACATCCATCTACTCATGACTCGTAAGACCATGTCTGGAGTACATTCATGTCGTTTGGGGCCCTCAGGGCAAGGAAGATATTCACACACTGGAGAAGGTCCACTGAAGACCACTAAGATGGTTAGAGAGCTGGAGTACATGGCATATGAGGAAAGGGTGGAGCAACTGCTGTCTTCTGCTACCTGGAGAAGACCTAGATCCAAACCCTTCACAGAGGTGCACAGGGAAAGGACAAGAAGCAATGGTCACTAGTGGCATCAAAGGAAATTCCCATTGGACTTGAGGACTTCAACACCAAAGTGGTTCAGTACTGAGATGTTATCCAGGGAGGCTGTAGAATCTCCATCTTTGGAGATTTCAGAAGCTGACTGAACAAGCAATCTGCTCTTACATGGAAGTTGTCCTAGCTTTGAGCAGGGCATTGGACTTGACACACTCCAGAGGTTCCTTCCAATCTAAATTTCTGTATGAATTTTCTAAGAAGGCATAGAGTTAACAGAAATTTGGGAAAAAAAATAGTATCATGTGTGTTGGTGTTTTTATTTGCCTTTTGGAGCTAAGGTTATCAGGGGTCATGTGTGTAAGGGCTGAGGCTTTAGGAGAAAACGTTATTCTTGATAAAAAACTGTGAACAAACTCTTACTGTGTGTTCCTTAACTGTTGTACATTTGTTGCTCATTAAAACAATGTCTTAAGGAGTTTTTTATACAAGAACATGCTCATCTTCCCTTTGTGATTCTTCATTCAAGTAAAAATCAATCTGAAAATTAAAAAAAATAGAATTGCGTAATTACAGGAACACAAATTTGTCACAGCACGGGAGAACAAAAATGAACCTAAATTTTCTTGCTCCACTAATAATAAAATACTGTATCAGAACAAATGTTTAATTTACAGAGGTTTTCAGACCCTAATGTCATTTCTCACAGGCAAACAATCTAGCAGACAAAATAAGAAACAATCATACAAATACGAGTGCTGCCAACTTGTACTTGAAAAGTTCGGATGCCAGGGAACACCCAGTGAGGACCGAGCTTTCACAGGGAGCACATAAATCTGTGGCGGCACCTCCCCTGAGAGAAACAATTTCCTCCTCTCTGCCTTAATCAACGGCTAACATTAAAAACATGTTTACTGGCAAAGTCCAGATTCTCAAGTTCATAAAATTAGTCAGTAAAATCTACCAGGTAGAAGGGTGTAAGTTACAGACAGATAGGGTAAAGCACATGAAGACCACAGCCACCTGTCATTGCTGAAAGTTGCTCCTGCCATGACAGAGCACAGACACGTCTATCTGGAGAAGATACATCACGCCAAATTTTTTTTGGCCCAGGACCAAATACATTTTATTTAGTTGATACAGAGGCCATATCAGACTTCATGCTCTGCCTTATTAGTTGGGTGTAACAGCACAGGATCTAGCAGACATGCCAGGATTTAGGCTCAAAAACTGTAAAGAAAAACCCATTGGTTCTGCAGGTTAAGGTCAGCTAAAAATGTCAGTGTTGGATGTCAGCCTGACAGTTGAATTACAAGGCATATAAGCACAGAAACTGTTTGCAACACATCAGTCTTTCACTGTTCTGAAGAAATCAATGTCATGGTTCTCTATCACTAGGAAGCCAAGAGCCTAGAAGGATATTCTGCCTGGACAAGAATGAAATTAGCTGTGTGGTTTGCCATTTCCCCATATATGTATGTTTGAAAGGACAACAGGCCGCTGAGATAAATGATTAATTACAGTGCAATCACTTAAAAATACATGAGATACATCTGCTTAAAGATTAATAACCAATAAGGCAGCCTGTAATACAATGCAAGGGAAAAAAATCTCATGCATACAAATGTGTCATCAGGGACCTTTGGATTCAAGCTGCTGGATAGGTTTAGCAGCTTGGTAGCAGACTAGCGCTTTGTCGCTGTTTATTAAAGAGACCCCTGTGACACACTTGGTGTACAGTCAATGTGCACAGCAAGTCATAGCTAGAGGATCTAATCCTGGAAGAGGTGGTGCAGGTAGGGATTAGAAACTGTTTGGAGAGTACCAACTTGGGAGAGCAGCTGTGCCATGAAATGCCAGCAGTGGCTCACTGGGGTATCTGGGGCTGTCTCAGGAATGAGGGAAGTAATTCCTTGCATGCCCTCTCTCTGGTAAGAAGCTGGATGGACTGTACTATTACTTTCTTCTGGTTTATCTGCTTAGGTTTCTTATCTGCATAAATCAAGGAAGAGGGGTGGAAAGAACAAAACCTCATGCTCTTGGGTGTTGTCCTCAAATAGAATTGGATCTGGGATCCCACAGTTTATCCCACAGTGCCTGAATACAGTGCTGTGGTCAGTGGGATATTCTGATTCTAGTGGGAAAGGAAGAGACTGGGTTTCCAGATTCCACTGTAACTCACCAACTCTGCATCTTTGTCTCTCTCACCCAGCAGCCTACTGCTGAATTAACCGAAGACCACAAAAGCACAGTACTACAACCATCATGCTAATTGCTCTCCCCACCTCCCAAACTTCACATACATCTGCACCCACTGCCATCTTCTTCCTCTTCAGTTGCCTTCCACCGCAATTCACCTTTCTCCATAAGGTTACAGTCAGCTCCTGGGAAGATTTCCACTGTCATCCCCAATGCTGCTGTACAAGTTACTGGATCAGATCCACAGCAGCCACTTGGCATGCCCCACCAACATCTGTACCGCAGGCCATTTTCCTCATCTTGAAGGCCCTGCACCACACAGCTCCTCTGTGAGCTTCCTGGGTGTTCTAGACACCCCACAGGGTAGGAAACACTGCCTGCCCAGAGCAAAACCACCACAAACTGAACGGGCTCTGGTGAATATTTAAGACAAAGAAGCCGAAGGCTGAAATACACCATCCTGGCTACTTGTGGGAATGGCAGTCTGTCCCCATTCATCAACTCCAGAATCCTTCTGGAAACAAAAGAAGAGCATTAAGATACTGCAGCCCCATCTGCTTTGCCACAAAGCAGCAGGGAAGCTCCCTCACAGCATTCCACTGGTTGCTGAGCCTTTTGTTAGTCAAGCAAAGCTCCACTAGACATCAACATGTACATTTGCAGGACACAATATACTGATCTTTCACCTATTTTACTGACTCAATTAAGCAACCTGGATGTCCATAAATCCATGGGCCCTGATGGGATGCACCCGCGGGTGCTGAGGGAGCTGGCGGAAGTCATTGCTAGGCCACTCTCCATCATCTTTGCTAAGTCATGGGCAACAGGAGAGGTGCCTGAGGACTGGAGGAAAGCGAATGTCACTCCAGTCTTCAAAAAGGGCAAGAAGGAGGACCCGGGTAACTATAGACCAGTCAGCCTCACCTCCATCCCTGGAAAGGTGATGGAACAACTTGTCCTTGGTGCTGTCTCTAGGCACATCAAGGATAGGGGGATCATTAGGGGCACTCAGCATGGCTTCACCAACGGGAAGTCTTGCTCAACCAACTTGATAGCCTTTTATGAGGATGTTACCCGGTGGATAGATGATGGTAAAGCTGTGGATGTGGTCTATCTCGATTTCAGTAAAGCGTTTGACACGGTCTCCCACAGCATCCTCGCAGCTAAACTGGGGAAGTGTGGTCTGGATGATCGGGTAGTGAGGTGGATTGTGAACTGGCTGAAGGAAAGAAGCCAGAGAGTGGTGGTCAATGGGACTGAGTCCAGTTGGAGGTCTGTGTCTAGCGGAGTTCCGCAAGGATCGGTTCTGGGACCAGTTCTATTCAATATATTCATTAATGACTTGGATGAGGGATTAGAGTGCGCTGTCAGCAAGTTCGCTGATGACACAAAACTGGGAGGAGTGGCTGACACACAGGAAGGCTGCGCAGCCATTCAGAGAGACCTGGACAGGCTGGAGAGTTGGGCGGGGAGAAATTTAATGAAATATAACAAGGGCAAGTGTAGAGTCCTGCATCTGGGCAAGAACAACCCCATGTACCAGTACAAGTTGGGGACAGAGCTGTTGGAGAGCAGCGTAGGGGAAAGGGACCTGGGGGTCCTAGTGGACAACAGGATGACCATGAGCCAGCAGTGTGCCCTTGTGGCCAAGAAGGCCAATGGCATCCTGGGGTGTATTAGAAGGGGTGTGGTCAGCAGGTCGAGAGAGGTTCTCCTACCCCTCTACTCTGCCCTGGTGAGGCCGCATCTGGAGTATTGTGTCCAGTTCTGGGCCCCTCAGTTCAAGAAGGACAGGGAACTGCTAGAGAGAGTCCAGCGCAGAGCCACCAAGATGATTAAGGGAGTGGAACATCTCCCTTATGAGGAGAGGCTGAGGGAGCTGGGTCTCTTTAGCTTAGAGAAGAGGAGACTGAGGGGTGACCTCATTAATGTTTATAAATATGTAAAGGGCAAGTGTCATGAGGATGGAGCCAGGCTCTTCTCAGTGACATCCCTTGACAGGACAAGGGGCAATGGGTGCAAGCTGGAACACAGGAGGTTCCACTTAAATTTGAGGAAAAACTTCTTTACTGTAAGGGTGACTGAACACTGGAACAGGCTGCCCAGAGAGGTTGTGGAGTCTCCTTCTCTGGAGACATTCAAAACCCGCCTGGACGCGTTCCTGTGTGATATGGTCTAGGCAATCCTGCCCCGGCAGGGGGATTGGACTAGATGATCTTTCGAGGTCCCTTCCAATCCCTAACATTCTGTGATTCTGTGATTCTGTGATTCTGTGTGACTTGCTGTCCTAAACTTATAAATAAGATAAAGGACAGATTTCAAGTGGAGTAGAATTTAAACAAAGGAGGTGATTCAATCACTTAATGAACAAACTGCTGCCAGATCCCAGCTGGGGACTTGGGTTCTGGAGGTAATATTTAGTTCTTACAGACAGGCCAAGCAGGGGGCTTCTCACAACTGTAGTCTCTATGGCCATAAGTGTTTCACAACCTGCTTTTTTTCCAGCAAGATCTCCAAGCAATACACTATGAAATACTACACAAAAACCAGTTTGCATTTAACCATAGGTTAAACTGATGCATTGTGACACTGCCATTGAGGAGCCATTATTCTCTAGTAATCATCTGTCATTCTTAATTATATGCCTGCAAGTTAAAAATCTAATATGTTGTGACAAAACTGTGCAATTGGAGAACTGCAGAGTAAGCGATTTGCCAACTTGGAACAACACTGGACAGGAAGCTGGGTTTCAGAAAGCCACACTGGATTTTCACCATGAGGAGAGAGCTCTTTACAGGTTAAAAACTGAGTAAAGTCAGGGTTTTCAAATGTCCTTCAGATGGAAACATGACTGAACCACCCCATTAAGTCATCAGGAAGACAGTACTACTTTCAGTATATTATTTCACTTTTTTGCTACTTACTACGTCATTGAAAAACATCACTAATGGTCTTACCATTAAATATTTTTGTGTGTGCTGGAAGATCGGAATGGAAGCATTTAAGAAAAGAAAACATTTAACTTACCTCTGAATATATCTAAGTTGTATTTTGTCTTCTGTTTAACGATTGAAGCAATTGTTCTCCTTTCCTGGAAAACCTGGGAATCTATTTTTTTGTAGCAAAAAAAAAGGTGAACTGTAGTTACACTGAATCTTTTCTTCAACTACCAAAGCACCAGACACTGACATTATTACCAGTCCTAGCCTATAATAATAATAAAAAAAAAGTTAATAATGAAATAAAACACATGCCATTTTCCATTATCTTTTTAACCCAAAACATATAAAAATATATCTGAAATTTACTTGCTCCTGAGCAAGACTACAACAGTCAGACACCAATAAGCAACTGTGAGGAAAAGGATTGGGTAGATGAACTAGACCCAGGTCAGCATGAGAAAACTCTATGTTATAAAAAGATGCCATTAATTCTCTAAGATTAGAAGAAAGAAACAGAAAATTCACATTTTTATCATTAAAAATACTTGTGAACATTTAACTGAAAAAATACGGTAGGCACAAGGCAGACACCCTGAAATGGCTAAGGCCGAATCTTATCAAAGGATGAGATCCCTGACCAGACTGTGATTAAAATAAAGAACTCAACACCACAGATCATTTTAGAGGCCAAAGATTTAGCAAGATTCAATTAGGAAGTAAACATGTACAGGAATAAAGAACTCCAGAGTGTTAGGACCCAGAGCACACTCCTACCACTAGCAGTTTAGCTGGCTGTTCAAGGCCAGACAGTTGATAGAAGAAAACTTGGAAGGAACATCAGCAGAGGCTCATCCTCAAACAGCTCTGCTGGTAGGCCTCAGTGAGGGCAACCCTCTTTCCCTTCAAGGCTGCTTCAAAGCTGAGGCTCTCACCCTGGTCCTTGCCTGGGCTGTGCCACAGACATGCACCCCATTGATCCAGATCCTGGACATCTTCCCAGCTTGACTGCATGCCTGCCTCACCACTATGGACTTGCCTGGCAATCACTGATCCTGGTCACCGCATCCAGACCTGATCCTGACCCTGACTTGACTTCCAAACTTGATTTTAGACCTACCCTGTCACTACAGATTTGCTTGGTGGCCTGGCCCCTGGGCTGAACCTGACTACCCTCATCGGCACTGTCTGCCTCACTTGGGGTACGGGGGGACTGGTCCCTTACTGGTGAAGCTACTGCTTCTGCTGGCCTTGTTATCATGCTCAGTACCTGACCTCCTTTCCCTGAGGGAACAGCTTTGGCCTTGCTGCATTCTGACACAGAGCTACAACAGCTGAAGCTAGCAACAAGTAGTTGTTGGGAAACAAAACCTGATGTCTGAGCTTTTAAAAACTTACTCATTTTTAGGGACTCGAATGCTGAAGGTTGCTTCGAAGTTGTGCAAACTGCCACAACTACACTGCTGGCACAGATCTGCTGAAGCTTCGCCTAATCTAGTGCTAGCTACTGTCAGATGTGATACCAGAGTTAACAAAGAGTCACTCAGTCTGAAAAGTCAGTCCATAGTAATATCTTTTCTCTCTTTGTTCTACAGACTACATAGGAGTTCACGCATTAACACCGGAAGTTCTGCCGAGGTGTATTTTCCTTGACATCTTTGTCATTGCTCATTGATTAGCACAGAATCAGCTGACTGAGGTTTAGTAAATTAGTAGTTGTCATAATGCACAAGGAGGAATATTGTGTTGCTCCAAACACAAAGCAGGCAATCATCAATTTTAAAGGATCAGAATAAAAAAAATCAAAGCATACAGTAAATAGTCAACTAAAGGCCCAATTCCCTCCAATTCCATGTGTAGTCCCCAGCATGGATAACAACACTGATCTCCTCTTGTAACTCCACACACCACCCTTTAGATCCCAGTAGCTCTCCTTGCTGCCCCACTGTACACCTTTCCAACGGCTCACTTGATAGGCTTGCTGTTCTCCGGCTGTCCAGCTACAGAGTACTACAGAGACTTTTGCCATCCCCCCTGAAGCATTGACATGCTGTAGCTGTAAAAGTTGAGGAGTTTAAATCTCAGCACTACCAACTCCAGCAGGCCACACTTCATAGAATCATAGAATGGTTTGGGTTGGAAGGGACCTTAAAGATCATCTAGTTTCCAACGTCCCTGCCACAGGCAGGGACATCTTTCCTCTAGACCAGGTTGCTCAAAGCCCCATCCAATCTGGCCTTAAACACTGCCAGGGAGGGGGCAGCCACAACTTCTCTGGGCAACCTGTGCCAGTGTCTCACTACCCTCACAGTAAAGAATTTCTTCCTAAGATCTAATCTAAATCTACCCTCTTTCAGTTTAAAACCATTACCCCTCCTCCTCTCACTACTTGCCCTTGTAAAAAGCCCCTCTCCTGCTTTCCTATAGGCCCCCTTCAGGTACTGGAAGGCTGCTAGAAAGTTTCCCCAGAGCCTTCTCTTCTCCAGGCTGAACAGCCCCAACTTTCTCAGCCTGTCTTCATAGAAGAGGTGCTCCAGCCCTCTGATCATCTTCGTGACCCTTCTCTGGACTCGCTCCAACAGCTCCATGTCCTTCCTATGTTGGGCCCCCCAGAGCTGGACACTTCACTTAGCTTGCAACTTGCCCTGCAGCCACAGCACACCTGAAGCTACACAGAGCGCCTTGGTGCTGTGGCACCAGGCAGCAAAGCACCCCATCAGCTACAACCTCGCCACCAGGGCATCTTTGAGCAGAAGGATAAATTCTGTCCCCCATTTAATCCAGTCCTTGCCCTATATTTCCACTAACATGGAAGTCTGAAGTATGGCATAACTGAATTATGCTTACTTGACAAAGTTAAACAAGACTTAACAACCAGTAAACAGTCCGTGTCAAAACCGAGGACACTGTATGTTCTTTAAGTGAGCTCACATATTAGTTTTGAATAAAAGTATCCTACTGGTTTCAAAATACAAAAGCCCCAACAGCAGTTTTTCCCTTATAGTGTTGCATCTTAGAAGAAAAGTATCATCACTAGTTATGAGAGTTAGCTAAACCCCAGAACTCAACAGGAAAAGAGATTTGAGACACCACATATCACTTTCTTCTGCAGGCATCACTTTCTTTTTTATAGAAAATAAAACCAAAAAATTTTTATTGACTGTAATGTAGATACCTGTACAGAGTGTAAACTTTAATATTTCACCAGATACGTGAATAATTCTGGAGAAAGAGTTATCAAGCACCTTCATTTCAACACATTTTTGATATTTACAGTAAGGCATACCTGATTAAGTGAATGAATAAAATGAATTAAAAGTTATAAAAAAAACCTTTAAAATGTTTATATGCTTTGTTATTTTATGATAAATACACAATTAAAAAGGAAGATGTCACACAGTTAAGACTCAGAATTGGCTCTGTTTAAAACTGCTACTGAAGAGGGAATGAGGAAATGGGGATGTTAGCTTACTGCTCTGATCATGACTTTGTGAAATGTGTTCTGGCAGAAGCCTCACAAGCCCTGTTTTGTTCTGCTGCTGCAGGTTGGCTTGCAGGTAAGCTTCCTTCCCAACACACAGTGTGGAAGCCAAACTTCACTCCCAGATTTGTACTGCTAATCTGACATAAGAATATGCACTTTGATTTTCCCTCCCTACTCCAAACTTATTGGTGATGATGAAAACATCAACTTTGCTTTGATTTTTCAGCACACCTTTTTGCCATTACTGAACACTGGCACACAAATAGGGCACCACTAACTTTTTTCTTTTAAACACCAAGACACAGGTGACCTTTCTGGAAGCCAGATTTTTAACTGCCATGGTTTCTCATGGTCTACAAAAAGGCATGGCATGGTTTGCTACAGAAGAAAGATTGCTAGGATAGAATTCAAAGATCACTTTCAGGCTTATAGAATCAAACATAGAAATACTATTTTAAAAGCTCTCAGGAAACAAATGTGACTCTGTCGCTTTAGAACTAAACACCTCCAAATGAATCAACATTTGATTTGATGAACTACCAGTAACTGAGATCTATATCTAAAGTTTGTTTAGTGGATTTTAGGAAACTACTCAGGAATCCACCTCAGATAGAAGAAAAATCAATCTCTTAAAATCCAACAAACACTTTAAATACATCCACTAAACAGTGCTGATTATCTATAAAGCATCATGTGCTGCAGGAAAGGAACACATCAGCTAGGGTGAGAACTACCCTCACAGCACATGGATAAAGCATTTCCGTAATACAAGAGTCCAAAGTTGAGATTCAAGTTTTGGAAGTGGAAGGACTGGTAGCGGGAAGGAATGCAGGTAGGCATTAAATCTGTGATATTACTGGGTGTTCCCACTCACATCTATTCATCTTTGGGACCCCGTGGTTACTTCTCAGCTAGAGATATGGCCCAGCCACATATATGATGGGCTAAGCATGCCACTATGCAGATAACTGCTGCATACTCCTGAGGTACAACCCAGTCTCAGGATTTGAGTCATGCCATCCTCTTTACTCTGTTCGGTATTTGTTACTTCAGTTTTGCCAAGACACACATCCTCCTAGCCCAGCACAGGTGCAACTAAGGCCTCCACATTTACCTTTAAAAGCAAGCAGATAATATTACAAGGAAGAATATGTAGTTGGACCCAACCTGGGCAGCTCTGTCTTGCCTAACTGCTACAAAACAGTCATTGCCTGTGTGTGTGTCTGCATATGCACATTGTGGTTTGCTGTCAGCAGCACGGAGCACTTATCTTTGGGGCCTGATTGTGTTGATAGGAGTGAATTGTTTACAGCACATTTCCAAAAGGTGTCTGCTGCTCTAAGGCTTATTTTAATGCTCAGTTTCTTTCTATACAATCCACTCCAACTGTGTTGTCAGGGCAGCGGCAAGAACGGCCTCCTGGGGTAGCCAAGCAGAGGTGAGTACAACCGCCATTATTCACTGTACAGTAGTTATGTCCTGGAAAAGAACAGAGATGTAAAATGTTAAAGAAAAATAAAAGCAAAACAACAATAAAATCCAACACACACATACAAAAGAAGTGCAGATTTCATGACTACACTAGAGAAACAAGCCATAATGAGACAGAGAATGAAACAAAACTGTGCTTTGGGCAGATGAGAGTCATCATATACCTTGTGTCAGCTTCTGATATTCACCTCAAAGAAAGATCAAGATATTGAGACAGAGTAGGAAGGGCAGTATGAAAAAAAATGGGTTTTACTGAAATGCCCTTCATAAATTAGCCAACTGGTCACAGACATTAGAATGAAGAGACAGTGAGTGAGGAAATACAGAAAGCGCGACACATGGGGATAAAGTCCAAAATGCTACAGGACATCATCCCTCGATATCACCCGCTACCAAAACATGGAGGAATGACCCATGAAAACAAACAAACAAAAAAGAGTGGATGGGGAGGAGCACGTTAATGTTGAAGGGTAAAATGAAAGAGAAGACAGTGCCAAAAGCAGTGGATCTGAGGGGAAAGGCATCTGACCCAGAAAAACACTTGAAATAAAGATATGATGAGAAAGAAATAATACCAAGGTTCTGAATGTTATAAACATAAGCATTTACTCAGAGGAAACAATGTTGTTTCGTTTTACATTGCCTACCAAGATGGAACTGTGAATTAACTAGTAATAACAATGTAACTGATTTCTTAACTATACATCTATATGCATTTTTAAGCTCTGAACCAAGCTTTCAATTAAATTATGTTTTTTTACTGTATATATTGAATAATTTGAAGAGAAACTATCTTAGGGGTTTTTTAAAGTAAAAACACCACAAATCCTATAATTCCAGCCACGTTGTAATAATTTAAAAAGTGAACTCTTCTCCTAACTGATTTGCTAAGAACAACATAACTGAACAGCGATATTGCTTCCCAAAGAACAAATTGTTATTTCAAAGGTATCAACTTCCTCTCTTCTAAGGTTCACAAGAGGCTTTTCAATAACAGATCTGAAAAACTTAACATTCAGCTGAGCAGAAAGACCAGCCCAGCCACTCTACCACCTGCTGTTTTCTGAACATTCCCTTTTTAAAAACAGTGGATCTCACTAAGCACATCTGGAAGACCATGATATTTCTGTATTTTAAACTTAAAAATAAGAAAATAAGGCCCTAGCATTCAATTTAGACAATGACATAGCAGCTTTTGCCATGTCAGATCCTCATCTTGATCATACACTCATCCTTTCATAAAGGATAGAACAGGGCCCTTCTTCCCTCCCTATTCTGGTTTCACATGGCAACCACAACTGCTTTTATAAAAAAAAAAATAGGTGGCTTTTAATTTCTTAGTAAACAGAAATCTAAGCACTAACCAGTTCTTCACCAATTAGCTAGATCACTTGGCAGTCTGTCAATGGGAGCTGCTACTAAGTTCATTTATATGCTAAGGTGTTGCACAAGCTGTAAAAACTTGAGAATCATCTGGATTACCTCCTGGGCACTGAGCAAAGGCTGTAGTGATTCCATAGAGACGGGAGCGCTTGGGAGGCTGGAAGTTATCCTTTTCTAATGAAATCGTGCGATCCACTGCAACAACAGCATCCCTGTCATATGCAGAAGAGAATATACAGAAGTGAGATGAAGGTGGAAGTACAGGGGAAAACAAAACAAACAAACAAACAAACAAAAAAACAAAAAAAAAAAAGGGAAGAAATCCAAAGTTGCTTCTTTTTTACGATTAGGAAGTGATGCCAGAAGCAAAACCCTCCAAGACCGCATATTTCCTGGACAGCTCAAATATGTCACAACCTTCATTCTAGGCAGCTAAGAAATTTAGCAGGGAGCCACCTTACTAATTTTGAAGGTAATTCCAACACAGGACAATGTCCCTCTACAGGAACATCTGTTAGTAGTTTTGACATATTCTCCATATTCTGCCCCTCTGACATTTTCTGTGGTATAGCTGACACTGAAGCTATTATGCATAATGATTATGGACAATGTTGTAGTGGTGGTGAACGGGGCAAAGTCCAACTGGCGGCCGGTCACTAGCGGTGTTTCCCAGGGCTCAGTTCTGGGGCCGGTGCTGTTCAATATCTTTATAGATGATCTAGACGTAGGGATTGAGTGCACCCTCAGCAAATTTGCAGATGCCACCAAGCTGGGTGGGAGTGTCAGTCTGCTGGAGGGTAGGAAGGCCCTACAGAGGGATCTGGACAGGTTAGATAGATGGGCCGAGACCAACAGCATGAGGTTCAACAAGAACAAGTGCCGGGTCTTACACTTCAGCCACAACAACCCCGTGCAGCGCTACAGGCTGGGGGAAGAGTGGTTAGAAAGCGGCCCGGCGGAAAGAGACCTGGGGGTGCTGATCGACAGCCGGCTAAACATGAGCCAGCAGTGTGCCCAGGTGGCCAAGAGGGCCAATGGCATCCTGGCCTCTATTAGGAATAGTGTAGCCAGCCGGTCTAGGGAAGTGATCGTCCCTCTGTACTTGGCACTGGTGAGGCCGCACCTTGAATACTGTGTCCAGTTCTGGGCCCCGCACTTCACGAAAGATGTGGAGGTGTTGCAGCGAGTCCAGAGGAGGGCGACCAAGCTGGTGAAGGGTCTGGAGGGTCTGACCTATGAGGAATGGCTGAGGGAGCTGGGGTTGTTTAGCCTGGAGAAGAGGAGGCTCAGAGGTGACCTTATTGCAGTCTACGACTACCTGAAGGGAGGTTGTAGTGAAGTGGGAGTCGGCCTCTTCTCCCAGGCAACTAGTGATAGGACAAGAGGACATAGCCTCAAGCTTCGCCAGGGGGGGTTCAGGTTAGACATTAGGAAGCATTTCTTTTCAGAAAGGGTCATTAGACATTGGAATGGGCTGCCCAGGGAGGTGGTGGAGTCACCATCTCTGGACGTGTTTAAGAAAAGACTGGGCGTGGCACTTAGTGTCACGGTCTAGTTGACATGGTGGTGTCAGGGCAATGGTTGGACTCGATGATCCCAGAGGTCTCTTCCAACCTGGTTGATTCTGTGATTCTGTGTGATTTCAGGTGGAGCCTGATATCCGGAAGGAATACAGCTAGTCATAAGCAATCTTTTCTTCCTAAAAGTAATAGGGCAGTCAGCTGACAGACCTGTAACATACTGTTTCCCATTTATACAAGCCTATTCTAGAATAGCATTTCCCAGCTGTTCGATTCTAGCTTGGGAATTCTTACACAAATTAATGGCTCTCCCTGCTGCAATTGATGGAGTCGTTTGTGTAAGAGTTTGTAGATAGAGCCCACACAACTATTTACATCAAGAAAAAAATAAATATTTAAAAATGCATGAACTAGATTTTTTTCTGGAAAATATAGTAAGCTCTAAAGTCTTGATCATGTTTTAGATCATTTGCAACAAAGAAAGCGTCACCAATACAGTAAAAATGTTTTCTTTTTTCTTATTTCTGATTGAACATTCAGATAATATAGGGCATAGAAAGCCAAGAGCGGTGAATTTCTGCCCTCTACAATGCAGCAAGTACAACCATAAGGGAAACATGTTAGCTCCCACTCCTTTCCCAAAAATGTTCAGTGTTGAAAGCATTTTCTTAGAGGACAAATCACTACACTGAAAATGAAAACGCAGTTAACTGGCAACATCAATAGGTCAACTCTACAGATCCACTCCGCCCTGCATCAGCTATTGCCAGGAAAGCAAAACAACAGGAATGTGAGAGAGGTCAGACATGAGAAATGCAGTATAGACTTCAGTTTCTACCAGGGAGAAGAACAGATTAAATCACTCCATAATTTCTTTAGCAGATAACATACCTTCTCCAGTCTGTGTAGTATAAATTCTTCCCATAGCTTGTAACACTAAAAGGATACTGAATTCCTTCAACAATCTTTCGTCTACCAAGCTGATTAGGGTTCATGCATTCCAGCCTCTTGGTACCTGGGTGTAGTGAAACAATTAAGCCTTTGAACCAGAGCAAGAGAGCTCCTCATGAGGGATGAAGGACAACCGTAAGCATACAAGTATGAACAGAGTAAAACTTCCAGTCTTTCAGTATGCTGCTTAGCCAAAGCCCTCCCCCATGCCACATCTCTGCGTGTGCCAAAGACTGGATGGAGAAGCACTTTGGTGCTAATGCTAACCAGCACACCACCTAACTTGCAGGAACACATATGTCTAGTGCAGCCGTGGTCATCACTCACAAGCTGAGATTCCTGCTACAGATACCAGCATCCTCAGGCTGGTGTGGAAGCTGACAGAAGGTCTCCTCCATTCCAGAGGGATACTTCAACCACTAACCAGTTCCACCTCCTCTGGAAGGCATTTCTGCATAGTTTGGTGAGCATGTTCCCAAAATGCTTGCTGGGTTGGGCCATGAAGGCAAGAATGCAGGAAGAACATCTAACTTGTAGATGTAAATAATAGGGTGCAAAAAGGTCTAGCTGTAAAGCTACTACACATGTTGGGAACACTGCTAGTGAGTGAAAACACCTGTGGGTTTCTCTTGAGTAGTGGGTTTCAAAATTAGGGAAAAAGGAAAAGAGACAAATGCAAGAACAAGAGAGGAAGAGAGAAAAAGAAAAGAAAGATAGCACAAGGAGGTATATTTGAAGGTTGGAAAAAGTGTCTTACAGTGAAAAAGAGAGCTTGATCTTTTTAGTTTATCAAAAACTTGAAAAGGTGATTTGAAGTGTAAAAGCACCTCTCCAGGAGGAGATCTCTGGCAGAGTTTACAGGGAGAAAGACAGCAAGAGTGCAAAAAAAAAAAAAAGTTCAAATGAGAATTAAAAGCACACTTTTTTTTTTCTGCTAAGACACTAGCACAAAACTAACAACGGGTTGGTGGCAGAACTTTAATCTCTTGATTTTTAAATCTAGCGTGAATTGCTTTTTCAAGACTTGCTTCAGTCAAACATAAGCCAGACCTTGCCTAAGGTTACAGGTCTTAGAACAGTAGTGCCAGGATGACATTCTGTAGGGCCAGATTAGATGAATCAGTGTTTTTTCCTCGTTTTAAACTCATAACTTGTTCTACAAAGGCCTAAGCACTACCTAAAGAGATAGTCAGGTACAAGACACAGATATAAAACTGTTGCATTCCTAGAAAGTTTTCTGATCAGAATTGAAATCTTTCAGCTTACACACCATTTCATGTGAATGTTACACTGGTAGTAAACAAGGAATAAACTGAGAGATTATTAAAGCCAAAAAGAAAGGCATGAAGTCTAAGATGCAGCCCAAAGAGCTATAAACATTAATTCTCTGTGCATCATTTCAGGATTGGACATATTTATTCTACTATTACTATGAGGAAAGATTTTAGCACCTCTTTACCTGCATCTACCCAGCACAGCATTGAGGAATAAGGGTCAAATGTCAGCCCATTTGGTAACCCAAGATCATCTTTAACAAGAATTCTTCTGTTTGTGCCATCCATGTATGAGGTTTCAATTTTAGGAGCTTCTCTGTTCCAGTCAGTCCAGTATAAGTTTCTTAAGAGGAAGAAAAGGCAAGAATTCAGTCAGTTACTGATCTCAAAAGATTGTTGTAATTAAGGAAAATGCTAAGGACACAAAAGTAACACACACACCCCCTAAACCTTAATGGTTGGACTTGATGATCTTAAAGGTCTTTTCCAACCTAAACGATTCTATTCTATGATTCTAAATCATTTAAATAAATAAGATGGACCACATTGCACTTTGATACAGAAGTAACAAAAGTATAGTAAAGATGTAGCAAATATTATACTTCCATTAAAAACAAAAAGAGCTAGGACACACATGAGAAGAAATGCTTTCTCTGCATTGTTTAAGTTATGTACAAGATGCCAGGCAAAAGACCTCTATTTCAACAGTTCTGAGAACCACTCAAAATGTACATCTACAGTTCTTCTCCTCACCACCCATCATGTCTGCTCAGGTTAAGCAGCAGGAGCATTTGGCATACATCTGTGGGATTCATTCAAAACTACATTTTTCTTTTCAGTGCACCAAGTAAGCAACATACAATGGAATCAGGGTACTTTCTGATCAGGGAGAACCCCAGAGAGGGCCATTAATTCACTGATGTGAATTAATGTGTATTAATAGTCATTTGTTAGCGGTGGTTTTTTTCCTTGAATGCACTTTCTGTGGCTGAGAGTTTACATGGCCCCTCAATGCAAGAACCTTTGTTGTTTACTCCTTAACACAGACACACAATCTACTAGGAGAGAGAAGTCCGTGCTGCTTGACCTGAAGCCAGAGCCCGACTCCGTCAGTGGGGTTCTGCACAGAACACGGGTCTCCTCAGTCTGATTACACCTGTGTCTCTCCCCTTCTCTCACACCACGAAGTGCATTTGTTTTTCCTTATTATGCTGTCACTTGATGTACATCCACAGATGTTTCACCCCATTATTATGTGACTATTATGTAAAAATTTATTTTATCTTAAAGGAATTAGAGAAATCAATACCGTTACTTTTTCATTTAATTTTGTGTCACCCAAATTTTCATGGATCATATGCATTCTTTTCTCACTACAAACCTTGTTTGCAAACATCTAGAAGGAGGATGCATCTTCCAAAAAACTCTCCCTGAGCAGTATAGTACTTTTATTCATAAATGAATTCTTGCCTAAGAGTATTCCAAATGCCTATTATATCAATTAAGCAATCATTTAGTAGAGCTTCCCAGCAATTAAAGACTGAAAAGAAAGCCTCTTTGCTTCTGTGCTTCCGAGTATTTTGACGGAAATGTCTCTTCTCAGCAGTGGCCACGCTACAGAAAGTTGCATCAGGACAACGGCAGGCAAGTTCAGACATTAATGAACAGACATGCAGTACTACCATGGACTCCATAGTAGTTTTAATTTTCCCTGTATTTCTTTCAATATTCAGAGAGAAAACATGTCAACAGATCAGAGACTACATAGAAGTACGTATATACTTCTGTTTCTGCAGGCTGGAACCATAACTTGAAAACATTTACACTTTCCTCCTAAGACTCTGCTTAGCTATTTCTGTGGCTACAGCTTACAGGCTCGATTTTTAAAGTATATAGTTATCTGCGTCTTCAAACAGAAGCCTAATAGGACCTTCTCAGACAACTGAATGACAGAAATGAAAATGATGACAGAAGAGACACTATGGGAGTTTTCAAAGAAGGAACACTGTACAGGAAGTACAAGCTGTCATGATGGAAATTAAAACATAAGATTGCTTAATCTAGTATTTTAGACCAGTAATCTTGCAAAAAAAATTTTTTTTTAGGTAAGGGCAACACTTGTCATCTTGCAAACAATGTACTGAAAGCAAGGTATAAATAAGTATTTGACAAACCTCTCAACAAAATATCACAGTATTACCTAGCAGGCATTTCAGAAGTTTTATTTCTCGAGTACCACTCAGACACAGAACACAAGTAGATTGTTCCATTTCTGTTTGTTAGTTGTTTTAGGAAAAGATAGCCCTATTATTGTCTACAGACAGCCTAAAAACATGGACTCAGAGTATATGCTCATGTTAAACAAATAAGTAAGGAAATAAATAAATAAAACCAAAGTTTGCATGTATCTGTTGACAACATATCCATACCCTCTCATAGGATCCGCAACAATTGCTCTGGGGTTCACCAGGCCAGTGTCAAAAAGGATGCGACGCTGGCGCCCATCCAGCCTAGCCACTTCTATTCTATCCAGTTGAGAGTCAGTCCAGAAGACATTGCGACCTAGATGATCTACAGCTATCCCTTCAGGGCTTCCCAAGTCTGCAGGAGAACAGAGAAAAACATGCCTAGGCATTATATTTATTCCCAATACACAATGTCAGCCTCATAAGCATAACTCTTAAATGAGATAAGTTTTCTTCAGTTTTCTGGCTGTGGTCCAACAAAAGCTACTTCATGTCAGTTGGAAGAGGAATATGCATTTTGCCTTACAAAGTTTAAATACACACAACTTTCATAAATACATAGAATGACAAATTCTATGAGGAATCAACTCGTCACGCATGTAAGCTTTCCCTGGGGGGTGGACACAGAAAAAGAGTTGATAGCAGAGAAATACACAGTAGAGATTATCAGAATCTTATTCTACCCTCCTTCACAGGCCAAGATCTAGAATGGATTTTATAATCCTTAATATTTCCCCTTCTTTGGTATTGGCATATGTGGCACCCCTCTGAAAACCTGATTTATGCTAAGTTTAGGCAATGCAATACTTAAAGATAATCAAGCACCAAAGCACTAGAGATAATGGTATTAGCTAACTGATGGAATTTAAATCCAGTTCTTTGTTTTTGCAGAGCAATCCTTTTTGGAACATGTTTTGGTACTGTATGTGCACAGTTTTTCTTGGACAGTTAGTTGTTTCAAAAGCAACAGGAAATAGCAGATAATGACCTTACTGCTTTAGCATTAGTAATTTCTAACTCTGATGAAGGATGCAGAATAAAGATATACCACTCCAAGGTTTAATGCAGTCACTATGAAAAACTGCTCTATACTTTTCAAGGTTCACACACCCATTGAAAAAGAACAGGCAGGTTGTGTGGGATGTAATGAAGCCAAAGACGGGTACAAATCAATTTTAGTCCAATTTCAGTTCCAAAAGAAAAAGAAAGAATTGTACGTGGTCACTCCCAAAAAGAGGTGAAGTGACCCTTCATACCGGCCAGCTGTTGAAAAAAAAAAAAAACACCTTTCAAATGCAGATCCACACATCATGTAAATATCCAAGAATGATGGAATGTGGCCCATTAGCTTTCTATTAATTGTCAAGTTTACTTACTGACAGCCATTAAACAAACAGTATGTGACACAAACAACCTTTCTGGAGTAAAGGCATTTGGTCCAGAACACTGGGTAGAGCTGTCTAAAATTTGCTACTGTGACTTTGCTATGAATAATAGTTGCACAATAGCCTAAACAGCCTCTACTCTCATATCGGTGGATTACACTTACCGCACTTAACCTGGACACATGATATTTTAGATATATATTCATTGCTGAAGAGGCAGAAAAGAACAAATAAGAGGTATCTCAATGCTTCTGACTCAGCTCACACACGGGGTTGGGGGGGGGCAAGAAAGTAAATCTGAATCAGTTCTCTCTTTCACAGAATGTTAGGGATTGGAAGGGACCTCGAAAGATCATCTAGTCCAATCCCCCTGCCGGAGAAGGATTACCTAGATCACATCACACAGGAACGTGTCCAGGCGGGTTTTGAATGTCTCCAGAGAAGGAGACTCCACAACCTCTCTGGGCAGCCTGTTCCAGTGTTCAGTTACCCTCACCGTAAAGAAGTTTTTCCTCATATTTAAGTGGAACCTCCTGTGTTCCAGCTTGCACCCATTGCCCCTTGTCCTGTCAAGGGATGTCACTGAGAAGAGCCTGGCTCCATCCTCATGACACTTGCCCTTTACATATTTATAAACATTAATGAGGTCACCCCTCAGTCTCCTCTTCTCTAAGCTAAAGAGACCCAGCTCCCTCAGCCTCTCCTCATAAGGGAGATGTTCCACTCCCTTAATCATCTTGGTGGCTCTGCGCTGGACTCTCTCTAGCAGTTCCCTGTCCTTCTTGAACTGAGGGGCCCAGAACTGGACACAATATTCCAGATGCGCCTCACCAGGGCAGAGTAGAGAGGGAGAAGAACCTCTCTTGACCTACTAAGCACACCCCTTCTAGTATACCCCAGGATGCCATTGGCCTTCTTGGCCACAAGGGCACATTGCTGGCTCATGGTCATCCTGCTGTCCACTAGGACCCCCAGGTCCCTTTCCCCTACGCTGCTCTCCAACAGGTCTGTCCCCAACTTGTACTCATACATGGGGTTGTTCTTGCCCAGATGCAGGACTCTTTACTCTTCCCAAGGGCACTTGGGCATACTTCAACTCAGTTACACTGGCTTTACATTACTGCTTGTATTTCTCCAAGTGTCTCTGCGCAGCTAAACTTGTCATCTGCAAGAAACCACCTCACATTTACCTCAGACCCTCAAATGTTCCTACTTCTTTTCTTGTTAATGGCAGAGGCTGCTGAGAGTGGCCTCATTTTGAGGTGATAGTGGTGACAATCCCCAGTCTCTGGGATCAGAAGATCACCAACTAAATGGTGGTGGAGGAGCTCCCAGACTCTTTTAGGAAACAGGAGAAGGTAGGAGGCAAAAGATCTGCTGTCACTGATTCCCAGGAGCCCCTGTTCCCTGGCTAGCTTCCTTGCTTTTATGTCCTTGCTTCAGAAATATGCCAGGAGATTTAAAGAAGTCTAAAGTACGTGTCTTTCCTGTCTGGTTGACCATGAGCCAGAAAAACTATCCCCCATGGCAGGGTAAGGGAATATATAGGCTTCCTGTATCACCAGTCTTTCCAGAGGCACAAATGTGTTCCTGCTATATGGTCATCACGCCTGATACAGTCACAGGCTCTGTCCCTGGGGACAGGCTTGTACAGACATCTACAGCTGATATGACTTAAGCAACTACAACAAAGAGGAAAGCTCTCCTTCCCGACCTGCCTCCACAGCTGCAGAGCTCAGAAAGCCTCCACAGGCTATACAGCTGCAGGGATAGATGAGAACTGGATAGGGCTCCACAATAAAACATGTTTCTGCAAAGCAACACAACTTGGATCACAAAAGCTTTGACAAACAAAAAAGCAGTGCATTCCACAAAAATACATGTGAACTGAAGAAAGCAGCTGCAGCTCACAGGACGAAAAAGGCAAAGATCAAAACAAAACAAAGAATTCTCATGAGTCTCCTGAGAAGGAGGCATTTTCCTATTTCCTGAAATTTTAAAGTTTCAGTTTTGGCCAGCATAGAAGACATCCACTCAAATACTGAATATTCAACCTTATTTTGTTCTGACTCCTTATTGAAGAACCAGTTAATATACAGAAAGTAAAGTGAAACATTGCTCGACATCTCTTCAGGAATGGCATTCACTTCCTATGCAAACACCAGGAAAACAGAAATCATGAGATGCATTTACACATGCAATACATGCAGTATTTCTTATAGAAGATAGAGACCATGAGGTTTCCATGTGGCATTGAAGCATCTTGAATTACCTAAAATAATGAAATGTAGTTGAAAGCCTTCACAAATGTTTTTAGAATATTTTATACACTGCACGATTTTTAATGTGTGCACGTACTCTCATTAGACAAACTAATTCATATCCATATAAAATTTTTAGCAATAGTAATTTCCCTCACTTTTTAAAGTGCAGAATCTGAGAAAATACTTTAATAGTGGAAATTGGAAATCCTTTCCCCACAGAATTTGTAGTTGTACAGCCACATGCTTGTACTATAGGTTAGAGTCCCTTTCAGATTAAATATGTTGGGATGAAAAAGAAGTCTTACAAATATCTCAGCCATCAAGTTGTACAGAAGTATGAAGCTCCATAATTGCTGTAATGGTTAGGGATGGCCCTAAGCTCTCCCATTTCCCTTCCCAGGACAACGGTAGGATCCAAACTGCCCCCATCCCTCTGCTGCCCTTAAGAGCCTGAACGGAGTCCCAGCAAACTGGCAATTCTGAAGCACAAACCCCAGGTAGAGACACTCAACACATCCAAAGAAAACTAAAGCAAATTTATTGCAGAGTTTTAAAACTGGTAGATCATTTTGCTAAAACAATTTCCTAAATTTTTGTGACAATAGCTGCAAAGGATCCAAAGCAAGGACAACCTCCTCCAGTATCTTGACCTCACAGGTATTCTAGGATCCTGAGGACACTAGCATTCAAAAAGTGCCCCCAGCTATTTTTTTTTTTTTATTTTTTTTTAACGCCTCCACATTCACTTTGTTCTCCAAACCTGTCCTTCCCCTTAACCCTGGTCCATTTAAAAAAAGGTTTTCATATTTAAGATGCAGTGCTGGTGGTGACGTGGCTGACTTCAGGGGAGCTCAATCTTGGTTTTGTATATATATTTGTATATATTTGATTATTTCTATTATTATTATTGTTTCTATTATTATTATTATACTTTTTTTTCATTATTATAGTTTATTAAAACTGTTTTAATTTTCCAACCCAGAAGTCTCTCTCCCTTTTCCCTTTCCCTCTGGGGGGAGGGAGGGGATAACAGAGGGCATCTGCCGCAGGTTTAATCGCCAGCCCAGCTTTAAACGGTGACACCACCTTTCAGCTGTTTGATCCCCCAGCCCAGGAACAGAGAGCAGGGGTTCTCCTCTTCAGCCTCCCTGCTCACCAGTCCTTTCTCAGCAGAGCAGGCAGCTGACAGGCAGAGAACAGGAGAGAAAAGGACTACACATAACCAAATCTCAGTTAGCCAGTTGATTACCTACCTTGCTTACCAGAACAAAAATCAAAGAGTGACCCCGCAGATTACATTCCATGTGAACATATAAATGCAACTCTTTGGCCAGCTTTAGTTTTGATTGTGTTCAATACCCAAAATCAGCAAACTGACAATCCATCATCCCCTTTCAGATCATAAATACATTGAACAACAATGGGTCTACCCCAGCACGTGACCTAGGTTTTGATGATAACATTCCTTCTTTATGTGTTCATACATTGTAGCCATTGCATCACTGTAAGCATGAATAATGTCTATCTACAGTAGTCTGAGCTTCGCCTACCTATGTGTTCCACTGGTCATGGCCAGGGACATGGGACCTTTCCAGGAAGGATGCTGGACTACCCTTTCTGATCAGTATGGTTGACAAGACATGACTATAAAAGAGGTGGGCTACACAAAGGCTGCCAGGCTGGGCACAACATAGCACAGCCAATCCTCAACACAGGAAAGTAAGGTCTTGAGTGCACTTTAAAAATCTGGGATGTCACAACCTGGGAATTTGCCCTGAGAGTACTAGCTGTGCTGCCCCACCATAGTGGCAGCCCTAAGGATGCCACCACAGGTAGAGAGCAGTAAAGGCCTCAAGTCTACCTCAAGATTCCTCCCTAGAAGTGATAAAGCATCCAAAGGAGGAGTTTTTTTGCTTTGTTAAACATGGCAAGAATATAAGCACAGCCTAGGACTGTATCTGGGTACAGAAATCCTCTAAACATTTCCGTGAGGAGCTCAGACACTGTTCAAAGCCCAGGCCAAGGCTCTGAATGCTGCAGCCATTAGAGCCTTGACATATGCTTTAAAACCACCACAGCAGCTTGATTCATCTTTCAAATCCCCCAGCCTTCAATTAAAACATCCCCAGTGATGCTCACAAGACATTCAATGGTTAGACAGATACAGTGTCCTGCAATTGCAAGTAAGGACAGAAACATGTCACTGACATGCTGCTCCCACTTCTGGCCTTAAACTTAGTTTACTTAAAGAGAATCAACTTCTTGAATACCTTAGCAGTGGAAAGGCAGCAAAGGGCTATTGCATAGGGAACAAACCTTTTTTCATTTTATATTATCCAGAATTTTTGGTTATTGTTTATCCAAATGACACCAACTTGTAATGCTACAGCTCAGGCAACACCTGGGAAGTATATATTACTAAATTCAAGTCTCTAATGCCATTCCTAGGGAGTAGCAAGAGGAAGAATTTTTTGTGGTTACCTGTTTTGATGATAGTTGTTGGCTCCCCACCCTGCAGACTAGCCCTGCTGATCGAAGGGCCACTGATGTCTGTCCAATAAACCATCTTGTCCGTGCAATCGTAAGCAACTCCAATAACAACTTTGTCCTGTTGGTCAACAAGCAAATTACATTAGCTTATGCTAAACAACAATTTGTCAGCAGCACTATCTTACGGATGTAAGTCTCAAGCCTGAAAAAACAAAATTCTTGAGGAAAGGTGGGAGATGGGGAGGGTAGGCAGAGAAAATGATTGTGTGGCAGTCATTGTAGAATAGCTTAGAAAAATAACTTTCAATTATAAGTCCCTTTTAACTAGCAGACACCATTTACAATTATTGTATTTCAAAGCAGCACTGTAAATACTACTCCTGAACAGTTTGTTTCACTTACACAATTTCACCTGCATATCCATTTAAAGAAAGCTCATGTTGCTGTTTTACTGTGCTACTCCTCATAAGCTTTTTTTCTCTCATTCTTTCCCTTCAAGGAGGAATAATGACTTCCATCAAATCTGACTTGTGTTCTCTATATCATACAATCACAGAATCATAGAATGGTTTGGATTGGAAGGGACCTTAAAGATCATCTAGTTCCAACCCCCTGCCACAGGCAGGGACACCTTTCCTCTAGATCAGGTTGCTCAAAGCCTCATCCAACCTGGCCTTGAACACTGCCAGGGAGGGGGCAGCCACAACTTCTCTGGGCAACCTGTTCCAGTGTCTCACCACCCTCACAGTCAAGAATTTCTTCCTAAGATCTAATCTAAATCTACCCTCTTTCAGTTTAAAACCATTACCCCTCCTGCTCTCACTACTTGCCCTTGTAAAAAGCCCCTCTCCTGCTTTCCTGTAGGCCCCCTTCAGGTACTGGAAGGCTGCTAGAAGGTCTCCCCGGAGCCTTCTCTTCTCCAGGCTGAAAAGCCCCAACTCTCTCAGCCTGTCTTCATAGGAGAGGTGCTCCAGCTCTCTGATCATCTTCATGGCCCTCCTCTGGGACAGCTCCATGTCCTTCTTATGCTGGGGTCCCCAGAGCTGGACGCAGTACTCTAGGTTGGGTCTCACAAGAGCGGAGTAAAGGAGCAGAATCACCTCCCTTGACCTGCTGGCCACGTCGCTTTTGATGCGGCCCAGGATACAGTTGTCCCTTCTGGGCTGCAAGCGCACATTGCCGGCTCATGTTGAGCTTCTCATCAACCATCACCCCCAAGTCCTTCTCCTCAGGCCTGCTCTCAATCCATTCTCCGCCCAGCCTGTATTTGTGTTCCAGATTGCCCCGACCCACATGTAGGACCTTGCACTTGGCCTTGTTGAACTTCATGCGGTTCGCACAGGCCCAGCTCTCAAGCCTGTCAAGGTCCCTCTGAATGGCATCCCTTCCCTCCAGCGTGTCGACCACACCGCACAGCTTGGTGTCATCGGCAAACTTGCTGAGGGCGCACTCAATCCCACCGTCCATGTCGCCGACAAAGATGTTAAACAGGACCGGTCCCAATACTGACCCCTGAGGAACGCCACTCGTCACTGGTCTCCACTTGGACAATGAGCCGTTGACCGTAACTCTTTGAGTGCGACCATCCAGCCAATGCCTTATCCACCGAGTGATCCATCTGTCAAGTCCATATTCATCAACCCATGCACAATGGCTGCATTTCAGCAGTGTTACTTATGTAGCATCACTTGAGTCAAAAAGGTTCTAGCAAATTAAGTTTTTAAAATAAAAGATAGCTTAAACAAATAGTCCATAAATCATTCTGCTGGAAAGAACATGCTCAGGGACAAGGAACATACATATGCAATTTTCCAGGCAGAAGAAGATAGGACTAGAGTTTGAGTTTAGAGCTGAAACTCTTTCCTCCAGAAAAATGAAAGAGATGTTCTGGGTAAAACAATAATTTCACAGGGATTCCCAGATTTATTGCTTTTGCTGCTTTTGTAACTTGCAACTTCTCAGAAAGATGGTCCAAAACCACACAGTAAAACAGATGCCCTTATTCATTCAGCGTACATTAATGCTATAGGCTACAAAACAATTCGAACACCTCCGCGCTGCTAAACACTGTCACTTCATAAATACACAACACCGAGACAACACAGGCAAAGACAACACTGTTAGCAGAGACTGAAAGTTTCATTTTAATTGGAAGTTTTAATGAAGAGTTGCATCTTATCTCCTGGAGGCTTTTTCCTGAAGATACTTCTAATAAATACAATTAAGCTAGATCAAGTAAATAATGAGAATAGCTGACAAGGATTCAAAATCATGTCCTATATGAGCCTAACTACCCCATTTTGCACACAATATTTTACTTTATTTTTACATTATTGCAGCAGCACTTTAAACAAGAGACGAAAGCTTGATTTTGTCCTTACATCACAGCACAGTTTGTGGTACTATTTACTGAACTGAACCTGTGTAATTTAGTCAGTATTTGGTCTACTAAATATTCGCAGTAATGTAAAAAAGAGGCCAGCATGTCACCTGGTATTGCTATCTATTATAAATACAATAACACTGGAACGAAAACAGAAATCCCAGCCTTTGGGAAAACAAATGAATGTGATGAAACTGAAAGTGAGAAGAGTTGGTGTGTGTCACAGGTGACAGAAAAGATAGGTTCTCAGCATCAGGGATTCATTTTCAAGGAATAAAGATTCTCAAGACAGTAGTAAGAAGTGTGGGAAAAAGATTTACCACCCACTGGGCCTGCACATGGAGAAGGAAGTTAAAAAAAAGAGGAAAAAAAAAATCTCTACATATCTGTAGCCAAGAAGTGCAGAGAATTGATGTAAAAACAGGAAGAGATTAAGACTTAGGAAAAAACTTCAAGGCAGTAAGAGAGAAAAAAAAAAGGCCTCTCCACATACTGCTCTTGTAGGTCTCCTAGACTTTTATAGCAGACCAGAAAGTCAATGGAAGTGTGAGTGTAGGGAAGTTTCTATGATGAGCTGTTGGAGGCATGTAGATCACAAATATTAGATTTTTGTCTCATGAGCTATTCTTTAAAGGCAAATATTTTTTTCTATAGATTAGTTGTAGGCTTTTTGACTAGTCAGATTGGGAATTTTCAGTGACAAAGTGATGTGATACTGAAATTTTAATCAAGAGTAAAAATTGAGTTTGGAATTTAAATTATCAAATTACATAGGCAAACACTCTCATTCTCATCTTTGTCACAAGTCTTCTAAAAGACATGAACTTAGTATAGTAAGTTACTTACTGGAATATGCAAGAGTGCTTTTGCACCATTTTTCTTCATATTGTTCCCCTCTAGTGGAACATGTTCAATTTTACCACTTTGGGCGAAGAGCAAGTGCGTTCCTGGCGGCAGAGGTACTGTATCTGGTCGAACAGAGGGCCCAATAACAACAGGAGGAGCAGCTGTGCTCAGACCTTGTTAATACAGAAGGAAATGGGGGAAAAAATTAGGTTGTACAGCATAACAAGGCTCCTTGTTATTTGCAGAGACACAATTACAGTCAGACTTCTTAGAAAGAATTAGCCCTATAAGCAGACACTAATAACTAATCAGATGCAGAAAGCTTCTGAATTTTTACCCTTGGCTGACAGAGAAGGAGCAATTGACATAACAAGTCTTTTCATGTTCAGCTCTGTAATTGCTCTTTCCTTCAAATGTTTAGAAAAACCCATCTTATTTTGCAGCTGAAGTGAGGAAGATGTAGGAAAGAACATCCTTCATTTCCTGAGGCAAGTCAGTTACCACACATTCAGATTTGCCACAGCTCCCAGAAGGCAGAAACTATAGGGGCCCCTCACAGTTTCAAAGCAGGGAAGAAGTTAGAAAACGATCCTCTTATTCAGAGGCTCACCACAGTTGTCCAGATGCCCTGGATGAAGGAAAAGTGTTATGCTGGAGTTACCGAAGGGCCGCAGCACAAGGCATATAATCACTGGGACAGCAAAGATCTGCATTGCTCCAAGTCAGTGCTGTATCTCAGAGGCATGACTAAGCCCCACATTTGGGAGAGAGTGCACTTGAGTGGAGAGACACCCAGAAGAAACAAGTGCTTCAGCCACTTACATGGTGGTCGAACTCCTGGGCCACTTCTGGTGCCATCAATCTCATTTCCATCCCCATCCACACACCAACAATATCCACTGCTAGAATGGCACTGAGTGGGTAAGTAATTCCCATGCTCATCGCACTGGGGAATGAAGTGACCAACTCTCATCTCCCTTGGGAAGAAAGTGCCTCCACTTCCAAGAGCTACTTCTCGTTCACGCTGGCATTTGGTCTTTTCCACTTCTGTGAAAAAAAATATAGACCAGTGAATATTTCTGTTTTAATTATGTTCCATTAACAGTTAATGTATACTGGCCACTTATAACGCAAGTATCCTTACCGCTGGAGGAACACAGCACTGTCAACAAACCTTGAAGGCATATGCCTCCAGGGCACCTTCAGGAACAGTCTGCCCTGTGTAAATGTGACACATTCGCCTTAAGCTTACGTCATTTTATCTTTTACTGTCTAGTTTAAAACAGAACAAACAGCCCCCCTGCAGCTTTCTACACTGAAGCATCATAAACAAAAGCTGGAAAACACTGTCTTTCTCCCTGAGGCACATTAGTAAGAACATTCTGTCTGATTTGCAAACCCCATGTCTACTCATTTGGCAATTATCCACAGGCCTTAAAATGTGACTAATTAGACAGGCCATACAGTGGATAAAGGTTTTTTTGTAATGCTAACAGTTGAGTTTCCCTTCAGAGCCACAAGAGAAAACCACAACATGAGGCAGATGCCCAGTTCTCTACAGAACCTAGGAAGTGAAACAACACATTGCTTTGATGTATGTTAGGTTTTTAGAGTTCGGTTACCAAGTTTGAGCACTCATTTGATACTTTTGGACCTAAGAAAGGAATTGCAGGGACAGATTGTCCAGTCCCTGGTAAAGCGCATAAGTAAGGCTATACAGAAAACACGAATACTACTATGTACGCAGAGAAACATACGATGCACAATGGCTACACCACATGCATATGTATTACTGTAGAGATTACAGAGGAAAGACTAACTTCAAAGATTATTAGGAGATTCAGGCATTCAGTTCCTTTGGTTTCAATTTTACAAAACAGTCTGGACTAAAATATACATCTTCTTATGGTATTATCTGTCATGCAATAGGGAATGTCATCTGGATCAATATATCCTTTTAGATACCAAACAACATAATGACATTAAAAGAATACAACAAAAATAATCTTTTTCTTTCTCTAGACAAAGAAATCTGGCTTAGTTTTACCTTACACTTGAGACCCTGATGGGTTCTGTGCATTGGGAAAGAAAGAGCTCTACTTATGGGGGAGTATCTTTTTCCTGTCAATGATTTCTACAGCCAGTTAGAAATACTTATCACAAACTGCCTGCTGAAGAGGCTTTAACATTACACTTCCATTTATTCCTTCCTTGTTTTCACATTGCCTTGTGGACAGCATTAGCTATGTGTGGCTCAGACTAGACCCAGCCCAGCTGAGCAAAAAGCTAATCCCATGCACCCACAGACTACTGTGGTGTAAAGCACACAAATACAAAAAAAAGAAGGGTAGTTTTTTATTATTATTTAAACTAGTTATGCAAGCAAAAGCTTTGGACAAGTTTCATGCACCTGGACACAATTAGAGAAATATAAATGTCTGGAGAACAGCTCACTCTAAGCAACTGAAATATTTGGCATCATCTTTAATGTGGGTGGTGGAGAGCCCTGAATCAACCTACAAAACCAGACGCCAAAGGAAAGCCTCCATTATCTATTTCAAACTGTGTTTGCATGTATTCAATGCACTATGCAGTATGCAGATAAAAGAAATGTTGATTCCAGTAACTGGATATTTTTGTCACCTTTTTTTTTTTAAAGCTCTAACTATATGCACTGCTCACAAGAGAAAACAGGGGGAATACAGAGTATTGGCAAACTGACCCACCCTGCTTTTGTTCATTGCAGAACAAAATCTTCATTGCATTCATGTCATCTTTGAGAGACACTATTAGCTCCTCCTCACTGGGATATAAAAACAAATGTAGAAGCTGGTCATTTTTCCTTCCCATCTGAAACTCCCAGAATTAGAGAATATCCAACAGCTTACAATTTTTTAAATCAATAGATTAGATCAACTCTATGGAAATGAGTTAGCAAATATGAATTATACAAAGGACTGTGTATAAACTCCCAGACAGGACCCAGCTGTTATATATAAAATATATTAGTATTATTGGTAACTTGAAATACCAATGTCTGTTCTAATTTCAAGACAATGTTCAAATTTATATCTGCAGATTTTATACAGGAATACTGATGGAATTTTTGAAGAGTACTTACATTGCAATGATCAAGACCAATCTCACAAATGGCCTGCTTATGCAATTAGCCGCCCTAAAGTCAAGCGGCTAGTCAAACAAATTAATTTTCAAAATTAGTACTCAGTTTCAGAAGGCAGAGAATATGATTTGTTCTTTCTAAAAATCCCATCAACACTGATTTTTCAGTTGCGTAAAAAGATGTCAAATACCCTGTTGCCACTCACTTCTAGGAATAACTATGTTTTACTGCTTCTGTGCTGCTGAAAGCCTCTTACATTTGTGATAAACTGTTTTAACAGTATCAAGTGTGATAAGCAATCTATGTTAAAGAAACATTCTGAAAAGAAATAAAACCAGTGTTACCATGTTCATCTGTGCTGACTCAATCATTTTAACCTGTCTTTCAACATTAAACTCATTTCATCTCACTAATGTGAATTTAGCCAATATTAAAATTATAAATGAAAACAAGCCCCTAAACTAGTTATGACAGTCCAAACCAGGCACTTGGAATCCATACTGTATTTTTTCTCTCCTTGTCTCTGAATCATGAGCAGGATTACTCCGCTTAGAGTTTAGAGACACCTAAAGAAAAGTGAGCTGAATCCCAGTCCAGTGTTGTAGCTCATGCAGCAACAAAGGCAAAATAATCTTAGATATAGATGATAGCTGGTTGGAATAAATAGTCTGCTTATACTGCTTATACAGTCATACATTTTACTCAGTGTGCTTAAGAGAAGATACTCTGATTTTGCAAGCTTTAAATTGCATTAACTGTCTGAAATAAGGCTAGCTATGACACAGTTTGAAAGATGAGATTGACACAGTAAATAAAGTACTTCCCTGCCTTGATGAGCTAACAGCACAAGTTAGACTAAACACATAACAAGAATTGGCACATATTTAGGTAGTACAAGGACTACTTTGTAAGCCAGCTTCCATACACAAACCTTATGGCTAGCAACTTTCCTTTCCTTCAGCACAGCAGACTAAATGAGGTTTCTTAGTGCTCTTCCTTTAATATAAATACAGTAATATTTCATCCAGTCAAGACTCTTCAAACATACAGAACAACTAACATTAGGAGAGTTCTCTGATCTCTTGACTGGTATGAAGAAAACTTCTGTTAACTATCACAGGTAGAGCTAAGAACAAATAACGCTTACCTGGTGCAATGGTGCTGCTGTTACATCAACTACTACACCTGATCGTAGCAAATGGAAAACAAGTCATGCTTATTTCAGAGCTCCATATCCAGAGGTTACCAGCCCTGATTTTCAGAGGTTCTTACCATTCTTGAAACCCACATTTGAAAGCCAAGCCAAATGATCATGTCAATGATAAGAAATACAGTATACACTAGGGTTAGGTCATACTGCCAGAGACAAAACAAATAGTAAGAGCAAGACCTGGGTAATCTTCAGCGATGCAGGAAAGTGGGGATGGAAACAGCCTTTTATTAACAGCAGGCCCAACTTTCAATATTTTTCCTTATCTATGTTTAAACATTATTGATTAGCGTTTATTATAAAGTTGAGTAAAAATCCATTCTCACTGCTTTTTGATGCAGTTGATGTTTGGCTTATGAAGGTAACACACCAACTTAACAGCGTTGCATTTCCCTATGGCACTCTACTTACACCCACAGGACAGTATAATTTTCAAAACAAGCACCATACTAGGTTATGCCTAAGGTAGCCTACCACATAGGCTACCTTAATTTGATAAATGATTAAAAACTGAAAAACCACCTGAGTCAGTGGACAAACATCGTGAAGTAGTGGTATTTCTAGTAAGTTCCCATATTACCTTAGTCTTGGTTTTTAGATTTCCTTGTTAAGCAATTTAGTTCCTTCATTAGGATTCCACAGGAAAATATACAACCATAGGTTGCATCATTTGTGGAAGAGAAATAGACCACAAAACATGAGAAGGACAGGACCTCATCACTAGGTAAACTGAGCTCATAAAAATCAACAAGTAGATTCACACAGTCAAATGGAAAGTTACACTTCTTAGAATACACTGAGTAGACCAGCCACTAAAGATAGACTTATCTTGGAAATCACAATCAAAAAAAAAAGCTATCAACACTGTGAGCAGATAAGCTGCAGGTACTCAGCTCAGTGCTGTAGGGATTGTGAGGGGGTACAAATAAGAATTCAGCATATACACAGGGAATGCTGCACAGGTATAACAGAAGCAATGTGGGACAGGGGAGATGATTCAAGGAATACTGGGTCCAGCTCTGGTAACCACAGTTCAAAAGGATAGTGAAAAATTGAACAAGTGTACAGAAAACAGCTCCTAAGAGAGAAGCTGTAAGGAAAGAGATCAAAGGCCTGATGAAGAAGTTATGTTCCATGGACCACAGTACACACAATTCAGACTAGGTACATAGAACAGTGCATCCTGAACTCAAGCTAAATGTATAACCTTCCTCAGAAAAATAAATTTGTATTTAATGTTTTAAACTTATTTTCTACTGTTGTTTCACAGAAACTACCAGTAGCAATCTGGAATTTAAATGTCACTGAAATATATCACAGAACTTGAAAAAATGAAATGGAAATAGCATGGATATGGGAAGTGGACCAGATGGAAAACATACATGTACACACTTCCCGCATAAGCAAAGAAACAAGCAGAATGGGGGGAAAAAAAAACCCCAAACCTAAAACCATATACAAACATTCAAAGCCTTTTTTGGTGATAAAGCAAAGCTCTTGCAGCAGCACTGCAGAAAATTATTTACGGACTTTTCAAAAAAAAAAAGATGGAGGCTGAGAAAACAGGATGAGAAACAGACATGTATGGGATTTCTTCCCTTCCATTTTGCAGGGGGGATAACAGTCTGATACACTAAATAAAATTCAGTTAGCTCTGTGACAGCATTCAAAAATTTTTAAAGATCTGATATCACTACTCAAACAGGTTTTCATTCACAAGGTAAAGACAAAAGTGATTTAAAACTGTGTCCAGAATCAGTATGTAATCAAAGAGTACTTTTTAATTTGCCATGGGGATCGCTTTATTCCCCACGTATCACAAGGAGTTATACTGACATTTTTAATTGCTGTTCTTGGACATTGCCAAAAAAAGAGGAAAAAACCGAAAACAACACACTTCCCTTTTTCCCTTCATTTTCCTTTGTAATCCTTCACTTAGTGTTGCCCTGTTAAGTGCATTTCTCATGTGAAACGGATTGTATATAGAGGACCAGCGAATGGCTCTTAACAGTCAGACCCCTAGTTCCAAGAATCTAGATTTGTTTCTGTTTGGTAAACAGTGTCTGGGGTCTGCAGGGGTAGAAACACTCAGACATCTGGCTTTTTTGAAATGGAAAAATGAAGCGTGAGGAAATAATGAAGTACAGACTTCCTTAATAGCTGTGAGCAGTGGGACATTCCAGCATCATTAACTCTTTCATTACCTGCTGGTTCACTCCTACAGACATTCTCTCGTGCATGACTCGAAACCATTTTACTTGTTAGTCTACTTGTTTCAAGAGTTGCCGTTCAGCAGTGGTAAGATTCAACAGTAGGTTTCATATAATAATAAGGACACCGAACAAGCAAGCAATTGTACACATGGATTGGAAAAGAGTGCAGCAAAAAGAACAGAGTATTCGGATGAATGAAACTTTCCATGCTGTTAACAACCAGGAAAGACTTCAGTGACTTGACTGAGGCTAATTAGATCAAAACCTTAGTGGGTAAAAAGGGGAAGAAAGGGCCTCAAATTACAGCTGAATACAATACGGCCTCATCTGGAATCTCCATTCTGAAGCAACTTACTTTACAAATTGGGTGCTAAAGTAAACTAAGCTGCTTTTTGCTAGGCTTCAGAAAGTATATTTGATTCTATCTCCTGGCAGTGATTAACTGTTGGATATAACCATTTTAAAAGTACTAAAGCTTTAGCAATAGATGACAACCCAAGGGCAGCTATTGTTCTATTAACTCTCTAAGAAGGGAGGAGTAGCTAGGTTTGTTGTAAACACTGCCATTGCTGCAGACTAGCAGAGCACTACAGATACCTCTGTACTTCAGTCAGGATTCAGCAAAAGTCAGACTTCTTATCTACAAAGATTTTTTTCTGCTCAGAGCATTTCATGAGCAGCGTAAACTGATACAAGTGTTTCTAAAGCATGTCTTCTACTGGTAGTACAAAACAGCATTTAAAAAAAAAAAAAAAAATCAGAGAGGCATATATGAAGACTAACAAAACCTGGCATATCCCCGTCCACTAAAACAGCAGATACAACAAAACTCTCCAAAATATTTTTTTACTACCATTAAAGCTGTGACACAAAAATCCTCATTCAAGATGAAATTGTGTTGACAAGAAGTGTACAGGATAAGCAGTAAAATATAACACAAAGCTACTACAACATAGTACACTGTGGTTAGCAGTTTAGTAGACACACTAACCACTGCATGTGAAACTGTGTTGTTCTGAACAAGAAATCCCCACTTAAATATGCTCTCACATATACTCAGAAGAAATTAATTCTGTCCTGGTAATAAAATTAATTGGTTGAATTCAAGTATCAGTCTACCAAACCATGTGTTTCAGCTACAAAGGGGATATGCCAGACATGAAAGCAGTATCTCTGCCTCTACAATTCTTCCTGAAGAACTAGAAGCTTTAAGGTTCAATTTTGCTTCACATAAGTTTCTCCTCTAGGAGGAATAATCCTGGTTTTATCTGCTGGTTGGTTAGCTAAATATTTTGACACAGGTCAGAAACACTAGGTAGTTCTTCATTCATCTGGCATTAAAATGAAAATACACATGGGCATTCATGCACAAAACGTTAGTTAAAAATAGTATTGAAAGACTGACAAAGCAGCAAAAGCTAGAGCTTCAGAATTAAATATTGCAAAACCTCCTACAATTTACCTATGATAGAAAAGCCTACAAGCACTGGGTGATTTGACATAACACGTGTTGTTGAGCAGATGATGAAGTCATGTAAATATGACCTAAAACCAGAAATAACCTTGCAATTTTTTTATGCCTTTCCTATAAACGATCCTTTGCCTTTCTGTTTTAAGACATAAGTATCCAACTGTGCAAAAAAAAGTCAAAATTTCAGAATTAGGGAATATAGTGGCAAAAGAAAAATATTAAGTTTCAGCAACACATCAGGTAGTAATATTGTGCCATGCAGACAAGCGCTTTTAATTCAGCACATTCACTGTTAAAAAAAAAATAAACTCAAATTTGAATCATCAGATACTTTGGACATCATTAAGACCACAGTGCAGAAGCTGAATTATAAAGACAGCCTCCCTCCTCAGTCATGCTGCTTCTTGCTCTCTTTCCCTTTGGCCCTATGCCTTTCTCACTCTTGGCTGCACAGTTTGAGTTTGTCTGTTGAAAGCTGCAGGGTCTTTTGCCCAACAGCAAGAATCTTAGAAGCAGAAGAATTGGGTTTGAATATACCCAGAAGTTAGGCTTTATTTCCTGGATGAAAGCATTCACCATTCTGCAAAACCTGAGTGCTGTCTATAGATTTGACACACTTTTGAACTAAAGTAACTGTAACAATGCTACTTCCTGCTTCAGTGTTCCTTGCTTTCTTTTTTTTTAAGCATACCTTCAAGATCAGAAGTTTTATACTTCAAGGCCCAAACTACAATTCAAGAACAGAAGTGTGGGAGGGTAAAGAACTTTCTGCTAAATAGAGAACAAGCTGGGTAAATACAGAAACAACTAAATGCTAGTTAGAAACACGAGTTAGCCTTTACGGACTCTTGCTGGTTATATGGGGCACGTGGGCATCTAGATCCTACTGAAGACAACAATGCAGGTAGTTTGGTCTCATCTTTCACTCTTCTCCTGCAACTGTTGCATTTCATTTACATTGACAACAATTCCGGATATTTTATGATAATTGACTACTGTGTATGCAAACCAATCTAATCTGTGGTCAAACCTTTACATAATGCAACTTCTAAATACAGTATCAGGCTGGGGCTGAGAACTGCTGAGGGACAGAACAAACAAAACATAAAACGTGACATTGAACAGTGTATCATGGAAAAATAATAATAGTCAAGATACATATTTTGACACAAGCTTGGTGAAGTTCAAAACTTAAAAGACTTGAGAAAGAATAAAGACCCCAATAAGAAAATACAATCTGTTCCAGAGAGGAACCAGATTAAAATATATCCTCCATTTCCCAAGTTATGTTTCTGGTCCAACTTTCAAGAACTATAAAATTTTACCTCCTAACACACACCGGAAACCATCCCCACGATAACCTGCCTTACACTGGCAGCTGAAGGACCCAGGAGTGTTGTAGCAGAAAGCATCTGGATGACAGTGGCCCTGTTGACATTCATCTACATCTGTAAAAGAAAAGATTAATGTCAGATAACTTCCTCCTGATGGACAAAACAGAGTGATGAATTAAAGCACGAACCTGCCATATTACTTTCAGGCTCCTATTTTAGGATATCTAATTAGAATTATAGACCGTTGGAAGAACATCTATACAGAAATGCAACAGAGGGAAAAAAAAGCATGCACGTATTTTAGGTTCTCTCTCTCAGCAAATTCCCACTCTCTGCTGTTCCGATGGGTAACTAGCATTGTTAACTCGCACGCTATTGTAGAAATACATGCCCATGTTTCTCAAGGAAGAGACTTAACACAGCACAAGAAGTAGGATTTGGCCAGCAAGGTTTCCAATATGTAGTTAGGTAAAACTACTCCCCCACTGCACTCCAATTGACATGAAAAAGAACATAACTTTTTTACATAGTCTGAGCATCATGTGTCATGACCTTAGTAATATAAACTAATACTGTACAGACAGTTCCAACAGATGCAGATCTGGTCTGCTAACTGCAACTACTGCAATTTTTGCGTTTACCTCATCTTGAGCCTTCTGTAGCTCAAATATTGAAGAATGAATTAAAAAGTGACAGGAGGAAAGGACAAAAGCTTAATGCAATGCCTGCCTGAGCGAGTTAAACTACGAAATTTCCTACTTTAAACCACAAGTAACTATAGAACATTGCAATGACCAGCCAAGTTGTGCAAAAGAGTATAAAAATGCCACAACAAATGGTGTTACCCACCCTCACAGGCACGCCCATCTCCAGAGAAGCCAGGGAGGCATGTGCAGATGTAGGCAGACCCTCCGGTGTACACACACTGAGCACGCTGAGGAATGTCACAGTTGTGTGTGCCTGTCTGGCAATGGTTTACGACGTATTCAACAGCTGCAGGTTAGAAGTACAAGAGAGGAGATGAAAATTTGAATTTTCCTCTGTGAAGTCTGAAGCTCATAATAAGTTTATAGGGAGAGAACAACAGCTGTGAAAGCATACAGAAGAGAAAGGAAACAGGGAAACTGTATTTTTTGTTTGGGGAGTTGGGATTTTTTTTTGCCAAGATCTCCCCTTTCACTGGTGTTAAATCTTATTAGTGTTTTACAAGAAACTGGTTGTCCTCAGCACCTCATAGATGTTTGTTGATATAGAACAGGGCAGAAAGGCTACCACAGTGACAGATCCTAATATCGACGACAGCTTTGTTTGTAAAAAGGAGTCCTGGATGAAGAAATGTAAGGCATCTCACATGTTAGCTAAGTGGCCAGTTCACTGCACTGGGAATTATTAGATAACCTGCTACACTAACCTAGCACTGACCCAGGGTTGTCATCACTTGGCAACAGATAGGAGCTGTGACTCACTCAATAGAAGGTAAACACATTTGTCAACTATTGGAGAGATTTTTGACCAACTGTGGAAGCTGGGACCTTTCCTGCAGCTTTTCATAACTTTCTCATTGTTGACAGAGGTGACTCTGAAGGCATTGCACTGCTTTACACAAAAATTATTTCAGGCAGTCGCTTGCCTATGCTTACCTGTTATGTCAGAGAAGAGGAAAGGAAATCATGGTATTTAAAATAGGAAAAGGCAAAATACTACAAAAATTTTAGGCCCGGAAATAGATGAGCTTGCAGTGTGTACATCTAGGAACAGACTTCCAGCTGCTGTAACAGAGTCCACTGAGGCTTTCTTTACATAGTTCTTACAAGGAGTTGACAGGGGACCAAGTGTGGACTCTACAATGCTCCTTTCATCACAGTACACAGATGGAAACTACCACAGTATCGGCAGGGAAATAACAAAAACCTGCCATCAGAGCCAGATCTGAAAACAGTCGTTTTCTCAATTTCTCTGTAGGAGATAACATGATTGTTAGAATCATTTATATCTGTTCTGTTTGATGAAGTAAGTTTCAGATTACAAAATAATCTATTCAGAACAGCATTATAAATGCATAAGATTTGGAGTTGGAGCTCAATGGGAGTCTCCAAGTCCTCCTATTCCTCAGCCTACAAATAGAAGAATGGGATTTATTTACAACTCTCTTCTAAAGCTATCCAGTGAGTCACACAGCTGGTATGAGAAAGCTGCAGTTCCAGAAAAGCTGAGTTAGAGCTCGTGTCCCAGAGCAAGCTGCAAAAGCACAAAGAGGGTAGCTGTTGCTCTTTCTGGGTTCCAGTTGTCTGTGGGTTATAAAACTCTCCCCTGTGGAAAGGGCAGCAAGATTATCATGACATTTATTTTCAATCTCTTGGGAAACTAGAGTTCATCTTTCCTCTCTTTAGTCTTACAGATGCAAAGTTTGGTTTTGATTGAAGGAAGGGATCAAACTGAGTCCTTCAAGCTGGGCAAGGAATTACTTAGCACTTGTTAGAAGTGTGACATATCAACTCCATGGGAAAGTGGTAGAGTGAAGCTGGCGAGGTCACGGCTGGAGGGAAGCACGGTCCCTTTCAGGTCCAAGTGACAGAAGCGCAGTGGTGGACATAATGGAAAGAACATAAAGCGTCTCTTCCACATCTCACCCTATCCCTCCCAGTGTCCTGGTAGAAGAAGTTGCTTCTTCCAACTGTTCTGCAACAAAGGCAAGACTTAGGGTGCACTGTGAGCAGATGTGAATGGTAATTCTTACTGAGGCAGAGAAACAGGGCTCATGATGGAATGCAATACACAGCATGCAAAGTCATACACTTAAGGGAAGTAATGCAAGTTTCTGCTGCAAGATGAAGGCTTCTCAGTCTTAGCTGAAGAAGTCTCAGCTATAATGAGGAAAGACCTGAATGCATTAGCTGATCAAAGGGTAACTAAGCTTCCACCACAAAGCACTCACGACAGAAGCAAATGTAATCCTCAGCTGTTATCAGTTATTTCCAAAAGAAACAGGAACTGGTCCAACCATACTGGAAGAGTTTGTATAGGTTTTGTCAGTACAGAATTACTGTCAGGTTGCAATCAAATACAAAAATTCTAACTAAAAAGAAAAAAAAAATCTAATCTATATCCTATCCTGACAGTTACAGCTCTAGCAGAGTCATTACCCCTCTTTTGTCTGCCATTTTTCATTATCTCTGCCATTTGTAGATTTTTTTGTTTAGCTTTTCATATTTGCAATATAAATCACAGAATCAATCAGGTTGAAAGAGATCTCTGGGATCATCGAGTTCAACCATTGCCCTGACACCACCATGTCAACTAGACCATGGCACTAAGTGCCATGTCCAGTCTTTTCTTAAACACATCCAGAGATGGTGACTCCACCACCTCCCTGGGCAGCCCATTCCAATGTCTAATGACCCTTTCTGAGAAGAAATGCTTCCTAATGTCCACCCAAACGAATGACACCTGAAAGAATCAGCTTAATGTTCTTGAGGGTTAAGGTCATGGGTTTTCTTTCTATATGGAAAATTCACTTTCAATACACATCCCACACAATCATCTTGCAATTCTGCCAGCTACCAAATGGAATTTCTACAACTCCAGTGAAAGAAAAAAACAAACAGGAAAAAATATCTCTTGTTAGGATGACTTTAGTCCAGGAAGTACAGATTAACTCAGGCTTCCTCCAGAAAAAAAAGTTTTTAAATTAAATAAACTAATTCAGTGACAGCTACTGAATTTGAAGTTTTAATGGTCCATTAACAAACCAGCTAGACTTCCTCCAAATCTCAAAGATTCTAACAGTGAAATGATCTGTACTTATAATTCCTTTTCAGCATGATTAACTGTCTCTTCTCGCTTCAGAATAAGCCTGCAATAGCCAAGACACGCTGGTTTAGACCTGTGCACTGCCTTGTCCAAGGGATGAATCCGTAACTAAAATCTAATCTGTTAAATCTAATTCTAGATTAGACATAAGAAAGAAACAAACCCCAAAATGCCAAAACACAGGACTACAGAAAATGCAGAAAAAGCCCTACCTCATCTTGAAAGTGAGATGCCGTGAAATAACAAATTAATAACGGCTTGCTTTCATTTTTCTTCTTTACAAATTTGAATTTTACTTCCATGTGAAATCTACAGCTAAATAACGGTACAGAAAGGACAGAAGCATTCAATACTCATTTCCACTTTATATTTGGAAACTTTCTGAATGGGGAATTTTTATGAGACGAAAACAAAGTAGTTTAGGCGCCTTCTTCAGTTACCTAATGGGATTGTAACCACTAACTGCAGCATGAACTCCTAAATTCAACTCATGTTAGAAGTCAGTGCAGATCGTAGAAGCTGTTTTCTGTCTCTGTGAGATGAATCACCGCCTGAAAGCTGGTGGACAGAAATGTGAAACTCACCAACACAAGTCCGCCCATCTGCTGCAAACTGGTATCCTTCATCACACTCACAGCGGTAGGTTCCTGGCTGGTTATTGCAGACTGCATTGCTGCCACATAGAGCTGGTTGCTCTGAACATTCATCAACATCTAGAATATAATAAGGATTCCAGTTATTACAAAGATGCATTTAATACTGATGCCAGAAAAACAAACTGTGCAACTGTTGAATAATAGCAGGCTTGTGTATTTCAATTCCATTTTGGATAGACCATACCTCTTAGGAGATAATGGCAACCTGAAAATAAGTTTTCAGCTAACTGTCTCCTCAGCTAATCTGCACAAAAAAAAAAAAAAAACACCACAAAAAACAGAAGAGGTTCTATAATGGAATAATAAGGGGAGACTAAATCAGAGAGGAAGGAGGAGACACTGAGAAAGAAAATGTAGCCTACAAGGTGATCAGAAGCAGTGATGACTGCTGGGGGAGCATAAACTTTAGGAAAGACTTGCCCTTTCGCTATCCATATACATTTTGCTGGACAGGGTGCTGGGCCACCTTGTCTAGACTGTGCTTTTGTCAAAAAAGGTTGGACCAGACGATCCTTGAGGTCCCTTTCAACCTGGTATTCTAGGATTCTACGACCTCTAATCCACCGCTGCTCAACCCACAGCACCAGAGTACTGGGAGGGACAGTGTGATGCTGCTGTTTCCATTTGCAAGTTGATTTAAGGGTTGGAATGGGGGCAGAGGGCTCTTTTGGTTTTTTTTAGTAAAGAAACAACGCAGTTAACTAATAGGGATTATGCATATTTCATTAATACACACTTTCACCTCTTGAAAACAAGTTTTTGTGCTGTGATTTGATTACAAAACAAAACCTAAATACATTTAAGAATACACAGCTGTACAGAGCTGGGAAATAAAAGCCTCCTTGAACAGAAGCGATATTCAAAGGAGATGTTGAAAAAGATCATTTCAATGCGTTCCACATATCTGTGCTCTGTACGCCTGTGCATACACCATTCCTCATCTCCCTCAAGAACTTTTAACCTAGTTGACTCATTTTAACCAGAACTTGCAGAACAGTAAATTTCTCATAGCTAAGTTCCCACAAGCTTTATGAAAGGACAAACTAGGTAGGAAAGATACTTTTTAAGCTGGCAAGACATACTCAAGTTTGACTCTTCAAAACAGTAAAACTTGCTCACTTTAATTACTGAGTTACTGATCAGCTACCCCAGCATCCCTCTAACCTATCTTTCCCTAAACCAGCCTTTCAGGACAGTTCATTTTGCTGGAATGGCTAGTCCTGAGGGTCAATACATTCCAGTCAAACCAAATGCTACATTAGCTGCCATTTTGTAATGAAAGTTTTCTGATACCATAACAAACATTTCCATCTCCACGGAAGCCAATCGAACATTCGCAGAAGAAACGATTTCCAGTTCCTGGACGACATACCGCATTGGTGTCACAGTTATGTGTACCAGTGTAGCAAGGATTCCGGTTAATATCAGCAGAACCATCTGCAAGAGAGACCATATTTAGCCATGAGGACTCTATCCAAGTAATAGCACTCAGATAAGGCCCAGAAGTAGATTGCTTGTAGTGCACATGAAACAAGGAAAGAGAATACTTTTGCAACAGGAAGAAGAGGACTTGCAGATGATATGCAGGACATGAATCTCATACATACCAATAGCACGTGTATTCCTTGTTACTTCTGCAAAGAACTGCTGAGTTAAAAAAAAACAGAGAAGCCACAAAAACCTCTCTGAAAAACAAGATTGACAAAGATAATGCATCTTCCACCCACTGACACTAGACCCAAAATGTGATTCTTAACAGCTTGGTTTGTTCATTATAATTAGCAGAACTTTATCTTTGTAACAAACAAAAAGGAGCACAGTCCTTTCTTGTACTCATTGGTATGCATTTTCAAATTGCTCCTTTGCATTTTTTCCGATTTTAGTGCAAACAAACTTGGACACCTCATCCAAAAAAAATACACTCCATAGGCTGCCTACCTTCCAAAGATAAAATGCCATGTTTCAAAATAAAGTATAGAAACCAGCTGTTTCAATGGCATATCTTATTCCCCTCTTTTGCCCTTTGGTCTGACAATACAAAATAAATCATTAATAGAGGAACTATAAATTAGGTAAAGATGAACAATGCTCTCTCTGTATCTGAGCAGCAATAGATTCAAGGCAGTATGTTGAGAATATTTCAAGGAATTAGATACGTAATCTCCACTGAATTTCAAGATGAGATAATAACTTAAATACTCATCCCCAAGTGAAAATACAAACTTTCAACAGTCTCATTTATCTTCTTAATTTCTGGACCTGGACTTCTACTGACTAATGAAACAAATTAATAAAACTCATTAATTTATCCCAGCTCAGGCAGGAAAAAAAAAAAATACAGAATCCTGCTCTTAATTACTCACAAAAGAGAAAAAGAAAGTTTTCCAATTCATACATACCACTGATTGGGCCAATGGAATTACTCATAGCATATCGCAGAATCTGCTCGTCTTGGTTATACAGGACAAATACACTGTCCACTGAGAGCTGCTGAGCAGCAGAAGCAGCATGGTGAGAGTCATCATGAATGCATTCATCAAACGAGATGGTCTGTCGCCACTGATAGGCGCCCGTGTACGTGGAAGAAACCCCATCCCTTTCTGGCTCTGTCACTGTGTACTCCCTGGTGGACGATGAAGTGATCACTGCAACATGGCAACAAACATGCTGATCAGAACAGAGAGCAAAAATACTCTGCCCAATGCTATCTGTAGACTTGGGATACAAGCTGAGTAGTGTAAACAGAAATTTCAAAGGCAAGAAGTTATAAAAGTGGATGTATTTCCATGCAAAGGAACAGACATTTGATTAGACTTACTCTGTTCTCAGATATCACAGCCTTGAGGACTAAGTCATATAATTTGTCTTGACATATTTTAAAAATCTAACTTTACTTTGTGGTTTACCAGGTAAAGAAAGGAAAATTCAAGTCAGGAAACTCAGAGGTTTCTTTAGATTAATTTACATAAAGGATCTATAAGCAAAGAACAAGAGCCACCTCACCAGCACCTCACTTTTAGTTTATTGTGGTCTATTGGCCTTGAATTTTGACAGAGTCTTGAATAAGATGCATGTCTAAGAGCTCTTGTATGCTTCACAACAGTTTTCTATACTGTGAAAAACTGTGACCAAAACTCTTCAAAGCAGATCCGGGCTTGCGGATCCTCCCACCAACAGAAAGCTCCTCAGAACTCCACTATTTTTCATATGGACACCAGAACACACCTGTTATCAATCCACTTGCAACTGTTAGCAAAAGCTAGATTTCTGCTAAGTAATGGTCAACCAGATATGCCACAGGACAGCAGAAGTGTAACTATTTGAGCACTGGTAAATGAAATCCAGCCTAAAGGATGCATCCTTCCAGCCCCTGACTTTTCTTCCATGGGGACAGCATTTCTGCCAAGAAGGCAGGTGTTCTACAGAGCACACGTTGCCCAAACAACTCCTCCAAAACTCTGAAGCTGTTCAGCACAAAGTGGAAGCTTTCTGCTGCCCCCAACTCCTCCTCCTCACAGTCCATAACAACAGGCAAAGCAGCAAGAGGGGTTCATCACCGGCTACCAAAGCCAGACATTAGCAGATACAAGGCAGTGATGATGCAACTACACCCTTTTCAGCTATCTCTAGCAATCCAAGTGTGCCCCTGGAGCAAAGTGTACTCTCTCCAGTATTCATGTGCACTTGGGTGCACCACAGGCGGCTTCCTCTTTATTGCTCTTTGACAGCCGGGCTGGCTGGCCAGCAGCAACACTCGGAACTCTCTTTGTTTTTGCTGTGTCGAAACACCCATAGTTTTATCCAGGAAGAGGAAAGCAAAAGAATGGAGATTCCCCTGTAAATAGTGAAATGAAGAATGGCTCTTTTACCAAATCCCAGAGTCTGAGATAAGGAAGACAGAGAGAGAAGGAGAGAAGTACTGAAGAGACAATGTAGGAAACTGATAAGGGAATTAAGAGGTTCCTAATTTTCTGGTCAGTTGTTCAAATTCAGCTCAAGTAATACTGACAAATGCTTGTTACTAACACAAGGCACAGTCTTTGCAATGCAGTTTACAGGACACATACTGGCAAATAACTGGTTTGCACAGTCTGATCGGACAAGACCAAAGCCCACTTGATTACATTACCTCAAAAGGGTATACACCAGTACACCTATGAAGAGCTGTGAACCCTACAAAAAGCTTTGTGACGTGTACAACTGCCATCAGCAGTGTAAAAATAGGGCCAAGGAAAAGGGAAATACAGAGTGGTTTTCAAACACCAGTTCAGAGAAGGTTAAACTCACATTTTTTCAATAAAAAGATTAGAAATATTTGCATTGTCCCACTCAAAATCCACCTTCTTTTGGGACCTTCTCCTACAAGGCAAAAAGCAACTTTCTGTAAATCGAAGGGTCCTAAGGACTCTCGCTAAGAAGGGAATAAAATAACATTTTTCAGATTGTCTTACTCTCTGCTCTGAGAAATGTGCACTTTCTTATCATTTCATTCTTAGGGAACCTTACCAGAACTAGAAGTGTGATAGAGTTCAGTGTATGGTTCAATATGGACTGATGCGCCAGATGGGATCTCAGGTATTCTGCCCTCCATTTCTGTGCTGATGGTAAGGTGACCATGCTCATCAATTCCACTGAATTTCTGCTTTATAACCAGCTTCTCATTGTTGCCAAGAAAAGTAACTTCAGTTTGCCGTGTAAACTCGCCACCTAAAGAAACAGCATTAGTTAAACCACTTAATAGCGGTTTCATGAATCCTTCTATTCAAAGTATTGCTTCTAGTAGATAACATATATATTACTATTTTCTGCAAGCTTTGATGCAGCATAATTGCTAATGCTTTAGGTTTCTACAGAAATAACTTTCAGATGTATACTGATAATATCCTTGGATAATGCAAGGATAATCTTTTCTTAAGCACTGAACACGCTAAATTGCAACTAAGCCTGAAGAAACAGACTTTTTTAAGTTAAAAAAATGTTCCAACAAAGCTAATAGTAGTATGTCTTATCCTACCAGTTAAAATGGCAAAGGAGTTAGTTGTACGTTTTAGGGAAAACCTCCAGTAGGAATACAGTGAGTTAAAAAAAAATTTTAAATCCTGTTTCCAAACATCTGTTGCCAAATCAAAACCAAGTGAAATGTATGCTGTCAATTCCAGAACAAACTTCAAACACATCAAATCCAAGAAAACCCCAAAATAAAAAGTTATGTTCAACTAAATTCATGGTACAGGGCTGTAAAGGATAAAATCTTAAAAAGAAACACATGTTCTCCTAGAAAATATTTGATCTACAGCTTGAATTCATGTGCACAAACAACCAGATTTAGCCTCAAACTCTTATGAAAAGCTGTAATTGTGAACTGCAGTTTCGCTCAAATAAGTTAACAGAATCATTTGCATCTCATGCAGGAATTGCTTCTGTTAAGAATTTCAGACCTTCATGAGGTCAGATTTTCATTTCTCTTTTGCTCCATCGGTACACTCAGGCAATTAACATGTTAGACCTCTTGTAGGTGTAGAGATAGCTTTTTTCAGTAGCTCTGTACACTCTAGTACCAAAAATCAGATCCTTTTCAATACTCTCTGTCTTGCACAGGAACTGGCCAAGCCATTCTTCTTTCTAACAGACTTATGTGCTTGTGCACCGACAGTAAATTAAAAAGCCCAATATCTATACATTGCAAACAAGAAAAATGGTTAAAAGTTTGATTACAAAGCAATCCATTTGCAGCTCAGAATAAACATGTTTTCATCCTATATTGCTTCTAAATACACATTTCTTTTCTCTCAAGACAGAGGAAAGCATAGCACAGCTTTTGAACATTATTTTAATTTAGAAGTTACCAGTAACACTGAATCCATTTTTATATCCTTGCTGTTCCACAGCAAACATCCATCCTATGATACCTCCAATAGAGGCAAGAGGCAGTAAAGAATACCCCAAAGTCTCTGGGATTGTGCTGATAGCAGTGTAGGCACGCCCTTGGTTCATCACAACATAGGAGTGGAGATCAGTGTTCTCGAATACAACTGGAATGGGGTTATTTCCTACAAAGATTCTTCCTTTGACCTTCCCGTTGACTCTCTGAGGAGAACCTGGCAAATCAATACAATACATCAGAACAAAATGACAGTTCTCACATACCCTCGAAGGAATGTGTTCAGAGCGTTCACTATGTTCAAAGATATTAGTGTTGAAATAAATGGCAAACAAATGCTCACAGAACACAACAGACAGGAAACTGCCTACAAACAGTGTGTTAATTTGCTTACATATGTACACAGGTACACATGTGTGTGTGTGTGTTGTCATTATACAGATGATTAAGTGGCCAAAATTGCCTGAAGAGATGCCCTTTATCCTTAGTAACAGTTTTGTCTGCAAGGATAACTCCATAAACAGACTACACTGTTACAGTATCTCTGACAATAAGTGGCATATGGAAACTCCTTTTGAAGATCACACATCATATCAATACCTACTGAACGTAAATTTGTTCATTCCCTATTAGAAGGCTAATGCCATTAGGTGTTAGAATAATTGATCTATTATTCTAACCTATTCTATTTCTTGACTCGAAACTATTGACTGTTTTAAGACTATCCTTGTTTTACTGAAGTAGCTACTTTGGATTGCTAGTTTTCTTCTGTATATAATTTCCTACATGCAAATTCAAATTCCATTATCATCAGATCCTTCTTTTCTTTCTCTGTAAAATTCAATTTTATGAACTGAAATCCAATTAGTAGGTTTTGCTTTCCCTCCTTATAAAACACAAAGTCTGCAGTCAGCTATTTTAGTTGTTGAAATGCTTCTATACTCTTGAGTCAAGTCACTATGAGGATTACAAGTGTATACATAAGAAATTCCTTTATGGATTTTACACAGGAACAAAGTTTAAATGGGTATCTAACAAAAACCTGGCAGATTAGCCCTTTAGTAAAGGAGCTTAAGAGCCAGACAAAGATGAGCCATGCTCTTTAGGTTGATGATCAAAGTTAATTTGTTTATCCCCTTTGAACTGTCCATTTCTAGAGTGAGGGCCATATCAGATTATAACACCTTGGAACTCCACGACCAGTTCTAGCAAAAAACACTGGATGTTATGCTATCTATTAAATCATGTCAGTTACAGAAGAGTTTAATTTTTCTAGAAAGCCATGTTAAAATGCATAACGCGTATAATTGACCACCTAAAATAATTCGCTTCATTCAAAAAAATCATACCATCTTAGAAAGTATAGCTCACTTAAAATACCTTTCAATACATCTCAGCAATGTCTTCCAAATAGTATTTAACCACGTCTTTTTTAGTACTGAAAACAGGTAGTCTTGTTCAAGAATGCCATGTGTAATTGCTGCTTATGTACCCAATTTTCAAAGAAGTTACCTTCTGCTACACATTGTCTGCCGTTTCCTTTGTAACCAGCAATACAACTGCAACAAAATCCGTTGGGATAATCTTTGCAAATTGCATGAACAGAGCACTGGTGGCGGTTGTTAGCACAGGTCTGTTGTACATCTGTGTGGTAGCGAAACACTGTAAAAATAAGACCAGACACTTACACTTCATGTAATTACTACAGTATTCACATATCTCTGGTTTAGTTTAAAAATGTCTAGACTCGCTTGGTTAGTTTTTTCTTTTTCTCTTTAAGTAAAACAAACAATTGCAATTGATTTTTGCTAACCTTGCAATATGCAAGTAACGGTCTACTATTTTGCAGAAAATATTGTGGCTTCAGATGTTAGAAAACTGTTTAGTTCTATTGACTTCATCAGATCTATATTAAACAGATCAGTTAAACTGTCTCGGCAAAACTTAACACACAATAATTTTAACCTGTCCTTGTTTCCAAACCAAAACAAAATAAAGAGCCTTTCCAAACTCAGAACTGAACACATCAGTATGGTACCCAAGACCGTGCACCAGTTGATGCACTTTGTAATCCTAATTGGCTTACCCTATAGCAATTCTCACATCTCCTTCAAGAAAAAATTAACATCTGGGCAGTCAGTCACACTGTTTTGAATTTTCTATAAACACTTCCTCAGAAGTTAAAATTGCTAATCCCACCCTTGTAAAACTTCAGGCCATGAACATCTAGCCAAGAATTTTTACAATAGTTAGTATTCCCAATCTTTATTAAATCACCTGTATTCAGTAACACATCTATGAAAGGAAAAAAGCTAGGTTTCAGTAAAACTGATCATAAAATCCTTATCAGGAACAGCCACTTAATGCAGCTATTAAAGTTAAGATCATATCTTTAACAGCAGCCCTGGGCAAAAGAGATAGGGAAATCAGCTCCCCCTAAGAATGAGTCAGCTTTAGGAATACAATTATCTCTATAGGAAGGTTTCCTGCAGAGGGATTCAGGTTCCACAGACACACTGTAAATGTGCTGCCCTGCGAGCTTGACTGGGGAGTTAGTTTACTTGACTGGCAAGATCTGAACCTGAGGTGACATCTAAGTTAACTACCTCAATGAATAACACAAACTTATTAAATGTGTCTGGATTTTCAGAAATGAAGGTAGTGAGAAGGAAAGATTATTTCTTTAGTAGTTCAATTGCCTCTGGTTTTTCTGCAGCTTATCCATCTTAGTAGGACCCAAGCTGTACAAAAGACCTTACCTATACCAGTTTCATCAAATTCTTCCACATCTATGACTTGCGGTTGCTCTGGAGGGAACTGCTGGACCTGGAACTGGCGAGGTGGAGCTTTTGCTGTCGGGAAATCTTGATGACTGTAAAAAGACTCAGTTGAAGGTGTTCCTGTTACATCTTGGTATGAAGTCAGAAAGTCTTCTGCAGCTAGCTGAGGAACACTATACGTAACACGGTGCTGATCCTCTTCTGTGCTGTCTGTACTACTGGTGACATACGGATGTCTTATTTCCGTGGAGCCATAGTCTGACATAAATGGTTTTGAAGTCACCTCCTGGTCTTGTTCATTGGACTCTAGGCTCTCCAAAACGTTGCTGATCTTGGCAGGCACAATACTGTCAGATGAGCTACCAATCTCGAACACCCAGACACCTTGCTTCCCAGCGTTGCTGCTTCTATCGAAGAGAAGCACATGCCAAATCAAAATGACCAAATACAAGTTGTGTGGTATTTCTAGCCTACACAAAATGTTATCCTTCACTGAGAAATATCAGGACAAAACTGTCGAATTATCTTATCTACATACTTATCTACACGTACAGTTTATTCAGCTATAAACCACCCCTGACAGTTTGGATATCATTTTTTTCTCCACACCCAGAGCTCTCTTCTTGAGAATTTCTAGCTTTATTGTCTCCAAAGCGATGGGAACAGAATGAGATATTTGGGTCACAAAGATCTTGGTAACACCTACTAGAACTTTCTAATTCATTCTCTTTCCTTTTTGTTCACTTTTTCTTTCAAAAAAAGACTGCCCACGATAGAGAGTTAAAGTCTTAAGTGGTCCTATTTTTAGGAGGGCTAAGTCTACATAAGCTCCTACCAGTGGCAATGGAACTATGGACTTTTGACAAATTAGACCAAAGTCCTCATATTCCTCAAGAGGGTAGATATTTATCAGTGGTAGACTTTGCGATTTCTTATGCAATGGCTAATGGGATCTTATTATTTCTCATTGACTCATGCTACAACTGAAAAAAACGTGGAACTCTGATGTTTTCTTGGGGAGTTTGAACAAACAAAAAAGCATACTTGTGCAGGTTTCTAATGCTGTCTTCATCATTAGCAATGACATTGTAGGATCCTGGTTTTTCCCAAAAGTAGTAGTTTGTAGAGGCTTGACTAAAGCCAACCATAGCAGGAATCTTTCCATCATCATTCTTGGAGTATGTACTATAGAACTGCAAACTATCTTCTGGATAAAGGAAAATAGCATAGGAACTGGAGTCAGAAGAGGCTAAAACAGCCTGGAATGTGTTTCTCTGTGGAAAAAAATTTAACACCCATTTACTCATGGAAAAACAGTCAAGATAGACAAAAGTCAAAATCAGGATTTCCATCACACATAATACATCATGTACTTCCTAGAAATCTATATTACGCAAGCTTGTGTTTTGCTAATTCAGTTTTAGCTTTAGCATGCATAAACATTAAAAAGAAAGCATTATCAAAGGTAAGTTAAATCTGTTTGGAAATAGCTGGAGAGGCTACCTAAACCATAACAATTCTAAGTTCTGTAACGTGCATAGGATGCTATATCATCTCCTTAAAATAAAAAGTGATGTGCTAGACTAAATAGAAAAATTCTGTAAACAGAATATTTAAAGAAGAGTTCAAGTTTCATGTTGCTGCAAGCGTCTTTTCCTGTAGGAACACTCCTACATACTGTAGGAACCATCACGACAGTACCTCAGACATCAGCTATTCATTGCTACCAGTGTGCAGAATTATTACTGTGAACACAACGGTTGTGTCAAGTCAGGCACAAGAAATTAATCTTTGACAAAATAAGATTTGCTAACTTGTGGTTATGTCCTCAACTGTATACATTGTGAGCAGGCTCAACAGCTAGGATAATTATGGTGCATAAGCTACATATCTTTGCAGGATAGTAACTAACATGGTTTAAAAAGTGAAAATGGTTTGCAAGTAATACAAAAAATAACTTCTAACTGCTTCTTCATTCAACACTAGCTACAAAGCATGACCTTTTGTGGATGCAATGTCATCTGTCCAAAAGCGATTCACAGTTTGAAGTTGCTATTAGTCCGTATACCTATCAGATTTTAGATAGTTTGATATTGACATAAGAGTCTGTTGAAAAATGCAAGCCAACTGGATTATATTGCACAGATGGAGGGCAGGATATCCTACTATTTCAGTTATTACCACATCACGCTTAACATTCAAAGTAAGAGTTGTCAGGGAATACAAAGAAATCAGCTATGTAGACTCAAGCATTTTCTTTTGAATTAATAAAATACTGTAAAATAAAAATCAAGTAAAAATCCTGGAAACTCCTATTTTGCTACAGCCTTTTCAACAACAAAATACATTCTTAACTGTACAGGATTCATTTAAACACAAAGGAATTCAAGCCTTCAAAACAACAGGTTACGGTTTTACACTTCAGCTGAACATGTGTCCAACACGTCTTAAAGCTCTGATTAACATTCACCTTTTCTTCCAAAGTATGATCTCCTCCTGGTGCCTGGTAAGGAGCCACGAGCTTCCAGGTAACAATGACAACACTGCTGGGATCAAAAGTAGTCTCAGGAAAACCTCTTTTGATATAATCTGATGCAAGCTGCAAGACATCTGAGGATGAATCTTCTCTGTAATATACATTTCCACGTCCATTTGTTGTGTCCAGGTCAGCCATAAAAGGAGCAATAGCCCCAAAACTGACTGGAAATTGACCAAGATACTTTTCTTCACTTGAAGGTTTGTTCACTGCAATAATCCCATTAGTGGCAACCTAATAAAAAGGTGGAAATTATAAGACAGATACTGTTCATATGGCTGTCTCCCACACCTATGTGCTCTAGATCACAATATTTTCATTGCATTTCCAAAAGAAACTGAGTCAAAAGTCAGTCTTGTATTTGCAAAATAACTGAATTTTTTCAAACTGAATTTAACTGAATTTTTGTTTTGTATCCCATGTCAGGAGTCCTAGGATTTCAGTTGCTCAAAATCAGAGGTCTACTTTACAGATAGACCAACCTTTTTTCCCTAGATAAAGATTTCAGCTATTTAGATTTCAGACACTTATTGCCTCTTCTAACAAAGATATACATAACCACCACATATCACAAGTTTCCAAGTCTTTCTCAGACCAAGACCCAGCACAACCCATCTGTGAGTCTGTCAAGAATTGTGTACAGACCCCCCCAGATGACCAAAAGCTTTTCTCACTTTTAGCTGTTACTCTCCTGAAAAGCAGTTTTACAAGAGCATGACCGGGGATGGTAAGGATGAAGCAAATATTTGCAACAGTTACTTTTCCAGTTAACCAGTGAGCTAGATTCTTACCTAGCATAAAGCAGAGTGGACTACAGAGAAGCTTTATCAAAGTCATATCATTAGCCCTGGGAATCTGGACTTCTACTGTGAAGGCAGAGGAGAATGCTTAATCTGAACAGTTCAGAAAGCTGCCCATTCCTAAGAAAGTCTGATGTCGATGAAAAAAAAAAAGGAGGGTGAAAGGATAAACTGAACAGCTCTGTCTTGTCCCACACACACACGTAAGTCATGACACAACAGGCTACGTCATTCCCACAAAAACCTGGTTAGGGAGTCAGGATGCAAGTGGGTCAGTTGAGCTTTCCTTGCGACTACAGCACTGCCTCAGAAGCTGACAGAACTTCTGAGCAAAGAAGCAATCCGCACATAGATGCCCACACAAAAAACTGTTCCATGCTTAAATATTGTAATAGCTTGGGTGAAAGTCTTCTGGGAAGATGTACAAATGTCTCTTTGACTGTCCAGTCACTTCACTTCACTACAATCATCCTCCTAGAAACTTCTCTGCTACTGTGCAAGGTTGACTGCAACAAGCTGCTGCTCACTCTTAAAATAAGCTCTGTGCACAGCTCCTATACCAGAGGCTATAGAGGAAAACAGGAACAGAATATCTATAGTAGATACAGGCCACCCTGTAAATTCCCTTCCTGCTGAGTGCCCTGACACAATCCTGTGGAAAACTGACTCTATTACTTGAGTGGAAAAAAAAGAAAAAAAAAGCATTAACATATATAAGTGAAACTCTTGGTCTGAAAATGCATATATACTGGCTCAGTGAGATGATGACTCACAGCCAATCACCTCCGACTAAAAAAAAAATACATACATACAGGCAGATGCTAGGGCATGCCCAAGTGTGACAGCCAAACTCCCTTGGCAAACCAGAGCTGACTCTCACGCACACAGAAGAAGCAAGCAACACTACCGGCGTCAGGCCTTGAGACAGTGCATAAACTGCTCACACACAGCTTTTTGTTCCAGGCCCTTCAGTGTATGGCACTGTATGAATCAGACACACACAAATGTATTTCCAAGTGTTTGACTACCTGATAACAGGACACATCTGACTACCTGCAGGCAGCCAGGCACTCATCGCTCTAGAGCTGCTGCTACACAGGCAGATGACTCAGAAAGGGACAGAGGTCCCAAAACTGGCACTACAAGCTATGAAACTAAAACTGCAATCTCCCACAGGTTTATCTCATTCACAGGGATTCTTCCAAGTCCAAGAAGAACTAACTGCTGCTGATCTTTTCACGTGGTCAAGATGTTCACAATGTTATGCCATCTTCATGAATGCTTGGAAGAGGGTCAGAATGGCCACTGTGACTCAGACCGCAAGGCCATCTAGCCCAGTTGCCTGTCCCCAGCCGTACCTCCTAGCTTACGGATTCAGCAGAACAAGAGAAGGACATGCACGTACTCCTCCAACCAGCCTCCAGCCACATTCAGCTCAAGGGATTCCCTGTGGTTTGACTGTTTATTCATCCTCAGTGGATCTCCTTCGCGTATTTGTTAAGTCTTCCCTTCAACACATATAAACCTTATGCATCCACAAAATCCCTTAAAAAGGAATTCCACAGATCTGTGACTCATACCCTGAGGTCTCTCCTACTTTTGTTTATTTTCAGCCTGGCTCACAGCTTCATTTGATGGCCCCTAGTTTCGTATTGGGACATACAGTCAAATCTTACCCATTCTCTCACCCTGTGTAATTTCTCCTCCAGAATGAAGACCCTCAGCCTATTCACGCACTCCCTCTGTAAGAGCTGTTCCCTGTCTCTGATCATTCTCATTTTCTCCAAATTTTTCTTCCCCTTTTCTACCATATACATTTGGAAACAAGGAGGTCAGTACTACATATATTCTTCAAGACACAGGGAAACTGCAGGCTATGCAAGCCTGTCAGGGATGTTGGCTACATATGTCTTGGCAACATCCTTTAAAATCTGGACCACCATTACTACCACCACATATAGCAAATCGGAAAAAGTGTAGCACGGGAACTCGTACTACTAACCACCCCTTCATGTACAGCACACACCTATACCTTGAACCCTCCTGTGGCTACCCAGGGGGTCAGAGAATGCCCCCTGCCACAGGCTAGTGGTCAATCAGCTTGGTATGTAATGGTTAGCAGGAATCATTAGCTGAACTTAGCAAATAGTTCACATGGTATATCAGAATTTACTTTTAAAATGGCTTGATGAATGCTGACTGTATTGTCTGCAGATGTGTAATTTCATTAGCTGCTACAGTGAAAAATACTAAAAAAGTTAAGATCGTAACAAATGGGAAGTTGGCTTTAAGCATGAACAGTATATCTAAGATATATAAGCAGTATATAATCTGCACAAGCATGATGGGAATGCAGGTCATGTTAGAAAGGCGGAGGAGAAGCTGAATATTGTGATAATTTTTCCTCTAATCATTTGTGACTTCACAGTGGCCAGATCCTAAGGTGAACTATGAATTTTAGGAATACAGAACTAAAAAGACAGCATGGGTTACCCCAGTCTAGACCCTGCAATTGCAGGCAGCCATGCAACAGAGGTCTAGTCCAGAAAGGTTCCCAGAACATCATCTGTAATCACTAGAAAAATGCCTCACATCCCTATAAAGCAAAGCTAAAACTTTCCCTAAAAATTAAAAGCCACCAATTATACTATACCACTGGAAGACAGTAGGGATGATGGTGGCCCTTAAGACATTTTAGCAAGTAGATGCACTCCACATTTAGAGTAATAATTTAGAGCAAATTAAAAGTTTTTCCCTTCCTTCTTCTTGCTTACACTTTTTGTACACAAGCACCCCTGCTCCCACTCTAAATCCTCTTGTGAGAGATGACTGATGTTTTAAGTATTTTAAACAAATTCCATGCTCTTCATCAGATTTGATGTGTGCAGACTTTGCGGCTACGTGGTCCCCCATTTATGGCAGAGATTAAAATAACATTAAGAGAAAATACAACCAGGACTAGTAATACTACAGAACAAAGTAGAAAGAAGAAACTACTACAGAAGAAAGTACCTAAAATTTGGCCTTCCACTTTTCACCTATTAGGGAGGCATGCTTCCGACTATTCATTTCCTATCTTGCTAAAAACTTAAATGCAACAAGTAATTTTATTAAGGAGATGTGAAAATGCCAACCTCATTTTCATTTGTTTGTAGTTTATAAATGAGACAGTTCAGTTTCAAATGTTAAGGGAATGTTTGGTTGCAAGTACTCTATCACCCAGAAAACATCTACAAGCCATTAAATGAAAATAAATACAAAAACTGCTCACTTTGTGAAGAGATTTTAGCATAGAGAAAGAACACGCATCATTACTAAAAAAATGTTTTTCATTTTCAGATTTAACAATACATTTATATTGACAAAGATGGTGAACAGTACGATTTAACTTTCCACTGTTCCTTTTAAGGTCACACAGATAGGTTAAAGTCTGAACCCCAAAATAAAGAGAAGTAATTCAGACTAAGTACTGGGTTTCATTAAAGTATCATTCCTGTCAAAAAGGAAAGCAGAAAAAAAAAAAGGCCTCAGGTGGGCGTTGTCTGAAGACCAGCTGTACTGTACATCTTTCCTTTTAGGGTATAATACTATTTAACTTGACAAGAACTAACACAGATGTATTTTTAGCATGTTAAACTTCTGGATTACACACATAGCTAACATACATTCGCGATTTGTAGCAGAAGAAATCACACACGCTCTTTTATAGATCCACCCTGAAAAACCAAGTGAAGAGAAAGAAGTGCAAAGTAACAAAGTACTTTGAAAGAAAAAGTGTATCTGTGTGTGTATAACAAAAATTAAAGTTTCAAACAAATGAGGTATTTTTCCCTGTTCAGTTACTAGGCATTTTGAGGACTTGGATCTTTCTGAGTAAGAGAGTTTAGAAAAATTGAATTTATTTGTATAATGAAGTGCCAGTTGACTTAAAGTAGCAAAATTTTCTAATATAAACATGACAAACTATTAATTTAGGAAGTTAATAAAAGTAACGACTAACAAATTGATCCAAGCTTGCCTTAAAGGACTCTGATTCTTCCCTAAAAGGAAGCAATCCCTAATCCTTTAGCTTCTCCACATCAGTGAGCCCTAGTGTAAACTGAAAAAGCCTTAATAAAAGTGTGCTATTAAAACAAACCGATCAGTATGGGTTAGTGATAGGATCTGATGTTATAAACCTTGCATAGGAAAAGACCATATTGAAGATTACAGTACGTGAAAGCCTGCTTCCACTTATAGTAAATAAAAGTTCTCTCTTCTGTCTATGAAAAGAAAAGATGTTTTGTTGCCAGGGATTATATGACAAGTTGATATTAAATAATCGTTCCTCAGAACTTGCCGTTTTATTCACGTGTAGACCTAACTCAAACAACTCAGCTTCTCAACTGTTGGAAAAAACAGAACTCACATAAATTTTCAACTGACTGGAGGCAAAACTTGCAAAACTCAAGCACTCAAAAATTAAGATAAGGTTATCACATTATCCTGGTGAACCATAAAGAAAGACGTATTTCATCACAACAACTCAAAATCTGATCCAGGAATTCCTTTAAGTATTATGATGTATTTCTACCGATACCATATGTTAATTGTATCAGCTTGATAATATTTACTATCAACTAGCAATATTTTGGTAAATTCTGCTTACTGAATAACATCATAGAGCTTAATAAGTACTAACTGCCAATATACAATAATACTGTGTATTGTGAAGGTGCACTTAAGACTGCTCAATACCTTTTCTTAACAAGTGTACTTCTCCTTTCCCTACTCCCATACAGTTTGTATTATGCTTCTGTCTTGCAATACTTGTGACAGATTAAATGCAAGTTAAAGCCTCTGCATACTATGTAGATTGACACTGAAATACCATTCATTATCAGACTTTGCCTGTATTAAAATCACCATCCTTAGTACTGAGTAATCATGCTCTAAGAGCCCTAAAAGTGGTTCTGGAATAGCCTCTATTCAGATATTCTTCCAGACAAAAAACTAACTAGAACCATTCCTGTTTTATGGCATGGGCAAGTAACAAGATCATTAAACTAAAGAAACCTAGTGTTGTTAAAGGTACTGCTTTGTGAAAACTCTGTCTGCTTTCTGTTACTTATCTGACAAGTTACTTGTTATCTTTGCTTCTCAGTGACTGGATACACAGCCCACTATCTTTCAAGAATATGTCTGTGCTTCAAAAAGTGTATTTTTTACTTGGGTTGGCTAATCAGTGACCAAACTGAGTATGGGTGACAAGACAACAAACTAAGGGTCAAACTGGAGTCTGAACTCCACTTAATACTTGTGAATTACTTTGTCTTTACTGCCAGCCTCAGTTAACAACGCTCATTTTCCACAAAGGCTTAAGTTGAATCCCTCAAAACTTTGGATTTCAGATGTGATTTCAGGATTTATCTAGGTAGGGGCACTGACAACAATGAAAAAGAGCACAGCTTAAGTGGCAGCACTAATATAATACAGTGCAATGCAAGCATGTTAAATCTTCAGTGAATATCCATAGAACGGACTCAAGTACGTGGAAACTACATCAAATTCTGAACGACTGGGGCCACATGGAGGTCTAGTTTCCCAAGAGTCTCCATGTAGATTAGTCCCCAAAGTTGCATCTTAGACCCATGATGCTAAAGCACATTGGTTTATCTGGACAGGGAGGTGGGTTTTAACTTGATCAGATTAACGCACTAAACACACCGAGCCTTCCGTACTAAGACCTCTCTAAATATGCTAGTTAGCACCTTCAGCTGCCGGCCTAGATGAGGCTTCAGGGGAAAAGCAGCAATGATAAAACAGCCAGTACTTTTGCAGTATTCTGAAGACGTGCTGCCATTTTAACCATTTTTTTTTCTGGCTACTTTTAAGCAGCTCTGCTCCAGACAGACAATCTGTTTTCAATCCCACTTTCATATACCAAGCGTCCTCCACTAGCCATAAACACGCACACACAACTCTGGGATGTAAATTCTGCTCTGAGGCACGCACACATGGCTGAGGTCTGCCTGCAGCCCAAAGCCTGCGGTAGCTCTGGATGTGTATTTCCCCTACCCACGAGAGCCTTGAGCAATGAACACCTGAGAATGCCCAAGACATTAAGAGGCAGAACAGCACTCTCAGTGCTAAGAGGTGCAAGTCTCAGACATGTCAGGCTGCTCGCTAGACACTCGTAGTTTCAGTTTTGTGACTTTGGCATGCTGAAGCATATAAAACATAGACCACAACAAGGATGTTTCTTAGCTGGGAGCACAGAAAACGCCTGGGGATAGTGTTCACTCTGGATAACCGATCACATTCTCTTTACCCTCCTGTTGCATTGCCTCCGCAGACTGTGTATCTCAAAGAATCAGCAACAGTGAAGGAAATTAACACGGCCTCATACCTGACTGAGCACAACTGGAACAATAAAGCTCTTTGGACCGACCTCTGACCACGGCGCTCACACGACCGATGTGAAACCCAACAAGCACCACCACGCACCAACCCAAAGCCAGGCAGCACCACGGCAAGAGGCGACAAACCCCCCGGGGAGCCCCCATCAGCCTTTCCGACCCTCCGGCAGCCGGAGCGGGGCCCCGCGCCCTCCCGGCCCCACACTCACGTAGAGGGAGCGGACGGCGGCGCCGTAGAAGCGCAGCGCCGTGCTCAGCTCCAGCGCCGCCGAGCGCGCATCGTCCCCGGGCTCCAGCGCGGCGTCGCCGCGCTCCTCGCCGTGCGGCAGCAGCGCCAGCCGCTGGGCGGGCAGCGCCAGGGGCAGCGCCAGGGCCAGCAGCGCCCAGCGCGGGCAGCTCGGCGCGGCGCGCATCCCGGCGGCTCCCGGCGCGGCGGCGCCGTCCCGCCGCTATAAGCGCGGGCAGCGGGGCCGGGCTGGCCGGGACGCGGCGCCGCGGCCAATGGCTGCGCGGGGGGCGGGCGGGACCCACGGCCCCCCGGGGCGCCCCCGGCACGGCACGGCTCCGCCCGCCGCCGGGACCCCCCGGGGCCCGCTCCCACAGCCCGGGGCGGGGGCAGAGCGAGGGGGGCTCGGTCCCGGCTCGGGGCTTCGCCCGAGCCCTTGAGCCTGCGAGAGAAAAGTGGCGTTACCTCCGGCACGGGCGGGCACGGTCTCCAGGAGCGCTCGGGGCCGCTGGGCTGGTGGGACTCAGCCGCTTTCGGGATCAGAGCGTATCGCTTGTGGGGAGAGGAACTCGGGAAGGTAACGCGGTGCGGGGCTGTGGGCATCCGACAGATGCCTCCAACGCTACGGCTCTCTCCCAGCACCGGTGGGGGTTCCTGCGCTGGTTTGGGAAAGGCGGACTCAAAGTCATCCCAGCAGCTGCAGTACCTTCCACTAGTGTGCCAAGGGCTAAAGCGCCGAAACAAAGTACCTAAATCAACGGGAAACAAAAATATCAGTCCCCACGCTGTCTTCTGCAATCATTTTGACACCAGGTGTTTATTATCGGGGGAAAATGAAGAAATACACTGGGAGTGTGTTTCATAAGTTAACACCATCAATGTCAGAGCTGCATTTGATCGTAAAATAAAACTAAACAAAAACCTGTAAATGAAAACTCACTGATGATATGAGATACATAGAAAAGAAATATGGGGCATCTAAATACATTCTTTCGATTATGTCTTCTTGTTTTACAGCCTAGTCCTGCTCCCCAGAAACACTCAGAAGCAACTGAAGAATGGATATATTTCATATATTTTTCCTAAAGCTTTCAAGTGAAGACAGCAGTGTTTAAGGATTAAATCTTGTCCAGTAAAGTGTATGCCACGATATTTCCACAGAATGTTTACAGCAGAAAATCACCTGAGGGAAGGCAGCTGAAACGCTACCCACACGCTTTTTACACGGCTTCTTAATTTTCTTTAAACACCTGTTCATTTTTTTGGTAAGAAAACATAATTTTGCATTTGTCGAATTGCAAGAGCACAAGACATTCCAGGGCAGAGCTGTAACTCATAGGAGAGAAACACGTCTGTCTATCTAATCACCGTTACTATCACTAACAACCATTTACAATTGACTTCTATATTTCAATGAAAACAGTCACTGAGACAAGTAGCACGGTGGTCTGGGAGGGAGACAAGTCTTCCCTCCACACAATTCAGTTCTCGCTGTACTTCCACCTGTAACTTCCCTCCATATTTTCAGAGCCCATAAGACAGTCACTGGTGGATTCAGGGATGTCTGGCTAACCACTGCTACAAAAGTAGTCCCTTAGCTGGATCACCACCATACCTCAGCATAGTCATATCCACAAAGATACCTCAAGATACCCAGCTGAGATATCTTTCTCCTCATTTGACAAATGGATACTTAAGCTACAAGCAGTTAAGCAAACTGTAACTTCTTACCCACATTAAATGTGTTCACTGGCATACAACCAACTGCCTTCACCACAAAATCACCCTCCCATTACAACTTCCCCTCTCCAGCATAAACCTACTTCCAAACCTGCAGAACTGATGTGCTTGTGCAATGCAGCTCCATACCAAAAAGAAAGCCTAAATTAAACCCCATAACACCTTCAGAACCCCACATACACATTCACAACATAAAAATGTCGTTTCTGTTAGGCTTGAAGTTTTCCATAGCCACATTCTCCCTCAATATGAAAGTCAACCTCAACAAGAGGAAGATACAAGCACAACAAGGAGAAACCTCTGAGAGGGTAACGTTTTCCTCTCAGATCCACATGATTTGCTAGTATTACGTCCAGAATTTGGAGGATGAGGACCACTGGGAAGCCAGAAACTTACTGTAGTAAATTTGCAATTGTTTTGAAGGCTGAAGAGTTAATTATCTACATCTGCATGTTTAAAACACAGAGTAATAGCCATATTATGGTAAATCCTTCATCCATTGTGATTGTTTAGTCTATTTTTACGTTAAGAGGATTGCAGTGTTTCTGTTGTAGTTGAATAAGTTGTATGCAGCTCCCACTGTGAGGAGTAATGAGAATTGTTAGTTCTAAGATTAAAAAAAGAAATTTCAGTTCTCCTTTCTAGCATCTTCAATAATGACCTGAAAAAGGGATGGAAAAGCATGCTTACATACAATGTAATTAATCGGGAGATATTAATTGCTAACACCAACCAGAATGGAGAATGCAAAAGACTTCAGCGAGATTTAAGAAGGGAAGAAATGTATTCAGATGCAAAATTAAATATCACCAGCTAACACATCATTGAGAAAAGTCTTCCAGAACATAGCTAGTAAATGCCAAGAAGAACACCACATTTTCAATGGATTATAAATCAGATATGACAGCAGTTTACAAAGCAACAGCATCCCCAGAGCAGGCACGGAGATCCTCTACAACAAACGAGTAGGTTTTATTGTGTTACAAGGAGGTAAGTGACATTCCCTAAAGGGATATAATGACACTGCTTTTCGAGAGGTGACTTGTGAGATCAGAGATCTCACACAAAATTCACCACTGGAGACAATTCAGAGTGAAACAATAAAAAAAGATCAGAGAACCAGAGGGAGTGATGTACAAGGAACTGTTAAAGATCCGAACATGTATACTTGGCTAAATGATAACAGGGAGGAAATTTGATTAACATCTTTGTCAAAGATATGGAGTGTCTTCAATGCAAGTATCTGAAGAGTGCTACCAAACAGATGGAGGAATTATATGGGTGAGTTTGAGGAGTACAGATAGCTAGGAGATCAAAATAACTAAAAGAAGCCATGAAACCAAACATCAGAAAGTGCTTCCTTACCATGGGGTCTATTTTCAGAAAAATCATAGATTATGCATAGTGGAATGACAGAAAGCTTTGAGTAGTCCAACACTAGGTTGGTCGGATTACTAAACAACAGACCTTAAGGAATAATTCTGTATTTGATCATGGGACAAGACAGCCCAACAGATTTTGACCTCAGTTTCTATGTTCATATGGTACTAAAATATCTCACAGGTGTTCACGCACATGTGTTTGAAAACTTCCACTGCCTACATGGGAGGAGATTTGGAAAAGGGGATTGCAGATATTGTGACTCTCCTGACCTTCTCAAGCTCCTCCCCAGGAGTTAGTCTCCTTTGCTGGTGTGACTGCAGGAAGGAAAGCAATGCCCTGGGCCCCTCATGATGAGCTTTTGCTGTCCAAAGATGACAAAGCATTCTAGTAGATGGATCATCAAAGGACAGAGTAACCATGTGGTAATAAACTGGAGAGAACTGAGCATTCGGGATAATGACAGGAAAGAACAGGACTGAGGTCTGCTGAGAAGAAGCATTTTTTAGAGAGACAAGGTCATGGGAATCAGAAGGTCACAAGCAAAGGCAAAGCTTGCAGGAAGATCATGGAGTGAGCATCATAAATTTAAATCACTGTGTCTTGGAACTTAATGTTCATTGTTCATTACAGTGGAACATGATGACATTCCCTTTGTAAATCTACATGATCCTGTATCATTATGGAGGTCACAAGGCTCAGGAACAACTTCAAAAAAAAGCGTATTTTGCAGCAGAACTCTCTACAGAACGGGACTAATTTTGAAGTGCTGTTAGATGCGCTTGATAAGAGATGCACATGAAGGGCAATATTGTATCTCACCCTCTGCATTAGTGCAGGGTACAGAATATTGTAGAATCCCTTCTTTTTCTCTCATGCAGAGTTCTTACAGGGCAACAAAAGGACAAGCTCCTTGGGAACTCATATCCTGTTCTGGAGAACAGCTGGGCAAGAATGGGGATGTGTTAACACTTGGCCAATGACCTGGTCAGTACAGAAGAGATACACTGCTGCGATAGAACGGTACATAACAGTAACAGATTAGTAACTGCCTGGAGCAGGGCAAGAAGCATGGGAGAAACAGTCTCTCTCAGGCCCTTCCTAGGTCTAGGGCTAGGAGAGACTGTTTACATTTCTAGGGTTACCTTCATCTGTTTCTATGTCCCATTATCAGAACTGATAAATATATTAATAAGGGATAGAAAAAAATTATCACAGAGGAAGTTATGCAGTGACATTACGCTTATATAGAAGCACGAACACTTTTCTTCATCCCAGTTTATAACTTAGGAAAAATGAGACGGAAAATGGAACAGAAAAATATCAGCATCACGGAAACTGGCTAGATACAAAAAGCAGCCTTACAATCCTCCCATCTGTCATGTAGCGACATGAAAAATATGACGCTTTTAATCTTTTTTAATATTTTATCAAAATATCCTTCTTATATCCTAATGCTTGTTGTTTTTCAAGAATGAAGTCTCTAATCCAGTAAGAATACTAGGACTTTTCTGTATTAAGAGAGAGTTGTAATAGGGCAAAAAGATATAGAATGAGTCTTCTATTTAAATATTCAGCACAGCACCAACCACTACACCAACTCCAAGTCAACTACTACACCTACTCCAAGTCTTACTGTTTTGTTATTATCTAAAAGTTTTAGCTTTGTGCAACAAAAGACTCCAAACAGACACTAACAGCTGACTTCAGACTTTTAAAAAACACACAGGAGAGACAGGAAGACAAAATGTATGACCAGTTTCTCATATATGCAAAAAACAATTACAATAAGAAGGAACATTGTTTTTTAAACAATGGGAATGGCATGTGGAAAAGCAATTTGAATGGGACAGGAAGACAGATATGGAAAAGGTATCCTTTAGCTCCTATCTACTCCGAGGCTAAAGAAATCACTACTCTGACCCACTGATATCTTACTGTGTCAGATTTCAGAACACAGAAAATACATGCAGGGAAAATACATCTCCTTGTAGTCTGGTGATGAGATGGTATTTAATGCAACTCAAATTAATTCATCACTTCAGATTGAATGTGCACCCAAACCACAAGCACTGCTAGCTTTTATATTCTGTTTTACTTGGGATCCAAGCTTTGACTGCCATGACTGTGAATTTCAGTTGTACACAAACACACAAAAAAGGTGTTGCATTGAGTCCAGCACCAAAGCTTCTAGATGACAGTCAATAAGAAAAGAGAGGCCAAGCACTGGTCTGATGCTAGCGGTGGCTAGAAATTCAATAACAATTACAAGAGAAGCTCAGCCATAACTTTTCTACAAACATTCAAAAGGGCTAATAAAGTCTGAAACATTGGCACCGTCTCTCCTGTGACAGCCAAGCTACTATCCCACATCTGCTCCTTGTGCCTATAGAGCACCGAGCCTCATGGAGCCTGGCTCTGCCTAGATTCCCTGCCTGCTAGTATAATACAACTTGCAGCAATTGTTATTTAGAAAAAGAGTACATGATTCTTCAGATGAGTCTAAATTATCATGACAATTTAGAGAAGACACTTAACTCATTTTCCCCCATCCTGATTGGATGATCTCTTTTACAAGGAAAAAGACATTTCTGAAACTGATTTTCTGAAGTGGAATCCATTGCCTAAGCTAGTGAAATACACCCAGGAGAATATATCATTACCTTGAGCAGCTGTGAGTAAAGCAGAGAAACTGATTTTCATTCAGGGAGATGATGCTGTGGTGCAGCAAAGGCCAACGATTTTAAATACTGGTTTTTACAACAGGATTGGATAAGGGAAGAAATATTTAATAAAGATAACTCCTACTCTTACTAACTGTATGGTCTCAAAATTGGATTGTGGTTCATCTTTACGTGTAGAGATAGCTGTGAAAGCCCTGCATAGAGGGAGAACAAAGTTCCCTATATAAGTCCATGCTTAGCCAGATTGAACACTAGGTATTAATATTTCCTTTAATGAGGTTGCTTGTAAACATTTTCTTTGTTGGTCAAGGTCTACTAAGAAAGAAAATTCCTCCATCCAAAAAAAGATGTGTTTCCTGACCTCTCCTGGTCAACTGTTCAAAGTTAGCTACACCAACAGCTTTCTGCCTTCAGGAATCCACTCAGCACACACCAGTTTCCTACAAGTTACTGAAATTTATTTGTGAGCTTAAGATAATTTGCTGAGTGGGGTGGACATAAGTGCGTGCTCAAAAGTTAAATGTTTCTTCTCAAAAGCTTACCTGGGGATGGCTGAATTGTAAGCTTAGACTCCAAGAACATTGTCAACAGGCAAAATTTTGGAGTGACAATTCTGCTGATCATTCCACACAAAACGCTGGTAAAAACTGGCGGGTAACAATTCCATATTTTCACCATTTTTAAAATTTCTTTATCTTTTTTTTCTTCATAAGATTTCTAGTACCTTGAGTTGAAACTGTAGCCATAAGGTACTATAAAGAAATCATTTATTCTTAGATTAGACGTGCACATTTTTAATCTGAAGGCCTAATTTGTGCGTTTGCAGATAAATTATGTTTAAAATTAGTTGGACATAATGCATATAGTTGGCTGTATCACACCATGCATTTATAATGCTGAAAGAAGGTTTTTCTCTCCTTTTTAAAAAAACATGTAAAGACTGTCAACTTTCCCCTGGCTGAAACAGTCCAGACCCAAAAAATCAGGAGTAATTCCATGAATTACAGTTATTTATTCTTCCTGACCCAAGGACTTATATTGCTGTTCATTTCACTTGGAATCTGCAGACTAATATAAACAGTGGCCCGCTCATTTCTTCCCAAACACAGTTCAGTGTTTTAGCCTAGGATGTAACACTGCAGTTTTGTCACAGAGCAACAATAAAACATGAGGACCTGCACTAAAGCAACTCTGCACAGAAACAATCATGCTGCCCCTGGGAAAAAGAGGCATTATTTGCAAACACTAGGATTGATGCAGTAACTTATTCATTGGAGAAGTGACAGGGTAGGAGCAAGAAAAGGAGGAACTCTCTTTGTTTCTACAAGAGGCTGCTGAGAACAAACTCTGTGTCCAGTCTACACTCCCAATTACAAGAAGGACAGGGTGTGATCCCTGAGGCCCAGTAGCAAGGACTGGATTGTGTCCAAACTGCTAACCCCTAGATCTCACTGGCTGTGTCCACACTACATAGCATTTAGCCCACGATGTCTGCTGGGTTACTGTAGCCCTAGGACACAAATTTACTTTTTTCTCCCCAGTTCACAGTGTCTGAAATAAACTGAACCATTATGCAGTGCAGCAGTGGTTTTGCTACAGCACAAGACTAAGGGTAGATGTTATGTGCCACAGCCTGTGACACGAGGGTATGTGCAGGTATTTGAAGTTGCAATGCCTTTGGGCTAGCTTTGGAAGATTAGATAGGGCCAAGAATGGAGTCTGGTCCTGGCTTGTGACTGCCTTTTGAGTGTGGTCCTTGGAGCAAACTGTCCCCAGACCACTCCTGTGCTTTGTCTTGGAAAGAGCCGTTTGGAGCAGGCAGGTAACACTTTAGCAGTTTGGATATTCAGGGGTCCAGTGCATGAGAGAGATCCCTGGCCCTCTCATTTAGCGATACAAATGTACCTGTATGTCTGCAGTGAGAGCCATATTTATAGGTTTTTCAAAGGTGAGAGACAGCAAGACTGTTAGAATTGAAAAAGTTACACTTGAAAATGAAAGGTTACCAAAACCTTTCAAGTCATTATTTCTTCTTGCTCTGCAGTTACTATTGGACTTCTACCTAAATGATCTTTCTTGTCATGTCTTCTCTCCCTTGAGCTCTCTGAACCCACCGTTAACACCCTCCTCCTTTACCTTTTCCCCGCAAGGGCCTTTAATTCTGTACCGGTTATGTTCTTCCCAGTTTCCTTCCTTGCCTTTTTCCAGAAGAGGCTTTTTATTAACCTTTTGGGATCTTAGGGCTGACCCACTTTATGGCTCATTGACCAGTTCTCATTCCTTGAGTTCTTTCTCAGAGAAACTCACGTCTGTTTTCCTTTAATTGCAAATCTTTTATGATTCTCTCAAACTTCCTGCATGAAAAACACTTGAATGCTTTCCAGCAGCACAGATCTTTCAAAGCACAGATCTACCAGCATGGGTTATTCTTATTTACAAGTAAGGCCACTAAACTTGAGGAAATGACTTAAGAAAGAAAAAGTATTACCCAAATTAAGACCATCTAAATCTAGTTCTTAATTCTCTATTTTTTTCTTGAAATACAAAAATTCTTACTTATGCATTTTATGTGTTTAACGCAATTGTCCCTTAAAACAATGATCCGATTCAGCAATCCCACCCATCTTTAGAGCTATTACATACAATATGAAATTGCCATTTAGAGACTCCTATTGACCATGTGTACACAGCTTATATAGTATGAAAATACTTGGAGATGCAATTATTGAAAACAAACAATGGGGGAAAATGTGTATTACATTGGACCTAAGTTTTAACAAAATTATTGATTTTTGTGGATGTACTGATATTTACATTTTTATCATCTGAGGAGGGAATCTAACTTCTGAAAAATGAGCCACAGCATTTGAACAAACAAGAGCATTGTGTTCTTCCTGAGGGAAATCTACTGCCCTCTGCTTCTTCCATATTAGTAAATACAATTCAGTTATTTAAGTACTCAGCACAGGACTCTGCCTCATCCAAAATGTAATTATTTTCTGCAGCTTATTCCCTGCAGCAGTGCTAAAGCATACAGCAGATTTTCATACAGCAATCACGGTATAATAGTCTCAACAGCACTTTCCATTACTACTCTGTCAAATCTCAAAACCTTTCCTGGTGATTTAAGAAACATTTATTACTATTGCACTTCACAAACAGAAAAATTAAGGCACCAAAGAAATGCAGCTTGTCCACCTGGCAAATCAGAAGACATGCAGGAAACTCGGTGGAGATTTCCTGACAACCAGAAGTAGCTTTCTGAAGTAGAGCAGATCATGTTTCTTCCTGAGACAAACGCCAGTTTCAACTAATAACTATCTCTGTGGGTATCCAGAGTGTGAAGCTGTGTAGTTGTTCTTAATGCTCACAAGCCTCAGCAAAGCTCACCAACTTCAGATATTCAGGGGGCTACCAAATGGCAGAAAAGAATAAAAAAATCACAAGGGAAAATTAAGAATCAGTTTTTTTAAGGTGAATATGTAATAAGGAATTCCGTTGCTGGCTGCCAACTTCAGCCTTACTGCAGGGGCATATGACTGACAAATTACAATTCAGTAAGTAAAGATACAAAACTTCTGCAGCAATTTCCATTCTGTGTGGTGGAGGTATTAAAAGGTTGGTCTTAAATATCTGCAAGCTGTTTCTGATCTCCATAAATCATGCCATCACTTTGAAAACAGGATGTATGCTTCAGAGTAAAGTAAAACAAACAGACTGATTTAACACAACAGCGGCAGCAAATCGCCCCTGACAGCGGAGTATTTTTCAAATAACCCTCTATCCAAAGACAGCAAAGTACAAAGATAGGAGAATTAGAGAGGAACTTCTGCTTGGAATGACTCTTGCCTGAATAACACCTTACCTTTAAAGTTTCCACAGCATCATATCCATTTTACATGGCAAACTACGACCAAGACTAACTTAATTTTCTTGTTTGCCGATGCTCATTTCCACATATTCATCAGCATGCCCTGCATGTTTCATGCATCTAAGTATTCTCCAAAACTTGGGAACATTTCTGCCTGAGCATTTGCAACCTGGGGGTTTGTATTTAGAATCATATATATTATATGTACAGAAGAACTTGGAAGTACATTACCCTTATTATTTCACTGACACTAACTCTGAAAACTTTTTCTAGTTTCTACGATTTCTGAACATTCCCTACAGTGTACTACAGTTTTCTCAGGCTTTTCAGACTGACTTAAACAGAAATCCCCCCGAATCGCTCAGCCTCGCCTAAGGACAAGGCTTTTGCCATCTCCAAAGAGCCCATTTTCACTGAACATGCTTTATCCCTTTTGGTACCAGACATAAACATTTGTTGCATGCATTGCTTCAGCAGAGTAACAACTCGGTTACTGACCCACCATCTGAAGCAGCTGCTTTCAGCTGCTCCTAGCTGTGGCGGAGCCAGACCCAGCACTGAGAAGAGGAAGCCTGCTGGACTTCCACTGGCCTCAGTAACCTCGCTCCTTACTTTGAGGATATCTTTTTTCAGTTGAGAACGAATAAACCAGGGAGGGGAAAAACTGGATTTCAAAAAGGAGTCAGGTGAGAGAAGGATGGTGGGAAAGAGAACCTGAGTCTTTCAAGTCAGAGGATACAAATATAAGCACTGACATTGCCAGCATTTGTGAAGGCAAATTGTCCCGTTCACTTTAGGGGGGCTGATCACATAGAAACAGCAATCAGAAGAGAACAACTTGGGCTACCCAATGCTGCAGGCAAAGAAGAAAGAGGTGGACTGCTGCCTAACCATGCGTACACTCCCAGCCCTACCAAATAAAACCCAAGGTCTGCTGATCCTGCTGGTCTTGGCACCCTGCATGAAACAAATGGATCTCTTCTTTGAAGATCCCTCTTCTGTTCAGTAATGCTCAGCTAAGATGAGCGAATTCTCTAAATGACTGCCTGCTGTATTTGAATAAAGAAGAAATGCTGCCACTCAGTAATAAAGAAGGATGCTTAAAGAAAAGAAAGGAATAGGCACATCTGACTCTCTAGGCACGAGAAAGGCACCGGTACTGGTCCAAAGAGCAAAAACTGGGTGAAGTTAGTGCCAACCAAAAAGACAGAGCAGCACACAGGAGGCCCTAAGAGGCTTAAATTGCATATTTAGAAGTTATTTCTTGATGAGATTGACTCCTGCTTCCTATGTCTAATAGTTTATTTCTGTCTTCACACTCTATTCGGTGAGTGTTAAAGACTTCTTGGTGTTGCAGGCTTTCTCTTTAGGATATCTGGCAAACTGCAGATATAGCAAAGCAGAAGCTGAGGGCTCCAGCAAGTTTTTCCCTGTCAGATGTCCCACACCTGTGAAGTCAACCAGCAAAGATCCAGGCATATGCTATTCAACATGAATGGGCTACAATACCTGATACTTTTATTACTGCATACCTTGCAACCTCTAAAAAGTGACTTTTCAAGGTTGGCATCAGGATTGCTTGAAAACAGCCAAGAAGCTACAATATCACAAAGGAAGCAAAAGCTCACCACAAAGGATGTACCTATGCAGCCAAAGCTTACGTTAAAGGAGGTTGTGCAGCTCCGCAGGGATATTTCAAAATAGAAACAGAGCTTGGACAAACTCAAACACCTAGCATGACAGAGTCCAGTGGTTGACGAGAACGTCTTGCCTGACAACGCGTCAAGGCTTACACGTTGAAAGTGAGACAAACAACTGACTCCTACCACAGAGCTTTTTGAAGCAATCTGCTGCAGACTCTTTCTCAAAGAAAGCTGTTCCCTTCCTGCTCCCCCACCTCTCCCCCACCGTCACACTGTAGCTAACACACCCTGTCTTTCAGGTTGGAGATGGTGCTCACTATCAACCATTATTAACTACTTCGTAGATTTTCGAGGCTGTGGTGGGTGGGAGTTTACACAGGCCATGCTGGCAGGGGAACCGCAGGACCCGACCCTGGCACACTCTACTTCTTCCAGTACAACTTCACACTCAGGCTTTTTCCACCATGCTCCGGTACAGAAAAGTAACAACAGCACCCTCCACTGGCCCCTGCCATAAAGACACCTGCAGTAAAGGGGCTGATCAAAGCTTCTGCTAGACCTGTTACATTAAATCTAGAGAAATACACCTTTTTACTAAACATACTAATAGGTCATGTTCTCTGTACGTGGCCTCCAGCTGCCTCCAGTCACTACACACACACGTATGTTAAAAGCAGGGGCAATGACTAGAAAGCTTATGCACAGAAAGAGCACTTAATTTCAGTGCTAATAACAAGATTAATAAATTATGTTACCATATATGAAAATATATATTTCCCAGAGTAATCTTAATTAGCACTTTAGTTATAGTACCAACCTTATTTGGGAGCTTGCGATGAAAAGTTAAATTGGGTATTATCATAGTCATATTTTTTACTCCAAAACTTCTGGCCATTGAATATGTGCTAAATTCAAACAAAAAAAAGGACAATCTAAGCCACTGTGCACGAGGAAGATGGTGTCTGTGTGTGTGAGAGCTTGCAAAGAATGTCTTTCATTTGATCCAGAAGTAGTAAATAGTGACTCTCTGTGATTAAGCACATTCAGCATATTCTAACTTGTCTTTTTTTTGAAGATCACCTGTAAATTATTGATCTAAAAATCTTTATTTCATGTAGTTACAGAAACTCTTTAGCCATATTGAGGTATACAATAATAAAAACACAAAGGTCAGTACTGAAAATAATGGTATACCTAAACCAGTTCATGATCTGATTATATATTTATGTTTGGGGGGACATTTTCTTTCTTTTTAGAATATGTACATTCATGCAGTTTATTTTATTTTAGAGGTTGCTCCTGCAGAGTAGCAGTGATTCCAAGATCCAGCTGACATGAATATTTGATTCCGATTACTCTTACCAATTACATAACCAAAAATACCTAGACTGAAACTGGGAAAGGTCATTTATAGCCATTATATTTGCTTACTGTAACTACATGCAATTTCGACACTTATGTGGAACTTAAATGGATAGACTGCATTTGAAATATGCTTTCCAAGATCATGTGAGTGGATAGACACAGAACACATATGCAATGACTAGATTAATTCTTACCACGAATTCCTGGACACCCTGATCATGTGTAAGAATTCGCATTGGATTAGATCTTCAGCCAGTATATTATACAAACTTGAGTGAAATCAATATATACAGTGACTTCAACTAAGAAAGCAATCATAGTTTCCAAGACAGAAATACACCCCCCTAAGCTGGGGGATAAAATCAGTGTTATCTGTCTCTGCCCCAAAAGACAAGTGGTGCAACTGACAGTAAATTTACCTATTCCACTTCTAGTGATGCTCAAGCGTCTTTCTAACAATCTGGCAGCATGTAGGTTCTTACAGAATTTAGAAATTCCCAGATTTGGTATTACCAAAGCTAATAAAAAAAAGCCTTATATAATTGCTTAAATGTAAAAAATTATGAAAAATGTGGTTGAAGCTAATAAAAGCAAAAAATATACAAAGAAAGCTAACACACACAGTCAGACTGTTAAGTCTATATAGAATCATTTAGTTTGGAAAAGACCTTTAAGATCATCAAGTCCAACCGTTGACCTGGCACTGCCAAGTCCAACACTAAACCATGTCCCTAAGCACCACACCTACACGTCTTTCAAATACCTCCACGGATGGTGACTCCACCACTTCCCTGGGCAGCCTGTTCCTAATGCTTGACAACCCTTTTGGTGAAGAAATTTTTCCTGATATCCAATCTAAACCTCCCCTGGCACAACTTGAGGCCATTTCCTCTCATCCTGTCTCTTGTTACCTGGGAGAAGAGACCAACACCAGCCTTGCTACAACCTCCTTTCAGGTAGTTGTAGAGAGCGATAAGGTATCCCCTGAGCCTCCTTTTCTCCAGGCTAAACAACCCCAGTTCCCAGCAGAATCCCCCTGAAAGGATGGAATTTTTAACTGCTTTGCATAGACAGGTATCTATCACAAAATGCAATAGAGACGTTTGTATCTTCTTCTCATTAATCTGTGTATTTTACAGTTAATTAAAAATGGCTGAGAATTTTCCGTGGTCTCTGTATTTGTCAATCACTGTGTTTTCAATAGAAAGTACAGAAGAAGAGGTAGTTGCTTTACTTTTTAGCAAAGATTTTTTTTCCAAAATATACCCCATTTCTTCTAACATTAAATTAACTTTTGATATACCACTTTTATAAAGTGGATATGGGCTTTTATAAAGAGGATATACTGTGCGAATAACTAGCTTCACGTTTTCACATTTTTTTTAATAAAAATCACTTTCTTTGTAAAAAGTCCTGCAAACTGAACAAATGAAAATAATTTACATTTAGTGTGGCTTAATAAAAACATTTGGAAGACTGATTTTTTCTTGTGCAACTGATTTTTATAGAGCTCTATGGGGGAAATCGACCGTCCCTCCCAATTGACTTCTGACTACCAGATCACACTGCCTTTTTTATTGAAAACTTTCTCTGAAGTGACTGTTTTGCTTCTCTTAACTAAAAATTACTCATAGACATAAACACAATAAAATAGGTAGGCCATTAGAACAGATTTGATAAGATCCTAACTAAATTACAACCAAAGCTGTCTGAAGATACAGACAGAGGCTTGCATATCCTACCCTTGAAGACAGAGTCCTGGAAATTCCTTCTTCTTCATATCTTTATACTCTTTTGCCATGTCTTTGAACACAGGACACACTTTCAGCAAGGTGCAAGAAATGGCCTACGGCCGTAGGCCTCATAAGACTACAGTTTTATACTTGTGGTTCTCTACAATTGGTATTCTCAAAAACCCCCAATACTTACATATGACACCTGATGTCACCAACCTGAGAAACAATTGGGACAACCAGGCCCAACATATGACAATCCCAACAAGCATTGTCAATTAGTTAAAATCACTTTTGATTTTAGCTTTGTCATTGATGCCACTGACTGAGGTCTCTTCAGTACATCTCTCACACTTAAACTGACAAATTAGGTTACGCACATCTCAAAATGTTTCATACTGATTAATCAGACTCAAATTCAGCTGCTCAGTTTCCTTCATTAAGGTAGTTAGAAATTCTGTATATTTTTTCTATTCATTGATCAAGTGGCTGTACCACCTTTGCCTACCTGATATTTAGACGTTCATTACTTTTTAAAAAACCTGGGCCAACAAAGTGTGAAAAATAAAACAGAAGACAGCAGTTTCTGATGAAACATTCTCTGCAATGGCATAGTTAAAGCAAATACAGCTGCACACAGGAACACATCTCTTAAAATGTTTTAATAGCAAAAATGATGTAAGTCCTTTTACTGCAATGTTGTCTGTTCTATAAGAGGACTGGAAATTTGCCATTGTATTATACTGGATTTTGCTCCAAAATAAACTACAGCCAGCGCAGCTGGAGGTGACAGAAGTATGTCCAGGATAAATACCTACTCCCTGCCCTCCATCCCAGCTGTTAAATGATTCTATCCCTTTTCCTTTCACAGCACATAGCACTGGACAGTTTCTACCCTCTCCTCTCTGAGAAGCTCCTTAGCTCTCCTCATCCTGTAGTTACGAAGACCTGATACGCCCTTATGCAAACCCTTATTTTACCAAGCCCCAATTCGCATATATCTTACACCCTACTAACAACTATATCAGTTCCTAACAACTCTGGTTCCTCCTAGAACACTTGTTGCATTACCAGTCTGTTCTCTGAATGCAGCAAGGATCCTGGGAGAAAAGCAATCACTATAAGTAACACCAAAAAGCACTAGCAAAAGGGTTCAAACAAAACTTCCACTGACAACCTTAATTCCACCATTTCCTAATATTTACATAGTTAATATCTGATTACTTAATAATTATACATTATAATTTATTATCTAGTTACACATTATATTTATATTTAATAATAATGTAGTGTATTAATATAGCTAGATGTCTTTATCATTATGATTTATTATAAATGTATTATGAAACATGATTATTAATGAATTATAATTGTAGTTAAGATGCTTATTTAATATAACAAACTTATATAGACACAGGTTTATGAAAAGAAATGAAAAAGACAAAGTTTTTGCTGTCCACATGATAATATCATTAAGAACTTGCTCATGAGAATTTTACAAAAATTCCCCAAACGTTAAGAGATCTGCATAGCACTTACTTTCTCCAAGCAGCCTCTCTTTAATGTAGTTCCTGTAATAACATCTGCAGCTCTGTTTCTTCAAACTTTCTCCTTTCCTCTTTTTTCACTATTTTTTTCACACTTTTTACCGTCCTCTGCTCCACCCACTAGGGCAATTTATTCAGCTGGGCCGTTTGAAGTCTAATGCATTTAATGTTCTGTCACAGTATAAACAAACATAAATAGTTGGCATGATTATTAAATTCATGAAATGATCATCTCTTATTTTACTGTGTTAGAAACAAAAGCAGTTCCATTTACAAGTGTACAACATATTCTTGGCACTTTTCCCCCAATAAAACCAACATTTTCTTAAGCCAGCTACTATTAACTTTATTTTTCACATAAATGTATTTTAATGATGTTGAGGAGGAGATAAAGCTCAATTGATTTCTGCAACTGAGCCACAGTTCATTAACAAATAAAACCCTGCAGAAGCCATCAGAACAAAGAAAAGAGCAGGATACTGCTGGCTACTGCTTTGCCACAGGGGTAAATCCGGAAAAGCTGCTGGTCTGGACAGGAAACCGCCTGGCTAAATGCTGCTGCCTGAAGGACATGAACCTGTGTAACTTCTGCTGTTCCTCTTTCAGGGGAGTTTTATGAAGAAAACAGGCGTCTTCACAGGCAAGTATTACAGAAAAGCAGATGCCCTCTAGGACACAGCGAGCTGGAGGGGAAAGTGAGCAGCTGCAACCCCATCTCACCGTGTCCTTCTCAGGTCATCACCAGGAAGGAGTCAATGGCCTGCCGAGCCCCCAGCTCCCATGTAACTCTGAATGCTGTATGTACACACGTGGCAGCTTTAACAAACAATAAAATAAGCGACCCGCAGCACATGGGTTAGATCCCTCGTACCCTGCGGGGTCGGGGACGAGGCAGCTGCTGAGGTAACTGCGCGGCACCGACCCTCGCACCCGGGGGGACCCGCCGGCCCGGGCAGGCCGTGTGCTGCCCGGCCGCCTGCCCCCAGCCCAGCTCCGCTTCTGCCCTCAACTTTGTGAGGGGAAGTTGTTGCCCCCGCCCTGCCAGCCCTACTAATAATAACGATTGAAAAAAAAACCCCACAAACAGAGTTTAAAGCCGGCAACAAGCAGCTGGTAAAACCTTTCCCATTTCTCATTTTCTTCTCCCAGAGCCGTGCCCGGTTTTCAGCACATGAAGCGGCCACGTTTGCAGAGCGGCATGCCGGCAGCCAAGCCCGGCTACCCCGTCGGGCCCGAGCCGCCCCCGCCGCCCGCCCACCGCCGGTTCCAGCCGGTCCCGGCCGGCGCTGCGGCCTTGGCGCTGCGCCACTAGGGGGCGCGGTGGTGCCGGAGGGACGTGGCCGGGCCGGGCGGCGCAGCGCGCGGGGCCTGAGGGAAGGGCCCCGCGGGGCCCGCCGGCCGCCCGCCCACCGCCGCTCCTTGTCCTCAGGGCCCGGGGCTGCCTTCGTGCCTCAGCCTCCCGCCGTGGCCCTGCGCCTCGGGGCGAGACGGGTGTGGCGTCGTGGCCACTCCCAGAGGCTATGAGCGAGCCCTCCCTGCCCCTTGCTGTTGGCAGAAGGGGACAGAGGGCCGGTGGCTCGAGGTGAGGGGTCCCAGGCTGTTTCGCCTCCTTTCTGCTGACGGAGGGGCACCTTGGAGGGGGTGAGGGTGCTGCCCAGACCCGGGGGCTGTAGGTGACACCCTTCTGCTCCACCAGGTAAGGTGCCAAGTGTTCCTCCACTTGAACCTGGAGGAGCTACCAGAGTCCTTCACCCACCGGTGTAGGCTGACAGCTTGTACAAATCATATGGCAGCAGGAAAGTAACAGCATAAATACGCACATAAAAAAATAGGATACAACATACAAATGATACACGCATAGAGGGCAAGGAAGGGTGCTGTTGGCTGAACCTTGTGTGTTAAATGTTGAATGCAAATTTGCTGCAAGGGTTTGTTTGCTATTTGGTTTTAGCCCAGGAGTTACATTTGTCTCTCAGGTCTTTGCAGATGTCAGTACAGATTCACTAATGATCAAAGAAACCTCATCCTGTGGAAATTCATCCCTGAGCTGTAGGTTTGACACGTAGCTCAGGAATTTGCTGTTCCTCTGCACAGCTACATCACCTTGCAGTCCCAAACACGATCCTTTGCTTCCAGCCACCCTGGTTACCCGTTTCCACCCTGTTTTTATATCCCAGAAAGGCCAGACTGGAGTTCTGTAGGCCTCTCACCAACAAAAATGTCTTCATCACTACTCCAAGGATGGCCCTACAGCTGAAAAGTTTCTGCAGTGACCATTCAGAGGGCAGCCTTGCCAAACACAGTTTAGGAAAGTGAGGAAACATCAAGTTTCTCTGACCGTCTGTGAGCCCACTTTCTAACATTGCATAGTCCTCTGAGCTAGTATGGATGTCAGCACCAACTGGAGTAGATGTTGCATACTGGAGTTAAAAACCCTCTCCAGGCATTAACCTGAGAAGGATTCAGTAAGATTCAGGGCTTTTTTCTTCCACAGCTGAATTCTCAGCACCTTGGACGAGCAGATAGTCAGGGCTGAAGCACATGATTTCTAACATGGGGCTTTATTAGCTGTGAGCCAGGTGCTTCGTATTGTCTTAAGTATCAGAAGCCAAGGGAAGAAAAGTAATTAACACCCTGTGCTGGATGTGGCTAAAATAATCCGTATTTAAATGGGCTTTTATTTTTTACTCATCAAGGTTCTTGTGAAGAGAAGATGTGTTCCCTGCCAGGATGTGTCATAGATGGTATAAAACCCCAGACACTGGGCCGAGTGATCTTTAGCACTCAAATCCACCTCTCTGTTGTCAGTCCACGTCTAGTCTGCCGTGCTTTTCTAGTCAGCTCATACCCAGCTGACTGATATATCTAAGGGAATCCCCACTGAAGGGAAATACCTAACTGCTTTAGTTCCTCTTTTATGGGTTTTTCCAGTGCAGGGTGGGGAGGGGTGCAAAGAAGGGGGTAAACCGTAAGTCAAAGAAAGCAGAGAAGGCTAGCGAAGGAAAGAATATATTCTACTTGAGCTAACATGGATTTAATGTATCCTCCTGCGTTATGGAGGCATCCAGGAAACTGAAGGCTGCGAAGAATGATTTAAACAGTGAAAAGCAACAAAAACCCTTTTCAATGCTTTTTAATCTTAGATCTACAGATTGCTGAATCTTGTTTTAAACCCCAAGGAACGTGCAGCATGGACAGAAATTTCAGGGTATTCAAGACTTTCTTACCAGTCTGGAATGCAGAGTGCATCTCCAAGCTTGAGTCTCCTCCTATTGTGTGTTGTGCAATGGGGAAGTCTGCAGGAGAGCCTGAAATCTATGTATAACCACCCTAATAGAGGCAAAACTCCAAAATGAAACAAAGGCACTGGTGTTCTGCTGCTTCTGTTTCACAGAATCTGTCTCTTTCCATCTTCTGTTCACTGAGTAACATATTTAATTCTTCTGGAAAATTTTCTTCTGGTCAAGTATTGGCTGAAATTATGAAATCACAGTTTTCTTACTTTAAAGCTACCTGCATTACTCTGATTAGTTTGTGCGGGTGAGTTCCTGCCCTTGATGCATAGGCATTACTTTATTTGAAGCCAACGGAAGCTTTGGCTGCCTTAAGGATTATGGGTTAAGGCCCTACATTTGTGCTGTTGTACGCCACTGCATGACCTAAATGAGATTAGAATAATAAATCCTGATTTGTTATGAGGGCTTTATTTAGACATGTTTTGAGTATGAGGTCTGTGTCAGGATTAATAGTGAAATCTAACATGCCCAGGCACAGAGAAAGCCCAACAATGAAAGGACATTTTTTCCCTTGAGAAAACTGGTTCCCAGCCCTCTGTTTGGCTTTTGCCAGGGTTGTTAAATGTTGAATGGCACAGAGACGCTGGAGCCCAAAGATGGTGACGTAGTCCATGACTTGGAGATGAGCCCACACCAAGTGAAGGACAGAAGTATTCCATCAGCAGTATGCTCCGCAATGCATTGACATTCAACAAGCTTCAAATATAAGGTATTCAGAATCCAAAGACGAATGAGAAATTACAGTTACAGGATATACTGGCTAGTTCATCCATCATGTTGAGCAGGCACTAGTTTGGGTGCCTGCCCTGCAGTTAAATCAGATTCCTGAACCTATTCCAAGGGAATGTCCATTCCTTTCAGCATCCCAGCTACCACCTCTCATCAAGAAACCTGACATCTTGTCATGTAATGCACCAAATTGCAGTGGCCTAAGTATTAGACTCAGAAGGTGTGTGCTTACACCACGTAGTTAAATTTCTCTATTGTAATAGCCACGTTACTAAAGGCTTCAGAGGAATTTGCCTTTCCAAAAAATTATTTAAACTGAAGTGAGTGGACCGCAAGGATGTGAACTGGTATTTCTGCAGGACACAAAATGAAGAGAGAGGACGTGTAAGTGTTGTGACAAATTCAGGTGAATTAAATCATCATGAATTCCACAGTATCTCTACCTTTTGTCTAATTCAAAGAGTCTTAATACTCCCACTCTCCACTAGTTGACAGATCTTGTTTAACAGCAGATTTCTGTCCCACTTGTTTTTTTGAGTAGAAATAGCAAGAATTATTTCCTTCAAAATATTGTTAACTTTTGTAATTGTAGGCCTAATGGTCTGTGGAGCAAAAGAAGATGTTGAACCAGAATACCATTTTGTTTTTCTTTGGTTTGACAAGAGGCCTGCCTATCCAGCAACCTCTCCTGGTATGTCTCAGTTGGGGTGGAACTGGATGGACTGGCCTCTCACAATTTTTCAGATAACTTTAGGGAAAAGCAACTTCTGAAGAAGGACAGACTTTAAGGTCCAGCTATGATACTTTGCTCAGTACTTGAGGTTTAAACCATGAGAGCCACGTTTTTGTAAGAAACACAATCCAAGAAACCATGAAACCTCAAAAGAATGAAAAGCCTGCCAGTGTAACTGAGGACAGACTCTCTGGACTACCACAGTATAAAATCAAACACGAAGATGGTTGAGTATCTAACAAAATCTTAAATTACTTTATTTTCCTCACTTCCTAGAAGTGCTCCTTTCTGCAAAGGACTAAAGTCCTTTCTAAAAGACTTTTTGAAGTACACACTAGTGAGAGTCATTAGGTGCAGAGTGATTTAGCGTAATCTGATTCACTAACAGTCTTGCCAGCAAATTCCTTAACTGCAAGTGACATCAAAGGTGAGAACTCTAGACCTCTCTGCTCATGAGCAGGGCAGCAGTTCAACTTGCAGAATCCAGATACTTTATGTTATCTGCTTTTGTTCATTTCAAGTCAAATAGCAGTGGGACAGCCTAGCTAAGAAACTTTTTGAACCCTTGAGCTCCACTCAAGTTTATTCCTTTGGACAATGACCTTTAGAAAGAAAACAGTAACACAAACAAATTGCCTGGAATTGTCCAACATCCCTAGACAGCAGCAGGAGTGTGTTGAAGACCAAACAGCATCTGAACTTTGTAAGCACTGGAGAGCTGCACGGGAAGTTTGGTCTATTAAAAAGTTTCTTGTAATGCTGCAATGCAGTTTCCGAACCAGCCTTTGCTCACCTGCTGACAAGGACACACGTCTGTGATACAGTCTGTGTGACCACTGTTCTTTGCTGTCCCTCAGCAGCACCTGACCAAGGGAGCAGCAGCTTGCTTTGGCTGTTTGCAACATGCTGCCCACGAAGCGTGAGTTGGCAGTCACATCCACAGGGGCACTAGAGGAAACCAGCAGTTTGTTGAGTGGAAATGGATTCCTGCTTCTCTGTACATTTTATAGTATACATCAGGCATGTGGCAGTCTTAAAATCCTGGTGGTTTTGCTGATGGCATGCCATGGAAGCCTTTACCCTCATTTAGCAGGTTAAAGTCTTATAGCACAAGCTGTGAAGAGTTGTTATAGGTCACTGATAAAAAGCAAAAGAGTGCTTATGGCCACCGTGGGTTAATGTTAGCCACAAGCATAATCAGAGAGTTTGTGCTGAGAGCAGAGAGGTGGTGTGTAACCCACTGAATTTATTATCACTGTACTCTGGCCCCTAGATAGTGCATGTGTGCACTGGGGTTGCGGAGACCGAGAGATGTATAAGGCAGGCCTATTAGTGGAACTAGGAAAGGCTGGGTTTTCCTTGTCTGCTAGAAGGAAGTATGTATCACTCTAGGGGAGATGTTTTCCTGATCTGGGCGACGGAGCCATCTGTAGTATGTATTGAAATATATTTTGGTTTATCTATTCTATTTGTTATACATTTTGTCTAAACTCCTGTCCAGGCCCTTTATCTTCCCCATCTTTGCCTGATGAACGTGATGGCCTGAGTACAGACAGCTTCGCTGACAAACTTGCTTCAGTAACTGCTCAGTTTTCCATGTTCTACCCTGGTATAGAGTCAATGTTACTTTTTTTTCCAGGAAATGTGCAGGGTCTAGGAGCAGGTGCTAATTTAAAACTAAGTCCAAGTTTATTTATGTTGAAGCCATAAAATTCTCTTTCTGTGCAAACTATGACATACCTCTGTATGTGTACATGATTTTTAGTGCTTGTACATTTCTTATCCTCTCTCCTCTTTCCCATCATTCATTGTATGTTTTATGTATTTCTATATGTCATCAAATTGACACAGCCACTCGGTGCTGTGTATCACCCTGCTTCTGTGAGCTGTTTATACAGGATTTCCAAAGCTGGCTGCTCCTGGTAAAGGTCTTAAAATCATATCTAGACACCTTAATAGAAGTGACCTGATGTACAGAATCACTGAGAATCCACAGATCACTTTCCAGTCAATGGGAGCTGAGGTTGCTTAGCACCTTTAAAATCAAACTACTTGTGTTTCCGTACCTAAACATGGATTTTGGAACATAGCTTTAAGTGTTCAGTGTGGCTATTTTTAGGGCAGGGTGGGCTTCACTTAGAGATCTTTTTAAAGAACTATCCAAACTTATATATGCTGTATTTATATTAATAAACACAATTATAATAATTATGTTTTTCAACAAAATCATAGTTCTGAACAACTCTTGAGGTGAGGCATTAATAACGGAAATCATTATTTTAGTTAGTACCCAGTGTCAGGATCAGTGTCTGCATACCCTGAACACTGTATTAGCTCACTATATGGACTCTTTCAATAAAGGAATCTATTTTCACTGCTCACCAGACATGTGGGGTCCTCCCTTGGGATTATTCCAAGTAACAAGCACTTACTATAAATGATAGAACAAAACATGGCAGTGCTCCAGCCATAACCAAGGTATCTTTTAAAAACCTTGTTATTTGATGGTATGTGACGCTATACATGACCTAGAGATATATGAAGCATTTCCATCACGCTACAAATGTCTAAACCACTCAGTTTCAGTTCTCACTTCTCACCCCCGTGAGTCAAACCCAGCAGTCTGCCATAGCGCCTATTAATTTATAGATTTAATCCCAAGGGCATATCTGCGCACTTGTGAGAAGGCATGTCTGGTCAGCTGTTTCCACCGTGTTGGCACAAATAGACAACAACCAAGCAGAAAAGAACCTGTAGCTGCATGTAAACTTTGGTGAATTTGGGTATTCAGGGGGTTTTATTTGTTCCTGTATACACCACGTTCGGAAGCCTTCATATGCCTTTTCTCCCATTCTAATGAAATGTCTTATGTTAGAAGAAAAAGAAGATACTGAATGTGTTAGGTTTGCTGTGCAGATTGTATATTTCCTTATAAACACAAAGGTTTCGTCAGTGCAGAGCAGAACTTTTACAGCTTATTACAGTGGTTTGAATTTCACGAGTGCTTTAAGGTGCTTAAAATTATTCCTAATGAACAGCAGCTAAATAAAGTACTTGCTAAATGGGAAACAAGACAAAAAAATCCTGCAAAGATACGATGCGGCTGCCGCTGGGAAAATGTCAGGTACCTGCTTCTTGTAGAAAATAGAACATTACTTAACTAATTTAAAATCCAGATCATTTTCCTTAGGAAAAAAATCATCAGTAAATCGTTCAGGGGCTGGTGGATTTCTTTGTTTCTTAAGGATGGTAAAGATTCGTGCACAAACATCAGCAAAGGGCAGCTTTCTGAGCGGTTCCCTGCCAATTGCTGACAAAAGCAGTCCTAATGAATCATTCTGAATTGTGATCATGTGCTACCAGCCCACAGTGAGCTGCCAAAGAGGAAGTGCAGCTTGTTTTCTTTCATTTTCTTGATTCCTATGCTGTAGGAAGATGAAAGGAGAAGGAGGAGGAGGAGGCAACAGCAGCAGCCAAACTTAATAAATAATTCTGACGATTCCTGATATCAAATGGAGGCCGCCGAGTGGGACTCACTGAAAAATGACACCCTTCCGCCGACCCTGACGCCAGCTGTCCCTCCGTATGTGAAGTTGGGCCTGACCATTGTATATACTGTTTTTTATTCACTGCTTTTTGTGTTCATCTACGTCCAGCTCTGGCTGGTCCTTCACTACAGGCACAAAAGGTTCAGTTACCAAACTGTATTTCTGTTTCTGTGCTTGTTTTGGGCCTCTCTTAGGACTGTGCTCTTTTCATTTTACTTCAAAGACTTTGTCACAGCAAATTCTCTCAGCCCCTTCATCTTCTGGCTTCTCTATTGCTTCCCAGTCTGCCTCCAGTTTTTCACCCTGACCCTGATGAATCTTTACTTCACACAGGTAAGCAAAAAATTTTTCGTTGATTAAATCTGACAGAATGCTAAAGCATTATTTTGTAAGAATCATGAGAAAAATGTAATTTCCTAATGTACCTTGGCAATGCAAAAAGCAAATATCAGTTGTTTAGTTGTGAATTTTAACTTTTGATGTATATGCAAGTGATCAGTGTTACGATGAAACTAGAGCCTGAAGTGATCGTTTCAGAATGGCAAATAATCTATCTACTGTCTATTAAATGGGTGTCATTTAATTTAAAAGTTGGGGGGAAAATGTATAGGAGAGCTTGAAAGCTGGACATCCAAAATGCTGTTCTATTATTATTCTGTATTATTGTTGTTGTTGTTACTAGACTTTATAAACCTTCTGGCTTAGCAGACCTGATCTCTGTGTGCAGTCAGAACCGTAATTTCTAATTTTCCTGGCAACCCCCCACCTCAGTTTTTCACAAGTTGGCTAACATATTTCTGAGTGTGATTTCTGTCCTGTGTATCACAATCAAAACTGTCGATCGAGTCCTGTTGCGAACCCAAATTCCTATAACGATCTGTATTACAAATAGCAGTGACTTCGGACCCAAGTAAGTGCTATCTATTTCAAAGATGCTGTGATGTAAAGGTAAATTAGTTGTATAGTGGGGTAAAGGAAATAGCATCTCCATTTCAGAAGGAGGTCTTGAGAGTGTACCTGTGTTACAGACAGCTAAGAAGCCAGATGAGTTAGGCTGCACAGTGTTCCAGGCTGCTGCAGTTAGACTTGCTTGGAAGTATTTATGGTGTTCTTGGTGATCTTGGCACTGGGCTGCAGGATGGGATATTGGCATGCTGAGGCAAAGAAAGGCTGCCGGGCTTCCCTAAGATCTCACAGGAAGCTTGCGGGAGGGCAGGGACTGGATTCTCTGTCTCCTCAATCCCACTACAGTGCCTCAAGGAGGAAGCCGAGCCTGCACTCAGATGACCCTTGTCAAAGTCTGCTTTCCCAGTGCAGGGGTAGTTGGCCAGGAGAGCACCAGCCAGCCCTGGAGCACCCCCCGCAGTGCTCAGGATGCTTTAGGTGTTGCTGTGTGCCGCACTTGGATCCAGCTCAGTGCCTGGGTCTGGGTGCTTCTGTAGTGCCTACAGTGTTTAACAGTGCTCTGTAGTGATTACAGGCCTGCCAATTCTGAACAGCCTGGCTGGAGACGTCAGGCTGCTTGTGAGAGCTGCCATGCCAGAGCTGAAAAAGCAGCAGTGGTAAGCATGACAGCTGTAAGAGGATCACTTGAGTTGTAGAGGGTATTAAATACTTAGAACCACATATACAGTTGTGCTTAGGTTTACTCTTCCGGATTCAGTGTCTGAAACACCTGCTAACTCACCCCGCTCCACTCCCTGGGACTTGGGATATATTAAGGGATTACAGGAACCTTTCATCTACATGCTACTCAAATCCAGCTCAGGCATGTGGTGACCTATGCTTTATCCCATTTCTATTGTGAGAGTCATCTGATAATGGTGCGGTTCCCCAGGGGCAAACGTCCATTATCACACAGTCCATCCCCATCAGAGTGGCTGGGACTAAGTCATAGCCCTCGGTCAGATTCTACCCTCAGACATCCGCGTAGGGCTGCTGTGGAAGTCTGGAGGCAGAATGTGACATCCTTGCTCTTTGCCAAGAGAAGCCGAGGCTGGCATGAGCACAGAGCGGGCACAGCAGTCCGCACTCTGTGCATTAGAGTGCCAGCACTCCGGGGCTTAGTGTTGTGGGTAACTGACTCCTTTCGTCTAAGGAACATCTAAACAGAGAGCATGGAGAATGCACACGCATGTCCTTTTAACTTATTTTTGGCATTGCTGTCTGATATCATTCAGGAAGTACAAGTCAGTGGTTGGAAACAGAAAAAATGCTAAGGCTATTGGTTCTGCCTTTGAGGCAATTTCTGCTTTGTCACTGTGAGTCCTCATGATCTTCTCTGAGCCCCTCTGTAGAAGAGTGTAATAGTTACCTGTCTTGAAGAGCTGTTGTGAGGCTTTTGAAACAATATTTGCAAGGGACTTTCAGAGTTTGTGATGTGCATCATAATCCTTAAAGATCGTGGGTCACTGTAGACGGGCATATTATTAGCATTGTTGTTTGCTTTAGAGCTGGTTGCTCCCAGTGAAATCTCATCGCAAATATCTCCCCAGCCAAAACAAAGCCTTAAGAAATACAAGCACAGCCATTGTAGGAATATAATGTAAGACACAGAATAAGTGCATATATTTTTAATTCACTGTTATTAATTCTTTACTTCTAACCATTAAAAGGTGGTTTGGCTTGAAATTCAGCATCTTCTTGAGACTGTATATTTAATGTGCATCTAGCTTTCCACAGTAGGCAAGCAAGAACTAGTGTGAAAGGGGTGGGGAGAGGGAATTTTGTTTTCAGTAATGGCTTGTAACTTCACAGACTTATTCAGAAACAACTTTTATCCTTTTTTCTCTAGAAGTAAGGCAAGAAGGGTCTGCAGCTGTCTCTCATTGCATGAAAACCATGCTATTTAGCTGGTGCTTAGCTAGAGGGAAAGAAGCAATCTATGTATAGTATAGGGACAGAGGACTGGAAGAGAGCTCATGGGTCTCTGGAATTTGCAGGTGTTTATTATCTGCTCTATGGCATCCAGACATGTGGCACTGCTAGGAAAACTTTTAGACATAGATGTGAGAAGAAAAAGTGATTCCAAAAATATTGCAAATCCTCCTGGCCAAACAAAAAACCTCATATGACAAGTGCCCGAGGGCATTTTTCATAATAATAAGCACCTTTGAACTTGACAGAAAGTTAGCCACAACTATTCTTTTTTTAATTGGTATCCCAAAGCAATGGAGATGCAAATTTAGACTGTATTTTATGTGTAGCAAGACAAGTAAGCCATGATGGTGTCAGCACAGCAGGGGTTGTTCCCAGACTTGAGCAGCACCATCAGCAGATACAGCAGAAAGAGCTGCAATGCGTTGGGGCAGGTTGCTAAAGTGGGGGACCAGTGAACGAAAGAGAAGTAACAACCAAAAGAGTTTGGACTCAGAACAACTCCTGAGTGATCTTTGGATTAAAAGCCAAATTCAGTGTCCTTTGCTATGGTCTTAATGCCCTACTTATGGCAGAATAGAAGATAAGGCTGTTGCAGATAAGGCTTGTATGATATTAGCTCCTCTCAGAAATCACATACTGCAGAAAATACGTATGATTTTTAATGAGAGTGCTAAATTTATTATGATTTATTAATCCTGTGTCTGTATTCATTCTCTTCTAAAGAGAAAAAAAATAAGATGACCTAGCCTCTCAGGATAAGCCTCTGTCTACTTAAAATAAATCATTAAAAATCATTAAAATAAATCTCAAGTGCAGATGAGATCCAGGGGCACTTTCATAAAACAGTAGCCCAACACCAGCAAATAACTGCATTGTACCAAGCCAGAGCAGCTGCCTGATCCTGATCCATCAGACAGGGAGCTGAAGTGTGTTTCCACCTACAGAGACCGAAAAGCCCATATATATGTTTGCCTCACACCTGCAGCTCCCATGGGTTTATTTTGCTGCTTGATAAAGCTAAGAATAAATTGGCAAATAAAGTATTTTCCACTTTAAGTGACCCCAGACAGTGAGGATCCCAGGACTCAGGCACTCTTTTATTTATGTCCTGCCTAGCCAAATCTTCTCTGCCCCTGGCAAAGGCAGACAGATGAGTCTTCAGGCTTTACAGTCAGTGCTGTGGGCAAAAGTGTAAAGAGGCTCTGGGAAATAAAACAAGAAGTTGCCTTTTTTGGTGTGTGTAGGGGGTGGGCAGAGAAGGGCTTGCTTCACTTTGTCTTGTTTGCTTCAGACTTTACATTTCCCTGGGGAACAGGGTACAAATGAAGCAGGAGGGAGGTTAGGATGAAGGGTTACAGACTCAAAAAACAAGGTCAAGGCCAAAGAGTGTGAGCTGTAGGGGATGCTGGAAATCCCAGGCCTCCTCTCTGGCCAGGCACAGCAAACCATTTGGTGAGCTGTAGGTTTGATCATCAGGTTGGGAACTTCTCCAGGACCTACGGAACGTGGTGCTGAGCTAAAGAACTGAGGCCGTATGGGTGGAGAAGGGCTGGTAGGCAGATTTACCTCTCTTTCCTCCTCCCTAATCATCTTCCCTTTTCTCTGGCATCCAGATTGAGAAGCTTACCCTGCCTCCCAGGCAGGGCTGATAAAATCAGGGACTTTCAAATGAAGAGAAATTGTGCAGAGTAAGACAGTTTAGAGGGGAGCTGGCCACGCTGGAAGCGCCCGGCAGGGTGGGGTAAAACCAGCACAAGGCTTTCGGAGAGGTTATGTGTATCTCAGTGGAACTGGGGTATGTGTTAGCTCTGGGAAGAAAATTAAGAGAAATTCTCATCCTCTTAATTACTGGGGATAGCATTTCAAAAGTAACACCACCAGTGAGAGAACAGAGAGGGCTTGTTATTTAGGAGGAATATTTATTTTTTAGTAGAAATGAATACACCATATTTTATAAAGCTTGTTATTAATTTAAAGCATGCTTTAGATGTACACAGAACTACGCAGGAGTCTAACTATGGATGGTAAAGCATCAGCAAATATGTTTGGCGTAAAACATTACCCTCAGTATTGGATCTATAGGAGACACACTGCAACTGCAGACTGGCTGGCTGTCAGCATCTGACATGAAGAATGAGCTCATTTGACTTAGCAAATAATTTGATAGGAAAGCTACGCATGCAGGTTTACTGTGGCTGCTAGCCCCACAACGGTCCCTGTCCTTTCCAGGCTATTTTTACCAATTTACACAAGGCTGAGTATGGTAGTGAGTCATGTTGCTCATGTCTGTAGGCCCTACAAACTGTGTAGAGTTCAAAGAGTAGAGGGAAAATGTACATATTTTGGGGAATATGATCCAAATGAAAGAATGAACATGGGAGAAAGGGAAAAGGGGAAGGTAGGCCTGGGACTGGAAGATACACAGCAGAGGAAAGGTGTACGTGCTGGTGGTGAGAGACTCTGGGCCTGCATGAGGTTGTCGCATATTTCCAGGGTGCAAAGAGAAGTTTGCATGGAATGTGGCAGAGCAAGAGAGGGGCCATGGTGAAAGGAACTGGGAAGGGAAAGTACACGCTATGCTCCTTATAGAGTTTTTGAAATGAGAACTGGTAAATAAAGCTGAACTTCATTCCTGTGCAGAGAGCCAGCTTGAGACGTATACAAGCACTTGACACATACCTGAGGCTTTTTGGTAAGCTGAGCTGTGGCTGCTGAAAAAGTGAATTGATCAGCTAGCACTAGAGGTACATTGGAGGTTTGTGCCAGCTGTCACGTCAGTTCAGCTAAACCAGAGCATGGACAGAAAATTGCTCCAGTGAGATTTTCTTTTTCTTCTGCTCTGGGAATACGTGACTTGGCTTTGACACCTGCTTCATTGATACTTACAGGGCCAGAGTGGCTCCTGATTTAACTTTCATAACCGTAGCTGGAACCCCCTTAAGCTACAGCAGCCTGGCCCTGTCTGCCTTCTTTGCTGCCCAGCAGCTCTGCAGAGCTGTCTGCAGCCGAGCTGCTGATGGACTCCCATGCCATCCTCACTGTTCCTCTGCTGGGACCTGGTAAAATGTCTTTAAGGTCAGCTCTTGACATCAGCTCCTGCAACAGAAATTTTCCCTGGTTGTATGAAGGGCTTTTTGGAGTCCTTTTGTACTGCTGCAGTTTTATATGCCAGACGTATACCTCAGGGGAGTGGAGGAGGGAGTGTGAGGATCTCATTTGAGGTTTCCAGTCCTTCGGCAAAAACAAGGAGTCAAAACAGGATATTTCTCCTTTAAAGAACAAGCAAAAGGGGAAATACTTTTAAGAAGAAAAAGTAACCCTTTAGACATTAGAAAATTAGCAAGGAATTTCATTGAATTTTCCGTGTTGATGTTCATCTCTGAAAGGGGTTCTCTGAAAGGTCTTTTTCAAAAAGTCTGCCCTCTGCTTGCTGTTTAGTCTATTCTTAGGAATAGCCTGGTTTGCTCTGGTTTGCTGGAAGACTTGCTTAGATGACTCAGATATTGACTGGAAGCTTTCTCAACGCTGCTATGGGGAGGGGCCATTGAGCAACCAGTCTCTTGAGTAAATGTTAAAAGCAAAAAGCTGCACCCACGCATGTAAGGTATATTGAGATCAGCTTCTGACACCCTTACTCCCACTGAACAGCCCTTTATTCTGTGACAATCACATTTCTTCCAGCAAGGCTACTCATGAACTAAGGCCCCATCAGTGTTTAAAGAAAGGTGGCAGGACGTGGCCACCTGTATTTCTGTCTAGCAGTGTATTTGTAAGAGTGTCCATGCTTTCATTCAATGTAGCATCTGTTTTTTTAATGCAGTGTTCATTTTCTTTCTTAATGGTCATTTTGCTCTAATAAAATTCAGAAGCATTTATTGGCTGGGAGAGGCCCACTAAATATGGAACAATAACAGCTGTTCTGGTGATCTCGCATCTAGAGATCCTGCTGGATCTGCAGCAGGAACGTCATGTTTGGTTTTTGCTAAGTTATCCATGGAGCTTTTGCTAGGTAGGGCAGCCTTGGACTGGTTTATGTGACAGGAGTACTTTGTGACATTATAGAGATGAGTGGGTCCTTTTTGGGGAACCACAGGAGATGGTATTCAGGAACTTGTGAATTTTCTAGGTTTTTTGGACCCAGCACAACTCATTGGCCACTGGCCATTGCTTGTCTTTTGTAGTTCTTTGCACAGGCTCTGAACCGTAGCTCTCTTCAGTACCAGTCCTGAAAGCTGTCAAAATTAACGGTACAATAAGTGTGAGTAAGTGCTGCTCAGAACAGGTGAGGATTGTGGAATGGCCCTAGAGACAAGTTTTACTTGTTTAGCTTCACTGAGGTCAGGAATCCGTTCCTTCCCACTTGCCCACAGTGTCTTCCAGAATAAGCTAGAGTAGGCAACAAGTCTAGTACAAAAAGCGTACAGATAGTATTTTGAACCCCATCTCTTCTCTAAAAACTGACAGCCTCTCTTTGTGTACCACGGAAACACAGAACATCCACAAGCCTCTTGTACCTCTCCTTTCAGTAGCAAGTAAGTAAAACAACATAAAACTTCTTTCTGAACTCCTGTGAGAATTCACAATCCAGGAATTTGGAGAATGAATCACAAAAATCTTTTGTAAGGGATACTGCCACAGATGTTAACTATTTGAAAACAGTATCAATGGTTGCAGAATATTTTTAAAGATTTTTTCCCCAACTTCGCAATTTTATTCTTGGCTGTTATTTTTCTAGGGCCTGCTGAAAAGCTCAGTGTTCTCTGCTGGTTCAGTGCTAAGCAGGCTGATGCGTCACAAAAATAATTTCCATGTCAAGGCAGCTGTTTATGGTGAATAGGAGTTAAATGACAAGTTGTTCCAGGAGCACTGGAACAAGTGATGCCTGATTTTCTCCAGATCTATGTCTCATGCTTGGTTTTGAGCTGTTACCATAATTGGGGCATTTCTACAATACTTTGCTATGCAGACTCTCTTAAATTGGGTGATGTCGAGGATCGTTATGAAGGGTTCTCCTCATGGATCAAACACATTTATAGAGTTCCTTACTTCTGTTGGGTCACTAATTTTTAAGAGGGTGATAAAGGATCACGTCTTTGATGCTTCAAGTATTTTTCCATCAGTTCTCTGACAGGAGTATTTTAAGACTAGTGAGGGGACAGTTAAACAGGTTGACAGGCAGACACATGCCTACACATACATAGTGATCGTGTAAGTCCTGTTTCCTTGGGAAAGCATGATAATCATAGCAAATATTATGCAAGCTATACTAAAGGGCATGCAAAACCAAGTGAAATGGATAAGGCAGGATAACTTGAGGAGAAAACAATTAGGAAACAACCCAGCATAAGTCATACAGCGTGTTGTTTTGTAATACTAGCAATCAGTGTGCTTCGGGGCTGGTTTAAATGAACATTTGTAAACTGAATATGTTTGGAAACCACGTTGGCTTATGAAAAAGCAGTGATGCTTCCTTGTGACTTTTTTAATAAGATATAAAATATGCTAATATATTTTTGTATAATTTCTGATCGTGGTTAAACACCTGTGACTGATATTACCTAGCTACATTGCAGAAAACTTGTCAGCGTTTGTCTTTTCTGTTACAGCAAGGTAACTACTGGGCCTGAGCTATCTCTCTGTAAAAATACATATTGTTGTATAGTGAATAGACAGTCAGCAGAAGCCAAATGTACCTCAGAGTAAAACAGTGAGTTTTGTTCTCGATGGCATCCCTTTGGCAATTCAACAGGGATATAAACATATGTATCCAATTTCAGACCTGGGTACTATGACAGGCTCTTCATGTCAATAGAGCATCGGACCCAATATGCTGGTATGAGCACCAGCTCATACGTGAGAGACATGTACTATTAGGTCATGTAAGAGCCTAATAATTACTTGCCTCTATGATTATACTGGCATTGGTCCTCTTGTGAATACTGGTATAAACGACCTTATTCACAAGCCAGGGTAAGTAAAAATAATGGAGTGGACAATTTGTATACAAGAACACCGTGATCACCTGCTAAATGGTTTTAATACTTTGCTTAGAGCTTGCCTGTTATGGATAAACAATAAATGCAAATCTGTTATGTAATGAAACCTATCACTACATTTCTTGTGACCTGTGAGACAGGATTCCCGCGGACCACAGCCTCTTTCTTTACTTACATGTATCCTATGTTTGATGCAATATTTTTCTGTTTTGCAGGTGATTTTCAAAGCTAAGTCAAAATATTCCCCAGAGCTACTGAAATACAGGTAAGAACTATGCAAACATTCAATGTGGTAAAGAAGAGTAGCCACGCTCTTTGAGAAACACTACATATTTGATAATGTGGCGCTCATATCTCAGCTATTCATATTTATATACCAATGTTTTATGATGATGGTTCTGAGGCCAGCTTCTTCCTAGGACATTTAGAAGATGATTGTGTCATTTCCCAACACAAACACCATTTTTAGACATTACTTATTTCAAAGGCAAATATTTCAAATGCAGGCAGAAAACACTCACCCTTGTGATTTGTTTACAGGTTCTTAACAGTTGTATTGCTAGGTGAATTCAGATCCAGTGCTTTGGTAAAGGTAGCAGAATGATGTATTTATTGTGACAGGAACGAGTGGGACTGGGTGTCTAATAATCCATGAGGTCAGTGGTAAAAGACTCAAAAGTTTTGGGAAGATGAGAGAACTGTTGTGAAGGCAAAGAGGTAGAGAGAATGTATTCAACTTGATAATGTGTTTGGGAGCTCACAGATAACCTCCCCCAACTCCATAAAGTTGAGGTTATGGTAGCTTTGCATTTAGGTGGAGAGATTTGTTTGGTATCTTGTTGAGCAGGAGGAATTGTCACGAATTACTTGAAAGCTCCCCAAAGGACAGTAATGTCCAGAAAGCTGAGGAAGAGCTCAATAAATTAATGCTTATTGTGGCAATGCCTAAAAGCCTCAGTCAGTGGCAATGTTGTTTAGACAAGGGAAGAGAGAGAAGTTGTCTCCATTCTAAAGAAAAAATTTACAATCTGAAATCAGGATAGGAAAGCAGAGTAATTTGAAACTGAAATATGTTATTTGCTGACTGTTCAGGAGAACACAGAGATCAACAGGTCAAATATTAACATTGTCCTTGCTCTGGAAAGTTTGTTATTCAATTGGATTTTGATACAGCCGGAGAGGCGATCATCTGGAGCAAGTGCTTCGGAAGCCGTGTTTGGTAGAATGGCAGTACTTAGGGTGGGCTGTGCTTGGGCTGGTGAGGGTTTGGGACACACAGGGTGTGATGGCTGACTAAGGGATGCGAACTCCATGCTGAACTGCAGCTGATGCAGAAATTGTCAGGATGGAAACAGAGAGGCTTCATCTATTTTGGTGGCCTCAGGAATGCTTTCAAGTTAGCGCATCTGTGTGCGTACCTTGGCCACATCCCAAACCACAAGGGGCAAGAGCTGGATGCTCCCTGGTAAACAGCGTGACGTACAAATAAATTCACCCCTCTTTGCACTCTGCTTTCTGTGGGAAGGAAATCCAGGAGTATGGGCTGGCAGACAAGCACAGCACACACCAGCCAGGTTCCCAGCCAGCCCCCGAGTGCAAGCGTACCTGCCCCTGATGGTACACATAGACAAGAGGAACAAAGAGGACAGCTTTGTGCAAAGCCTGGGCTGCAGGTCAGGGTGGTATAGGGCAGGTCTGTGAACATGTTCCTGGCTGGCTTTAGAGATGAGAGGTAGAAGCTTTGAACCTTATCTGTTACTGATGTTTGTGGCAAGGCTTTATTCCTGAAAGCTGCTTGAAAAAGTCTTTCTTTAAGCAAAGGGAGCTTGTGATATTTAGTCAATGCCTATGAAGTGACTACATCAGCACCCTGCTGATGTAGCTCTTGGAGCATTTCCGTTCCGAAACACTTATGTATTGTGACTGGAATTACTCATGCACAGATTACCCTCTCCACAACAGCTCCATGTCCACCTTCACTCTTGCCTACTGCATTTCTAATGCAGATCACTCTTGGACCTGGTCTAGCCTTTTCTCTCTTACTCAGCTCTGTTGGCAAAGGACTTCAGTATTATTTTGTTTTAATATCTAGATCCTTTAGCATGAATGTCATTAGCCTGTGTAAAAGAGCCATATGAATAAAGGTGACCCTGTTTCCTTTCTTATACAGGGCAATTGAACTGCTGGAAATGCATGCACACCCACCGCTGAGATCCTGAATCTTAATTTTAACAGGCTAGTGAAAGACCATAGAATCACAGAGTAGTTTGGGTTGGAAGGAACCTTTAAAGATCATCTAGCCCAACCCCTGTACCATGGGCAGAGACATCTTTCATAAGACCAGGTTGCTCAAATCCTGACGGAAAGATGATGATGGATGATAGAAAGATGGATGGCCTATACACAGGGACTGGAGGCTGCATTTACTGAACTTGATTTTTCTTCATTGCTGAATGTTCACTTTTTGATTTTTTCTCCCCCATTTTCTTTAATAAGTGTCAGACCTTATTGCCTGGTATTGGCATTTCTGCAGTAGATAATGGCAACATAAACAGGGCAATAGAGAGGTAAGACTGTGGTCTATGTATTGGCACAGGTCTCAGAAATCAGAATCATTTCAGATACGGAAAAAATTGTCAAAATCCTATGAGAGATCCAGAATCTTAAGCAAACTTTACTTTATGAACCCCTTGTGATGTTAGTCACTGTGGCAAAAGAGCTCATGGTGCAGCCTGTGCCAGCCCAACTTCGTATTTTAACAGTCCTTCTGCGCATCTCCCTGGGCTTGGGGATTTCTTACAGCCACTGGGTTTGGATGAGCCTTGCTGTGCTATGTGTGCATGCCTTGTTACACACAAGCCTCAGACACTGTATGGTTTCTGAGGAAACCACATACGAAATGCAGTTGTTTCAAACAGATTTTCCTGTTAAACAAGGCAAAACTCACTGCATTCATCTGAAGTTTGATTTTAAGCTCTAAGAAAAACCTAGGGCTTCATCCAGCCTGACACAGAAAGAACAGAACACCCTGGTATGTGCCTTCCCTGGCCAAGCCAGATTACACACAGCTCCTTTTAAGGGGGTAGCCCCAAAACAGGGATTAGGCACAACAGGCTTTTGAACAGTCACTGGTGCGATCTGGAAGCACCTCCTGCCCTGCCCTTCTGTTTTCTAAAAAAACCCATACACTTATTAATGCCTTGTAGGTGCCCTTGTAGTTGAGATGTAAGGATACGTTCTGCCTTTAAGTGAGTTAGGAATGCTTTCTGCACTTGCACAGACCCTAAATCTGCCCTGCATCTCCATCAGTGCTTATTCAGAAGTTCAGCAACAATGCTTCTGTTGTCAAAACAGGCAGCCATTTCCCCAGCCACATCATGTTAATAAGGGGGATGGAAGATCATTATGTGAAGAGCTGCACAACTGACTGGCCACGACAGCTCACCCTGGCACATACGGGAATGTGTGGGCATGAGAGCGTGACAGTGCTTTTTTCTCGCTAAACACGTCAAGGAGGAGCCTGGCCTGGAAGCCTCTAAGCCTTGCTGGTTGCAAGCCAGCATCAAGGGCATGCAGGCTGCACTGAAGCAGAAGGCCCCTTTGACTAAGCTGAGCAAAAAGAGAGCATGTACTTACTGTCCTGCAAGCAGGCAGCATGTAAGAGCGTACCTTTCCTCATAAGCCCGAATCCCATAAGAATATTTTACCTGCACTACAATGCAGGAGTAGAGATGAGGCTGTTAAATAGGCTTTGGCAGGGGAAGGAAAGGAAGACACATGACCGTCACTTAAAGACTTTTGAGATATTAATAAAAGCTGTAAATGTACCACCATTACACCTGGGAACTGCATTCTCTGGAGGAAGCTATGTGAGAGAGGATCTTCAGGACTGCAGTGCTTCCAGCATTAGACTGTGAGGTTTAAAGGAACTACCTCTAGCTGCTTGTCCTAAAAACAGCCCTACCCTGGAAGGTTAAGAATGAGCACAATCTTCTCCCTGAGAGGGAATTTCCATGACTGGCAAGGAAAAGACAGCATCCTCACTCACTGCCAGATATAACTGGAAAGAAGGGCACTGATTCACAATAAGGGACTTTTAGGCTTTCAGTTCCCCCTGTTACACATTTGAAAAGTCTCAAAGGTATACCCCTTCCTTTCTTGCCCCCTGACAAGAAGCCAGCTATGCTTCAGCTTTGTAGCTGGGTCGATGCTATCCCAAAAGGATATGAATGTGTGAAAGGAAAAGATCACCATTGGGTAATGTATTTTTAAACTATCAGAATTTGATTCCTCAGGGACAGTCTGGGTGTTTGTCATCAGCCAAATTCAAAGTTCCCAGCAGGCATGAAAAGCTGTGGCCAAAACCTCTTGTTCAGTGACTGCAAATTATGACCCTTATCAGTAATTGCCTTGGTCAGCAATGATAATGAAGTAAGCAAACACCTGAAATTGAAATATACTTTTTCTTTTTTTTTAAGTGAAAAGCTCCACAGCTGTGTGTAGGAGTAATTAGAAGCACCTTTCCTTGAGTGTGTGGTATATTTATATTGCAGGTATCAGTGGTAGGTAGGTGGGAAAAAACAGATGGAGAAAACGAGTCCAGCTTGGGGGCTTCTGTCTGTCACATTTCTGTTCCAACTCTGCTCCTGTGGTTGTGCAAACAAACCTTTTGCCTGGCATAGATGGCAAAATGCCAACCCAGAATCAATATGCATATCTAAATTTCTTGATGTTTCTTTCAAGAAGTTGCCCATGACCAAGTTATTTAGGAAAAGGGACAGAGAAAGATGCTGGGGAACCAGTAACTCAGAGATTTTTCCTCCTGTTAGACACTTCCTTAATTTAATATGAAATCTGACAGCAAACATCAGCAGTCAGTGATGCTTCTCATGGCCATGGTGGTGTAGTAAAACCGGGATCAAAACCAGTCCATTCCAGGCAACTCAATTTTTTGCAAGGTTTCTCCTGTCATTGAGTAGTCAGAGGGTTTGTGCTATATATGAAGTGCGTGCTCTAAGAAAGTAGATGTGTGTTTTAAGTATTTTTTAAGAACTGTGCTGTTGTATTTCTGTTGCAAACACTCTTCCATGTTTTGCAGCTTGACATTAGTTTCTTTACATCTTATTGTGTAACTGTAAAAAACAGGTTTGAAATAAGCTAAGTTAATCTCTCCAGCAATCTGGAGCACTTTGATTTGGGCTCGGGTGGCCGGTCACTCTGTCAGCTGTGGCAGCCCAACACGTGCAGCTTTCATTGCTCAGAGTGCAACTTCCACCTCATGACTGACACTTGCGGAACAATGTCGCTAAAACTGTTTTCTCCTCACTCTCCCAGGTTGCCCCTCTACCTGGCTTCTCTTTTCATAAGTCTCCTCTTCCTCTTGGTGAATTTAACATGTGCAGTATTGGTGAGGACACAGAATTCAGAGAGAAAAGTCATTGTCTCTGTCCGGGTGGCAATTAATGACACGTTGTTTGTGCTGTGCGCTGTTTCACTCTCCATCTGCCTGTATAAGATTTCCAAGATGTCTTTAGCCAACATTTACTTGGAATCCAAGGTAAGGTACATTTTCAGTTCTTTTCAAGTACCTTCTGAGAGACAAGGGCAGTGCAAGGCAAAGCCACGGAGTTCTTCAGATCCCCTGAGAGCTGGAGGCCTTAAACTTCACAGCTTGCGCTTGGCTAGCCATCCTGCCCAATATATTAATTAAGTGCCAGCAAGGGTGCTTTTGGCTAACACCAGTGCCCCTAAAATATGTATTTTTGAGGCAGAGTTTACAGAACTTACTGGCTGGAGTTTCTCACAGCTGTTTTTCAAGTGAATACTGCTTTCTCCAGATTCCTGTCTGAAGACCACTTCATTTTCGTACTGCTACATAGAAGTGGTCTATACTTTGGGATCCTTCAGCTTGTCAAATTATTGCTGATTAAGCTAAATGTTTAAGGTAGCAGCATGCTGAAGATAAGACAGATAGAAGAATATGAATCTCTATACATTTGTATGCTGTCCTATAGACAACGAGAATGTGTTTTAAAAGACTTCATGCATTATAAATTCAGCCAAGTGGCAAGAAGGGGAGAAAAAGTCTCTCATATTACTCTACAAAATGTTCTTTAAAGAAATATTGTTAGGTTTACAGCTTTGGACACATTCAGTGGTCAAGGCGCTGGGTGGCATCACGTAAGCCTGCAGTGTTTATTATAAAATTAGTGAAGGTGTTTTGTATTTATAAATAATGAAACAGGGCTTTCAAAGGTCCTTGCATTAAATCTTAAAATAAATTATTAGTTTAACCAATACCACATTACCTTTACCACAACAAACCTTTCAAAAATATGTTTCAGCTCCTATTTAAAAAATCTTATAAGAAAATTCCTCTCTCCATTTCCTTAATCAGATGAAAGGAGTATTTTTCCTGTTTAATCAAATCTGGCTGTACTGCACAACAACTGAAAATTCAGGGCTGAATAAAAGATTTAAAAACACAGCTTAGTTTGTTTTGTTTCTTTCAAGCCTGCTACTTGCTGACCAAAGGGCATGGGCAATGGATTATTTTTACTAGTAAGAAAAAATTTTTCTACTGCTGTAAATCACAGAAGCGTAAATCTCTGTAATAAAGCAGTGTTAACCTAAGGCAGGCTTTGGTAGATTACTTTGTTCCGTTTCCTCCTCCTACAGGAAACTTCATCTTCTTTACTTCAAGCTATTTCACAAAAACCAAACAAACTCTAACATTATTGCAGACAGGAAAGGACAGAACGCTCAGCTGATGAAAGTTTGAATGTGGAAACAAGAATTAAAGAGCGCTTTGCTCTTTTCTGCTGACCTGAAATGGGAGTTCCTCTGGGGACTTCCAGTGGGATTTGACTGCACATACTTAGGGATACAGATGGCTGGAGCTGGCAGTGAAAAAACATCCTGGTTTAATCTGCTACTGTTGTGCTGAAAAAACTAGCTAAGGAAGAAAAATCCATTCTCTGCAGTGATATGATAGAAATAGCTTTGGAGACAATGAGTGCCCTGTGGTGCACGTAGATAGGCATCGGTACTGGCAGCCTTTTATTTGCATCTCCCATCTGCTGGCACGTATCTTCTGATCACATGTCAAAACGCATTCACTTCCGTGACCTGGCATGGGGGACCAGCCTGGTTCTCTGCGCCAAGGCTGTGACAGCACCAAGGAGGTGCACAGCCCTGCCCTTCGGTGTCAACTTGGGCCAGCTCTGTGCTGGCCAGAAGCATCATGTACTGGGACATGCTACAAACTCGGGGCTCCCCCTCTTTTCTGTAGGGGCCTGTGGTTGAAAAAGGATTCCTCTGGCTTTACGTTTACTGCTGTGCTCTCCCTACCTCAAGCCACTAAGTATATTTGACTGGCAGCAAAACCAGGACACTTTTACCCCCTTTTTTGTATTTGATGGGATTGAAGTTTGTTAAATCTCTAGCATATTTAACTATTAACTAGTAAAGAATGACAACTATGTAGGGAAACCTATATAGGGAAATAACTGACCCCATTCTGCTCTTCACTTCTTCTATCCCCAGTCTGTAAATGCCACTGAGCTGGGATATGGTGTGTGCCAGTTGCAGCTTCTCTCTGCTTTCTCACCCTCGGTTTCCATGACAGCATCACTGACTTGCTAGTACCGAAGGAGAATAGAGAAGTGCCTAACAAACATTTCCTCTTTGTGGCATTTCCTGCTTTCTGGTCTTGCCACAGCTTTCACCTCTGCCTACTATATGTCTGGCTTCAATTCCCGTGTAGCAGCAGGCTCTTGGCTCACTCCTGACAAGGCTGCAGGTTATGGCCTGGTGGGCAGTGGTAGTTCCAGCATGTTTTAAGCAGGAAGTCAGTCTGAGAGGTTGGCTGCACTGGGGATTTTGTAATGCTCCCGAGCGTGACTGGTCCCTGAAGCAATATTACTTTGCTGGGAAAACAGGCAAGCTAGTTTTCTGCAAGCTTTTCTGACTACTCCCTGAGCTCCTCTTTACTGACACGCATCAGGGAACACCCAGCCTGAGGAGCTTGGTTGACAGAGCCACAGGGACAATAGCTGCTAGCATGGGTGAGCAGCAGAGGGGCCCTGGTAGTCTCCTGAAGGCCAGGAATTCAGGACATGGTGACTTTCCCTCATACTTCAGTAGCCATTCTGTTATGTCTACGCTCTACCTGCCGCAGTTCTTTGAACCTCTGCTCCTTGGCTGCAAACATGGAAGCAGAGCGTGAGTGCAGGGAATAGGGTGCAGACCCTTCCTGTCTCCTGCACTGGTTTAAAAGGTCCTGTGAGGGGAGGAGCAACTTCCCTCTCAGCCTCTCTCCCTCACACAGATGAGAGGAGCCCATCCTCGTGGTGTGGGTCTCTGCCAGGAAAGGGAGAGGGCAGGGCTCATGAAGCAAATTAGCTGCGAAGTATTTTGCTTCCCTAAAAGCACACAGAGCTTTAACCCATCTTTCCTCCTTTGGCTGTGCAAAGCACTATTCCGGAGCCAACTGCAGAGAATTTACTTGGAGCTTCTCCTTCAAAGCGAGTCCCATTTTTGTACATCTGCCTGCCTCTGTGATCAGACTCATGCTGATCCCTGTAGCCGTGGCTCCTGGATTCCTTCCTTTCTTGCTGCAACAACTCCTGTGCTGGAGTCTCAGTCCCCTACAGTGACCCTCCCCACCTGACACAGTGGTCAGGTGTCTCACTTATTCCTCACACTGGATTATGCTCTTTCCCCTGCTCTGTCCATCTTTCTCTCTAGGGCTTAGGAACTATTCTGATCTCACACTTTGCAGTCTCATTCCTCCCCTTGTGCCCAAGCTCCTGCTCACAGACTGCCCCGCCATGGTCACTCTGCCCATAGGCTGTGCTTCCACTTTGTCTCCTCTGTGTTGACATTAGGTAAGGCAGGATGTTCTGTTCCTGTCTGTGCTGTGGTTAACTGCTGACTGTTACGATCTGCTCTGTACTTAGGCAATAGGTGCACAGCAAGCAGTTGTAAAAAGATGCAAGGTTGCATCATGCTAGCTAGCCAGCATCTGATACAGGATGCTCTATAGCTAATGCACGGCTGAAGGCTCAATTCTCTTGCTCTATCTGACACCAAGTGTAGTTCTTATGTGTTCTCATTGCTCTGAAAATAGCGCCTGTACAATAAGTTGTAGGAATTAGTCACAGCCCGTCTTGGTAAGGGCTGGAATTGCCACCATTGCCTGGAACCACTGTACTGATAAAATACAGGAATATATATAATATAGGATATACTGATCAAAGAAGGAAAGAAAAAGTCAGTCGCATTAGGCAGAGTAGCATGACAACCCTTGAAGTTAATGCAAAGTAATGTTCTTGTCAGCTGCCTTTATGAATAATAACCTGTGTTTATATCTCTTCCAGGGCTCATCTGTCTGTCAGGTGACAAGTATAGGAGTGACTGTTATACTACTTTATACCTCACGAGCCTGTTACAACTTGTTCATCTTATCATTTTCCCAAACCAAGAAAGTAAATTCTTTTGATTACGATTGGTACAACGTATCAGATCAGGCAAGTATGAAAATATTTGCTAATGAGGAAAACTTATTCTGTATGTGATGTCTGAGTTCCTAAATGCTATGACAAGGGGAATTAGTATGTTAAAATCCTATTTTTTTTCTTTTATTCAATGCACTAAGATTGTTTTGCTTGAGGAATACAGATTTCTGGTAATTTCAGCATAAGGAGGAAAAAAAAAACAGTGCTGAAAGAAAGAAGAGAGCAGAGAGAAGCTCCTTTCTCTGCTTTGAAGCATGTAGTTAGGTCCCAGTAGTTTTCCAGCTCTGTCAAGACTGGGCAAAATGGCAGGCCTGGGTCTGAACCATGAGTACATTTTCTTTGGCCTCAAAATCCCAGACACGTGACATCTCCCCACCCTCTCAGGAAGCACCTGCAGACCAAAAGCAGTGCTCCCAGCCATGCAAGGGCCTTGCATTGCCAGGGTGGCCAAGCAAACCTGGGGCCATTAACAATTTTCTGTTGAGCAGTAGATAAAACTGTAAATAAGAAGAAGGTAAACAGTAGGGTAGGATTGCCCAGAGGACCTCATTATGAGTTAGCTGAGTAGGGTCTGTCAAGGGACCACTAATCTGCGGTGTGGGGAAGAGGAGAGCAGCTAAGTGGTGCCACTCCATGTCATTAGAAGACACAGGTTTTAGGCAGAAGGGCACTGGACTGTGATTCATCTCCCGAATCAAACATTTTCCCTCCTGTTGTTGGGGCCTGGAGTGTTGCTACTGCTGACCCCTTGCAGGGGGCACTTCTTGTGCTGACTCCTACCGTCTGGAGTAACAGGGGCTGGAACTTTATGGCCAGAATATTTGGTCCTGTTTTCCCCATGGAGGCAGAGGTTGTTCGTAGGGAGCTCAGTGGAGTACTTTAGGCATTAGGTCACTACTACTGATTGTTGAACATCTGATCTCACTTGTGACATCAGGATTGCCTGGATTTTGGGGTAAATGATTTGAGCCATGTGTAAAGGGCCTGGAACTAAGGAGGAGGTACTCAATTTTTTACTTTTAAAAGTACAGCCCAATGTTTGTACTGTGGTACTGCCTCAGGCCACCTGTCAGAAACATTACCCTTTTTTCTTCTGTACAAAACACGTGAAAAGACTGGATTTGCCCTCTGCAACTGTGGTGAATGGCGGGTGGGAAATCTAAACAGGAGTTTGAAGCTAGAGCTAGAGTAACAGCATGGTTATTCAAGCTAACAATGTGCACCAATTTGAAGGGATCCAAGCCATAATTTTTAAAAGCCAGATTGCTAACAATGCCCTTGGAGACCTGGGCACTGATTGTTCCTTCACATATTATTCCCAGCTGGAAAAGGACTGAAAATATTGTTTCTCATTACCTTGATTTGATCACTTGATCAAATGGTTGCTTGCCAGGCTCTTAGATTGGGAAGACCCCTGCCTTAAACTTTGATTTTGCTGAAGGAAAGATAGGAGAAGGAGAAGGAGGGAGAAAGAAAGGTAAAAGGGAAGTTATGTACCCAACAAGATAGAATATTGATTTTTTTTTTTAGTATGCCTTTAATCATTAGCCAAGTTAATCAGGCTTTACTGGATGGAATTTCTGGCTGTGTTGTCCGACATTTCAGCCACTTAAACATAGGTCTTCATAAAAAGACATGTTGCCTCCTGCACCTTTTAAATGAGCTGCCATCTTTATTTTTAAACACTTTTCTCTTTGACTTTTCAACAGGCAGATCTGAAATGTCAGCTGGGAGACGCAGGTTACATAGTGTTTGGTGTGATCCTTTTCATCTGGGAGCTCTTGCCTACTTCCTTGGTTGTGTATTTCTTCCGTGTCCGAAACCCTACAAAAGATCTAGTAAGTGGAATTTGTTGGTGTATTTGTTAGTGTAATGTCCAAGCAGGTGTGGAGGGCTCAGCTTCTGAGGGAGGTTTGCTTCTTTACATTTTGACTTCTCTTTTTCAATGTGTCCTTGGCAGAATAAAAGCAATGCAAACTTCCCACTTCTTTATACGAAGTCCTTGTGAGAGAAACTCATCATATTTACCCAGAAGGAAGTCAAGGTGTTTCTCAGGCAGTTTACCCTAAAAATCAGGAACCTTCTTAAATTTAGGGACATATTCCCTTTGGGTTAATACAGTACTTCACTGGAGTCAGAGGAAAAGGAGTTTGTTATCCAAAATTGGGATCTTTCATCACATATAGCAGTGAAAATGGTTGTGTGTAAGTAAGTGTTCAACGGCATGTATGAAATGATTGAATTCTAGCCCTGTACCCATTGAATTGTTTCCATGTCAAAGACCAATAGCCACAATAAGCACTTGCTGACATTTTTGTTTGCTATTTCAGCAGAGCAGAGATTAAGGTGTGAGTTGTAAGGATAATTCCCTGTAAGTATCCTCAATATCTAGGTAGTTAATAGATGGACAAGCATATTTTTATAGTGGTAGGCAACATCACCAGGTTAGCACAGGATATGCTGGTTGACAGGCACATGAGGAGTATCAGCCCTGCACTAGGATTACCAGGGTAATGTCTCTGTTTCTGTAGGCCAAACCAAACCAAAGCTAATATTCCCCAAGAAGGATGTGAATAGTAAATTCACAAGTACGAGACGCAATTAATAGAATAACTTTTCAGAGAAGGTGATGTTTTTTATTCTCACATGCAGATTTCAGAGACAATGATAAAGCCAAGCTGAACAAGGAAGTAACAAATCCCCACCTGCATAAAGCCATTCTGACAGTTCACCTGTGATACCTGACATCACACTAAGAAACCCCATAGACCCCAGTGTCCATCACAAAAAACATCTCAGCCCCACTCCTGCTTAGGAGTTAGCCAGGAGAAATGCAAAGAGAAGAAATGTTTTAAAATACAGCCCAGTGGTGCTGCTCTTCTAAAAAGTGACCACAGAGAGATCTTGTTTTATTTAAAGTGAGTTTAGTAAAGCTAGACCTGGTGGTCAAGTTTGGATAGTGTGGGAGAGATTCACAAAAGAATGAAAATAAGGGATGTGGTCTGATCTCTCCTTTCAAAAAGCTGATCACATAAAGACTTGGAATCCTACTCAAACGAGAGCTGAAATTGAGTCAAACAGGCAGCATTTTCTCACAAGTCAGAGCACTGCAGTAACACATATAACATCATATTTTTGCATTGTGATTTGCAGAAAGCCTTAAATCTCCAACTTCATAAGGATACAGTTCAGAAGAGCCAATCAGTGATACCACTTCTTTTATGGGTACCTTTTTTAGGATAGACGTTATCTGTCATAGTGGATAGGTCATATATGGATTTTTTTTCTACATAAGACAAATATTTATGCTAAACAATATAACAATATTTATGCTAATTAATATGGTAAGAGGAAAACTGGAAACAACGTTAGAAATAAAAAATGAAGAGACTGTAAGCAAGACAAAACTAAACTTCAGTGCAAGTATGCCACAAGAGGGAGACCAAGGGCCACAGGACTTTAATGTTCAGTGGGCTGTTACAGCAGTTAGGTATCAAATGGTCCAGTGGTTGAAAACACTTGGCCAGAAAGCATGGGGTTAGAATTAAAACAAACCCTCTTTTAGTTAAAAAGTCTTAACAACAACTCTGATTTAGTAAAAACCCAAAACGTTATTTATTTTTAATAAGGAACAATCCCAAGAAATAGTTGGTCTTTGGTTTTACGTTTCATTCAGGACTTCAGAAACAAAAAGTTTGAGTAGAGGCAGCCTGCGTTCAGCACTGTTCAAATGTAAAGCTCTGCTCCACAGACGATCATAGCCTGGAACGAGCTGTCTGTCTGATTTGATGCTGACACAAGACAACTGCAGTGGGTGGTCCTTTGCCTTGCCATACCTTCAGCCAGACAAATGCCGGAAAGGGGGAGACAACAGAGATGGACCTATTTTTAGTTCATCTTTGTCAAAATTATTTAACATCTAAAAAATAGGAGGAGATTAAACTGCTCTTCTGCTTAAGGCCAAAGGGAAGATGTCATCCTGGCTTATGCACAGGTGCAGGGAACCCTGTACCCTGGGGATGGAAGCAGTGGATCAGTGGAAGCAGCTCAGCTGGGTCCTAGATGTCCCTTTGCACTGTTTCCAGAATCAAACTGAGCTTTTGATGCTTGTATGTTTTCTGTTTTGTTTCCTAGGGAAAAAAAGCAAAATGCTTTGTAAATGAAGGAGTTACACATACACCCCTTTCCCTGTTTTACCAAAGGACCTTTCCTTGGGATGTGACCCTCACAGCATTGTAGGGTAGATACTGAAATTGCTCAGAGAGGTCCTAAGGGGATTTTCAGCTGTGGTTTCATTAAGCAGGGTGCCAAGGTTCAGCATGATCAGTTCCTGAGGCAAGGGAGGTAATGCACCAGGAGGGAGGGTTACAGATGTGGGAGGTAAAACCAAATTTCTTCAGGTGTTTCATATCCTTCAGCTCCTCAGCTGCTTCCCTACTGCTCACTTCAAGTCAGCTGGCTACAAGCTCAAAGTGTCCAGGGTGGACAGGAATTCAGCAGACAGGTTAAATGCATACTGGAGGGTGGTTTCAGAAATGGGTTGTATCTGTTAGCTAGAAGGAAGGGAAAGGAAAAGCTGTTAAGACTGGCAGACTATCACTACGCTGGTGGAGAAAACCAGAAAATGCAAAAAGATTTCTGTTGTCTACAGCAAACATAAAACGGCCTGTTTTATTTTGGAAGCCAGGAGGTAAGTCTGCAGTGACTTCTTTTAGAAGTCAGGCACCAAGCAGTTTATCTGTCTGTTGCAAGTACTGACTGAGGTTTCCCTTCCCTCAGGCCAATGCAGGAATGGTCCCAAGCCATGGCTTCAGTCCCAGATCTTATTTCTTTGACAATCCTCGCAGATACGACAGTGATGATGATCTAGCATGGAATATCGCACCACAGGGAACACAGGGCAGGTGAGATACAAGAGGAACCGCTTGCTTCCCATAACGGAAACTCTTGCATACTATGGAAGACTAATGTAAATTGTCTAGCTCCAGTTGTTGCATACGTTGCAGGGGGTGAGGGAAAGCAAAGGGGGAAGCTGAAGTGGAAAGGCAGCACCGAGTGACTGGAGGGGATCCGAGGGCCCCACAGAGACTGCAATGACACGAGAATGCAAACGGTTACAGAATTTAAGAATTGTAACAGCATGTCGCTCTTTGAAAAACTCGGGTCAGATCTTTGGGTTGCATGTTTCACCCTCTGTTTCTTCCAAGAGTGGCCTAAGAAGTGCCATTTAATAGTTTAAGCATGTGAGCAAGGCAACCTAGAAAAAGAGCAGTCTCCCTGTCTTCAGGGAGAGCAGGGAAAAGCTCCACAGTGCAGGCAGCAGCTTGCGATGGTGGTGGTGAGAAGCCTCTCAGCTTAGGTTGCCCTGTAACACACCTAAATGTCTTGGGGTTTACCTGAAATGAAGAGCACATTTCCTTTCCCACTTGCTGAAAGTTTATGTGAATCCACCTGACTGCTGAAATCCCACCCAACCCAGAAGTGGCACAAAAAGCCTGTTTTCTCTGTGTAACTGTGAGCTTTAGGTAAGGATTCCCCTTCCAGGAAGGAGCAGTTCACAGCAAGAATGATAGCACCCAGCGCGGAGAAGGAAAGACAGTGCCAGGACACTATCCTGCCCTGAAAGGAGGCTCAGTCATGTGCTACTCATTTGCTTCTTCCTGTATCTGCAGAATCCTAGTAGTAGATCAGTGTGATCGGTCATCTTAAAATGAAGGCTAACTTGCTAACCGTAGTGAACATACCCAGATCTAGTTCTTGTGACTCGTTGAGCCAAGCTCATGTACTCCCTGTCGCTGAGCCCACACCATGATTCAGTAGAGTTGGATATTTGCTATTTACGCTTATCAGTCATCCTGCCCCTGCATTAGTTTTTCACATAGTAACTAAACCCCCTGAAGCTGCCGGAGGTGGTGTGCGCCAGGCTGGTATCCAGCCTGTAGCTACAGGCACCCTCCCTTCTGTGCAAAGGCATGAAGGAACCAGCCACTCTGGTAACACAGGCACAAAACAGCCACGTGCATTGTCCCACACCGCTCGCGGGAGAGAAGCCAGTATGGCAGAGCAGCTAACTGAGCACCGCTCCCTTGCACGTGGACACCAGAGGTTTAGGTCTGTCACTGACAGGCCCTCACAGTGCTAGGACTCGGCATGGATGAGGAGCACCGCCTCGAGGGTTTTCAAACACCTTCCGGATTAGTGAAGCAGAAAGGGAGGGGAGTCTTTCGTGAACTAGAAGAATCACAAAACAGTGAGTTGAGAACACTGTCAACACAATTGACAGATTGGGAAAATAAATAGCTGCCTGAACTCCTGGTTGGTGTCTATGTGACTGCATTTTGCCCACATTCACTAACCAAGTATCTGCAGAACCAACCTGCCAGTCACTAATTCCTCTGTTTTCTTTTTAAGTTTCTCTCCAGACTACTACGACTGGGGCCATCAGAACAACAGCTTCACGGCTTACATAGGATCCCTCCAGCAAGATCCAGCACTGGACACAGAGCGGCCAAGCCCTATATAACTTCAATCGACTACAGCGTTCTAGGACATTCCAATATTAAAACAAGTGTTCTGAAAAACAAAGCTTAGCAATTTTTCTTCACCTTTTGTTTTTTAGAAGTGTTCCTATGCACAGATAAATGAAGAACTTGTCTTTGCCATGAGCTTTTCATAGTTCAAGGGGAAGTATAAGCTAATGATTTAAACTTTGAAGACTGTTCTAATTAATATCTTGTTCTAAGCCACAGTATTTTTGGCTTTGAATAGAGTTGTTAGAAGGTATAATTTAATCATTTTATGCTCATTTTAAAAGAGCAAATTTCATGAAGTGAAATGGCGTAATTATTTTCTAAGTATTTTTATTTTTACACTGTGTATTAGGTTAGAAATACATGATTATGATGAATATACTGTAAACACATGAATGGGTTGTTGAAATGCATGACAGTAGCAATTCTTACATGCACAGAGAAGCCTGTAAGGGAAAAACATCAACCCAATTAAATACTGTCTTTTCAAGTTATTGCTAAAATCTCAGAGTACAATTTACTCTTTGGATCATCACTGCTTACTCAATGTGGCAAGATGGTTGAAGGGTAAAAGTCATCTATACTCTAGTTATGATCTCACAACACACTGCGTTCTGCTAAGAAAGTAAGAAAATTGTATCTTCTCAGCAGCTATAGAGACAGTCTCAGAACGGTAGAGGTGGGCACCTGGTCTGCCCGGAGCATTGTGAACTGCACAACAGGCTGAAAATTTGTAAGTTTGAAAGTTAAAGTTATGTGATCATGTCTGTCAGTCGGTTCTAGGTGTATTATGTAGAAGAATAAGTCAAATACCTAGCCAGGGAGATGGATACATATACCAGTACTTATTAAATAGAAATGCAGGAAGTGCAGTCTGGGCATAGAACAAGAGCCAGGAATACATAAAGCAGGAAAACCTCAAGTGGACCTAGAGGATCAATTCTGCATAACTAGCAGGTCAGCAAAGCTGTGCTTCAGCCTTCTACGTTCAGGGATAAAATCTGGTTTGTGGTGAAGATGGTGGATAAACGCCATTCTAATATGTGACATTTGCACATAGTAAGCCTAAAAATAATGAATACTAATCTGCAGCAAGCAGGAACTCTAACTCTACTTCAGGTCTTTTTGTTGTGCCCAGTACTGACTGGTGTGCTCTACTGTGAAGAACTCTGCAGCCCCAGCGTCTCTTTCTCCTTCCCCACATGAAACAAATACTGTAATTCAATCCACATTTCCCTAGGAGAAAAACATAGTTCTTATAGTACTTTCTACTTCTGTAGAAGTAGTTCATTTTGAGGTGTACTACAGCATCCCCAAATGGTGGACAGACTGGAGTGCTGCTATGGATGGCTATAAGCTCTTTAAGAGGGACAGGTGAAGCAGGAGAGGCGGTGGGGTAGCGCTGTATGTTAGGGAGTGCTTAGACTGTGTCGAAATTGAGGAAGATGGTGAGGATGACAAGGTTGAATGTTTATGGGTGAAGATCAGGGGGAAGGTCGGCAGGGCAGACATTACGGTGGGAGTCTGTTCAATGGGTTAAAAACTGGCTGGATGGCTGAGCCCAGAGAGTGGTGGTGAATGGGGCAAAGTCCAACTGGCGGCCGGTCACTAGCGGTGTTTCCCAGGGCTCAGTTCTGGGGCCGGTGCTGTTCAATATCTTTATAGATGATCTAGACGTAGGGATTGAGTGCACCCTCAGTAAATTTGCAGATGCCACCAAGCTGGGTGGGAGTGTCGATCTGCTGGAGGGTAGGAAGGCCCTACAGAGGGATCTGGACAGGTTAGATAGATGGGCCGAGACCAACAGCATGAGGTTCAACAAGAACAAGTGCCGGGTCTTACACTTCAGCCACAACAACCCCATGCAGCACTACAGGCTGGGGGAAGAGTGGTTAGAAAGCGGCCCGGCGGAAAGAGACCTGGGGGTGCTGATCGACAGCCGGCTAAACATGAGCCAGCAGTGTGCCCAGGTGGCCAAGAGGGCCAATGGCATCCTGGCCTCTATCAGGAATAGTGTAGCCAGCCGGTCTAGGGAAGTGATCGTCCCTCTGTACTCGGCACTGGTGAGGCTGCATCTTGAGTACTGTGTTCAGTTCTGGGCCCCGCACTTCAGGAAAGATGTTGAGGTGTTGGAGCGAGACCAGAGGAGGGCGACCAAGCTGGTGAAGGGTCTGGAGGGTCTGACCTACGAGGAACGGCTGAGGGAGCTGGGGTTGTTTAGCCTGGAGAAGAGGAGGCTCAGAGGTGACCTTATTGCAGTCTACAGCTACGTGAAGGGAGGTTGTAGTGGAGTGGGAGTTGGCCTCTTCTCCCAGGCAACTAGCGATAGGACAAGAGGACACAGCCTCAAGCTTCGCCAGGGGAGGTTCAGGTTGGACATTAGGAAGCATTTCTTCTCAGAAAGGGTTATTAGACATTGGAATGGGCTGCCCAGGGAGGTGGTGGAGTCACCATCTCTGTATGTGTTTAAGAAAAGACGGGACATGGCACTTAGTGCCATGGTCTAGTTGACATGGTGGTGTCAGGGCAACGGTTGGACTCGATGATCCCCGAGGTCTCTTCCAACCTGGTTGATTCTGTGATTCTGTGATGTTTTTCTCACATTCAACTTCAGGAAGTACCAGAAGTAGACAATTCTCGTACACATTTCACAGAGGATATACAGGAAAAGTAGATGGGATCGGGAGTAGATCTGATCAGGTCTGCTTGGAAGCCGAAAGCAGAGTAGTGCCACACTCATATGCCAAGTCTTCCACACAGTCTTTGATTTTTGGGGCGTTTGTGGTAAAATCAAAGCACGAGCCTTGCCTCTGGCAGAAGCACCCTGTCAACTGTTTGCCCTCCAGAGCTTCCATTAGTTTCTTCACTTCTTCCCAAATGTTTGTTGAAGGAAAAAAAAAACATTAAACTATCAGCCAGATGCCACAGGGCTGGGAGAAGACAGAAATTTTATTAAACCCTTTGGAGTTCTATAATCATGTTTGTACAAAACTGCCTGAAGACCCAGTGCAAGAAAAGTCGGCAGGAATTACATTTTCTTCACAGTAGATACAGCTGCACAGCAAAAATTCAATTATGAGAATTCTGTGCTTTAAAAAAGCGTAATCCCTATGCCACAGTATGCATGCAAAAAAGTGGAATTACACATGACTATTAACCAATCACAGTAATGAATTAAACAGGAGATTTAAACAATAATGTGAAAGGTAAGATCTTAATTAAATCACTATCATTATCATCACCTGTGTAACAGGTACTTACCCACCTAAACTGAGGATGAAATATGTGTATCAAAGTTTTAGTAAGATAATCTGTTAAAAATACATGCATGGAATGAAACAGAGAGCTGCAGAAGCCCTTTAGGGGGAATGATTTCCCATGAAGAGCCCCACTGGGTAAACCAACCGGAAAAAAAAGATTTACAAAATTGATTTTCATAAGCTGTTCTGAGAAAGGGACAGAATGGACCAAACTTCATTTCAAAATAAGCCTTTTTGCCTCTTAAAAACAATTGGACTTAAGCAGTGGCTAAATTTGGCCATATTCATTCAGAAACATACTATAATCCTGCCACATGAATTTCTGAAAGGCCAACACGCTACAACGCACTGTGAACAGCAACAGGTACACGGGTTACGTTTATCTTTTGAACGGCATTAAGTGAGAACGAAAGCCTGCTCATCATCTTAAGCTTAAATGACTGACATGTAAATAACTTAAGTTATATAATTTCTACCAAGTGTAGCTCAAAGGTAAATGAAATGAAAAGTAAACATCTTTCAAATAAAACCCCCAAAATTACATTCACAAAAAGAAGTTTGTAGCAGAAAATACTTTAATTCGCATTTTATAGATTCAAACGTAGCAAAGATTCAGAAGTGTTTAGATCTCAGCAAGCAGTCCCAACAGTGACTTTGATTTTAATAAATATTACATTTTAATAGGCTAGCTGTACGGAGGAATTGTAAAGTGATGAATTGCTGATTGCTACTTTATAAACATAAGCATCTAGACTGTTTACAACATATTACACGTCATTTCCCAGGAAAGCACAAAGCAAGGTCAGATAAAGGCAACCCAACCATTAAAACACAACTCAAGAAAGTGTGGCACAGTGTATTTCATGCACATACAACGACACACAGCACAAATCATCAGCTGAAGTAGGAAAACACTTTTGTTACTCCAGCTTACACAAGTCTCTATATTTTACTGTTTTAAATTTATGTTCTCACCTTCCTCCTCAGGCACTGAAGAGCAAGATGTTCAGCAACAGTGCCCTACATTTTACCTATGCAGTTTGCGCCAAGTCTTTTTTACTATTTCACATAAGTCTGCATGGCTTGGGAAAAATGAAACATTTTTGTCTTTGTCTTCTCAGTACCTCTGGGATTACAATCATTGCGTCATTTGTACAAGGAAATGTACTTTTACTCTGAAATGAATGGCAGACAATGTTGACAAGCTGATCTCCAACAGGGAGCTGGAATTTAAAATAGTTTACAGGTCATGGACAGTGTCACTAACCCTATTCTTCAGTATAAAAACAGATCTGTAAATTTCTAAAAGTTAGTTTAACATATAAAGAACTAAGTCATCCGACTCACATGGCAAAACTTCATCGGCAGCATAGTCACAGAACGTACATCAAATACAGTAAAAAAGATGGTGACAGGAAAATTGTTTCAACTAGATTTGTAACAGGAAAAATCTTATGTCCTATTTCCACAATGACAGTGAAATGAAACACCATCCATATTTGATCACTAAGCGCGATGTACCTTCAAATGCAACAGAACTTCCCTGTACACAGAATTTGCTGTTCAGTTGCATTCCTGTGTTTTCCTGACACAAAGGAAAAGAAGAAAAGCTTCCCATCTCTTTACGTCCTTATCCAACAGTGTTAACTGTGCCGCATTGTGTCAGTGAGGGTTGCAAGGAGCAGATGCCCAGGATCTATGTGCCTGAATCTCTCACCTGTCCCATGAGAAATGCATGACGCTAGCATGTGATGCTGCTTCAGTGTCCGTAGGTTTTAGCCAGGCACAGGTGGAAAAAAGGAAAAATAGCAAGTTGCATCCCCAGAAGAAGGTTGGAAGCAATTCACTTTCCCCACAAAGTAAGGGGAAAAAGGGAAGAAATTGGGAGACTCAGGTCCTTCCTGGGGCAGCACAGACAACACAATTTATTTTCAACTAGAAAATCCTGCCTAAAGCTTTAGGCACTGTAATAACACAGATAAATCCCAGCTATACAGCATTTTTCACACAAGTGAGCCTACAGGTTCTAGTCCTTGCAGGTCAATCCGAAAGGCAAGGAAATAATGGCCCGCTGAAAAACACACACTTTCAATATATACAATTACTCAGAAAACTTAAGATACTCAGGGTGTAACTCACGTACCAAACACTGCTGTTCGTGTCTGAGCTAGTTACCTTGATTCCCACTTCAATTTAATGAAGAAAAAATAAACTCTAGGGTGCAAATCACTGCATCCTACAGTATACCCTACAGAGCTCAGAACAGGCCAGAAGAATCGACCGAGAAATCACCTGCCCTTCTCCACTAACTAGAAAAAGGAAGCCTGTGGTGACTTGCTCAGACACGGGTGCCCACAGGCAAGAGAGGCTGCTGGGTAAGAACGTAACATCCCCAGGCTGGCATCAGCTTTCTCTAACGGCACATTAAATTATCTACTGGCTTAAACAAGAACTTAGGCCTGGATATCAGTTCATTGCCAATTTGTGCAACTATCACCAAAACTTTGGGGGGGGTGTGTGTGTGTGTGTGTGTGTGCGCGTGTGTGTGTGTGGTTGGTTGGTTTTTTTCTTTCATTTAGCTTATCCCAGTTGGACTCAAGATGGTTCTTTCTTGAGAAACAGTATTTTTCATAACAGCAAGTGTCAGCAGGATAGTCTCTCATTTCCAGTCAGGTAGAAATTTGAGACTAGTCTGGAAACAAAGGCCATAGAGCGTATTCCAGCTTTCAGGAAATCTCAGCTGTAAGGGACCACACTATGGAAGCCAATACAGTTACAATCCTTTATATAAACAGGTCACTAAATATCTGGTAGGGTGAAAAATGTTTAAGAGCACTTTATTTTGTGAAGACTTATTTTTAAAAACAAGAGATATATCTACACTGTATCAGCACTTCCTACATTCATAACTCCTAACTTCATTTTGAAATGTGCTGGTTTAAAAAAAAATTATTACTTCATTTTAAATTTAAACCAATATTTGGTTGCTACTGATCAGTAGTGCTGTTTCTGATTTCTGTTTTGGACAATGGTAAGTTATCATTGACATTTGTGGACAATGATACACCAGTAATTTCTTATTTTATGAAAGTTATGTTATTAACATACCCGTTTTATTACACTGAATATCCTTTTAAAGAAGATACAGTTAGGGATTGCATAGATAGAGTATGCGGTATTAAATGTCAGTGTGATTATGAATTTTAAAAAGCATCTTCTTTTAAAAGTGGCTACAAAAACAGGTTCTTACTCTTTGCACCGACCTTTTAACATAGCACTAAAACATAACCCATAAAAAGCAAATCTATCTCCACAGCTCAAAGATTGAAATGTGTTATTTTAACATTTTAGACATTAAAAAGACTATTTGTGGAAACTAAACTTGTGATTACAATCTAGAAAATAAAATGGGCTAGATGCAAATTCGATTGACAGAGGCTTTTCAGCCAGCAGCACTAACCATCTCCCCCTGCCCTTACCCCCAGTCCCCAAGCAAATGCAGGTAGCCAAGGGGCTACAGAAAAGTCACTTCCTACTGTGCTGCATCAGAGACAAGGTAGTTATTTTAAAGAAAAAAGGAAATTCTGAAAAGCAGCACATAAGGAAAAAAATGTTGATATCAGCATGATGCAAAGGAGCTCAGTATGAAATAAAATTTTCTGCTCAGTAAATTTCCTATTTTTAAGTAAGTTTCATTATTACAGTAAGAAGTCAGAACTCAACAAGAGCCTCATTTCCTTTTTCCCCCCTCCTTTTTTCTTTTCTTTTTTTTTTTTTTACACTTTCAGACAGCCAGAATCAGCATACCCAATCCTTAGAATATACTGAAGCTCAGTACTGGGGAGAGGCGAGAGGTGGACCACCTCTTTCAGGACATGCCAAGTCAGGGTGGAGGTACATATGTTTTCATATAAAACAACTGTCTCAAAAAGACAAGGAAATAAAGAAAATTTATGAAGTTTCAGTACAACAGAACCGTGAGCAGAGAACTTAAAAAATAAACAGATCAGCATAATTTACACATTTAAAAACTATATATCTCATTCATAAATATCTTTTCTAATTAATAACCATTCCTAGTTTAAACATAAATATTCAAGTTGGTATTTGATTTTACTTTTTATCAGTTCATGTGACTCCTGTAAGGATCAGTTCCTTCTGCTCAATGCAGTCATGTAAATGGTCTTCACTAATGGGTTGTGCAAAGGCCTTCATTACCTAGTCTGTTGCAATAAAACTTTAAAATTCTGCAACTCTCTTATACTTGTGGAAAGCCTGTAAAAGAAAAACACCCCTTAAGTGTTAGTAAGTCAACTGTGAAAGAGAAGTGCAAATCATCATCTTCCATAGGGGCTTTTTGTTCATTTTTTTTTGAACACAGTTCTGTTCCAAAGACTAACTAAGATACAACTTTCCCTCAAAAGATCTGCTATCTCACACTCTGTTATATTTACATAATATATTACAGGAATTAAATTTAGATATATTTAAAATTTTCCTGACTTCATTAAACATCTAAAAATCTCTAACCAGAGGTAATAAACGTTAATTACATCCTTTTAAACAGGATCAGATTGTTGTAATCGAGATCTGAAGAACTAGCATAATGAGTGAACAAAGCAAGTTCTACACATTTTTTAAAGCTATTAAAATGTTTTATTTCATCACTTGAATGGGGTAAGCTTTTGCTGTTTTAAAAAAAAATAATCAAAATTAAAGTTTTAACAAAAATAATCACATCATACACAAAAATACAAAAGCCTAAGGGCTAAATAGCAGCATTAAAATATCTCCACATATTTTTCTTCCTTTTCACTACTTTTGACATATACATATTTAAAACAGAAAAAAAAAATGTAGAACAGCTCTACTCAGTGTCCAAAACTGAGGAGACATACCCAAAGTCTAATGCTTAAGACTGTTTGAGACTTAAATCCAGCTTTCACAAGATGGAATTTATGAGATTTCAGATAAATAGATGAACTGGATCCCAACACACAATGATGACCAAGGCCAATAATCAGCACTTCACATACTCAGTTTGATGGCATTAAGTTTATCCATATCACTACTAATAATTCAGCCTTTAAAAGCTACAGCTACATGTACGATACCATCTTTCCACAGACCTTGAGTGTTGACACTGACGTTTTATGGTTTTTCTACTATACAAATGATAAAAACTTACCTTCCAAAGGCATTTACAAGAGCAACTATTTCTTGACGTGTGAGTTGAAAACCTTTTGATGGGCTGTTCTCAGGAAGGCTCTGTATTTCTTTCTCAGAAAACAAGATCTTCAGAGCAGTTCCTAAGCCTTGAGTCTACAAGAAAAGTCCAGTGTTCTAACATCAAGAAGATCACTCCTTTGTGCTCTCAGAAAACCATAAAAAAGTTAAAAAATTACTAATCCGGGCAAACTGTAGCACCAATTCTTATATATTGACACTCCCTCAACCCAAATAATTGTACACAAACCAGGACCCCAATACAAATGCATGCCATCAGTTGTGTACCAGGTTCAGTCACTTATTTAAGAACATTTGTTTCCTCATGAATACTACGCTCTTCATCCTTGTGTTTTTAATTTCCTTTCCCACCTCTTTTCTTCTCAGCCACACCAGATGCATAGGAAAAACACGCCTGTAACAACACTTCCAGCTCCCTTCCGCCCCTTACCTTACAGATGCCCCACTGCTGCAGGAGCTGTTGGATCAGATCTCCCCTTTTCTTCTCCCCTCCCCCTTCCAAGTCAAACTAGGTTTTATTATGAGGTATCACAACACTTCTGCTTTTTCCACCTCCAGTCCCAGTGGCAGACATTGCAGTTTCAGTTTCAACCCCTATTTTCTATACAGAAATAGAACAGAAGAAGCTATTCTTATTTCCCTTTTTAATCGGGCTACAGAAACAACCACTGGATTTTGACAAAAAGTGATTGAGGCTGGCTGCAGGTCAGGAAATCTGGCCCTATTTCATTTTGTGTGAGAAGGAAAAAACAATAATATATCAGAAGCATTAACTAGGACAGGGTAGGCAGAACTCTGGAAATTCAGCAGAGACCACCAGATTTTTGATGTTACAATTTGAAAACTGAACTCTGATAAGCTTAATGCTGTACAGCAGAATAGTACCGTAGGCAACCCAAAGTAACAACTATTCTCAGTCTGGACTTAACATTAGTCTTGAGTTTTAAAATCTTGTTCTCAAAATAAAAATACCAGGTGTCCAGAAACTGAAATTCTGTTTTTCAACTTCCAGCTTTACTGTGCAGCACCTTTGCATTCAATCGCTGCCTTCTGCATAAATTGTGAAAATCTGAATTACTTCTCTTTCTTATGCCTCAATTTGTGGAGTTAAGTCTCACTCTGGATTTTCTAACAATTAAGCAAGCTGTGTATTTCCAGGAAGGCTTCCCACAGGTGATTCTACAAGGCTCATCTGATCACTGAATACAGATAAGATACTGGCTGCCAGTAAGACTTTGCTGTGAAGCATCTGCTTTAAATATAATTTTTTTTGAGAATACAAACTATACCTTCTAATAAACTGAACAGCTGTTGACTAAACAAAATAAACATTTTTTAAACATTTTTTTTTTTAAATTGTTTAACAGTGAACTAAACATATGTCTATTTTTAATATATAGATAAGGATATCAGGGCCAGGTTGGATGGGGCTTTGAGCAACCTGGTCTAGCGGAAGGTGTGGTGGGGGGTTGGAACTAGGTGATCTTTAAGGTCCCTTCCAACACAAACCATTCTATGATTCTATGATATCAAAGACCAACCATGTGCAGAAAGCGTGAATACTAAGGTAAGAGGCATCCTGCCAAACTGAAATAGATGCTTATCTTCTAACCTCCCCCCACCAAGTGCACACACACGTAAAATAAGCTGTACCTGCAGTTTGCCCCACAGCCTGCATTTATCACATCCAACACAATCCATTATGCGGGATATGTTCTTGAAATGCAATCGGAATTCTTCCTATCAGTTAAAAACAAAATAAAAAAGGGTAAGTTAAAGTACCTCTTAGCTTTACAAAAACAGAAGGTTAACTAATCTAGTACCACTAGAATACCAACTCTCTATTACTAAAACTTAACAAAACCACTACCATATGTGGTCACGCCATAACAAAGGTCCACGTAAACCCAGAGTCTTGTTTCCAGGCACTGCTAATAGTTCATTTCTCAAAAAAAACCCCAAAACCAAAAACACAGGACATGCAGGGTAACACTTGGACTCTGTACACTGAGTTTCTAGCAACTTGCTCAAAATTTTCTGAGCTGTAAGTACTGTATCTGTGTCCCTGCCCAATTTTTCTCCCCATTATTCAAATCCCTTTTGAACCAAAGTACCTTTTTGAGAAACTGGCAAACAAGTTACAATTCACAAAAGACATTTCCCGTCCAAAGATATGAGCAGATTGTGGCTTTGCAGCTTCAGAGTGGAAGCAAGCACAGCACAGAACTAATTAAGACGATCTCAAATATTTAAGGTCAGAAAAACACTAGCTGGGCTGATAAACTACTGGCACCTTTCTAATAGCATTCTTTCTAATGCTGATGAAATTCCATACTATTACTGAAATAAGTATTAAAAGTGTTAGTAAGTATTAAACCAGACCTTTATTACTGAGCCACACTCCAGCTGTGGAATTGTAGCATGTACCAAGCTGAACACCAGCACATTAACACCGGAAGTTGCTAAGTAGTAACACTAGGTTCCCAAGTCTAGGAACTATGCTTTTCTAATGTTAAGTATAATATTATATTACATTGTATTATACTATATAAGGCATCAGTTTTTTAAGCAAACATCATTGTTGGGTTTTTTTTTTCAGATGCTTATGAGAAACAGATACTCTACTTAAAAAACACCTTTGCATCTACTGGTAATATCAATTCAACTAATTTGCCTCATCACAGTCCTGACAGCAAACCCAAGGCACTAAACCAGAGACTTCAGTCTGCTTGGCTCAGGACACCACCTTGCATTCATTCACTACAAAGCAGATTAAAAGGCCTCTCAAACACAATTCTGTAAGTTTTTATCCCTGCCTTTTCCACTCTCATGCTTCTCTCTGCTTCTCATAGATAGAGAGGTTTTCTAAAATAACACAACTTAATTCCAAAATGGATATTTTGGATGTCATTCAGAAAAATAGCTTTACCTTTAATGATTTGGCTCCTTTTTTATCTCCAGCAAACATGGACTTTTCATCAAAGTGCATATGGAAGGACCTAATAAAGACAAAATGCAAAAAAAAAAAAAACCCAACAATGGTATAAAATACAGTGTTCCATCGAGCTTGGTGAGCAGCTGATGCCATCAGTGTAAAATACTTTTCAGAGTTCCTAGTGTTTGCAGAATAGCTCTTAAAAATTTACTGAATGGTATCAGTTTTACTATTCAATCACTGTAACTTGAAGTGTTATTTACAGGTTTGTTGAGAATTTTCTTCACTCCATTTCCACTGATAAAGATTTCTTTCTAATACACACTGAAATTGTCTTAATGTTTGCTTTTCAGTTGATCACTGTCTTACCACGTCTCAAATACGTAGCAAGATCATGATCAGTGGCAGCAACGAAGCCACACAGCACATTACCAATTACAAAACTTAGTGAGAAGGTGAGCAAAGAAACTGGACTAAAGAACCTTACAGAGTAAACTGAAGGAAGAAGGGATGGCTAAAACCCCACAGGCTAGGTCTATGATAAAAGCTGGATTACTTAACTAGATCATTAAGACTACATGTACTATCTTCCTTTTCAAAATAAGTTCACAGAATCATAGAATGGTTTCGGGTGGAAGGGACCTTAAAGATTATCTAGTTCAACCCCCCTGCCACAGGCAGCGACACCTTTCCACTAGACCAGGTTGCTCAAAGCCTCATCCAACCTGGTCTTAAACACTGCCAGGGAGGGGCATCCACAGCTTCTCTGGGCAACCTGTGCCAATGTCTCACTGCCCTCACAGTCAAGAATTTCATCCCAAGATCTAATCTAAATCTACCCTCTTTCAGTTTAAAACCATTCCCCCTCGTTCTGTCACTACTTGTCCTCGTAAAAAGCCCCTCTCCCGCTTTCCTGTAGGCCCCCTTCAGGTACTGGAAGGCTGCTAGAAGGTCTCCCCAGAGCCTTCTCTTCTCCAGGCTGAACAGCTCCAACTCTCTCAGCCTGTCTTCATAGGAGAGGTGCTCCAGCCCTCTGATCACCTTCGTGGCCCTCCTCTGGACTCAGGTTGTGCATCTTACACTGAAGAATCAGAAAAAGCAACAAACAGGAAGCAGCCCAGGGTGTTTGTTGTGTGGGGTTTTTTTCGGTGGTTTTTGTTCACCTGTTTGGGTTTTTTGTTTGTTTTGTTTGTTTGTTTGTTTTGTGTTTGTTTTGTTTTGTTTTGTTTTTTAAAGATTGTTATATTCAAACCTCAAAAATATTCATCTCTTCCCATCAAATGTACAAATTCCTCTTGTTCTCTCCCGTTACTTAATTTTATTTCCTCATTCCACCTCTCCTCCTTGTCCTCGCTTATTAAGAAGTCATCTGTTCTCACTTGCAAATATAACTGAGAATTTCAAACTACTGATAAAAAGAAATCTTATGCCTTACTTTGTATCCCTGAAGATATCTAGTAAGAGAGCTTTAGATTCAGCATCCTCATGGCCATTTCCAGTGTAAAGGTCAACAACTGAACGCTCAAAGTATGGTGCAACCTTTGACAAAGCACGCAGCTCAATCAAATATAAGAAATACAAGTTTTTGAGTCTCCTTGGTCCTTCTCCTTTTGTTTCAATAGGGTCAAAGCGGCGAGTGAACTCTTTCACATTCGGTCCCCAGCGAGGCTTCCCCCAGGTTTCTACACAGAGGAAAAAAAGAGCACAGGGAGTACAACATACATATTTAGAAAAAGAAAGTAACTAAGTATACATCAAAAATTTTCAGGAAAAAGCAAATACATGTTATTGTAGAATTCCATTCAGCCATTTTACCTAGGCTTAAATTACCTTCAAGAAGATAATTTGCACACAGATGCAAGTTGATGCTAGCATGAAGTCCAGAAATTAGTTTATAAAACACTCTTTTCTCAAGGCAAAGACCTGTCCAGGAAAAAAGACAAACAGACCCCAAATTAAATACTGGAAATAATGTATTAAAATGTATACACCTTGACATTTCAGTGATGCACATCTGCATCATTTAACTTTCAAGAGTTACAATTACTGTACCTCAGCATTGTTAATAAGCCCTTATATCCATCACAGGAAAAGTTTACCACTTATTTTTTATACGAAGAAGTACTAAGAATGAAGTTTGACATTTCTTACTTGGTATTTTAGTGTTCTAATAAATACAGTCAAATAAGTATGTGGTTAATTAGTATAGCTAAATTGTCACACAAAAGTAAGATGCTTACGTTGTTTGAGCAATAAATTTGAAATAGTATCAAATTTTGACAGTCTGTAAACCAGAACTATACTGTGACCCATCCTAATTAGAATGAAAGCTACCACTGAATTAGAGTAGTGACCTTACAGAAAAACATCAAAAAACCCAGAAAACCTTATGGCAAAAATATTTCTTCCCAGCTCTACTGTAAATTCACTGAAGATTTAAATGCACAGAGCAAAACCTTGAAAAATGACTTTGATGGTACAGACTTCTACAGCATAAACAGAAATGCAGTGGCATTGGGTGGCCAAAATAGAAATTAAATGCAGAAATTACTTATAATATCACTTAGATCCAGAGACAGAGACTACACTTGGAATTTAGGAGTTTGTTCCCTTCTCAAAGATATGTTTGGGTGACTTCCCTGACGCTCCAGTCTCCACAAACAGAAGCAGGAAGAGCTGATGGTGAAACCTATCCGTGAGGCTGAGACATGGCCGGTTTATAGACACCACACTACAAAAAGCATATAGATTTGTGTGCTTTCCTACAATAGCACCAGTTAGAGATTTCCAACTAGACAAGTAAAGGCTTATGAAAGGCAGAATGAACTAAGTTTAAAATTAAGTACATTTAATGCATTTACTTTTCTGCACACCTCCAAAATGCAGTTTTGATTGCTACCACTGTAATAATAACTTCCATTTAAATATGCATAAAAAGCAAATTGCTTTGCCTTTTGAACACACATACTTATGTTAGTTTATATACTGGGAACAGAACCATCAAAAACTTTAATGTTTTTTAAAGCTGTTTTCAAATAAAAATGCTTAGCAATATTACTAATAATTATGTCCCTGCTTAAATGCCTAAAATGAGCAGAAAACTCAAAGTAACTGGTACTGAAGTGAACTCCCCCTTTACAAAAGATGCAACGCTGAAGGGTTTAAGGAGTATACTATCTAAGTGAATGAGAAGATTTCGAAAGACCCTCAAGACAAAAATATTATTTGAATGACACTCAGAGGTTCTGCACAATTTATTAAAAAGCCCACACTATGAAAAATATTTGGGGAGAGGAAAAAAATACTATAGTGTTTCTTCTAGTGAATTTAACATTATACTAATGCATCCAAGAGGCTTTACCTTCTAGCCAGGTGTAGAAAGATTCTCCTGTAAATACAAAGTATACAATTAAATGAAGAGTACTCGTTACAGTATCTTTATATTACTACGAATACTAACATTAGCTGCCATCTGGATACAAAGCTAAATAATTTAGCTACTAAAGTGCAAATAGGCACTGAAGTGACTGAACTTTGAGGTTAGTTTAAATCTGTTGGGATCAGACTAGGAGAAATACAAGAATGAACATGACTAAGCTACTGGTTAGGGCATTCAGAAGTGTATGAAAGCACAAGCCTGATTATATGTACTAGTGGTGAAAGACATGATAGAAGAGTGTAATTATATCTGATAGCCTTTACCTTGACTGCTACTGTCTGAAGGTTTCCTCTAGGCTTAGATCTTTTGCCTGAGAGCTTTCAGCTGACTGAAAAAATCTTAAAGTCTGTCTCACTGTAGACAGACCAAATGCTTCCCCTCGCCCCTCCCCCCTTCCCAAAATCAACAAGGACATTCAAGAAAGTACACAAGAAAACTGTCACTCTTCTTTTAAGGGATCTGACATCAGTATCAATGGGGCTCTGGAGGACACCCAAGAATCTTTTACTTTATGCATCTCCAGTTATCTCACTAATAACAGATCACAACAAGGATATGTTCTTACAAGGATAAGAACATATTTCTTACAAGGATAAGAACCAACAACAGAACTTCATTTTGCTCTTACCCACGTCTTCCCCCTACTCCAAATGAAAGAATTATCCCAATAAAAACATGATCAATCATCTGCATAAAAACATAACTTTCCTGCTCTCTAAGGCAAGAGCAATAAAGTGAATAAATCAGATGTCCAAAACTCTTTAATGCTTACTTAATTTCCGCAGGTCAAGCAAAGTAAGATGACTTACCATCATCTCCTCCTTAGGGGGGGGAAAAAAAAAATCCATAAGCATTAAAATGATAATTTCCACAGCAAAGCAGTAATGAAACACAGGCTTTACTACAAATACTGAAAAAGTACATGAAGCCTTATTTAACCTACAAAAAAACAGGCTACTTTCCAACCTCTTCCTCCTCCTCAAGACCACCTGAGACTAAACACATCATCATAATGCAAGTCACTAAGAATTTGAAATCTTAGCTGGTTTACATATTCTTGAAAGCTATATTTTAGCTTCAGAAAGATGGCTAGGAAATCTTCTTCTTCAATTCCCATTACTCAACAATCTGACCAGTGCTCCTTTCTGAAATTCTGATCCTTGAGTTAAACTGCTCTTACAATTCTTTTTATTTTTGTATGCCAGCAATATATTATCTCAATATTTATAATTACTAAAAGCTATCTTGATTTTCTAATGTGTGGTGATATGTTTTCTAACTCAATCTATTGGCTAACAGTTAATTTTTAAAGGAAATGAGACACACTGACAGGGGAAAGCTGACTCATTTGGAACACCAGGTTATAGGTTTCAATTTAAATTTGAAAACTTAAAAAAATTAAAACCCAAGTCACTGGCATACTTTTTTTTTTACATTCTTGTAGATAACTGAGCCTTCCTAAGTATCCACTCTTTCTTCAAATAATGCAATTATTTGTACATTTGTAATACACTAAACATTATGGATGGAAAATGTAAAGCTACATTACACTAGGATGACTACGAGCTAAAGTGATTAAATGCTCTAGGAAAAAAAGACATGGAAAGAATATAAAAGCGTTGAAAGTTTTACTAAACTTAACTCCTTCCCATCCACACTGGAAAATTACTGTGACACTTACTAAACAGTTTGAGACTTGCTTTAGTTTTCACATTAGCTCCTCTGACATTAATAAGCCTATTCATATGCGTAAGATTACGGATGTATGTAATCAAGTATCACAAACCTTAGTCTAAATATTGAAAATGGACAGCTACTTCTACACAGGAAATGAAAAAAGCAGAAAGCACACCTACAGACTGAAGATCACTATTTGTATCACTTGTACTGCGATAGTCACTATGTTAAAAGAACTGCATTAGAAAATAAAACAGGCAAGACCCACCCCTACTAGGCGCCAGTGGATTTAAAGGACGATAGACAGATCGAGGCCTAGAAAATAAGTTAGAAAACACAAAAATCAGTTTTAAGCTAAACCAAAGTGCAGGTATAAGAAATAGGCTTCCTCTCCCTCTCAATTACTTGAAGCAGTTTTCTTCATAGATGCTGTTCCATACTCTCCAAGCAGAAGGCCCCTTGTATCCAGTGTAACGTTCTGGATTCAGCAGCAAATCCACATACTGTGCATCTGGAGATCTCTCATCTAAATAGGATGTTACATATTCTTTTGTTACATATTCTAACTCATCATTTAAAAAAGATTACATGTAAAAAAAAACAGACACACAGAATAAAATATAAATAAGAGGTCTTCAGATAATACTATTCTGCCTTCCAGTTGGATCATAAATGCCTTGTACGTACAAATACAGCAATATACACGCTAAATAGAAAGCTCAAAAGTATATAATTTATTCCAAAGTCTCTTGTGCAGCCAGAATTTCTATAATGTCTGAACACGTTCTATGTGGCTTCAACTCCACCATAAACACTTGTCATGCAATGTGTTCTCTCACCCTACGCTAAGATATAAACAGTGTTTTGTTTTAAATGGGCTTCAAATTCAAAGTTTATTTGTCCAGCAGTATTTGGTTGGGGGGAATTGTTTTTTTGAAATGTGTATACTGCTACGGGGGCTTCTTGATAAAGACAAGGTCAAAGAAGTGCATCTTGTAGTTGGTGCATATTGTATATTTATTAGCTAAATCACTTTCTTCCCCAAGATACCCTTGTATACTGTCAAAAAGTCACATTGCTTACTTGAACAAACCTACAGCATATTGCAGAATGCTCTGTTGGTTATAGCCAGAAACATGGACTTGGTAGTGTTCGGTTAATGGTTGGACTTGATGATCTTAAAGGTCCTTTCCAACCAAAACAATTCTATGATTCTATGTTATTTAAGCAGCATGTCAACAAGTTATACCCTCATCTCTAAAGCCCACTACAAATTCAGGCAACATACCCAAAGAAAATTGTGAAACAGTACCCTCTCTGCTTGAAAACTCTGTATAAATAGAAACTTAAGTTTTGAGCTATAAGCAGTAAAAAGCAGGAAGAATTCCCTCCTCTTTGAAATTCTAGGTCAAGAACAACTCATGCTTAAGAAAACCCGCATACAATACAAGCCAGTAGTCCAGAGACTTATTCATAGGAATAGGCCAAGCAGTGCCACAGAGTATTTCCTCAGATGTCAAAAAAAGCCACAGAAACAGAGAGTGAAAACTGCTCTGAAAAGAAGAGATGATTCTGCATGAGCAGTTAAGCATCACTTCAGCAGTAGTAGCAAAAACAAAGAAAAGAGACAGACACAAGACGCACAACACCACAGTGAGTGCCAGATGGGACAAAGTCAAATTACAGCTTGCTTTATTTCTTTGACATCATGGCTAATCTAAGAAGTTCCTACACTTCCTGGTCACTTCACGTCTCCATTTTTTCTTCTCATTATCCACATACAACTGAGTCTGTGGGGCAGTGCAACAGAAGGATGGAAAGCTGACCTGGGTTATGAAGTTGTTTTCAGCTAGATCAATTCCCTTATCTAGTTTATCATTAAGCCCAACAAAAAGCTAGTAAAAAGTAAAATTGATGATACAGTTTTGTGCTACAGTTGAGTGAATGAAGAACTCTCGCACCACCAGGAAGAGAGGAGAGGAAGACAACAAGAGCTCCTACCTCCTCCCAGTAAAGTTGTTCTCTCTCACCTCTCCCTGCTCCACCTCACAAACTCACCTGATAAGCCAGTTCATCCCAACAATCTGGGAGATGTCAACTTACTTTCCTGCTATTCAAGTAAGCTGGATCAGCTTACCATGCAGAAAGATGCATGCCAGAGCAAAAAAAGCACTGGAAGAACACAATTGGGGGCAGTACCTCCTCCTTCAGCAGGGCATGATGTAGGGAGAGATAAAGGTATAGAATCAGGAACCACTTAAGTTAGCATTACTTCTAAAAGAAATGCTCCTAAACTACACCTTTCCCAACTGAGTTCTCTTAAATAGGCAGCTTGAAGATGACAGAGGCAGCAGCAGCTTACTGCATATAACAGTTCAGATCTATAGTAATGCTCATCAAGTATTTATTACAGAAACAGTTTATATAGAAAGTTTTCACAGATAAGACGCAGCAGAAGTGCTGAAAGAGAACCACAGCTGGTAAGTCCACTACAGCTGCTACTTTCTCAGGTGACACCAAACATTAGCCTAAAGGTAGTTTAAAACACCTTTCATTATGCCCTAAGTCTTCCTAGCATAGAACACTTCCTAAGGTATTTATTAAAATGGCCGTTAGCAGTCATTCCTGAACTTAGCAATTCTCATGATTATCTGAAAAAAATTCCTGTGAGCTTTGAATGCTACAAGCAAATAAAAGGACTCACATATGTGGAGCAGAGGGAAGACACAATCTAGTATCCTCATGTTTTAAGAGTAAGAAAGCCTTTACAAATAAGAGTGAATTTAGTGCAGAGATCATGTGGAAACATAGCGAGGCTGGAGGAGGAGCAAGCTCAGCCCAAGCATAGACAGTAGAATAGCAACAATAATAATATAGTAGTAAGAAACTGAATCAGGTGCAAGTAATTTGTCTTATATTTGTGATAGATGCAACTCTTGTGAGAAGAAGCCTTTTAAAAAATAGATGTGAAATTCCTCCCATTTACTTTCTTTTTTATTTCCATAAGTCTCCTGTCCATTGTACTAACACAGGATGACAGTGAATGTGCATTGTGTAGACTACTAAATGCTCCTTGTAAAAAATTGCATTCTTTGCATATAAGATGATATTAACTGTCACATCTCCATTTAGCTCAAAATTTAAACTTTTAAAAAATTGTTATTTGCAGAGAAACAATAATATTTTGTGTTTTTTAAGAGACAGTAAATAAAATGAACACTCTGAAAAAGCTTAAACATTTTACCATCAAGTTCACAAAAATGATCCTGTGAATCATCGTATCTTGCCCAGTCAATGAAAGCCTCCTTACTTTGGTTACTGAGGGGAAGAAAACACATTTTATTTTAAACTTTTAAATAAACAACATCAGTGAGAGCTACCGAAAGAAACACAATCCACATATAGTAGTTAACTTGGAACTGAATTCTGAATTGCTATATCTGACACTCGAGAATATATGGAGTTACCGCTTGTCAGCTATACAGAGATTCAAGTAGGCATCAACTGCAATACTTTAAAAAGTCATTTTAATGTCAGACAGCAAGAAAGATTTCACCATCATTATTTGGACAAACTGTGCACTGGCAGTGACTTCTCTTCCTTCAGTAAGAGCTTGGTAAAATACTTCCATAGCATACATTTTTAACAATTTTCAAAGTACTGCTTTAGCAGCTGTCACTTGGGAGGGTGGGGGGAGAAATCATATTTTCTTAACCTGTACTTTCAACAAGATCTACAATACTTAACCTTGCTTTTAGTGGGAAACTGTACATCTAAATACCTCTTCCAAGCTAAATTACTCTATGAATATGATTTGTCTTAACCCTTTTAAATCATATTGGTATTCCACTCACCCTAGGATTTTCAAAGGTGTACTGTACCAGAGAGACAAGTATTTTGAAGTTCCCACACTATGAAACACAAACAGTGCCAAAAGCTGAATGCTTTCTTCTGTACATATGTGCAGCACAGAACCACTGATGCCACACTACTGACAGCAAAACATAAGCAAAGTTACCACTGGGAACTCTGCTCCAGGGTGTGTGAAGCACCTTGAAATAACGAAAGCAACCTATTCTGTTTGATCAAATTAGTACTAGCTCAATTCAACAAACAGAGGCAATTCTGTAACAAGATACATTTCTAATCTTCTGCCAAATCACAATAGGAGACTTTACACTTGGCATTAGATGAGGAACTTCTGCAGTAATTACTAGCAGGCAAGATTTGAGAATCACAAGAAATACAGTTGATAAAGAAAAATAACCCAAAACCATGAGGATGTTGCATTGCTAGGTAGAGAACATGGAGGTCTGCCTACAAAGCACAAACCCTTCCTGCACTTGCAGGATCCATTACCTGCCCCCTCCCGACTTTAATCATCTATCCTACTCTCACAAAAGGCATTCTCTTTAGCTCTCTCTCTGTGTACTGATTCTCATATTCTCTTGCCTTACAGGAGTAGAAAAGAGTTACTAGATTCTTATTTCTCCTAAAAAACCTTGGATAAGGGCTCTACCCAGTTTGGTTTAAAACACCGCACACCAGGCAGAAGCAGTCACTTTTTCATGGCAGTCCCATTTTGTCAGATAACAGGAAAGAGTTTCAACATCTCTATCAGGCAGAACTACTGCAATCTATGGCCAAACGCACCAGACCCCTCCATCAACAGCGAAGAACTGATTTTTCAATTTCTACTTTTTAAAGGTGGGGGATCTAGTAGGTTTTTTAAGTGCTGTTCCACACACTTTCCTACTCCTACTGCAGGGGCAATACCATCCTGCAGAATTCCTCCCACCCAACCCTGACTGTGCCATGCAATAAGCGAGATCAGGGAATTGATCCAAGCTAAAAATAACTTTGCCAACAACTAAAGTAACTCACAGGCTCCCTGATCTGGTTCACTGAATGATCACGTACAGGCACATCAGCGTACCAGAGGGACAGAATCCCTTAATCCAGCACAGTCATCAAGAAGAAAGACTGATACTGGCAAAAAGCAGAAAAAAAAAGTGGGTTTATTTACAAGTTTCCTCCAACTCTTGATGCTGTAAGATCTCTCTTTCAAATAACATCAAAGTGTACTTTAAAAAAAAGTCTACTTATCACTTAACACCTTTACCTTCAGATGTTCTTGCATCATTTCACATTTACTTTCTAATGGGCTATGGAAATAATGAAGAACAAAAAACAGCACATTGCAAAAACAAGACAGACAAAACAAAGTGCTCCTTTGTTACTATTTTTGTACTACTATTGTAAATCACAGCATACCTTAAGGTACTGTTAACTGCTCCCAGTTTGTTAGCTTGCTCACAGTCTTCCAATTCTTTGGAATTATTTGCCACTTTTGAATACTGTAAGAAAGTTCGTATTTAATAAACAAATTAATTACCTAAAATTCTCTGAGAACAGGTGCTGTGAAAGGTATTTCTAGGTTTAGCAGTGAATTGGCTAGTATCAGGGAAAATCCTCAGATTCTAGAAGCAGTAAGTAATACTGGAACATTTCTTATTGCTATTTTTCTTCACTTAATTTCATCAGGCCAATTTTGCTCTGTGGATTTAACTACCACAGAAAATTCAGATAAATATGTAAAAAATTTGTTTGTTTTGCTTTTTTGGCTTCTTAAAATTAAATAGAGTTCTAAAGTGTTTCAGATACTTATTTACGTTCTTGTAAAAGGACCTTGGAAGACAAGCAGTGTCACATGTATAAACATACCTTGTATTTTGCAAGCATAATCATACTCCAAGTTTCATTGGTCATTTCAGTACGAAAATGTATCAGTTTGGGCCATTTTCCCCTCGTGTTTCATTTAATCCTGTTCATTAGCATGCTTTAGACATGCAGAAGTCTGGAAGAGAGGCTTTTCAAGCTGAACTCAAGTTTTGATTATTTTAAAACCAGAATGGAAGTATTCAAGCTAAACTCTGATTCTACAGTACTTTTTAAAAAGTAATCAACTAAAATAGACTTACTATTAGAATACTTCTAAGGAAAACATTTGAAGAATTAAAGACTAAATTCCACTATTCTACAGTAATATAGTTGTGTCAGCAGGGAATTTGTTAAGTCTGTCAGCTGAAAGCGCAAAAAATCCTTCTAACAGTTTTGGAACATAATAGATCGTATCAGTGCTCTCTTAAAAGATAAACTCAATTTCCTCTTTTTGGGCAGTTTTGGGTTGGGTTTTTTTTTGTGCTTGCATGTGTTTTCTTTTGCAGACTGAGCCTTAGGTTTACACAGATTTCTACTTTATCACAGTCCTTAAGAAATACAGAAAATGATTTAATGTTAAGCAACTGATAGCTTATATAAAGCTAAACTGCTGGCTTACCTTCACTTCAGGGCACATACATATTGACATGAAGGATTACTATCCAAAACCAGCTCAAAACAAAAAGGTAAGCTAAAGCCTTTGGTCAACCCTTCAGAAGTAGCAAACAACAATTATAATTTGATGAATTTTAAAAGAAAGAGAATAGTTCATTTCTGAGGACAGACTTGTGGTCAAGATGCCAGAGGCAAAGCACCACCTCAATACATATGATAATACTTCTCAAAAAAAGAAAGAATTTAATTAAAACGGTTCAAATCAGTAAGCAAGATGACTTGCTTTAAAAATGCATTTGCCAGCACCAAGACAAGGAAAAACAGCAGAACCTACTGCAGACCAAAGAAGCAGAGATTAAAAAACCCAAATAATTTAAACCTGGGCCTTGCCCATAACAAATAATAACTCTAGAAGGAATTTCTCAATTTTATTGGATTTGCCAGGTGTGGGGGCTCATTCTTTGGCATCACATGGATGTTAAATGGAAAAATCTGAACAAGGAATGGATCTGACCTAGAATGAAACAGATATTGCTGATGAAATAACATACTGAGATGCTGAAGTAAACATTCTGCATGTCTAGAGTTGAAAACCAATCCCTATCCTGATGTGAAAAAAATTACTGCCAAGAATATAATCATAAATTTAAGGTTTCAACAGAACAAATATTCAAGTCTCAAAACATGTTTCCAGGCTTCACTATTCTCCAGTGTTTAACAGCAACAGCTATCGGATCAGTGCTCTGTGACCACTGACTAGATCAGGACAAATTATCCATTCCTGCCAAGGCAGGATCTCCTAAGAGCACTTTCTGGAAGAAAACAGAAAAGAGGTGGGCAGGGAGTAAAATATTAAGTTAAATGTCGTAACCTTGAGTTACCACATCCTCTCCCTTGCTTCAAAGAGTAATATAGCAGCTGTCATGACAGTTCTTTAATATCTAGCCCCCAAAAATGTGTTCACCACTCAAATGAAACAGGACTATATAAAGGGAAACTACTTTGTGCCCCTCCAGCACCATTTCAAAAAGCTTATGTTGGTGCCAAGAATTGAAAAGAGATCCTCCATTGCTAACTGCACTTCTATAGGGAAGCTGTGCAAGTGTAACCCTGGTCTTTGTGGCTAGATGAGCTTTCAAAAGAAGAACTGTTCTCTGTATGGTTCAGCAAACAAACAAAAAATCCCCCACAAAAGCCTAAATAAAGCTAGAAGTTTACAGGCTCATCTATGGTAGGAGAGAAGGGCAACAGGAAGTTGCACAGAAGCCGAGCATTTAGACCACAGAACTCTACTGAAGAGATTATATCTCTCATTATTAAAAAGATGTCTTTGGTTGTTTTCACTTTTCCAAGGCAGACACTATCAGGATGAAAGAGAGAAACTGGACGAGTATGTCCGCAGAGGAAAAACACCTTTTTTTTTTCTAAACCAATACTTTAAGGATAATACACAAGGTGCAGGACTTTCCCAAATGGACCAAGCACAGGCTAATAGCACAGTACTTGAATAGTCCTTGAAACAAAACATTCATACTAAGAGGAGTTTGATGTTTCCTTAAAAGGGATATTAAATGAGACTGTCAATTTTTAATTGGCTCCAAGAAAGATCTTTAACTGAATCATAAGAAGTAAGAAAATGGTGTAGGTAAGATTTATGTCAGTCCTGATGACAATTTTCCTGCAGAAGTATTTTATTTTCTGGCAGAGAAGCAGCAGGCATTGGTGTCTGTTCTACTACAAATCAAAGCTGCAGAATTGCCCACCTTTCAGTACTGTAGCTGGTTGCAACAACCTACAAGGCAATTCAAAGGAAACAACTGTAGCAAACATACCAGCAAATGATAGCTTCCCAAAGAAGCCATCCCAGTTTCTTTATTGTGGTGAAAGCAAAAGGTGGCTGATTTTTCACTTCCAAAGTTCAATTCAATAGGCTCAGGTGAAGTGTCTTACAAACAGCATACTCTTGGGCTACTAATTAACATCCTACTTATGGCTCTCAAGATTAATCAATCAGGAAGCTCAAATGCCTACTAGAAGAATCCCTTCTAAAACAGTCTTTAAAGTCTTAGAATGCCTCTTTAATGAGGCGTTATGATATTTCAGGAGTCAGTTTCTCTAGAATCAAGCTTGGAAGAGAACAGAATCAATAAAGAGAACTGGCAACAGATTATCCAGGTCAAGAGAGGTTCTCCTCCCCCTCTACTCTGCCCTGGTGAGGCCGTATCTGGAATACTGTGTCCAGTTCTGGGCCCCTCAGTTCAAGAAGGACAGGGAACTGCTAGAGAGAGTCCAGCGCAGAGCCACGAAGATGATTAAGGGAGTGGAACATCTCCCTTATGAGGAGAGGCTGAGGGAGCTGGGTCTCTTTAGCTTAGAGAAGAGGAGACTGAGGGGTGACCTCATTAATGTTTATAAATATGTAAAGGGCAAGTGTCATGAGGATGGAGCCAGGCTCTTCTCAGTGACATCCCTTGACAGGACAAGGGGCAATGGGTGCAAGCTGGAACACAGGAGGTTCCACATAAATATGAGGAAAAACTTCTTTACGGTGAGGGTGACCGAACACTGGAACAGGCTGCCCAGAGAGGTTGTAGAGTCTCCTTCTCTGGAGACATTCAAAACCCGCCTGGACGCGTTCCTGTGTGATATGGTCTAGGTAATTCTGCTCTGGCAGGGGGATTGGACTAGATGATCTTTCGAGGTCCCTTCCAATCCCTAACATTCTGTGATTCTGTGATTCCGTGATCCAGCTAAAACTCAAGATCTTCTGCCCAGAGATAGTACTAGTTTTCCCAGAACAACCACTGCTGCTTGTGCTGAAACAGTGAATTACTGACATTTAAGTCATGTCAGCGAGAAAGATGTCTCTTCTCTGATCACCAGAAACCTTTAAATGAAGAGGCACACTTTAGTTCAGAGTGAGCTTAACAATATATGTATAAACAGGACACAGACTTCCTCTTGAGCTAAAGCTTGGACAGACTTGCCTGCACTGTTCATGACAGCAGGACACAGAAGTCATCCGTTCATGATGAAGTATTCCTCTCAGCTATCTTTGGTAATCATTCTTGGCATAAAGTCTAAACCTAATGTTAATGGTAATTTACGATACAGTGAACTACACTCAGGTGAGGCAAGCAGCAACTTTGGCTGCCCAGTAAGGTGGAAAGTACCGGGGAGGATGGAGATACGTTAAGCAAGAGTAAGTTTGAGTCCACAACACAGCCAAGACACTCAACAGGAAGATCTCTCATTTGGGTACCGTTATCCCATCAACTGCTAAAATCCTTATTCTTGGGGACTGTGTTTGGGATTTGGGGGTGGGGAAGGGTTGTTCACCTTTCTGCTCTGACCTCTTTTACCTTAGGCGTATTTACCCTCTTTACTTTTTTGGCTTTGCTAAGATCAGTTGGTGATCTAGGAAGGATGGCTTGCAGAGAAGCAAGCAAAAGCCAACAGCACAGACTGACTACTTAAGCTTGCACTGACCACTTTAGCCTAAATTGTCTTTAGACTAATGACCAATTCATCTTTAGACTAATGACCTGCTCAAGATTAGACAAGGCTAAACTACATGTAATCATTCAGGTTCTTTTAATATTAGAGGTCGTGGATATATATGATTCTTACAAAAGACTGCACTGCTACTGTATCTGTGCATCTTAGCCTATGGCTTTATAGAAGGTGGCCTGTACTCAGAAATGAACAAAGAATTTTGCATCAGGCATTCTGTGGTCATGTACTGCTGTCCCTGGTCATTCATTGATTCAGTCTGCACCAGCTCTCAAGTTATGACAGATTCGGAATGACATGACAGTACCAGCTATGTCAGAAACACTATTATATATAAAAGTAAAAATGTAAAGCCACATACAGGAACTGATCAGTTATGTTAACAATTTCATCACTATGCCAAGACTGAAAGTTTGTAATAAAAAGTCACAAAGGTAATGTCATGTTAAGATTTAAAAAAAAAAAAAAATCAGAAAGAACTTAGAAAATAAATGACTACTTACTTTATTAGAGCTCCCAGCTTTAATTCCAACAGGTATTTTGCTCTAAAAACAAAAAATAAATAAGTTTTTACACTATTCATAGAAATTATTATGCTTGATTAAAATCTACAAATTCAACATCATTCCTACAGAGGTCAAAGCAAACTTGCTTTTAAATAATTAACTTGCTCCTTTACCTTCTCAACATGTTATATCCAAAACAGTTCTAGAGCTTAGAAGAGACTTATTCTTAAAAGTTATTTCTTTTGTTGGTAAAATGACTAAGACCTTAAAATACCTTGGTTGTATTTCTGCTTTTGAAATGGAAAACAATTTCATCACTCTTTTATTTAAATTTATGTTCTCATTAGTAAATACTGTTAGCATAGTATTAGTCACTGCAAATTAGCAAACTTTTTAACCAAATAACCTTTTTTCTATTTTATATTATTTGATCCATACCTCAGGACAAGGCTCTACATGACAATCTTTGATAGAACAATGGCCATCATCGGCCCAAAATGGGCATGGTCTTTTCAGGTTGACCTAAACACACAAAACCAAAAGTTTACAAAGAACATTTACATAAGGCAATTTTAAAAGAAAAAGCTCTCAGTATCAGGAAATCCTTTCAAATTAAAGGAGGGAATACAAGGAAAAAGGGTTAAATTTAATACTTTAAGTTTGGAGGATTTTGTGGTACTTTGGTTGGTTGGTTTCTTTTAACTACTCTCTCTCTGAGTATATAAGCTGAAGCTTGCTGCAGTGGAATTGTTAATGATAACGGTCACGAGTGGACACAAACACATCGCATATTAAAGTACAAATTAAACTCTCACCATTAATATAACTTCAAAGCAGTAAACAAACTACTAAAAAGAAGGCAAATCAGACACATGCAGTTCTAAAGTGGTTGTACATACAATCAGTTGTACTATACTGATCAAGAAAATACATTTGATGGAAGACGGACTACTGCACAAGTATACTAATTCAAATAAGTGCTTGGATGATTTCAGATTTCCAGCAATAAAAACAGGCAATCATTACTAGACATCATAGCTAGTCAAGGAAGAATGAGTATCATAATGGCCTCAAATTAAAGAGCTGATATAGTACAATTATAAATAATGAAAAGAAACCACTTCATAAACATTACCAGCAAATCCTGTGATTAGCGCTCCTATTTGTTATCAAATGACATAATAAAGGCAGGAAGTAACACATATATTAGTATCTACTACATGGCAAGAGATTCAAACACTTTACTACACTTCACTTAGATTGTCAATGTGAAAGTCAGTGAAGAAAAAAAAAAATCCCAGCTTTCTTTTACATTAGCCTTATACATACTAACAAACATTAGTGATAAAAAACACTCTGACCTCATCACTCCTAAACTGAAGACTACAGGCTAAAGGTTTTCCTGCATGATGAACCAGAAACACTGCAGAAGTACACCATCTTTGAAATCTAACATTACAAATAAAATACAAAGCATTTATCCTCAGTAGCAACCACTATTTTCCAGATAAAAAGTCAGTTTTAAAACTTTCAAAGTAAAAAAAACACAAACCAAAAATTACTTCTATTTTTTTTACTTTGTTTTCCTTTAGCACAGCTTATACTAGTTTTCTTCAGTTGATAAATACTATTCAATGAAGATATTCAACTGAAGTCACTACTTATATACAACAAACTACATCCTGAATGATTCGATTTATCACTTCTTATTTGAAACTGTTGCAGATATTGAATTTGACTCTCTAGTCAGACACAGCAAGAGTTCTATAAAACGCACTGTAAAATTAAGCCTAATACCTCAAGAACTGCATCAGGCCCTAGAGCAGTTTCAACACAAAAAAAATAAGAATTATAAAAGCGCTTATAAGAATTATTTAAATCTATAAATCTTAAGTCAGAAAACTAATCTTCGTGCTAGCTTCTGGAAAAAAATACAAGCTGTACAGTAAATTAATAGTCACACACTATAAAGAACAGTATTCTTGTTATACCTAATAGGTTAAAAGATTGAGACTAAACACTTCATCAATTTAGTCTTCAGAAAAACATGTTTTCCCCTTATATGGAGGAACATTTTTCTAATTAATGTAATTTATAACCTATATTTCACTTTACATAAGGAGAAACATAGACAGGAAACAAAGCTTAAACATCTAGTACAGTAGTGCCAGAGCAGCCCCTTAGGCAAAGAATTGGCAGCTGAGCTCTAAATCCCAAGCTCTAATGAACTTGGAGTCCACTGCATGTGGTACCTGAAGAATTCCTCTATGATAAAAGGAACACACTACTCAATCTTTTGATTTGGAGAAAAACTGAAATCACTGAGCCATCTTGAACAATTATTCTATTAAAAAAACCTTTATGCTTTGAACACATTTAACTGGCAGAGTACATTTATACTGGATCAGTGATTTGCTTTAAGTGGCCTGTTTTTTGGGAGGCTAGAGTAATAGAAGCCAAATGGCTACGTTCACTGAATTCAAGCCAGAGCCTCAGCAATAAAAAAAATGAATCAAATTCATTTTTTCCCCCAGCAGAGAGAATACTGCTTTCTAAGGTGCAGCTTAATTCCAAAAGAACACCTACAAATCAACATATACTAGTCCCAGAATGATTCAAGAGCACTAAGAACCAGCGTGCACACACACACTTCCGAGACAAACTGAGGTTGTATAGCACTTGTACTTTAATCAATACCAATCACACCCTGATTACATAGAACATTTTTCTACTTTCTTCAGGGTCTGAAGTATTAGATTTCACTATTATCATTTAGAGTGTTATTCAATACTTGTCACAGATTAGAAGTTAGAGGCTTCCATATTTTGTGTGTTTTGATGTATAAAACTATGCAGAGAAAAAAATTTTTATTCCTTTATTTCTGTCATTGAGAAGTTCTTATCTAGAAGCCACCTAACACAATTTCAGCAAGACTTTAAAAAGAAAGTTTTCTTCACCCTTTAAATAAAAACTAGCTAGTCCATTCAGTATTACACATTACAGTTAGAGTTCTTTTATGGCTGTTGAACTAGTAACACAATGGGAATATCACGACCGTAGTTATAAAAGTTCATGATCCAAATTCCTATTACAAATTAAATTACTTGAGAGTAGGAGTGTTTTCACTCCCAGAAATGCTTATTCAGTGTTTAGCTACACTGTAGTTGCCCTAGATGATGATTGCTGACCATCACAATTTCCACATAGAATCGTAGAACCGTTTTGGTTGGATCATCAAGTCCAACCATTAACCTGGCACTGCCAAGTCCACCACTAAACCTAAGCACCACATCTACTCGTCTTTTAAATACCTCCAGGGATGGTGACTCCACCACTTCCCAGGGCAGCCTGTTCCAATGCTTGACAACCCTTTCTGTGGACAAATTTTTCCTGATATCTAATCCCCTGGCACAACTTGAGGCTGTTTCCTCTCGTCCTATCATTTGTTACTTGGGAGAAGAGACTGACACCTGCCTCACTACAACCTCCTTTCAGGTAGTTGTAGACAGTGATAAGGTCTCCCCTGAGCCTCCTTTTCTCCATGTTAAACAACCCCAGTTCCTTCAGCTGCTCCTCATAAGACTTGTGCTCTAGACCCTTCACCAGCTTCGCTGCCGTTCTTTGGACTCGCTTCAGCACCTCATTGTCTTTCTTGTAGCGAGGGGCTCAAAACTGAACACAGTATTCGAGGTGCGGCCTCACCAGTGCTGAGTACAGGGGGATGATCACTTCCCTAGTCCTGCTGGCCACGCTATTTCTGATACAACAAGCCAGGATGCTGTTGGCCGCCTTGGCCACCTGGGCACACTGCTGGCTCATAGTCAGCCAGCTATCAATCAAATTAAGCACATCCACCTATATGCTTAATAGCATTTCCATGATTCTGTGCAGGGACATCAAAAAAACTATGTTGCTTATTCAGAGGGGAAAGGGTGAAAAACATTCTGATTTACTTATTCAGTTTGCTTGTTCAACACAAATTCTTCCCTGTCACAATTGGAAGTACTAAATAATGTGTGGTGATGGGTAGACTGCACACTGGCCCTTGTAATTGCCCATCTTTTAGGAATATCAGTATGAAAGAGGAGGTAGGACTGCAACATGACATTAAAGTATGATCTGCAAAACTACTGTTGAAATGAAGATTAGCTCTGAATTTGCAGGATGAAATTACTGTTGTATAAAACCTTGTATACCTGTTGCTCCTCTTCTTCCAATACTTTGTTTTGTATCTTTCTGATGCCTCTGGAGAATCTAATTACCACTACTATGTGATGTATTATCACTGAAGTTGCACATATCTTGTTTCTCCTGAAAAGTGAAGTTAGAACTGTATCATGTAGCAGGAGGAGATTCAGGGTGAAGTTACACATTACTGCTTATTCAGATTAGAAAGAGAAGATTCTAGTGCTTTTTTCTCCTTCCTCAACTTTATAACTCCATCTTGCATGTGTTTAATACTTGTCTGATTCCAGATCAGATAACTTGCTACATCCTGGAAAGAGAAAACAAAAAACCAACCACCAAACCCAAACATGCAAATAAAAATCTACCAGGTTAAAGAGATGCATTGGCCTAATGAACAGTCAGACAAGCCCAAGAGCTAAAAGTAGGGAAGGGGCAGGATGGTATGCCCTAAAGGAATGGAAACTCCTTTTTCCACTGGCAGGCAACCATCTGACTAGCTCAATCAAAATGCAACCTCATTTTCAAGTTAAGCATGTCTGAAAACAGAAGTATCAGGCTTCAAAGTCTTATTTTGCTCATCAGATTCTAATACAAAGGGAAAAAATGTTTAAAGTCATTAAAAAGTGGTATTACATACTACTTGAAAACTGAATATTTTTACCTATTTTTCAAAGGAATAACGGTTCTCTAGATAGCAAACACTAAAATCAGAACTAAGACAGCAATTTATAAGAAAAGAAAATCATTGCAATATTTCCATTTCAAATTACACACATTTCTTAGAAGACAAGTACTGCACGCTGTCAGAAAGTTGCTAATATACAATCCTTTTCTAGACGCATCAGTACAAAGATACTACGTTTAAAATTACCACTTATCAGTTGAATGAAAACAGTCATGATTTACTGTCACTGACTCCAAAATTAACACAGCAAACATGACTTATTACCAACATAACTGTCAGGGACTGAAAACCTGCTACAACCAAATTAAAGAGCTGTGGGCTTCTAAAAGACAACTTAATACAGACAAGTGATTTGATATGCAATCCTCCCTATATTTTCTGGATTTTATTTAAATTATTCAGGAAAATACCATTCGAATTGTACCTTGTAATATCTGAAGTAATCACGTTCTTGCAGTTTCTGTATTTTGGGGAAGATCTTGAAAGTATTGAAGTCATCGATGCTTTCTATGTCACATAAACAATCATCTAGGACACCTGTGAGCTATTAAAAAATACATAAAATTTGTTTTTAATCAAGAAATGCAATATTAGCTATAGAAAAATCCTCAAAAGAGAAAAAGATGGCAGTCAAAAGAAATACTAGTGAAATGCAGTTCCATGAAAATAATTTATTAAAATACTCATCATTAAAATACTCTACAACATACCTTACACACTCGGAAAATAACAGACCTTAGCACTTCTTTTGAGCTTAAGTCCACCTCCAAATGCAACGCTGAATCAATATTAGCCAGATTAACACTTTCAGCCCTGACACTTGTTGACAGATTCAGCATATAGAATGTTCTGCAGAATGAGCAGCAAGATTTTGCCAAACTACGAACACATGGTATATTAGCACATCGAGTTGCGTACCAAGTATTGTCCTACCAAACACTCATTAGTTGAATTGCCTAAAAAAACCCCTCCAATCATGCATTGTCATCTGATTTTTACGTTTTTTCTCAAAGTGTAAGAACACCCCAGCTAGTTTCTTTAGAGGCACGGGAGAAAGGGGAATAGGTACTTTTGCGCCCAAGAAGTTAGTTACACAGTTAAATTCTACAAATAAATACTAGGAAAACCAGGTGCAGGCACCTATATTGTAAGGCTGTAAATCTATTGTGAAACTAAGCCTGAACTTTCCAGGCCCCATCCCTCTTCTCGTGCCAGGACAGCAAGCTGGTTCAAGGCACTGCACTAGCTTAAGACCACTTCTGCGAAAAGAGGTGCGCACAAGGGCAGAAGCGCCACTGCTGGCACAGGAGAGGAAGGCAGGACTGTGCAAGTAGCAGAGAGGACAGGCCCAACTGACTTAGCAGACTAAGCTATGGCAACACTTTTGCTGAGACCCTGTCAGTGTCTTAGTGAAAGGCGGAAACACTGAAAGTGTGATTCTAGGAACATTTGTATGATAAAATTCACTAAATCTAAACGAACTACTCCTAAGCATAGCTTCTTAAACAACTACAAACATGTTTGAAAGGCCTTTCAAAGGTCAGTTTGAAGGCTTTAGACCATATCTAAGGGAATGGAACCAAACACTGCTTTTAACTACTGCTATTCTTAAGCCAGATGGGAAATTCATCGACATACATGATGGCCTAGAAAGCACACAACATAGGAAAACTCACACATCTTGTATCTTGCATGGGCTTAGAAGAACTTCTAACTATTAAAAGGTTATGTGCAAAACGAGACAAAAAAATATTTTGTAGCTTTTTTTCTCTCTACAGATTTCACATAGATGAGATTATGAAATCATCTAATCTGGTTTATGCATAATAAATCACTCCACTACTTTACAGAACAGATACCCTTATATAACTAAGCGTGATGTAAAAGAGTCACTAGAAACCAAATTGTAGGCTTCTGCTCTTTTATGAAGCATAAAGGAGGCCTGGAAAATTAATTTCCCCCAACACCCTGTGAGAATAAAGATGTGAAGGTATGGCAATAAAGCATTTAAGTAGAAAATTCACCATACGTAGATCCTCCTTTTCTTGAGGGTCTAAATAGGCTGCCACAATTCTGCAGAGTAGATACGGCAATGAAGTAAAACTCATTTAAGGGAAGTTACTTTGCCCAAAGTCTTCCATGCTGTTATGCTTGCCTTGTTAATGTTATCTAACTTCAAACCTGGGCAAATAGCTACGAAAGAGACTGTGCAATTACAGGTTTTTCACAAAGCCAAGAAAGTCCACAGCCGACAAGACTGTCGACTTAAAAGTCAGAAGACAAAACTTGTTATTACTGATACTTACAAAAATAAAACCCTCATGCATTTTAATCTATAATGATATCACTAAAAAAAATGCATTTTCTTATCAGTCACACATAGGCAGATATTAATTTTGCAGTCTTTACAGGTAACACCATACCACAAAACAAAGAGCAGTACATTTTATTATAATATAAAGAGGCAAAAAGATAACTCTGAACATTTTGCTTGAATATTATTAAACACTATAAACAGGATAAATCTTATGTGAAGAGCAATAATTTGCTAAGCTGAAAGCAGCAGGGAAGATCTGAGAAATTTTCTTTGGACACAGAAGATAAAAAAAGAGTAGGAAACTATTTTGATGACCACCTCATGAAGCTATCCACTGCTTACAAAAATATTTTTACCACCTATGCAAAACTGAAAATGCTTTTCCAGGGGAAAATGTTCCAAATAAACACACAGTAGTTACAAATCCCCATGGAAAAATAGAAAGCTGCAATCTTTTTATTCAACTAAGATGGCAAACTAATGGAGGTCACACCTTTGCCAGATGTCTCTGACAAAATTTCGATTCTAAAAACATCTTTCAAAATGCAGTACAGTTTACTTGAAACATTATGAAGTTTCAGAAATAAACCCTCCCCAAAAACTAGAACTGGTCTAAGAAATTGTTAAGAGAAAAATTAATCTTTAGTAACAAGAGCAAGCACACGAAATTCTCCATTTCCTTCTCACAACTTTTTCAAAACTGGAACAGTTAGCTCCCTGTATACATAAAATAGCAAAATCAATGTTTCCTTGAAAGGCATGCTCTAAAATTAAACTACGCTATACCTGTACCAAACCACAATTTATAAAATGGTTTGACAGCACATATGAAACATCAATACTGTACCAGTGGAGTCAGTTCATAGCGCACTAATACAACAGCAACACAGGCTTCAAGTACCCCAGTTAGTGTTTGTTGTTTTTTTTTTTTATTAGTGCTCTCATGTGCGTAATGATGGAACACTAAGATCATGCAGAAAATTGTTTCATTTTTGTCGACACCTGGATCTTCCAGTGAATTCTTTTTCAAACTGGAGACATCAAAATAAGAGCAGTGTATCACAGTTAAAATCATGTATTGCAAGACCTACTCTGCTATTCACACAATTGGTATTTTGCCTTTTTAAAATTGAACTATAGTAGTTAACTTAGTCCACAAATATAGAGCCAAACTCTACTGTAAGTTATCACAACTTTTATTACAATGGCCAAGTATCAAGCTTTCTTTTCATCTCTTAATTACTTAGAACTCTATGATAAACTCTAAAAGCATTAGCCTACTATAATATGTGTTCAAGAAGTCATCTGACATTGAATAGCTGCTATTTCTTCTGTATTTCCAATATGCTTATCGAAGTATTTCCGTGTATTGTCAAACCTAGTTTAGTTCTTGTACAGATATCAGAGCTGTACTGGAGATGTTAAACTTCTAACTTATCTTCCCCAAGACAAATCAACCTTTCAGAAAAAAAGGTCAATGTCCAACCTGCATCAATTTCTCCTTATGAAATCTGGAAAAAGAAATATATTCAGCACTTCAACATTAAGAAAAACCTGAATAAATGCATATACTAACAAGCAGTATATTCATACATACAGCCTTATTAGTATTATCAGGTTGTTGTACTTTAATTGCTTCAACAATTAGAAGACCACCTGGGACGCCTTGTTTTGTTCCTTAATGTTTTACTTTGCCATAGCTGCAGAATGAGAGAAAAACTACAGGTAACATGACTCCAAGAACCAATGGCTAGCTTATCTGTCCCCTGCGCAAGTCAAACTCTAGGTGTTTAAACTCTGAATACAATATGCTAACAATTTTATGGAATAGCAACAACCAATCTCTCTGCCTAACGCCCTAAGAAAACCATGCCAGTTTGTTAATGGCTTCTTTAAGAATCCCAATGCAATTAGCATTTAGTTACGCTGAAACAGCTACTAAAATAAGGGATTTTTAAACCCGATAAAACCTCAACTTGTAACAAAAACCCCTGCAATAAAAGCTACCTATGCTAGACTACACTAGTCACTGCCTTAGATGGTCACAATATAGCACGTTATGCAAAGCAAAAATTTAGAAAATGTAAGAAAAATAATAATCAGATACAGAAGACAAACTTTGCTCCGTGTGGACATTACTCATCGTATTTCCATATAAGCTCACTCCAGTGTCTTTGGCCCAGCTGAAATCCTTCACTACTTGACACCAGCTATTATTTCAGTCACAGTCATACCGCTGATGAATAGCAAACTCCCAGCCACAGACACCTGTCCTTCTGAAGCTGTGAAGGCAAGTTTACAGAAAGAAGGAGCACTCTCATCCTTCTCTGTAATGTAGGCAAACAGGCACGATCTCAACACAAGCCAAGACCGGGCACTGATACTACCATTCGAACATACAGCTTCTCATCGACTTCATAAGGACACCAAAGTTTCTGCCTAAAGGCCAAGGGTGTGATCCAACACAGAGCTCCTCAACACAACACCCCACAGACAGCAAGCAGCGTTACCTGGACTAAACAAGTCCTCTATGTAGCTGGACCATTATATAAGGGTACTACCAAGGCTCCCTAGTCAACCAACTTCCCCCTCACTATAGCGGGGCCCCGCAGACCGGAGGCACTCACCCGCCCGGCCCCGGGCTGGATCCCTGCAAGCAGCAGCCGCAGGGTATCGAACAGGAAGGACGTGGGCTACAGACTTCTCCGAGGGATCCCCAGACCTCGCCCCCGAGGAGGCTGCACAAGACACGGCCCGAAGCTGCCCTCTCTCCCACGCCCCTCCGAAGCGCCCTCACCGCCCCCTCCAGCCCGCGACCCGGAGGACCTCTGCTCTCTTTCCCCTCAGGCAAGGCTCCGCAGCCCTCCCCACAGCCAGCGGGACAGCCCTGCCCGGCCACACTCTCTTCCCTCCGTCCCCACGTCCGTCCGTCTCCCCTCGCCCCCCCGCCGCGCCATGAGGGGACCCTGCAGCATCGTCCCATCCGCCGCTGGCTCCTACCTGGGCCTCTGCTGTCAGGACGCAGCTGAGCACCGCCAGCAGCCGCGCTGCCAGCCGTGCCCTCGCCGCTGTGCTCCGGACGGCACGGCCGCCGCTCATGCTGCTGCCACCTCTCCGCCCGCCGCGCCTGACGGGGGAGGGCGGCCCTCGCCCCGTCGCGCAGCAGCCGCCGCCGCCACAGGAAGGAGACAGACGAACCGAGGATCGGCGGCAGTGGCAGCGTCTCCTCCCGGCGCGGCCGCTCCTGCCTGCAGCGGCAGCCGTCGGGCGGGGGCGCCGCGCTCACCTCAACCTGCCCGCGCGCTGCCGCCGCCACAGCACCTACGCGCGCACACAGTCCACTCGCGCAGCCGCCGCCGCCCGCAGCGCCGCCCTACCGCCCGCTCCCCCGGCAGCCGCGCGGCATCCCGGGAGCTGTAGTCCGAGCGCGCGCGCAACCCCCGCCGCCGCAGGGCTGGGGCGGGGCACAGCGCGACGCCCAATCAGAGAGGACCACGCGCGCCTCCAAAACAAGCGGCGAGGGAGGGGGCCGCTGGGCGCGTGCGCGGGATATTGCGGGGGGCGGGGTGGCCGTGTCAGCGCGCCGACGCGTGAGGGGAGGCTCGAGCGGGGCGAGGGCAGCGAACGGCGCCGTCCGCGCGGGGCGTGTCAGCCGTGTGGCCGCTGGCGGTAACGTGCGGCGGTACGGGCTGGGGCCGCGCGAGCCCCGCGCTACGTGTCCGCGTTAGGCAGCGGCGCAGGTTCCCCCGCCCCGCCCCGCCGTTGGGCGGGCAGGGGCCACTGCCGGGAGGTTGAAGTGTCCGGTGTTTGCTGGCGCCCGCGTCCAGCCTTCGGGCGGGCGTCCCACAGAGACCGAAAGTGCTTCTAGAGGCTTCTCGTCTTCCTACTGCAGCGAAGTGCTGGGGAGTGCCCTAGAGGTGAATGGCGTCGAGTGTTTCGAAGTGGCTTTTTTTTCTTCCAGGTTAAGCTGCCCTTTTCTCTCAGCACGACTCGGTTTTTTATGTGAAGATGGGCACGCACAAATTCTTTTTAACAGCAAGAAGTACAGGCAGATAGGAAATATGGCTTTGCCTTGTCTGATTCCCTCACCTGTTCCCTTTGAGAGCAAGGCTGAAAGTTAACGGAAAAGCAATAGACTCTCCATCCACTGCCTTTTTTTTTTAAGTTCGTTTTTTAGTTGTAAATGCCCCCCATAGTTTTTTTTCAGTGGAGGCACAGGCCACTCACTGTGTAGCAACTTGAAGCCTGCAAGACAGGAAGAAGGTGCTTTCAGATGTGGTTTCACGTTACAGCTAAGATAATGAAATACTGAGTTGTGTGGAAAGAGACAGTCCTATCTCAGGTTCCCCATCCCATGTATCTGAGCTAGCAGTCCTGAAGTTGCATGTTAAAGCAATTCAGCTACTTGAACGATTTTTTTTTTTTTTTCTAGGGTTAATTTTCTGCCAGAGCAGCCATCTGAACTGCCTCACTGTATGTCTGCTTCATCACTCAACCTGATCCAGGGGAAAAGGCAAGGGTACATATCCTGGTAGGAAGAAGTGAGGGTAGGACCATCCCTTCCAGTGGCTGCTTGCTGTTAGATCAGTTTAGCTACACCTAATTTTATTTTAATATTTATTAATTTTTTACTGCCCTTTTAGGGAGAGAGGTTGACACTTGAGAGATTGACTGTTACAGTCTGACATCAATTGAATTTGTCTAGCTGTGCTTTGCCTATAGCTATTGGAACTGGTCTAAGACTGTTACTGCTGCTTCTTTTCAGTTCCTTTCAAAATCTTAAAAAAAAAAAAAAAAAAACAAACCCCCAAGCCCCCCCCCAAAAAAAAAAAAAAAAAAAAACAAAAAAACCCCACACACACAAAAAAAACAAAAACCCAAAACCACAACAGCTCAGAAACAATGTTTTGCTCCCATCAGTTAAATGTATATATGTAATTTACTTCTAGAGTTGCAAAAATTCATATTCCTGTGGGAAAACATGAGTGTTGCACTGATTTCATGTGCAGGGTTGCTGGAATTAGGATTTTATTTTCAATCCATCTATTAACCCAGGTTCTTACACCCTTTCAGTTAGAGAAGAATACTCCTTTACTGGTGTATGGGGACAAGCTTTAAGGTCGAGGAAGCTGTTTTGGAGAGGTTAAAAGTTTTTAGATTGGCTATTGTTATTTACTTAAAATTAATTCAAGTTAAGTTTTCCATCATATTTGTCCTTAAGTGCCAGTATGTCACAGATTTTGCATTGCTGAAAATGGCTTGAGAAGATTAAGGATTGATAGCTATGAATTACAGAGACCATGAAATGGAGTAGGCAGTAGTTTTATAGTTTGATCCCAGAGAGATGATGTAATTGCTCCTTCTTTTCCTCTCTGGAGTACAGGCAGTAGAACTATCATTTGGGAAGGATTAAATGAGAATCTATTCCTACTTTCAGCATCTGTGGACCAATAAATTTTCTAGGTATTTGAGAAGAAATGGCAAAACAGCTAATGTTTACATTGCCAAGGTTTGCTCTCGCTATCAGTACTCCTTACTTTATCACAAGTGGTTTGTTCTTCTCACAAAGGAACTGTTTCTGTTTAGCAGATTCAGGTGAATTCATTGTATTTGTTTGCACTTTATAGCTTTGATTCTGGAGCAAATTTTCTGTCATGAGGATTTTAAAAAGCCCCAAAAACCTTGGAAGTATCAAGCACTTGCAGTGTCACACACTTGCACGGCATAAAGGACTATGCAAATTAGATGTAAACTATCTTATTTTCTGAGTTGTCAGTTTAGAACATTTTATGTTAGTTTCAGAAAGTACTTTATTTCTTCACCTCTGACAGAGTCTTATCCTGCTTGCATCTGAAGTCAGTAGCAGTTTAGTTTTTGACTGCCATGTTAGAAGCATAAGGAATTGGCTGTAGAAATGTATAGTTATTAATTTTAAGAGGCAAAAAGAAGAAATTAATTCCTTGTATATATAAGTATTATCTGCTATTCCAGAGCTGAATTTAGTTTAATACAGTTTTCTAAACTCTAGGGTATTTTCAATCTTATTTTATGTTTTACTGTTGATTTCAACCGATGAATGCTACTTTGGTATGGGTATAAAAATGTTTAAAAAATGTAAAAATCCTAATATATGATTTCTTGGTGAAATCAATTTCAGGAAATAGCTGCAGAAAAAAACAGTCTAACAATTGCAAACAAAACCTAACAGCATGTTACAAAGCTGGGAGTACCTACTAAGCCTGTTTCTTTTAAAGAAATTTGCATGACGTTTTAATATTTTAGCAAGGGCTGAGAACAAGTCTTTACTGGGTAGAAGGATAATCATAGTTTACAGCTTCCTGAGCTCATGAAAAGAGTCTGGCATATATATTTATTTTTTCAATGTACATTGCACAATGTACATGCTTGGCATAAGAACAAGTATCTTCTGTGCTTTCATAATATGCATTGCTGTTAAAAATCTTGACAGTTTTATTTGCAAGCTCTAACATTTTCTTTCCATGTGCAAGCAAAGAAAGCCTTGAACACAGGAACTAAAACCAAAAGTTAAATAATGCACATCAGAGTTGCCTCACCTCTTCCCCATCACCTTGTTCTCTAGACTGGACAGAGATCTGGGTGCACCAGAGAGTTACAGACGGTCTTTTAGTGGATACAACAAATCTGCAATTACCAAACCTGCCTCTGGCCTGCAGAGAGGACACAGTGGGAATTAAAACTGATAAAGTCCTGCTACTTTTCTTGTATTAACTCCATCGGTGCTTTTTAGTTAGCTCTTATTTGCCAGAATTGAGCTTTCGTACTCTGGTTGTACACAGAATTCACTATCTGTGGTCATCAACCATGTAAAAATGTTTCTTAGAAATTATTACGGACCAATTTAAGTGAATGAACAGGCAAAACGGTGGCTTCACATTTTACGTTACGAAAAGCTTGGTAAATCCTAGCTGCTTTGCCAAGTTCATGAACTAGATTTCAGTAATCTGAAACGCGGATTTCTGGAAACTTTTTGCCCTTGAAACTTTTGCCTTTATTTGTTTTTCCAAATTAACATTTGAATGAGTCCTTTCTAAACTTAGGAGAGTAAACCAGAGGAATCAATACGTCACAAACTTCTGTTTAAGTCTGGCAAACAGCCTGTTGAGCAATGGAACATCTTGTGGTAGCCTAGTGCCTAGTTATGTAGATTTAACAATACAGCAAGGCAAAACTGTGGTTAAGAACTTTTAGTAAACCACCTGAGGTAAGTACAAAAAGCAGTACAAGTAGTGGAGCACATGAGTTCTGTGGTCTATCAGGCCTGCTAACAGGTGAACAACTTGTGTGCCCAAAACCCTGTTTTATCCAGCTGTTGTTAGTCCTGATACAAGTTACTGTGTTTCCGTGCAAGTCATGCTTCACTGACATCCTGTTCTCACCTACTGATGTCTGCCTTAAAACCACAACACATGCTCAAGTGTATGTGAGGCAACTGTTGCAAATAACCTTTGAAAAGGACCCATGGATGTCTAGACAAGCAAGAGAAATGGCAGGGCTATGACAGACCTGTAAATGGTAAAACAATAGGTCAAAATCCGTGTAGCGAAAAAAAGGGAAATTTTTAATATGAAAATTGCATACAGCAATATCTTCACAGTGAATATGAGGAAAAAGAAGAGAAAGAAAGATAGAATGCGGAAAAAAAAAATAGCAAAGTACAAGGAGGGAGTATATTTTTTTTAAAAAGCTTTTGTACTACAAATCTTAGCTATACACCTGTATCCTCATTCCTGTGTTTCGTGTGTGTGTTATAGTTGAATGTTGACAAACTGCATTGCATAGGGTATGACAGGATGGTCTGAATCAAGAGGATAGAAGTAATTTCTGGAGTCTTGCTGTCATTCCTGTAGTACCTATAATTTTTGAAGAAGAAATGCTAACAAAGAACTGAGTCTGCTAACTCTGATGAACTTCTGAACATAGCAGGTGCAGATGAACATAAGTAATCTTGTTTAAAAAAGACCCAAGATTCATCCACTTGCACTTTATGTGTGTTTGTTTACCTGTCAACAAATCTGATCATGAGGTAGAGATCTCAGCTAAATTATTATATGTTTATGGAAAAAAGCGGCCAGGCAGGGGGACCCTGCTGATACCCCTTCAGAGGGATAAGCTGCAGCCTGAAACCGATCGTATTAGGCTCAGTTTCAAGAAGTCAATCTGGAGGAAGCAAGGTTTCACTGTTACTGTGGCATGTGTTTGACTTGGACGTAGCACAGTTCCCAGAGTGGTGAGAACATTCCCATATCATGCAGTCCCATAAGGCAAACAAATTAACCACAGGCTTACATAAGATGGTCTAGGTGTGTGTAGTTTCTTTTATTTTCTCCATATAATGTTGTTTTTGTCAAATAAATGTCAAAATTGTGACATTCCTGTACAACTGTAAAAGAACAGACCAATATAATTATTGGCAAAGAAAGTAGTTTTAACTTTTTAGCTGGTGGTTAATTATTGCTACTCCAAAACAGTCTCAGAATTTTAAAGAACTGGCCTAGCAACACCCTGAAGCTGCTGACAGTTGAAAGCTATCTATAGGATACCAGGGAAAGAAAATGCAGGGAGTTATTTCCTAATTCTACTGAAATACATTAGAGGTGAAGAGCTTGTGTTGAAACAGAACTATCTTACTCAAAGTTAACTTCCATAAATAAAAATGCTTGAAATGTGTAAAGCAAACAAATGAGGAAGAATAAACAAGGTTGCCATGTGATACTGGCAGGCCCACAGGTACGGTGACTGTTAGCAACCCCTGTCAGGGAGGGGAAGATTACTGTTCCACTGTGTTAGTGGCATTTGTGATCTGGAACGGAAGTTCTTTATTTCCATGGGGAAGAGCTGTAGAGGATCAGTTAGAAAAAGATTTTATATATATATATATATTTATTTTTTTTTTTTGGGCAATAGCAGTAATATTTTGCTGGTCAGGAATATATTGTCCATGGGAGGAAAAGGGTTTCATCTGCAGCCTTGTGCTCAGAAGATGGAAAACCCCTTGAGACTGTGGGTTAATTGCTATTTCAAACAATAAACTGGCTATGTATTACCAGACCGGATCTTTGGGAAAAGTCTCTGTCCGCATCAAAGATGGCTTTTTTTTTTTGATAGGGCCAGGAAAGGGGTGAGAAAAGACATGTGTAGACTTGATTTGTAAAAACTAGTTGAAAATATTAATTCTGTATTTGAGTGGAAATTTACAAAATCCTGAACTCTTCATGTTATCATTAGTTACACTGAGTTTAGCACCTTGCAGGGTTGAAGCAAGATAAGATAGAGATTGTACTTAAGTATAGAAATTTGATGAGAAAGTTAATCCACTGTTCTAGAGAATGCTGTTGCTTGAAGTTACCTCATTCTGGATTTAGTTTTTATGATACAGTTGTATTTAGTTTTGACAAAATAATTGCTGGCTTTCTGGACTGGTCAGTTATTTAAGTAACAAACAAAGATTTCTATATCACTCATTAAAGAATGATACAAGAACAGGCATGCAACAGCCAGATTAATCTGTGCTGTTGACAGTGCTCTAGAGATATTTATATGTAATTGCAGGCTCCTCCTTCTGTACTAGGAAAAAATTGTTAAATTATGATGACTAACCTAAGTTTTGAGGCAGTAATGTTCTCTAGACTATTGGCTTCTACTATTAAATTCTGTTATTTTAAAGAGTTCTTTATAAATAGTTTGTAAAAAAAAAATCTGTTTCAAATTGAAAAGCCAGTGTAATTTACAGGGACACTTCTAAAAATACAGGATTTTTAACAACGTTAACCAGCTTTGGCTGCTGGCACTAGTGTTGTCTGCTAAAATTGTTTTGTTATTGTTTACTAAAATATTTTTTTAATCCTAATGTAGGAAGATTTCAGGTTGTAAGTTATCAGAAGAGTAAATGCCACATCTGTGGTAAAACCTGGCTTAGCTCCCGACACCGATGCTTTGTTTCTGCAGTTTACAGCCACCTGTGTAAAAATAGTACCCAGGGATATTTTGAAGGACGCTAATGGATACATTTTTATATAGATGATACATATATTTATCCTAAGTTTTTGTACTCACTGACTGGGTACTGACTCACTTGTATTCACCCATTACTTCTGGGGTTAAAACCAGTAGACTTCAAACAGCACCCAGGCAATACACACATGCAGGTCCTCAGGGCAGACACGGCATTCATTTTATTGAGGCATAAATTTGGCAGGTTTAAAATCCAGAAAATTCTTAGCTCTACGGTGGCTTTGTCATTCCTTACAGTTATAGGAGGGGCTCCAATTATTACTCTAGCATTTGTGTAGGTCTGTGTTGGTAAGAATATACTTTCTCCACCCTCTAACTCTCAGCCTGATTATCCATCACCAAAAACATTGTGATTCTAAGGAAATCTAGGGAAACATACAGAATCAGCAATTTTATTTCTAATTAGACTTGATGTTACCCTTTTAAACTATTGAGAATGAGTTTCAATATTAATGTGGAAGCAATCAGAGTCAATCCATTCCTTGAAGAGCTGGACTCCAATGATATGCCTAAAAAAATACTTCTTTGGTTTTTACACATCATGGATTACTGAAATATTAGTGATCTGTTAGCCCTACCTTGGAGATGAAGATATACAGAAATATATGTATGTGTTTGTGTGTGTGTGTATAACCCAATGGCAAAACTTCCATTTATCTCGGGTGAAATAAGGGTGATGCTCTGAATCGTCTAAATACCATGTCAGTACTCTCACTGGTAGGATGATTTAGGTGTACACCATAAGAGCTCTCCTCACAAAGACTTGCTCTTTTACAAGAATTCACAAATTCAGTAACAGAATCATCGAAAAGCATTAATATTATTGATATTAATGAAAAGCCAAATAGCAGGATGAGCCACTGTATTCAATCTAAATTCTGAAAATAAGAGCAATTTAATCTTTGTCACATTTTTTTTTTTTTAGATTTGTAACATGCATGAGAGATGGAAGATAATCTGTGGGAAAGCATTCAATATTTAGTGCTTTATGGACCAAAGGCTACTGTTAGTTACTCCGGTGTAAGCCAGGTGACTGAATTGGAGCTCTCCCAGTGTAACAGAGTAGAATTTGGCCATAAAGTAACCTTGTTAATAAACGAGTAAGGTGGCTAACACACAAACATGGTCTTTGTAATGGCAAATTCAGTTATGCTGGTTTCTTTTGTTTGTATTGTACAATAAATAGCAATCCATGATATTTCTTATTTAGAAATTGATTTTGTGCACGGACCCCATTTAAGAAATCTGTCTTACTTTTAAGTAGATTGGAACCTTGAGTGAGAGAATTTGGCAGAGATGACAATGGAGACCCAAAGCAATTACATATAAAGATTTGACATCATCATGGTATTGGAAGTGCCTGTAGCATAAAAGGACGAATTTTAAATATTTGTGGAAAAAACAGTGCAGTTTAGGGTTGTTGCTCTGCAACACCGGGGTTCTTAAACTCCGTCCCCGCACTGTGTGCCATCTGCACGGGCAACGTAAATGCTAATCGAGACCCCCCCCTCTCAGTTACCCTTTAAGCGCGTAAAGCTCTGGGAGAGCAGGAGAGCGAGCACTTGATTTTATATTGCTGACATACCTTACTGTAGATCCAAACTAGTGTTACTTAATGAGCCATAACATGCACCCTGCGCCTGTGCTATTAGTGAAACCCGGCGTTTCCACACAGCGGAGCACCTCCCGCCCGGAGGAGCGAACCCGCCGTGCCCGCGGGAGAGCGGTATTTCCCGCTGGGAGATGCGAGCCCCCGCC